>NC_084762.1:78456128-79104459 GCF_028858725.1 Colius striatus | reverse complement strand
TTATCGTTATGAAGAGAGGAAACCTCCAAGGCAGGTGAATGAGCACTGCAGAGCATGGTCTCTGACTGTAAGTCACCTCCCCTATTTCATACCTCATCTGTGGAGCTTCTCAAAGTTTGATCTCAAGTAGCCTCAAACAGACAACAGATTTGCCATTAGATAACTAAATATATGAGTGACAAGACAAATCACACTACTATTGTCTGTTACTTTTTCCCTAGTCCTTTCACACAATTAGCTGTTTCACTTAACACATTAGTTCATCTACCAATAATTTAATCTGTGTCATGGAATTTCTTGTCATGTTTTGTAAAAAACATCTCAGTGTGAACATTCATAGTCATAGAATCAAAAAACGGTTTGGGTTGGAAGGGATTTTAAAGATCATCTAATTCCAAACCCCTTGCCACAAGCAGAGGCACCAAATTGCTCAAATTCCATAATTTTGCAGTATGTACAGCCTTCTGCACCTCAGGCTTTGCAATTGCTCACCAAAAAGGGCAACCTTCATGTAAAGAATCTCTATTAATGCAAGCATAATGTCACAGTCACATTTCATGAAGTTTCTACAGACTGGAGACTTGTGAATTAGTTACAGCTACCAGTTTCAGAAAATAGAAAAGCAAGAAAAGACAGTCTGAGGAGTTTAAAATACTGTTAAAGAGAATAGCACCACATGGAGAAGAGGACAAGTTCTGCTTCAATCCCACGCTAAGACGAAAGTTGAAGTTCAGCTACTACATATCACAGGAGACACTGACATTTTCTAAGTGTTCAAAGGGTTAAAGGTTTGCTGAGATGTAGTGCCAGGGTGCAGCAGGATCTGTGGACCAGGACAGGCCATGCCTGTAGCCTCCCCCTGCTTATTTCATTGTCTTGTCCCACCGAGGAGAGAAAGCACTCCCTCTGCTAACATGTAGGAGAGCAAAGCTCAACTCTTTAAACGTCATCTGGAGCCAGCAAAAGGAGCAGTCATACTCCGTGAGAAGGGAATAGTCGTAGACTGATTTCCAAATGGCTTTCTGGCACTGACTTTCAGGAAAGGGCTGAAGGACTGGTGGAGGAGAAAGGTCAGTCTTCAAACTGCGGGGCGAAGCGACCAATGTGGGACACATTCTTGCCCTGAGAGTATTCTGCTCACAAGGAGAGGGGTCTGCCCAAGGCAATGCTGTCCAGCTCTGCGGGTGCCTGTCCTTATTCCATGCTTCAGAAAAGAACCTAGCGGTTTGATTTGGGGATGTTATTGTGATTTGGAGATGCTGTTACAGTCCTGTGGCTATGAGGTCTTTGATGGAGATTAGAGCAAAAATAATTAAATTCAAAAGGATTACAGAATCCATGCAGAGCCAAATGCCTTCTTTTGCCAGGGGCATCCAAACCGTACTTAGAGCTTACTTGTCCAAGTCACTGTTACAGCTAACAAAAATTGATGTATTTTTGATCCAGGAGCTTTAAAAAGAAAGTTGACAGTTGAGAGACAAAGGATATTAATTCTGAGACCAATTTTTGACAAGACTAGGAAGACTACTGAGTTTGCCTTAAAAGTCTCTGGAAGTTCAGTGCTGTCCTAGCAACCATGAGAATGACATTAAAGAGTGCAGATACAGAACATGTCCAGACCACAAATCCCACATGTACCAATCCCCAGGTCCACTGGGCTCTTTTAAAACAGCTGACATTATTTTCCAGCTTTTTAAATTACCCCAGCTTTTCTGAGCTGACATAAATCTAGACAGTGAGCTAAGCCTGGAGACAGGAGAAATATATCCAGCTCTTCAGTTCCCCACTCGGTGCTCTGACGGGACTTGAACTAGTGAGAGGTTTGAAGTGAAGCTGGTCCAGACTTTTTCTGAAGCCAGCATATCAGAAGACCTCCAATCCCTAAAGCACTTTTTATTACAGAACAAAATAAGGAACTAAATATTAAGTAAATAGGAGAAAACTCAGAACGTCTGGATGAGACTGATCAAGTAAAAGGCTTTAAAGCAAAGCTCCTCAATGCCCTTGCAGGATGGGATAGGTCTTCCAGCCTTGTGCCTCAGAGTTTTCCTGAGCTGTGCTAGCTTATGTCATCCCCACTGATGCTCACAGCTCATTTCATGCAGGAGCCTCAGGGACCTTATTTTGCTGCAGACATGCTTATTGCGCTTTGCTAAGCCTCCAGACCCCAGCTACAGGCCTCCTGTGCCCCTCTTCCAGCAGCTGCCTGGGGGCAGCTAGCAGTAGGGACTCATGTCCCATGTCCTGGCTATTGGCCCTGATGGGATGTCCATCATGGCAAAACAGTGGCTCACAGCTGCTTTTGCGCTAGGAGACCTCTAACTCCGCTTTTGCCTGATTCAGGGCTCCTGGGCTGAAGCAGGGTGACGTGGAGAAGGTTTTAGCTCTCCATGCTTCATTAGTTTCTGTTTCTTGTCCAAACAGATTGCATATCTGTAAAACAGTTCAGAAGGGGGAAAGGGGACACAAACCCTCGCTGGCTGTATCTCTGGCAACCCAGTGAGTTTGTACACACATACATGTAGTGCTGTTGGGGCAAAACATGGTCATTTGTACTCCTGGTATTGCAGCCACTGGCCACTGTCACTTTTAATCCCCATCACAGCTTGCCCAGCAGGCAGAGAACCAGGGCCAGCAGACAGGGATGTGTACCTGATGGCTCCTGACTGGTGCTAGTGGAGAAGGGTACAGACTGCTCCTCAGCCCTCAGAAAAACTGCTGACTGACATCCATCACTTCTGGGGAGCCACAGGATGAACAAAAGTGATTCTTGAGACATTTCCTTTCTTACTCTAGGAAAACAGTAAGAAAGGGGAGGAACTCTGTTCCTTTTATATTCAATACTGCAGCTGCTGTTGTTCTCACTCTGAAATCAAGAGAAAACATCAAATCCATTTTCTGATTTTATTTGTATTAGTTGTAGTCAGATGAAGCTGGAGGAGGTAAAAAAGAAAAAAAGCAGGACTGGTTCTAGTCTCAGCAGGGAGACTGCTAGTGGGATATAAAAGTTAGCAGGGTCCAGGCTTTATGCTGTTTAGTAAATTGAATAGAAAGTGGAACAGCATGAAGAGGAAATACAGAAAAAGAAGAACTCCAAGAGTATCTCATGAGATAGGAAACTTTGGGCTATGTTCAGTTGAGCAGACATAGGTTTGTTTGCCAGGGCTGCATGTTCCAGGAGGTGGACTGTCCATGTGCTGCAGCAGTTGAGACAAGAGAGAAGGACTTCATGACTGGGAGACAATCAGGTGTGCTCTGACAATGCCTGAGCAGGCAACAGGGAAATGCAGAGAGGAAAGGAAATGCCCAGTTTGGAATATGCGTCATGCAGCCCAACTTAGCACACATCTGCTGCAAAAATTGAGGCACCCACTAGGTGCTGCTGGCCATGAGAGTTCACATAGCTCCTAGACAGGATTTTAAGGAGGTAAATTTTGGCCTTTAAGTCTGAAACAGACACTGTGGACTGAATTGTAGTTGCAAGGATTAGTGGAAAGATACCATCTCTGGCTGCAGTTCTGATTCATCCTAGAAGGGTTTCTATGAGAAGATGGATGAGAGAAAACAATCCCCTGTCTGCCCAGCTGAGTGCTGGTGGAGGCTGACACCCCATTCCCCAAATTGCAGCTCTGTGCTGTTCTGTCAGACAATGGTGACCGAGGATAACAAATACTATGTCTGGCCTCCAAGTGCCTGTGTACTGCATTGGGCAATCAGTTGATTCAGATCCTGATATTTTTATAATACAGACAGTGCAAAAGCCAGAATTGAGTTAAATCCACTGCAATGAGAAAAAGTACTTTGAGAATTTGGTGTAATGATGTAATAGCTGAAGAATATGTCTTGCACATCAATCATTTAGTTCCTCATGGATCCCTTCGCAAAGTGATTTTCATGATCCTTGATTTCTGCTTTTCTGAATGAGTTTATTATCACAACAGAATAATCAATTCCAGGCATTATCCAAAGCAACTACCTAAACCAAGGATTCACCTATTTGCATCTTTTCCATATTTCAAAGATGTTTGAAAGCTTTGTATTGATTTTAATTATAAAGATTCAGGAAAAAAAAAATGTAGCAAGTATTCACCATGCCATTTGGATTCATTTTGGTACACAGGGCCTTCACAGCACAGCTCAAAGCTGTCTGAGGCCATCACCTTTCCTAATACTTAAAGAGGAATGAGGCTGTGCAGCTTGACAGGGAATCCCAGTATTGCCTGAGTGCCTTTGAGAGAAGGAATGCCTATCTATATCATTACAGCACAGAGACCCATTCATTTTGTCCTTACTTTCTTGCTCATTCTACATCAAAATCAGGGGGATTTGCATAAGGTTCAGTGCACTTCTTGGACTGTGAAGACTCAAGGACCACAATCAAATTCTTCAGCTCCAAAAGCCATGGGAAGGATTTCTTACTTAATGAGAACTTGGTTGGTTCTGGACCTAATGGTGACATTGAGAGGGTCTAGATTACAGACTGTAGTTTCATCTGCAGAATAGGCCATCATTCATGACAGCTTACATTTACTATGGGGTAAACATTGTACAAACAGACACTACTTACACCAGGATGGAGAGTAGAGTCTGAATAGGAGATCTAGTTTCTGTTTTTTCCTTGGGAATGTTGATGTGATATACAAATAAGAATATTAATTAAAATGTTTGTAGTTTGTACACTGCTAGCACGCTGCAATTGCTGTCACATCAAAGCTGTAATTCTGCTAAACTGAGCTGCAGTGATGAATTAATTAACTCCTGCTAAGTGAAAAACTGGGGATCACATCTGTGCAGGATGTTTATGATATAAAGGAAGATTTGAGGAGTTTGGGAACAATTAACACATCCTAACAGCGACAGTTAAGAGAGAGGCAAGGCAGTTATTTTCCAGAGGTCCAGCTGCACACCTCCTTCTTGCACCTGCACAGGGCAGTGAGTGGGCACCACAAGCAAAGGGAGCAGCAGAGGCAGACAAGACTGAGCGAGAGCTGGTGGAGCTTTTGACTTAGCATCCCCAAAGCTTCAGCCGATCCAGTTGAGAAGGTGGGAGCAGGTAATAAATTGACTCAGAAAAATAGGTGGTGGCAACCTTGTTCCTCTCCCCAAGAGCAATAGCGAGTAGGAACTGAATTGTGACTTTCATTGGCAATTTGATCTTTACTGTGTTCCTGAGGCAGTGAGACCATGCCCTGCCCCTCACCTTTGCGTGCATTGCAAAGTCAGTGCTAAAGGAGATAACCAGCTGTAGGTCTTTCAGACAGCCTGAATTTAATCTCCCCAGTGAGAGCATTCAGTTATGTATTTAGAAAAGAAAAAGGTTTCTACATGGTATAAATCCTTGCTTGATAATCCCAAAGCTAATGGGGAAGGCATTCAGTAGTAAACTACAGTCCTTGGACAAAGACATCTGTAACCAGACCGGAGCTCTATGATTAAACTCAAATTCACAGATTGGTTACATGCAGCTAATTTTATTCACCGAGAATACATGACCCCCCTAAGCGGATGTTTAAATTAAATAAGAATATTGATGACAAATGTTCAAAATGTAAGACAGATGCCTGCAACTTTTGGCATGAAATTTGGAACTGCCAAGAGGTTTGGGAATACTACTCTGGGGTCATTAGGAATCTGGATATCCAAAATGTTCCCCAGCTGCTGATCTCTTCAGAAGCTGCTATACTCGGTCCTGGAAAAATATAAAATCAGCATTTGCAGTAAGTGATGCCATATACCTTGCTGGGTTGGTAGAATTCATAAGCAATTGAAGAAACTTACCCCCTTTTCTAGAAAGAAAAAAGCACTAAAGAGAAGGGTGCTGGGCTCAGTCTGGGTTTAAAAAGCACCCCACAGTATAATTTTTTAAAAGTAAAAATTCTTCATTCTTGAACTCCCTGAACCAGGCCATTCCCACTGTTCCTGAGCCCAGGTGTGACCACAGGGAGCTCACTTGCATGTGTTGCTGTTTTCCGTAGACCTTATTTGCTTCAGCCAGTGTCAGTCCTGCACCGCTGCTGCCTGCCCCTCCTGCTCAATTGGTACCTACCTAAAGCTCTTCTCCAGGTAAACCAACAGATTGAAAACAAAAAGAAAAGAGGATGAAGGGTTAGTGTTTGCCGCAAAACAGACATGAGGTAGAAATCCCCAGGGTATGTGTGTGAGTCTGATCTGACGCCCAGGAAGTTAAGAATCTCATGTTATTTTAATTAGTTTCACACTGGTTTCATTATTGCAGTGCTATAAATACAGTATAGACACTTTGCACAGATCAGACACCAGACCAAAATTGGGAATAGGCTCTGTGTTTCCCGACTCTATTTCTAACCACCAGACAATACATTTTTTCCAGTGCTGAGTCCCATAGCTCCTTCACCTGGGGATTTGATGGGAGCTCCAGGTTTTACTTAGCTATGCCAAGCTGCAATAGGTGGGGCATCAATCACAACCCAACATGTACCACTGCTTGCCTAACTGACCTGGGAAAATCTTGCTTCAATTTATGGAGTTATGTGATCTGGCTACACTAGAAGCAGGAATTCTAGAAGAACATTGAGGTGTTTGATGTCTCATTTTCCTGCCAACAGCAAGAACAATTTATCCACTCATAACTGTTTCATAGCTAGACTGATATCTGGGAACAAAAAAGGTGTGTGTTACTAATACTGTGTTTTTCCTAAGGTTCTAGGAATATAGGCCAGAATTACAGAAAAAAGAAATAAAAATCAAATTTAATTTTGGAAGGAAAAAACCCAAAAAATCAAGGCAAAATGCCTCTTCTCTAAACTACTAGGAAGTTTAGTTTTCCACAATGACCACTGGCAGCTTTCTCAGCAATTCATTTTAATAGTACACACTTTCTGGCAATAAAAAAGGAGATAGCAACTAATATAATTAAGTCTGCAAAACAACCTCTAAACTGAAACGTGTCTCCCGGCAGAACAAGCATAGGATTGTTCATTACAGTGCTCTCCAGGAATAACAAAAACAATTCCCAAAAATGCATTATTAATGGACATTCCCAGAATTAATGATAAAACAAACCAGATGTTCTCTTACATTCGCCTCATAAATGCAAAGTCAATATGCCAAACCAAAACCCCATCTTTGGAAAGCTATAGGCTATTTATAAAGGCACTTTAACTGTGTTTCACTTTACTATAATGGACAGAATTCCTGATGTCTAGTCTAAGACAACCTAGGTGTGATTGTGTATCTATTCATGAAAAAAATGCTCATGCCCAAGAGGAAATATAAGTGAAATGTGTGGTTTCATTCATTTCAAATTAGACACAATCTCTGTAAAATAGAAAGACACACTATTCCTACATGAACACTCCAGTCACAGTCAAAACTTCCTACTGTAATAAATCTGCTCAAAATACGGCTTAAGACTAAAAAAACCCAAAAACCTACACCAAATAAGTTTTAGCTATATTAGTAAGTAATAGTTTGATATTTATCCTTTACAGAACATGATTGCTCACATGGAATGGATTTTATTCCCCTGAGTAAAGGCTGAAAAAGTCCACTGAAGCCAATAGAAAGCAAATACTACTGATAAAGAAAGGTACAAAGCAGATTATATATATGATAATACCTTAATATAATAATATCAAACATGGTGGGCCATCTGGTGTAAATCACTGTAGCTCTGATAAAGTCAATGGACCTGGAGAAATTTGCATCAGCTGAGAACTTTGACTGGTGTACAATATTTCTTAAAAGACTTTTTTTTAAGAACACCATTAATAAGAAAAATGTCTATTGAAAAGTTACAAGTGTGTGTTAGAAGTAGAGTGAACAGTAATCAAGCACGTGGGCTGAGAGCAGAAATTTAGTGTCTTTAGTTAGCAAACAACATTAGAAGAATAGACAAGATTTTCAAGCAAACACTAGGTTCCTATTTTATAGAACTACTCAAGTGTAACTGTTGTTATTTTTAATTATTGAACAGTGAACAGTTTTTGTTTTCATTACTAACACTTTCAGCTGCCAAGTGACACACAGAAGGGATTGGCAGCAGTTATGCTGAAGGGTGCTGTAATGACAGACTCTGCTGCAACGCTGCATGCAGAGAGACGCAAATCCAAAGCCATTGAGGAAAGACAGAGGCAATTTTTCAGTTTGTGAACTTCACTACCTCAACATAGGTTCCTGGGGGGGTGGGGCGAGTTCAGCATTATTCTAATCTCTGTAATGATACCACCAAGATCTTGATCTAAAGATTCAGAGACTTAAAGTCCTTTGGGCCTCTTGCAAAGCAGCAATGCTGTGAAGTGTCATTTGCCCCGCTGCTTCAACTGGCTGGAGCACTGTGCCCTCTACACTGATACCTGGACGCCCAGTCAAGCACCACCACAAGTTCTCCTTATCCTTATTGCTCCTCCACCTGCTAGGTTCATGAGATGAACTGCTAAATCAAACCTTTCATCAGTCTTGGATTATACTGTTCCCCCCTTGCAGAAGTAAACACTTTTCATGACCTTTCAGCACCACATATGACTCTCTCCATAAGTTCCACTTCACAGGTTCTGCCAAGCTGAACAGTTCTGATCTCCAGGACAGGTCAAATACATGTTTTTTACTGAGAGCTGAACACTGCACAGCCCACTTGGGAGTCTCTACATGAAGAGGGTCCAGGCACACCATATCTCCTTCCCAGACCACAGACATTTTTCCTTGCAGCAGAGTAGACACAGACCACACAGGTACATGTTTGGGTCCTACTCTGATAAGAGGCTGACATGCTGTCAGAACACGTCTGGACCCTAGACATACAGATATCCTGTGGTACAGTCTGCTGCTTCTCAGACACTCAGTCTTTCCATTGTAGACTGGGTTAGGCTGCAGGAAAAGTGTTGACCTCAAGAACATCAAATCCTGCTGACTGACCTTCCTCCAAACCTGTGGCTGGGGTCACAGCCCTCAGTCTATGTGTTGTCAGATGCAGTGGGGGCAGAGAACTGTGCGGAGGAGCCACATGCCATGATTCTGGTCTGCTTCCTCAGCCACGAGGCTGAGACATCTCTGGGACTTCCTGAACCCTTTGCAACTCTGCTCTTAAGAGACAATAGAAAAATCAACTGCAAGACTAATGTTTAGTTGTGCAGTTGATGAGATCCTCTTGAATCCCGTTTTCCTAAGTCGTCTTAAGGACACAGACCCCACAACTCACAAGTGAATCATGAAGACCAGCTCTCCTGACAGATAGGTCATCTTCAGCCTTCCTCTCCTGAATACCACAAAGTTCTGTAGGTACTCACGTGGCTTTTGCTCCTACCAGTGGGAGCAAGGATGGGAAGATGTTAGTCACTGTGTCTCCAACAGAAGCTCAGAGACTGAAATGAGAAACGTGAGAAAAGCTCTAAACAGTTAGAAATATGTCCCAGCTTAGTTTATACACTTAGGCTGAGTTGGGAAAACAGGAAGCAGAGCTAAATGCACTTCTTAGTAGGGGTGTATATATGCATTAAACAAAAACACTAAATACTAAAGAAAAGCAATTAAACAAACAAACAAATAAAAAGATTAAAGAATAAGGTCTTGTTTCTCAATTTTACAGCTACTGACTACTGTTTAGCCATAACAAAAGTTGGAAGGACCTGTGACAGTTACCTTATCCAAACTCCTGCTCTAAGCAGAGACTACGCAATGGAGAACAGCCTTAATGGTTATTCAGGATGGATATTTAAAGCAGCTTAAGAAAACAGTAAAATAACACTAGGAAGGTATATTCTTCAGTTGTAGAGAAGGCCACAGGAAAATAACTTGGTATTGGTTTTGCAAATTAGTCCATTTAACTTCCGTTAATCGCCTCTTTTCTAATCAGTTTACATTCCACTTTTCATCCATTAACAATTTCATAGAGAAATCAGGAAAACTGTGTTCAAACAGTGTTTGGGGAAGAATGTTCAGAGAAAAGACCAAAATAAATTGTTTTATCCAGTCTAACCAGTCAAATTAGCAGAAAGCACATTTCTAAGTCAAATGGAAGAAGACAGCTGGAGAATAAAATTTTAATTGATGCTTAACCAAGTATTGGAAACCAAGCCTTCAAATCTGGCAGTCAGTGGTAACAAAGTGACATAAAATATAAGTATTCAAGAGCTATCCACTGGAAGAGAAATTGACCAATGAATACATACAAGGACAGTGAGTGACTACATGTAAGGAAAATGAAACCTTTGTCAGCCCTTGGAGCTAATAAATCACAGCACTGAAACAGCCCCAATGAATGTTTTAAGTTATTTACACAAATTTTGTAAAATCCTATTAGCAAGATCTCTCACAATTTGGGTAGTAGAACCCCAAGAGAACAATTTTTTTTAAATTACTTTTAAGCTGATGTTACTGCGCTTGTCTCTCTTGCAACATTACTGATGTACATGTGATCTGACCTTAGGGAATGTTGTGTAATTACAGGATAACCCAGGAATGAATCAGAACTTGCATATACCCATGACCAGGATGCAGATCATTAGGCCCATCATGTGCAGTCTGTCAGGGTGACAGACATGGCAGAAGATTAAACTTGTACTCAAATATATTAACATATTTTTAATGCTGGAGTGGCCTAATTATCTCAGTGCCACACTGTGCAAAGTCTCTCTCTGATCCTTTCTCTCACATGCTGATATTACTTTGGTGTTTTTACATGAATCCCCCAGGGCCTAGAGATAATTAAAACCAAATTATTTGGCATAAGCCCAACATCTGTAATTAGATCTATTAAAGCTTAAAATGTCTCAATTATTCTTTATTGAAAAATATACAGTCAAAACACTTGTAAGCAAAGAAATGTATTGTTCTTCTCTCCAAAAATTTGAAAAATACTTAGCCCAATGTACCAGCTTGTATCAGCAAGAAGCACATCAAAAACTTCCACTAAGCCTTCAATAAGCGAGAAGATCTCCTCCGGAGGAAGAGAGGAGCAGCAGATAAACTTCAGAGAAGGAGAAAATCCTGTGGTAGCAGCAGTGGCAACGGTGGCGGCCGGATCCTGCCTTGATCCACAGCCCACCTAACCCCTTGGTTTTGGTAGGAAGACGCAGGGCCTAATCTAACCCATATGATGAACCAGGCCCTGCACTGCTTCTATTCATTTTAAAATAAAGGAATGTATGCAATACTTTTTATCCTGTTACAATGCCAATTGTAATTTGGAGGCATGGGGAACTGCAGAATTAAGGAACAAGTGATTTGTGCTACAAGGGCTCCCAGAGTCCCTGCTGGTCTGGTGGCCCAAGCACACTGCTCAAGCACCCCAGGAGGCACAGCTGAGCGAGGGGATGAACTGTCACCTGTAACATTTGCTGTCATCTTTCGGGTCTCCAGAGAAATTTGGCATCCAGAGAAAGTAAAGATACCAGTCTGCTTTCGTGGCAAAGCTTTTATGACCAGAATTAACGTTTTCTGATTGTGCCCTGCTGGCTTACTTTTAAAAAACATGAAGTTGGAAATATCTTGGTTCCAACATTGACTGTTGCTATTCTCCATTGTGTGCAAAGAAGAGGTGCCATGTTTTTCATGTGCAATCTTGTGACATTTTCTCACTATTGGTGCAACCCCCTTACTCTGGCTGCAGATGAACAAAAGACAGGGTAAGGCAGAAGTCTTTTTCTCTTTTTAATAGAAACTACAAATATGGGGGGTTTTTTATTCCTTATACACACTTAATTATTTCACCACTGTTGCATGTATTTAAATATGTCTCCAGCATAACATATCCTGTATATAAGATTTCTTGCCCTGCAAAGTGTCAAAAATAATTCCTCAGTCTGAAGAGTACAAACGTATTACATAGCTCTGGACTTTTCAGCT
This sequence comes from Colius striatus, assembly GCF_028858725.1. NCBI lineage: Eukaryota > Metazoa > Chordata > Aves > Coliiformes > Coliidae > Colius > Colius striatus. Next base: position 79,092,639 of record NC_084762.1, on the reverse strand, counting down.
GGATAAAAAGTAATCTCCATTCTTATCCAAATGTTTCAGAGCTCTGTCATCAAGAAAAAGAGCAAATCGTCACAGCCCCCAGCATCCAGCCCCAAGGTATTAACTGAAGCTACAGCTGTACCTAATGTGGCAGAACATGAAGATCAATGTATTTACTGGGCCTTCCTTGGATCTCCTTCTATTTGTTTGCAAACTTCCACTTGAAAGGCAGTCCCTGTGGCTGAGACTAAGGAGCAAGGAGGACAGTCGTGCCCCACAGTCCCTGGAAGGGGAACATGTTGCCTACCCGTGCCTACCGCAGGCCTGTGCCGCACTGCTAGCACTGGAGGGCTGGGCAGGGCAGCCCTCAGCCGCAGTGAGGTCACACAGCTTGGCTGCGACTCCTAGGTGAGACCAAGCCATGGCAGGAGGTGCCAGGGCAAAGGCACACGAATAGTGGTATGTGAGAGCTGTCCTGTGTTTGTGCATTTACCTGATTCTCGTTCTTGGTAGCTCCAGGCACGGTCAGCGGCAGAGCGTCTGTCGGGCAGATTTTGCATACGGCACATTCCTGCACAGCTTCAAACGCCAGTTCCAACCATGTGCTAGAGCTCTAGGCCATGCTCCCGGCTGTGGCTGCATCGCCCTAGGTGGGCTGCTCAGGGTCTTTCTGCAGGTGTTTGCAGACAAGGCATATTCAAAGAAACCTCTATGTCTCTTTATTACTCCCTCTCTCCCCTTTTTGTCTGATGCCAAGGGGAAAAGAATGCAAAGACTACAATATAAGAATTATGTTTATAGTATCAAAATGTGTTCATGCAACCATTTGGTCAAGCCTGTGTTCTGTTGCTGGTGAAAATTCAGCAATGTGCATGTTTGCAAAGCAACACTAGGCTTAGAGAAGACAATGTTGGCAATATAGATGGACACTAAGAAAACTAAGCGTTAAAAGAAAAGACAGTTTGCTAGCTGGAGGTGTTATTTACCACTTTGGAGTAAAAAGTTGTGTTTATCATTTTAGGCATCTTTTAAAGTGAGTAGTTTACGATACAGAATTCCAGAACAGAAAGTAATTACAGAATCACAGACAGTAAGGGTTGGAAGGGACCTCTAGATATCATTTAGTCCAACCCTCCTATTAAAGCAGGTCCACTTAGATCAGGTTAATTGCATGTAACATGTTCATCTAGATGAGGAATTTTGCAGTACTCGTAACTAAGGAGAGTGACATCATGCTAAGTACTAGCTGATCTCTGGCAGGGAAGCCTGCTCCTGGAACTTGGGAAACCCAGTGGTGATCCATCTCCTATGCTCTTTTACAACAATAAGAGAAAGGCTTTAACTTTTCCACATTCTTGTTATGAAATATCACACTAAAAAAACGTTTCCTGCAGCACGAACTTCACGAATAAAAATCATATTTTTCAGTGCTTCAGAATAGGAATTAGCACTACAATGACCAGAAGGAAAGTATTTGAGTATGCAAAAAAATTGTGTTTGCATAAAATACCAAGGAAAAAAGTGATTTTCAGAAATACTAAAGATTGACCTAAATATTCTCTTCTAGGAGCAAAAAGAAATGCTTTGGAGGACTTCATCAAAACTGCCTCATGGCAGGCTGGCTTTGACTGAGAAATTCTAATTCATGGAGAACAGATTCAATTCTTATTAAGCTGAACTGAGCCATAGTTTGACCTGACTGGTCTTGGGGTTCAGCTGGTCATTTGCACAATGACTTGTTGGGTTGTAGTCCTGAAAGTGGAACCCTCATTCACTCTGCACACAACAAATGTGCTCCTCAGCCTGAGGCAAGTAGTGGATAAAACTCTAAAGTATAACCATAGAAAGATGGAATCATAGAATGGTAGGGGATGGAAGGGACTTCTAAAGATCATCTAGTCCAACCCTTTCACTCAAGCAGATCTGCCCAGATCAGGTCACTCAGGAACGCGTCCAGGTTGGTTTTGAAAATAACCAGAGAAGGAGACTTCACAGCCTCCCTGGGCAGCCTGTGCCAGGACTCCCTCACCCTTACAGTGAAGAGGTTTTTCCTTAAGTTTAAGTGGAACTTTTTGTGTTCCAGCTTTTGTCCATTACCCCTTGTCCTATAACTGGACACTACAGGAAAAAAAGTGCTGCTCCATCCCCTTGACATATATCTTTCAAATTCTTGTAAGTATTAATTAGGTCCCCCCTCAGTCTCCTCCAGGCTGAACAGCCTTTCCCACAGCTTTTCCTTGTAGGAAAGATGTTCCAGTCCCCTGATCATCTTGGTGGCCCTGTGCTGGACCCTAGAAGTTCAACCATTGTGTTTGTTAGATGTTTTGCTGTCTGTGAAGACTGTAAATGACATGATATGCAACAATATAAATGTGTCTGACACCCCAGGCAGCTCTTGTTCAGACAATATCTAAGCACAATGTGGGGGTAATCTGCACCAAGGGCTTTTCCCCGTAGGATCAGCCTGGGTGATGAAAAGCGCTGAGCTACATGGGCACAACATGGCCCATGGTGCCTGCCCCATATTGTTTGATTTACAGGTGTCAGCTGAGAATGCAAGCACATTGTGGGATGGGAGTGCAATGTGCAGGGCACACTAGTGAGAGACAAAGCGTTACAGCCCCGCAATCCTCCCGCCTCTGGCCTCTGAGCCTCTTGTGAATCCAGTCCAAAGAAGATAAAATGCTCATCTCAACATTTACAAGGAAGCAGGAAAAATACCTTCCACTTTTAATACCCATCTTGTGCTTTAACTTGGCTTTGTTAGATGCACCATGCTGGCACAAGGCATGTTTGTACAAAGAAATGTTACTTTTTTAAAGAGCAATAATCCTATCCTAACTAGTCCTTTTACATTTATTAAAGCCACTTTCTGAATAAATTGCATTTTAAGCACAATAGAATGTCAGACTTCAGGGGGAAAAAGTTTAAATGAACCAAATAGCTCACAAAACTCAGTGGTGACTTTTATGACTCTGGGAATAAAAATGACTAAAATGACTTTTTTTACCCCCTGTTATAAGCCAAAGTTCAAAAATTGGAGCAAGGTCACTTTTAAACAGACACATTCCACCCTATCATCATTTAGGTGAAACAAAATGTGAAAGTCACCGCAGATTTATGCAGTAGCCACCAATGAAATTCTATTCGATATAAATCAATGAAATTGGATCTATTCAGATTGATGGGGATAGGGGTCAGGGAAGCACGCCTGTTCCTCAGCAGTCAAAGTGACAGATTGTGTAGGTTTTCTACAAATCTGACGTGGTGTCTTAATTAGAAACATAAAGGAAGCGGATATACAAATCCCACCGGTATCCGGTGGAAATGAGAGGAGAATGCCAAATGATAAACCAATATTTATAGGGGATTGTTTCCAAGAATTTATTACACTGTTTTTCCATTTAATTACCTTGAATTGGTCCTATAGAAATACTATAAAGAATATAAATGTGCTCTTCTTTTAAAGAAATAGCAAATTCCTGTTTAAAATGAGCTAATTAGTCTTACTAAATACATTTGAGATCTGCTGAGAAATCCCGAGGCTTAGTCTGCTTACAGCATAATCACCTTAGCTGACATCTCTCAGTGGAAAAGTCTAACCTTTATGGGGCACTGGGAAAGACGATCTCATATATTATTCCAACATTTACAAATCTCTAAGGCAGTTGGATCCATTTTTAGAATAAAATCATCCACATTTTATGATTTGTGGTTCATTATTTGCATTGAAAAAATTAATTGTGTGTTTGTAAAGGAAGTAAGCAGAAAGAAACCTCTTTGTCACATAAATCACCTCAACTTATATTTTTTTTTTTAGGTTACCTTTTCTAAAATAATATTTTAGGGAGAGACGAACTTTAGATATATTATTTTTTTAGCAGCATTCAAAATTAAACAGGGGCAAATACATACCCTTTCCTCTCTGTAATATGCTTGAAACAGATTCTGTTTTGATTTTAACCTAAAAAAAAAGACATCTTGGGACACTGCTGGAATCAACACTTTGAAATCAGAAATAGTACTCAGTACTCTTCCAGACCGATAAATTGTAACAGAACACGTGAAAACAGGCAAACACTGCGAGGCAGCAGCAGAGAGTGTATATTTCCTGCAGAAAGAAGTAGGGTCAAGCTTTTTTCCAAGAACTGTTATTTTTAAAAAATGCTTTATACTAGAATAACATCTAAGAACTTCATTCCTAGACCTGTCTCATTTAAAAATTATATCATCCCTCCTCCAGAAGAATTTAAAGCCACACTCACAAAAAAAACACTGAGCTTCACATGTCCTATTGTAATTCACTATCTGACAAGCTTACTCATTCTTGCAAACCTCGGCTTTTCAATCAAATCTAAACCAAAAGGCAATAGCTGGATATAGATTGTCAATGCAATATATGAGCTATCAACAGGCAGTGACACCTCATATTTGTCTAGTTTTCTACAGGCAGCAGGTTAAATGAAGGTCTGCACATGGCTATATGGAATGGGGTGTGGACAGAGGTCTTGCCCGTGCTGCAGGACAGCAAGGGAGGAAGCTTGGCTGTGTCTGAAAATTTACCAAGTAGGTAAAGGAAGCTGGAGTCAATCCCTTATACTGAATGACGGGCAGGGTACAGATAAAGTTTTGACAGATTTTAAGACCTGAGACAAGGAGCTTATTTTTTAAATGATAAAAAGGGAGCCAGGGAAGGATTACAAAGAGAAGTGTCATGGCCAAAGCATCAAGGCAGAAAGACGACACCCAGGCAGTAACACGCTCGATGGAAGCACGGGGCAAGACTGCATTTATCAAAACTGGAAAAAGTGTGTAGAGAAACCAAGATAGGAGCTGACGAAAGCAACAGGGTGAGCTTTAGCTGTGCAGTTAGACAGCAAAGACCACATTTCAGAGATGCTAGGCAGACTCCTACCCATTTTTTCTCCCCACAACATCAATCCTCTTTCCAGAGGTGAAAACTTTGAGAGACGTGGGGAGGTGATTGTCAGTTAGGTGGAGTGTCAGACACATGGTGCTGCTGTCTGCAGGAATGACAACAGAGGGGAGGGTTAGAGGCTGGGGGGCTGGTATGGCACTGCCTAGCATAAAGGGAACGAGACGTCTCAGCTACATATGGATCCTCAGTGAACAGAACTGGGTTACAACCAGAGACAATTTTTTGTCCCCTTTCACCAGATGCACATTTCCCTGTTATTGCACAAAATGTGCCGGACTTTTTTCTGGTCTGCACAGCACAGCTTGTGTCTGTGCAGCTGTATCCTGACACTCTATCCTCCAAGAAGGTGCTCTTGTCCATGCTGGCTCTTGGAACAGTCCCTTGGTCACTCTCTTCCAATCTCTTTTTGGGGATGTCCTTTCCATGGGCATCCTTCCATGGAGAAACAATAGTTGTCACAGTCCAAACCATACTAGGAAATCTGCTACCAGTTACTTCATACAACTGACTGCATGACAATGTCATGTCTTGTTTAGTTTAGTAAAAGGTACAAAAACTAGTTTACCAGACTTTGGCTGCTTTATTAGTGTCAACCTGAAAGCATCCTTATTGCTGGGAGGAGTGGAGGGTGTAGAAGGAAATGTCTAGTGGGGGGCAGTTTTCAGAATAAACCTCCTGAGAAACATCATCACTAAAAGCCTCCCCCACTGTGTATTTATTACTAGTTGGGAAAACTCTGCAAGGAGTGATCTTCTGCACTGACCTGTGGGCCTGGCTTTCCAGCCACTGCAGGTTATGGGGCTAATCAGATCCATTTTACCTGTTATATAGTACTTTATACATATTGATCAGCCACCTTAGTGCTAGGGAGACATGAGTGACCCCACCACCCATTTTACCAAGAAAATGAGGGCCAGGTTGTTTCATGAAGCCTTACGTCCATTACAAAAGTCACACTTAAATCTCTCCTCATTATTAGTATTTATTTTCTGCACCTCTATGCAGCTTATGCACCACAAGCCTCAGTGTATGAGGTGCTACGTACAAAACAGAACTGAAAGACGTTCCCATGCTCCAAGGATCTTATACCGATCCGGCTGCTTAGCAATATTGAAATATTTTGTTGAATATTAAGATTGAATATACAGACAAGGTATGTGGCTTGTACTCAAATATTTTTTAATGAAAATTTCTGACCCAAATGACCCTTGAAAGGTAGAAACTGTCACTCTGAGAAACACATAGGGGTGGGCGTCATCTTTTACGATGCAGAATCTGACACACTTGCAAAGAGCTGGCACCAAAAGTAAGAGAGACTTGGGGACAATTTTTGGCATAAACATTAAGGAAAACTGTCTGAACACTGGAAGAAACCGAAAAGTTGACACCTTTTTGAGAATTTAAACTAATCTATGGTGCTCCAGGGTATTTTCTTTTAGAGTAAGTATTCTGTCTTCTACGGTGCTTTACAGTACGTACAGCAGAGGATACTAGCTTCGAGAGAGAAAATAAGCCTCATGACACAAATCCTGCTCGCTGCACTTAAGCAAACATCCTTCATATTGAATCCAATAGGGTGACTTATGAAAAGTAGAGATGAGAATTTGGTCCATTATGTGGCTATCACATTTAAATTACACCAATAACTGAGATGCATGGGGTATCAGTGACAGGAATACCTGACCCAGAGTGTATGATTACTCAATTACTCCAATGTCTGTTGGATGCTTAAAGGCTAAAACAATTTTGGGTTCCTTCCAGTCAGCGCATATCACTGTCAGCTCTTCAGACAGTTTACCTTTCCCAAGAAGCTTTTGCTTACCTTATCACCTTCCCAGATCTGCTGCCTGCATTCTCCAATTACTGCACTTAACTGCAAGCCACGTTACATATACTTTACACTTCATTTTTATCTGTTCCATTTCGGTGATGTGATATTAGGCAAACATCTTAAACTTACAGCACTGGGCTTTAAGTCACTGACATCTTAGATTTATTTCCCCAGTTTTAGCAGGAGCTGAAATGGAGCACTGAGAAAGTGGAGCAGGGAGCCACAGCCACAAATGTGGAGGCAGTTTGGCAAATTAAAGTGTTCTTAAAATGCAAAGCAAAAAGGAGTAAGAATCTGCAACACTCTGTGGTTCTGTCTCATGAAGGAGATCACAAAACTGAAAGTGGAAAAGAAAGCTGAATCGGATGTTAATCTAAATAAGAAAGGAGAAAAGTGTGGAGCAAGGAGTCTAGTTAACCGAAGTTATAAGAAATGCATAAACCAGAATATATTACCTGCAAATATTACTGTTGTTATTTCTATTTTAAAAAATCTTAAAGGAAAACAGCTATTCAGAGTGTGCCAGAAATGTGTATTTCCTCCATTAAACAGTTTTACCCGATTTAGGTTTGCCCTGCGGTACTGCTATTTGAAATGTAATGCATCATTCAGAGGAATAACAGTCAACCCATAGATTGCTCATAAAAAGAATGCAGTTAATACTTCATATCCAAAATCAAAGTTGGTTGTTCATTCTGATCCATCACATGGGTCTTAAACTTGCTTCCGTGTGCTGATAAAATGAACCCATAACCAAGTGGCTTCTGCTTCCATTGATTACACATTTTGAGCACCAGTCATCGCTTCTTACAAACGTTCACCAATATTTTCCTTGTTTCTGCTAACACTTTTCTGCTCCTAAACTAAGGGAACAGTTCTGTAATGCAAATAAAAAAACTCATCAAAACAACCAAGAAAAATTTATCTCAGCCAATATAGGCAGAAAACTCATATACCAATAAAGGGAAAGAGTAAGAAAACCAGCAAGGGCTACAAAATCACCAAACTACTGAACTGCTTTTCTAATGTCTTTTATATTAAAATACAGTTGTAATATGAGATAATAATGAACACATTGAAAATGCTGTCTAAAGAAGGTGAGACTCTCCACAAAACTTCAGACTATTTCTAATGCTTTCAGGGTAAGGGCTCGGGCCCTACTCAAGGAGAGCTAGAAACCTAAATACCTCTCGAGCGCCAGGCTACTGTTAGAATCATGTCTCTGAAGAAGACTTTACAGACATCAAATGCAGTGATTTAAAACCACCTCTGGGTTACTGACATCTTCTTCAGAAAACCAACTAAGCATTCACTTGATCATTAGCAAATACTTAAATACTGCTGACATATAAAATGCTTTCTTGAGAAGGTACCATTGGCAGTACTGGTTGCTTAGCAGCTCTGTAAATCATGTTCTTTCTGAGGTCAACCAAATGTAAAATTAGAGGTACGAAATTTTAAAATATCAAGCCCAAGTCACCCCCAGCACCACCACCCATCTGTACCTAAATCACATAAATTCATGGAGTTCCCAGCCCAATAAGACCATACAAACACACTCCATTACTCTCAATTTAAGAAAAAAAACCCTCTCTAGGTATTTATATTAATCACTGATTGGAACTTTTCAGACTTCAGAGCTGGTAACCCAAAACCTGCCTCAAATTATGACAAAATGGATGTGGTAGTAGTTAACGTTATGGTGGAATTCTTCTGATTGAACCATATATCTGGTAGTGTTTCAGATAATTAAACTGAGCTCTGAGTAATATGAAAGGGTATAGTTATGGTCAGTTTTTATCTTTTAGCACTGCAGGGCTGTTGGGACTTGAAAATTATATGCAGGCAGGTTTGGAATGGATCCAAGGTAGACCACACCGGACTAAGTAACATCTGGTGTATAGGGCTTAGGTTTTTTAAAAGTGTGTCTGGACAGCTGTAAAATAGAAATGACATACATCTCTGACTAAAGGCTATACGTAAAGTTGGCAGCAAGTTAATTGTATGTTATTTGGAAAGGCACTGTTCTCATCTCAAAGCTGGGTACAACCATCCTGAAATACGTGCAAAGACATTCCAGTTACACCGTAAAGGATATATTTTATATCAAGTGAATGAGAAATACTTGTAAAACCTTCCTCTGTGACTAGCATTTCTCCTGCTTCTCTTTCATGTTTAACAAGATGAAAAAACCCCACAACAAAACTGTTCTAAGACCTTGATCCAGTCCCAGTACATTACCAACACAGACAACACATAGGTGACTTCAGAAACAGTTAATAGTGCTGATATATATCCATCTAGGCAGTGCTGACTTTAAACAGGTTGGGGTTTTTTTGCTCTAATTTTTCAGATAAGAGAGACTCTTCTGTAAATTATAACGTACAAGCAACATCTACCATAATTTATCTCATACTTTTCTCCATACTAGTGTTCAAATATGACAGTGCTTTCTCCTGTGAAGCCATACAATTGCCTTCCCATAGACTAGAGCAAAACTAGGGGAAGAGGGATGCCCAGCTCCTGCCCTGGGCACGAACTGTATGGTGGGGAAGGCTGTTAGTGCTGGAAGGAAGGCAGCAGAGGCTGAAGATTATCACCATCTGTTTCTGGCTAACTCCACTGTCAAAATGCATACTGCACATTTTCTAAAAAACAGAAGCAAAACAGCTCCCAAGTGATTATAATCATGGTCAGTGCCCACTTGTGTGTTTATCACTGTTCACCTGATGTCCTTTCCTCTTTCCAAATGTTTGTTGCATTTCCCTGTTGCATGCTGTCTTAAATGGAATTGCCCATAGGACTGGTCACATTCCAAGACGCACGTTCACAGGGTGCCTGAGCAATCCAGTGCCTCTGAGCTTTACTGCAGTGACACTGTGTAGGCAGCAAAAAGCAACTGACCTGGCAGAAGGAAAATTCCTTGAAAAGGCTTCTCCATTTGGAAAGAGGTGGGGAGGAGAAGAGAGATGCATCCAAGAAATTAAAGATACAATGTGTCTGAGCACAAATCAGAGCTTGTTTTCTTTAAAAAAAACCAACTAAATGAAGTTTTCTTGATTTCAACAAAAACATCAACGTCAGTTTTCTCTAATTTTAAATGCATTTTTTGTTGAGGGAAAATAAATATTTGGGCAGAAAAGTTACTGAACTCTGCCAAAACAAGTGAAAAGTAGAAAAGCAATCATGTCACTAAAATCATTGTCTAAAATAATTTAAAGCACGTTACCTATTTGGGTAATTCCAGATGTATGTATGGCCAGTTTTACCATTCCTCAAGAAGAGCTGGTTGTTCCTGGGAGTGAGCTCAAGATGTTTGCAATGGTAAGGGATAGCCTAGACCTCAGTGTTCAAAGATAGCTTCCACCTCACAGCTACATGTGCTGAAACCTCAGAACACACAACCAGCTGTTAGGATGGCGTTTTTGTAAAGTTGAAATGTCTGTTGAACAAATCTGCCTTCTCTGCACCAGAATGGGGACCCTGGCCATTTTTGAGTGAGAGATAAATAGCTGGTGGTCTCTGATGAAGGAGCTCTTGCTTCACCAAATTTCGTGGAGAGAGGGCTCTCAGGAGGTGGAGGTAGGGCAGCATGGCTCACACTGAGGACTCTGCTTCTTCATTCGAATGGAGAGGAAAAAGGAGGATTTTCTTCTTAACTAGATAGTTGACCCAAATGCACATCCAACACAGTAAGAAAAATATATTGTTATATATAAAACAAAAAAATCTGAGACAGTAACTGTTTTGTTGGGGTTTTTTTTTTCTTTTTTTATAATTCCTGTGATATGTAAAAGATTCTGTGTTACCCATCATCTGAGAGGCCCATGAGTTCCTGCTGAGAGCAAGCCTCTCCCAGCTAACCATTAGTTTGAGTGCCCAACTAAGTTCCAGTTGTGGTAATTAGGTCCAGTCAATACTTTAGTTACGTTTGGGCTGCATAGATGAAGATGCTGAGACATCTTTAGTCCTCAAGACCATAGGAGCTGAATAATTTTTCTTCTCCTTTGCATGCAATAAAATCCATTTATTTTCAAAGGAACCACTGTGTGCTGTCCCTTGCTGCAGCCACCCAGCTAGCAAGGCAGAACACCAGGCTGGGCAGGCCAGTGACACCCCAGACACTTTATGAAGGTTTGTGACCTATTGCTTTCACAAATAAGTCATGCTGTAAGAGACACCCCAGGACAAAGCACCTGCAAAATACACTTACTCCAGAAATATTTTTTTTTCCATTTAACAGCATCTGAAACCATTAAGTTAGCAAATCACAGTGTTCCTGAAAGTGGAAAAAAAAGTCAAGCCATTTTCCTTCCAAAGTCTGAAACATAATTCCTAGGCTGCAAACACCGCCAATTGCTGTCCCACAGTTACATTTTTCCTTGTTTTAAATCAAAATCTATTGCAAACTGCATAGATTTTACAGCATATCAACTCCATATTAAAAACTCAGTCACTAATTCCAGTATGACAGATTTCTTAAAATAAGCAAAATGGACCTTTAATGGCAATGAATGATTCATATTAAAAAAGGGGCTTAAAAATGGTTAAGGAACTTTACAATAGGAAAACACATTGCAAAGGTAAGGCAGGGAAAAGTTAAAATGCAAGAGCTAGAAAAACTCATGGAAAAAAAATCATGGTCATGGAAATACACCACTGCCCAGTAAAACTTTTTAAGTGGCCAGGGTAACAGATGAGCAAAAGTTTCACTCTCAAGAGCTGTGACTCGGGAAGAGGTCCAGCAGATGCTGAAATGACAGCTGAGCTGCACTGCCTTACACCCACTGTCTGGCTGAGAGATGAAGAAATGCAGAGAAGTGAAACCACCTGAAAGGTGGAAGACAGGGCACAAAAAACTTTGTGTAATGGTGTCATTTCAAACTTTCTCTTGAAAACCCTGCTTCACTTGTATGAAGCAAAGCTCCCGCTTTATGAAACAATTGCAGTCATTTTGGTGTAGACGTTAACACCACAGCCACGAGTAGGGTGTAGTGGCATGCTGAGCCACAGGTTATTCGCTGACATTATGCTCCTGCTTCACCACCTTGCACTGGGCACTTATGCTAGGTACTCTAAATTCAGTCTCAAGTCAAATTCTTCTTTAAGCTGAGACAGTTACACCCAGAGTGCCCCAGAGCTGCCCACCTCCCTGTTTCTGCAGTGCCAGTGCCGTGAGTTGCTTCCCTCCAAGCTTCCTCGGTGATGGTGTCTCACATGGGAGGCAAAATTCACCCCTGCTTTGAGCTCTCCATACACACCATCTAAAATAAAGTCATGTTTTAAAATGCTAACAGCTTATTGTTTCACTACTTTTTCACTTGTACACAGAAAATATAATCTGTAAATCCTGGTACCTTGGCTCCTCTCACTATCTTACAAAGGAAAAACCAAGAGCAGTACAAAGGAGAGTTCTTGTCATTAAAAAATTGCTCCTTCCAAAAGGACAAGAGTGGCTTTTGTTACGCCCTACAAGAAGGATTATAACATGTAGAAAGTTACACTCACATGTAACAACTTGTCACAGCCGAACCACAGCCTCCACTCCAGTGCAGACCTCCAGTCACACCATGTGCTTAACTTAAACCTGTTTTTCAGAAAGACTCCCCTTAGACCTGAAGCCTGCTATTCAATTCCTGCTAAAACAGTATTCCCAATGAAAAAGCATTGGATAGGAAGGTACTACAGCACCAGCAATAATGAAGTTTATGGTTGCGTCATAAGTGTGCAACCTTCATGAATAAGTAATGGGAGCTTATACAAGTTTTAGCCTAAAATACATTAGGCCTTCACTACAATCCTGTTGAACCCCTCCAGTTCCCAGTGAGTCCTCTGAGATGTGGGGAACCACAGGCCCAGAGAAACACCTCCGGCCCAGTGTGCGGTGTATGGGCCACCATGTCTTCCAAGCACTACGCTGGGCTCCTCTGAGGCACATCCCTGGTTGGGTTTGCATCAAATGTGGCAGAAGGCTGGCATTCAAAAACATCCTGCCTCCCTGAGCTTCACCAGTGCATGTGGGATTTGTCCCTCAGACAAAAATCTTCTGTACAGTTTGGCTCTGGGGAGAGCTCTGGCACAAGTAACAGGCACAGCAAATTCAGATATACTATACCTCATCAAGTAGATGGTTTATCAGGACTTAAACCTGACTGTACCTCATAAACATGTCCTTTCAAAGAGCCACTCATAAACTGGAAACAACACATCCTGCAAACGGGAAAGTGTGGCCTACAGTTAACTTATTTATTCCTATCTAACATACTACAGACGTCCTGATTTTTACAGCATTACATGTTTTGAACCTTTTCAGTAAAGTGGAGGTTTCTCATTTCAGCCTAACTGCTGTTAATCTGTTCCAAATGTTAACATTGCAAATAAGGTCTGGTTACCATCTCTGCCCCAAGTCGATAATAGGAACAGAGCTGATCAGCATCTGGTTTAGTTCAGAGTACAACTTGCTGCCTAATACTGCAGAATTTGGGTTAGAAGATTGTTGCATTTCATGAACACCACCAAAAAAATTAAACTAACAACACTCACATACAGTCATGTGTCATTATTTATTGCTCTATAGACTTGCTAAAGATGGAATATCGCATTACTAATTTTGGCAAATTCCAGTTCACATAAACAGGCCAAAAGCTCTTAACATAAATTATACCAGTGCTGCCTAACGATAATTAAAAAAAAAATCCAGTCACTTCCCAGATTTGTGATGGAAAAATAGTTTAAGAGAAAATTTTAAATCAGTTTCTTATTTTGTCATGCACTTTGAACACTTGCATTGTTACACTCCTCACTCATTGCAAGGTGCTGCGCAAGACAGCACTTTCAATATGTAGAAAACTATGGTTGGAAATGAAAGGGATCTAAAATTGATTTATAAAACACAAATTAGTATTTTAAGGGAATATAATCAGTGACATAAAACTCACAACACCAAGTTCACATTTAGATCAAAAATAAAACCTCCTGCTGAGTTAAATCAGAGCTGAATCCAATTCCCAGTGTACAGAGTAATTCATCTCAGGATTAGCTGTGACCTCTCTAACATTCAGAATCATTCTTTTCCTTCAAGCACCTTTTATACTTTATTCCAAAATCTTTTACTGTGCGATTACTATCATTTTGGAGCTGATCATTCAAAAATCCTGGATACAACATATTGCAATTATTTTTCTTTTGTTAATCTATACAGCAGGTTATGCTTTATAAACTAAAGGAAAACTAGAGCATCAAAAGCCCTTGACATGTATAGAAAAGAAACCACAAATAATGAATGAAAGTTTTAGGCTAGTAACACATGCTAAGATACTCATCGGCTATTCATATTGAAGGTCAGTTTGGGAAAAAATAACCACCACCTCTAATATTAAAAAATTGTTTTAAAAACCGAATGCATAGAATGCTTACAACATCTGGAGCCTGGACAAAACGTACATGAATTCTGCCAAATTTACCCTACACTTTCCTGTCACCTGAAGCACTGACTGGGGTGAGCCACATGACATATATTTCTTGTTACCTTTGAGAAACGACTGGACACAAAAATCGCTTCTTTCCTCAGACAGATGTGGCTGGTTGATCAGTCAACAAGTAATGTAATATTTATAAAGTTAAGCAGGATAAAACTGATAAGCACTGTATTAATTTCATGGTGACACCTACGAGCAGTGACAGATTCCATTGATCCTATTTTACATTTGAAAAGTCTGAAGCAGGAAAAATCCTAAATTACTGAATTGCATCATGTTGCCGAGCCAAGCCAATAACAAAACCCACACAGAGGCAGGCTGCTTCATGCCAGTCACAAAGATACACCACTACTCATATTTTAGCAATATTTCTCTCTTTGCAACAGATTGAGTAACTCTTTTATACAACAGGGGAAAAACAATTAATCAAAGATCATTTCCAGGAAACTTACCTAGTTTCTGCATATAGATTTCACCAGAGATTTTAAGCTACTTAAGGAGGCAAAAAAGGATTAACCCCACAGACTGAGTGACTCGGGAGATAAGACACTTTACTAGTAAGACAAAGATAAGCATTTACAGGTATCTTTCTGAGAAAAATCAGCATAAAAAATAAACCTATTTACTCAACTCTGCTAAAATCATGTACAAACCTTCAAACTCACTGACCTTAAGCAGGTAAGAAAAAAGCCCTCACGTTTTAAGATCTGTCTTTGCTGAAATGGCATGAGTTTTCCTTACCAGCACATCACATCATCTGTCCTCTGAGCCAAGCAATGTATTAAGTTAATTGACTGTCAAGAAGTGAAGACACATCTCTATGTCCGAAAGAAAATTCACTTTATTCAAGCTCAGTTATCACTTCAGTAGTTTGCTGATATGTGACGTTCTCTATGAAGCATCTAAGCAAGGTTTCTCCTCCTTTCAAACCGCCAAGAAAAGCAAGCTTTAACTAGGTTGGCCCATCTCTCCAGCTCCTACTGACTTGTACAGCAGCAATGACATTTCATCTCACCTCTTGCTTCCTTTATACTCCTTAGAAGTAATTTTCCATATATTGTTTACACAACACAGAACTTTAATTATCAGAAGCAACAAAATGTCTTTCTTTTCTGTGTGTTCTTCCTTAAAAAGACATCTCTGCCAGGCCAACTTACTTCCTGGCTTCCTCTCTTTTTTTCATGGCTGTTACCTGGGCTGCAGCCTGCCCCTGCAAATGTTCAGGTTTAATGACCTTCTTGGGCCACCATCGGTGGATAAAAGCTGGGCTCTGCAGATACAGAGAGGATTTCAGACATTTCCTCACTTGTTTTATCTACACTTGAGGAGCCTGGGCTGAATCTGGTCGCTGTAGGTAGCTGAGTCCATACTGCTTTTTCCCAGCTTTTCACCTGTGACACATCTTCATTCACTCTTTGGGAGAGAACCAGCTGTGTTGAGCTTCCTCTCACAATCACCACTCTCTTCTGCCCCCACATTAACTCTGAAAAAACAAGGGATGATTCCACTCATGCCTCTTCGCAACAGCGGCCACAAGTCAGGAGGTAGCTCATCCTCCAGAGAGGAAAGCAAGATGGTCAGGAGGAGCAGCTGGCTGCTGCTTTTACAGTGCGCTAGAAAGAAGGTGGGATGCTATAGGGAACAGAACTGTCCACACATGAGCCCTAACCTTCCCCTCGCTAGATTCTGCTCAACAGAAAGCTGCACACAGAGAGGGCAGACAGGCTGCTCAGAGTAAAACAGCCTACCTTTACCCTTCCAGACACACGAAAAGCTCCATAAAGTTGCCTATCCTGTGCAGCATTGCTTGCTGTCCTGAGCTGCCTCAGAGCTCAGAGAGACCATCCACATTCACACAACACAAAGTGCATTAGCAAGTGAAGAGCAGGCATAAGCACTCACAGCAGATTCCTGAAACTGTAAAGCTCCAGACTTGTTAGCTGGAAAAGGTGCAAGTTACTTGATTATTTTTAATGCGTCTGTGTACTAAATAAATGGTAAAGTCCACATCCTGCTTGGGAAAGACTGCAATCAATAGTGCAGTCATTAGGATCCATAAAAGCCAGATGCTTTCCACAGAAAGGCACGTGGAGCTTTCACTGGAGCTTTCTCAGGGTTGGGCTCATTTTAGGGAATTTTAGTGAGAGAGAAACCCAACCTACCAAAGCAAATTGGCCAATCTCTCCTATTGAGTTCTCCTATTTTTCCAAACACCCATATGCCAGAGACTGACTCAGCAACATGATAGTCACTTGCTGGGAACACAAGAAACTCAAGTTCAAAGTCTCTCTCTTAATCAGGTAGGCAACATAAGCCTCCATCTCCTACGACACAGGGAAATGACTCAGTTGTTAGGTTACTGGTAATCCAATGTGGAGTCAACCTTGTGGGTATAGCTTTTTCAGCAGTGAAAAGGTTTCTGTTTTTTTTCTAATATGAAACAAAAGCAGAAGTCAAACCTCAGTTTTATTGTAAAACAAAATTCTTGCATTCTGTCCAGTCCTCAGTAATATAACTTCTCATTTAAACAGTCGTCTTTATTCAGGGTGTTTGTGTTCCACTCCCAGCCCTATAATGACACTGAGGTGTTGGTTCCACAGCTTTCTTCAAACCACTGGGGACCTGACAGCAGATGGACATCCTCCTGACAGCTTTGATTCCTCTATTTCAGTTACCTGAAATTACCAGAAATAAGTGAACACAGCCAGTATCTCGCAGCCTTCTGGTATTTTTTTGTTCACTGCCAAAGAACATGCTCACAGTTCTTACCCACCACTGAATATGGAACAGAACAAAAGAACAGAAAAACCACCATCCTGGCATAAGCAGACTGTCATCCCTTAGTTTTCATGCGTGCCATAGTCAGCCACAGCATACAGAGAGAAACCTTGCCCCAAAGAACCACCGCAAAGGATGCAACTGCTGGGAGGATTACAAGTGAGAGCCTGCAGGAATGGCTGGAGCATGAAGAACAAGAGCCCAGCAGAGCACAGGCTCTGCTGTATCTTCTCTATTTCAAACATACTTCTTGCCTCACTAACTTCTACAATTTCCAGCCTCTGCTGCCTTTCTTGCATTAATTTTGTTTAAAATGCTATTCTTACTGAATTAGTCAGCAGTCACTTTTGTTGCTTTCTTCCTATGATCTCACCCATAGATGGCCATCTAAGAAAAGGCACTTTTCAATTGCTTACAAAAACACAATAGGGTGATTCAGACAACTATCTATTCGAGAGAGAGAGGGAGACGGGGAGAGAGAGAGAGGGAGACGGGGAAAGAGAGAGAGGGAGGCAGGGAAAGAGAGAGAGGGAGACGGGGAGAGAGAGAGAGGGAGAGGGAGACGGGGGGAGAGAGAGAGAGGGAGAGGGAGACGGGGAGAGAGAGAGAGGGAGAGGGAGATGGGGAAAGAGAGAGAGGGAGAGGGGGAAAGAGAGAGAGGGAGAGGGAGACAGGGAGAGAGAGAGAGAGGGAGATGGGGAGAGAGAGAGGGAGATGGGGAGAGAGAGAGAGGGAGACGGGGAAAGAGAGAGAGGCAGACGGGTAAGGAGAGAGAGGCAGACAGGTAAGGAGAGAGAAGGAGATGGGGCGAGAGAGAGAAGGAGACGGGGAGAGAGAGAGGGAGACGGGAAGAGAGAGAGAGGGAGATGGGGAGAGAGAGAGAAGGAGACGGGGAGAGAGAGAGAGGGAGACGGGGAGAGAGAGAGAGGGAGACGGGGAGAGAGAGAGAGGGAGACGGGGAGAGAGAGAGAGGGAGACAGGGAGAGAGAGAGAAGGAGATGGGGAGAGAGAGAGAAGGAGATGGGGAGAGAGAGAGAGAGAAGGAGACGTGTTTTGGGCCCATCGGGGAATAAAAGACCACGATTAGCCTCAAGTACCGAAGAGGCTGAGAATTGCCAAAGGGCAGGGAGAGCTTAATTGCTGCTTAAGATCCAGGACAAAACAGACCAGGCTACTCAGCTTGGGGAAGAAAACAGAAAATAATTTAATGCAACACCAACTAAAGCATAACCATAAAATGCCCAAATTTTTACCAAAATGAAACAACACAGAGTAGTACAACAATGAAGAGTCCAACCAGCCCTTTAAGGCCACCTTCTCCCCTCTTCCTGGGCTCAGAGCCCTGATCCCAGTGTTTTTACCTCCTTCTCCCCATGAACAGCCTAGGGGTGCAGGGAGTGGGGGTTTCAGTCAGTCTATTCCTGATAGCTTCTGCTGTTTGCCTCTCCTCAGGGCAGGTGTGCTCCTCACCCATCCTCCCTGCAAGTCCGTGGGGTACCTCACACATACAGCAGCCCTGCACAGGCTGCTCCTACGTGTGTTCATCCCAAAGGCTGCAGCTCCTCTCTGCCTCTCGTGTGGGGCTGCTCTGCGGCGTGCAGGCTCTCCAACACGGCCTGGGCCATGGCCGTCTCCCCACACAGGCCCTCGCCCGTCCGGGCTCACTCACATGGAGCTGCTGGTAACTCTCGGTCCTGCCATGGACCTCCATAGATTGCAGGGGTACAGCTTGTATTCTCGCCATGGCTTGCAGAGGGGTCTCTGGTCTAGTGCTCCTCCTTCCTTCCTCCTCCTCCTCCTCCGACTGTAGGGTCCACATGGTCGTCTCCATCTTGTATCACTCTTACACCTCCTACCAGCACTTCAAATTCCTGTCCCCTAAATAGTGATCGCAGAGGCGCCAGATTGGCCCAGCCGGGCCGGAGGTGGGTGTGAACCCAGGAGCCGAGGGACAGCCCAAAAACTCTACTGGGTCTTCACTGCAACCCCCTCCCCCTGTTACCAAGCAAAAGCTGCTCCTTGCTGAACCATGGCAAAGACAGAGAGAAAGAAAGAGAGAAAGAGAGAGAGAAAGAGAGAAAGAGAGAAAGAAAGAGAGAAAGAGAGAAAGAGAGAAAGAGAGAAAGAGAGAAAGAGAGAAAGAGAGAAAGAAAGAAAGAAAGAAAGAAAGAAAGAAAGAAAGAAAGAAAGAAGTTGGTGCCTAAATTTAAGAACCAAATTCATGTCTAAGCACTTAAGCTCTTAAATATGTTGTCTAATTTTCAAAATAAATTGGAATCAAAAAAGTACCAGCAAAGCCAAATGGGAGTCGATGACTTGGAGAATTCCACCCCTTATTTTGTTGCCTAAAGAGCAATTCAGGATAGAGCCCAGGAGCTCATTTTAAACAAAATACTTGTATGCTTGCTGGCTAGAGCTGAGGGGAATAAATCAGACCATTGATCCCCTCTGAACTGGCAAATCACTGGAGCTTTTCAAAAAGCACTACTCATATTATACAGGCTTTCAGAAGACTGAATATGACTGACACTGAAAAGACAGGAGAAAGGTTGTTTTTGTCCTCAAGACAGATGTTAGAGCTGGTAACAGGCCTGAGCTCCTTGGTGTGGAAGGCCCAGGTGCTCTCAGCCTGCAGAAGACACCACTCCTTGCACTAAACTCAGCCACCCATCAGCCTCTCCAGCTCATTCCCCTAAAAATAACCTTCTGTATGGAGTTGGACAGCAGGTACCAGCAAGTCTGCATGAATCTTGTTCGCAGAAGGCTTTTTCTTCAGCAAACTTTACATAAAAAATGAGGGCTAAGGAAAAACAGACACAAATCTCTTGCTATGTGATGCTGTCATCTATGGATTTGCTCTCAAGGTTGCTCCCCAATGACCAAATCTACATCTCTGCTTCACGGAGAAGGAGGTTAGCAGGTGGAAAAGCCTTGATGAACCTTGAAACTACTCTGATAATAGGTGCAGCTGGTTTTTTTCAGGCTGAAAATTACCTGACTATGAGAGCTTCCCAAGAGGAGTAAATCATCTGTATTAGCAGAGGCTCCTTTCTCACTCTGGGCGGTGCCTACACTTAACTAAATCAAAGTTTACTTAAAAGCTTATTAAAGCTTTTGGCTCCATACAGACACACATTTCTGGGAAATTTTGATCAAAAAGCTTGGCATGGCTACAACTGCAATATTGTTACAAGTCACTAAATGTTACTGATAGGTTTGAAACAAAAATGCTGTGTTCATACACAACTTACATCAATTGCAGTCATCAAGACCAAGGTATTCATAGGTTTTTCATAATTTTCATCCTCCCTTTGAAACTCTCCAACAAATCTCCAGCTTACAATAAAGCCTGCTAATAATGCTCAAGCAGCATATACAATAAAAATTCAGTAAAAAAAAAGTGAAGGAATAACAATGTTGATTAAAGAATTAAATGGATGCAGCAGCTATCGACTTTTAATGAATCTATTAATGCTTTTTTGTCGTTTTCACTCTTGATTCTAACTTAAACAGAATAAACTACAGCATCTGTCCAGGGAAAGAGATGCTACTCTACCGGGTAGTTTTCTTATGCTGCTGCCCACACCATGATCTGTCCATGTCCTCACAATTTCCAAAGTCTAAATTGAAACAAATATTCTCAGACAACCAGTGACAGCTTTGAGTGTCGTATCTGTATTTAACAGAATCAAAAACACAAACCAACTTGTCAGACACACCACTGTGTCAAGCTCAATTACCTAAATAAACAGAGGTAATGGTTAATTTTACTTGCTGCTCACTTTTTTGAAACTTCCTCAGTGTTGTTTTTTGCAGTTTCTTCCCAAGAGGATTACATCTGCCTGGTTTAAAGTTTCATTTCCAGACATCATGTCCAAAACCTACACGTTTGCTACAAAAAAAACCCCAACCCTGTATAAATTTGGGAAATGATCCTTTATTCTTTGGGGGAAGAGAGCCTTGCTCCTAAGAGGAATCTTATTTAAGCCAACCCTGTCTGTGGGACAAGTAGTGCTTCTATTGCTGATGCAA
The DNA here is from genome assembly GCF_028858725.1 of Colius striatus. Classification (NCBI taxonomy): domain Eukaryota; kingdom Metazoa; phylum Chordata; class Aves; order Coliiformes; family Coliidae; genus Colius; species Colius striatus. The sequence continues at coordinate 79,071,602 of NC_084762.1, read as the reverse complement.
ATAGGTCATGACCTGGCATGATGGAAGCCCAGCAGGAACTTTTCCCAAGTGAGCAATCACTTTAAATGTGTCTTTCTTCGCTGGTAGCCCCAAGGCAGATGGCTATATGCTAGCCAAACAGCATGAGGAACCCTAACATCAACAAGGTCACACTGAAAGCAGTTAAAATACACAGGGTTGAGGAGAAGAAAAAAAGGTCTTTGTGCTACAATTTCAAATTTTTTTTAAAACTATGGTGGGCTGACCCTGGCCTTACACCTCTCATCATTTAGTTATGCAAAAGCACAGCACACTTGGTCATCTTCTACAGGGAAGAGAACTACTGGACCTGTGCTGACTCATGCAAGCTGACAAGATGACTCTTCCTCCCTCCAGCCACCCTGCTGATGTAGGATAAAGGGCCTCCCATCTGGAAGTGTTTTCCCTATGTTACTCACTCCACACACAAGCACACACGCACAGGCGCACACACGCACAAAAGACCCAGTGACTGTGATAACTAAATTCCAGCCACCATAATAGATCTTGCTAGACCTCTGCGCTCTGTTCAGCACAGAGAAAACCCACTCTCCCACATTCTTTGCCAAGCACCCACACAGGAGCTAAACAGACTACAGAACAGGTCAGGTCTGTTGTCTAATGTCCGTTCAGTCAGAGGCAAAGGCTTACATGCTGACCTTTAGGCGTGCACAGGTAACTGAGTGCACTGAAGCTAAGAATGTTCAAAACCTTCACAGTTCCAGGATAAATCCTGCAAATGCATCCCTCTGCACCCTCACCTCCACAGCCAGCCCCAGTGAGATGGGCAGGGGACCACAGCAGTGGCATGAATCTCCTTCGGGGTTCCTGATGTGTGGGAGAAGACCAAGGGGAAAAAACAACACAGAGGACAGTCCCTTGTAGGGGCAAAAACCTGCAGGAAGGTTCATGTTAACATACAGCCTAACCAGCTGGGCAGGGGGGACTGGCATGTTGCACTGGGCCTCCAGACACACATACCTGAGCATGATGCTGTGGGCTCTGGGCTGTGCTGGTCCAGGCCCATATAGCCCTTTTCAGTTGCAGCAGTGCCTCATCACCTCTGGGATCTTCAGTGCAGATGAATGGCATTTTGTCTCCAACCAGCAACGGAAGGCCTGCTATGGCAGACGGGCTGAATGGGCCTCTGAGCTGCTCTCCAGCCTGTCTTCCTTCTAGAGAAGCATTAATAGTATTGCACTGCTTTAAACTGTGGATTTCCTCAGAACAAAATAAATTCACCTATGCAGTGCATCACTAAAGGCTTTCCATTTCACATGGAGAAACAACTTTCTCTAGTAGAGGTGGTTTTTGGGAGGGCTGAGGTCTTTTGGTTTGGGCTTATTTTTGTAGGGCCATGCTGGGGGTTTTGAAGGTGAACTTTTTTGTTGGTTTTTTTTGTCTTGGGGCTTGTTGTTTGGTATTTTTTTTTTTGTTTTGAATTTTTTTTTTTTAATAAGCTGGTATATATTTATTAACACTGTTTTCTGGGTTCAACCAAACTTCCAGCTGGTACTTATCCAAAGGACACAGATCCATGAGAGTGCAGAGCCATTCCCCATATGACTAATTTCAAGTACTTTACTTTCCACGTAGACTCAAGTATCTGGATTTTGGTGAAAGTTAATCCTAAAACTCTATTCATGCACTGAACAATGCAAGTACTGAGCAATACTTTGAGACTTACTAAGCAGTATCAATTTTTTAGATCAAACTACATCCAGGAACTGTTCAGACACTCCTCCAGCCTGACCCCCGCTCGCAGGACGGTGGGAGAACGGTCCCTTCCCTGCATGCCAGGGTACGTGCACGTTGCATAGCACTGTCTCACTGGAATCTGTATGGTTTAGATTTTAACATCGTGTTGGTTTTAGAGCTGAATATATGGAAGCTCTTGAGTTACAAGAATTATTATTGCAAACCTGACTGCAGCTATAGTTGGTGTTCTTGGAAGATGAGGGTGCAAGTAACAAGAAGCTTACAAATTCATGCCAGTAAGTCAAGTTTAATTTGCTTTCCTTTTCCCCTCCCTTCCAAAGCTGGCTGAAATACAAGTTCCACTGTAAACGCAGTGACTAGCAAACATGGATGCCATCACAAATACAGTGCTGCCAAGAGGAAGTCCTCCGTTGACTAATAACAAAGTTTCCAATAGCAACTGCAAGATATTCTGGGCACTGAATTGAAGAGATTTAGGGATATATTCTAAACAAGATGTGCTTTTTGCAGCTTCAGAATATGAATTATATAACATTCAGACAAAAGACTTTTAAGAAGTTGCCATTTACTTGTACTACAAAGGCAGAATTTAAGATTTTGTTGGCCCCTCAATGCCCTTTACATCAACAGGTAACACCAAGCCTTCCCTATCAAGCCTATTATCAAAGTATGGCTGCAAAAAATAGACATGAACAATCACTAAGCAGTTTGGCCTTGCAAAAATCTCAAGGTTTTGCTGTCAACTGAAACAACATGAAAACATAGCCTTTTATTTTGGAATGAGGAGACCTCATGCTTCATAACACTAGTTTTGTGTAACATTTGTTACTATCAGAGCACAACAGAGAACATAATCAAGTACATTTGTTAACTAAGTAACCTATTCTTTGAAAATCTATTCTTTAACGTAAGACAATGTCAGTGACATATTACAAAATCATTTACTAGAACTGGAAAATTACTTTTATAAAGATCACATTCTATGATTGAATCATAGAATTGTTTGGTTAAAAAAGACCTTTAAGATCATCAAGTCCAACCACCAACCTAATGCTGCCAAGCCCACCACTAAACCGTGTCCTTCAGCGCCTCATCTATGCATCTTTTAAACATCTCCAGGGATGGTGAATTCACCAACTCCATGGGCAGTGTCTAACAACTCTCTCAGTTAAAAAAGTTCCTTCTAATCTCCAGTCTAAACCTCTCCTGGCACAACTTGAGGCCGTTTCCTCTTGTCTTATCTCTTCTTGGAAGAAGAGACCAACTTCCATCTTAATCCATCCTTTCAGGTACTTCTAGAGAGTGATCATGTCTCCCCTCAGTTGCCTCTTTTCAAGGCTGAACACCCTCAGTTCCCTCAACCATTCCTCCTCAGATTTGTGCTGCAGACCCTTCACCAGCTCCAGTGCCTGTCTCTGGACACACTCCAGCACCTCAGTGTCTTGTAGTGAGGGGGTCAAAACTGAACACAGTATGCGACATGTGGCCTCATCAGTGCTGAGCACAGGGGCAATATCACAGCAAGGTATTTCATACAGTCACTTCCCATGCAGACATAGGATTTTTAAACAATTTTTTAAAATTTGAATATGGAAACAACACTGAATTTCTATTGGTGCAATTCAATAGTTCTATCAAAGACTGCCCATGCACTTCCGAATGAGTAATTTGTTTTATATTTCAAGTAAATAGGAATTTGTCAGAAATATTTGCTAGGTCAATTTTTAAGCTCTACCATGTGGGAATTGTGCCAAAATACAAGCACAAATTAGCATGTTAAATAGTAAATCCTAAAAGATGCTAAGCAGTAGTGAAAACCAGAAGGCTCTAAGCAGCCAAACGTGATTAAATTTGTCATCAAATCACTGAAAAGAAGAAGTAGAACAAACTTCTTTACTCATGTCTGACATTGCTATGTTAAAAGTTGCCTCGAATAAAACATTCTATACAGCACTTTGCAACAGCACAGACGTCTGTTGCACAAGAATACTTCACTGCTGGTTTTCAATACCTCGGAGGTAAAATGTTACATGCCACAAAGTAACTCCAGTCTACAGCACAGCTGTCCATTCTCAGCTTTAGAATGCAATCAACTTATTTGAGATGTAGGCAAAGTTAAGAAAAAAAAAGACTAATGAGGGTTTAAAACTCTAGATGGCACACTCATACAGTAAAAGGCTACACATCTGCACAGAAATACACAGGCTCACCTAAGGTATTTTCTTGGTTCTCCAACCAAAGGGTACATAAAGTGTACCAAAGTGTACTCTGCAAGTACTGTTCTGAGGTCAGTTTCTGAATTACTGTTGTAAAAGGATCTGCACTATTTCCCCAAGTTAGAACTGGGTGATTTAATATAATGGTGTGCAGTATTTGTAGTTTTCTACTTCAATTGCACTGAATTAAAATTCCAGATAAAATTAATTCTCATGGCATAGCACCCATCCTGTTACACTATCACATTCTCATACTCCAATCTACTTCACAGATAACTGGAGTGAGATCTTACACATGTCTTAAAGGTACAGTCTCACTTTGAACTCACAAAGGAAGCTTTTGTTGCTGCTTTGTTTTTAAGCAGGAACTCAGCTTTGTTTTATTACATCAACTCCAGGGTCATAAAAAGGACATTTTAATACACAGCCTTTAACCTACTGATCTATATCGAGTAGGCAGTAAAAAATCTGAAACTCAGATCAGCTTGGGTGGTGGCAGCACTGATGAAAATGACACTGCAGCATTTTTATTAAAATTTGTCAAGGGTATGTTGCTGCTGTTGTGCAATCTTGCTGAAGCCATACTAAATTAAATGATAGCTGTACAACTGAATTGCCACAGTACAGATCTGAGCAACATCCAGAAGGATCAGAACTACAAAATGCGTGAATTAGGGTTTTTGACTAATTATCTGAGTAAATAAACAAGAGCCTAAAGACAAATACAATACAGATATACAGTGTGCTAGATGCTTCATGCAAATGGTATAAACAGACTTTTATCCTCCAGTAAGTGCAAGGCAGCTGAACAAGCTGTCTCATCTTTACAGTGCAGCAATACTTGGTGACTGTGGAGAAGCTAATATGCCACAGCTTACACACAGTGAAGGTTACCCATATCGTACCCACAAAATTAACACGCAGCCCTGAGTTCAGATGGTTTTCAAATTCATGATGTGGAACACCTGTGCAACAAAGGACATAGAGAAGGAATAAAAAAGTGCATATGCACTTACTGATTGGAGAACTATGTGTGTATGGAAGCATTTGCCCACAAAGCCACAGAGAAGAATGTCTTTGGCCTTAAGCCAGTATAACAGCACCTCTGAAGCAAAGCACGCAAATAAGTTTTCTCCATTTCCACAATACGGGATATCAACTGATTGATAAAACAGTTAACATATTTTTTTTCTCTAACAAAGTGTATTCATAGTCACACCTTGCTGCAAGGTAAACATTTACCAGAAAGTGGGCACCCGTAGCACGCTTTTATTCTTAAATACATAAATATGACCAAAGTTTCTAAGATACGTTACTCATCTACATCTATAAACTCATAATTTCCACTGCAAATCCAATAAATCACTGGGTTTTTTTTTTAAATCATTTAACAAGTTTATTTCTACAAATTATGGCTTAAAAGCAGGTATTGTAGATACAAAAATCTGAAGAGACTGACGTGCAACGCATGTAATTTCTTATGTTGTCTGTATGAATAAGTTATTTCAGTTACAAGTCATTTCAGTGGGTATTCATCACATTTCTCATAGCAGCAATAAAGAGGCATTTTAGTTTTCAGAAAACATTATTTTAGATAGCACATTAATCAATACAAAATTAACTTTTAACAGCACTAGAGTAACATAACCCATATGTCATTACAAGTTGATCATGGAACCGGAAAATGTGATATTGTATCTCTGTGCCAACCTAAGACTGAGTGATTTGCAGGGTCTCCAACATGTCTTCCACTGCCTTCAATGAATATTTAGTTTCTTTCTTACTGCGACCTGCAAACTAAACAACAACAACAAAATTGTCACATGAGAAATTCTGTGCAAACAATGGTTATAAACACTAAGTACCAAAAATTAACTTAACTTACTACAAACCTAAAAGCGCAGCCTCCTTTTTAGTTCACTAAACCTCAGCGTTTTTATTGCAATAGAAGCTCTAGCACTCTTCCTCTAATAAGTAATGAAAAATACAGCAAAACTCCCTAATTTCACTCATTTGCTCTGAATTTGTATATTCAGCACTAATAAATATTCCACTTCCGAATGTAACGTTTATCTGAATGGCAATCTTCCTGCTGTTTTGTTTGTTCTGTAAGCTTTAATAGAAATTTTATTTCAGGCTTAATTTTTTAATGTGATCCAAATTAGATCATATTTACAACTTAAGTAGTAGGAAGATTTGGACATATTATTGACGCTAATCTTTTTTTCTGGTTTTGTTACAGTGAGACAGATAAGGGTTTATTCATCAAAATCTCCTATAAAATAATCCAATCATCAATAATTATATTTTATAATTCAAAGTAATTATAATGACCTTATATTTGACTGTAACCTACTATTACAACAGCAATTTCAGAGAACCTTTGTAATAATGTCTGTCTTGATAACAAAGAAAAATAGAGCTCAATAAATACTACTGCTGGCTTCCGATTCCCTAAGACATACGCTTCCAAGTTTGGGAAAGGAAGGGGTAAGAAAGGTAGGAGATGTGGATCACATCGCGCTGACCTCCAAATGGTTTTTCTAACTGTACCGATGATCCCCATCACCCATCAGCCATATCTAACGCACTGGATTTACCAATTAGGTTGGTTTTCAGTCAAAGCAAGCTCTCGGTGATTTTTAATACACCTGTACTAAAATGTTTTGCACTTGGGACTGTGAGGGTTGGCAAAGAAATTACAGAAGCAGTAGCTATAACTTGCTGCTAGTAAAATAGCTTGTTCTCTACCTAAATGTTAACATCTAAACACTCAATAAATTTTCGATTTAATGGGTTTTTTTATTTCAAATACCACTGGTGTCTCGCATAGTTAGTCCTTGATTTATAATGTGTCCCTTCTCTCTTGTAATTAACTTAATTTAGCAAACTCTTTGTGACCTGTTAAGAAAGATTAAGTCATCAAACCTAGGTAATATCACACCAGCAACAAGCTGCAGAACCTGTTAACCTGCTTTTGACCCCCAGGCTACAATCTAACATTGGGATTTCAAATTAGGGCTGAGTTCTTAAAAAAATAGTTTTGGCAAAGTAAATGAGATGCTGTTTCAACTGAAACACTTAGGAGAATGAAATGTTGTTACAGCGACAACACTTCATAGTTAAGAGATATACTGAAAACGTGGTACTTTCATAGTTTGTATTTCCAGAGGAGGAACTGATGCACCACGTTTTGACTCTAGTACTATCTGTAAACTCATTCTTCAGGTTGTGCAGTTTCCATAGTGACTTGTAGTAGTCAACTTCGGAGGAAAATCGAAGATTTCTTAACACTCTCACAGGTGAGAGAAGCCACTTTTGCATGGATCAGACTTAAAACCATATCCTCTTTTTGTTCACACTAAACAGGAATACTCCCAAACAGATACTTGGGGACTCTTATGAAATCCTTTCATTTAAAAAAAAAAAAAAAAGCAAACTAAAAAATAGAACTCAGAATCCATGGCCTAAAGTTTTTTCAAATTCAAAGCACTCAGAGATTTCAATTAAAAGTACAGAAGCCTGAATATACTGTGATCAAAAAGCACACTTGGCAAGACACCCAGAAAGCACGCAGGGCACAGCTTCCAAGTAAGAATTGTATTTCTTTTACTTCTCTTTGGGGACCCTGAAAGCAAAACTGACAGAAGACATCAGTTTGGAAAAATGTTACTTGCTAATTTCAAGAGCGGTTGCTTTCATGCTACTGACGTGCACTTTAAGCTGAACAAATAAAATCAAATGTTGTGTCATAACAAACAGAAGTATACTTGGAAATGTAATCACTTCAAATTTGCCCTGACGAACAATTATTTTGTCTATTCTGCCATTATACAGCAATTTGACTGATTGAGCCGGAATCCATTTCTTAAAATCATGATTTAATTTTCTGTTTCCCAAATGGTTTGTAACAAAATCACCTCTCTCCAACCATAAATAACATGTGGATTGCTAACACAGAGGAATTTTGCAATGTACCCAAGAAACATGTACCTGGAAAATTACTACGAGTAGGATCACGTTAAAGATTTTTGTGAGCATTAATCAAACTTGCCTGCTTCTGCTGAAAAGTTTCTACTACAGGACATGCTAAACCAATTACCTAATTGAAGAGCACTAGGTAGCCATATTTTGTTTTGATGTTAAAGTAACTGTGACTCATGTCCTTAGTCAAAACAGACACATATTCTTCACAGGGTCTGCACAGACAGAATAATCCAGTTTCCCAGTGATAAGGCAAAACTAAGATTACAATAATAATAAACTTAAAATAATTCTTTGAATAATGAGTAATTCTCTAACATCTGAAATAAAAGATTAAAATTAAATTTTATGTGTGTTTTTTTTCACCAGACCAATTAAATTTAAGTGGCCTAGAGAATAATGCCCTTTTTTCCCAAAGCATGTGTTAGCAGCCAGGAATTCTAGCTCCACGCAGCAGCCCTAGCTACAAAACTTTTCTGTCTTCCTTTGAAAGTTTACATTTCTCCTAGATTAGGCACAGATGAGAAGTACTAATCAGCACAGAGGGTTACATATTTAACATAAAAATAGGTACATTAACCAGATGGAGCATGAAATATCTGTGCTTTTCAGAAAGTATTTAATTCAACTACTCTTTACCACCATATTTTCCTGCAAAGAAACTGCTGTACAGTCCAAACAACACTGGTGAAAATAAGCTTTTCTTTTCATAACCAAAGATTGTTTTCTTTAAATGACAATAAACTAAAAAGTTCCTCTGAGATCATACAGGATTGCCTAGGAAAAGCAAAAATCAACTGCAACAGCAAACTGCCTGAATGAAAGAGCAAATCGAAAAAAGGGCATCAATAAAAATATTTCAAGTAAATTGCATATAAAATTAAAATTGCAACCAGCCAGTGCTGAATTCAAATAAATAAAGGTAGTTTTCCAAAATTACTCAGCAAACTGCTGGTAATTCAAGTTCAAATCCAGATTGAAAATGAGGAAAGATTTCCCTGCAAGACAATTGCTCAAAAGCAACCTTCTGAATTAATAAATTCATATATTCAAGTAACAAATTGCTATAATTTGTCTGGGCATCCAAGTCAGGATTCAAAATTCATCTTATTCTCTAGAACATGACATGAACATGGATTTAATAGTAGGAAGTCCAACTAATAAAACAAGTCAATGACAAACTGAACAAGTTCTTAAGGCTCTGATTACACTTTGCAAAGTGCTTTGGATAATGCAAAGAAAGTAGTGAGCATTTATAAAGATATTTCAAGTATCTAGCTTAAAACCTGGCTAGACAAACCTCCAGTAATGGAGGAATACTGTAAGGACTTCCACCGGCACAAGTGACCAAGGTTTCATCCTTAGGTTCAAAAGATAACAATATCCAACCACTCAACATGGTAAGAGAGCAACAATTCCATACTGGCTCACAGGGGAAACTGCCACCTACTACATCACCAAACACTCTGTGCTGTAGCAGTTGGATGTTGTAGGACTCTGACATAATTACGCTGGAGTGGCCAAATCCTTCTGCAGTCATATAACAAGCTCAGTAGGGTTGGGCTCGGGCAGTCCTGTCCAGCTGCAGTCACTAGGGCTTCTTGTGGTAATTGTGTGAAGAGCACGGTGTTCACATCATTTGCTTGCTAAATCCTGGCCTGAGCACTGACATGTTCTGTACAGCCAAATTCCCCCTGTGGTTGCAGTCAGATATGGTGTTTGTACAAAACAGCTAAAAAGTATGCAATGTATCACAAAAGCATGAAGTCATAAGGAAGTTACGATATGGGTTTTAAGTATATGTTAGTTGTATTAACATGGTGCAAGCTTCAACCAAGAATGCTTAATATAGGATCCAAAAGATCTTCACAGAAGCAGTGGAATCGTACTTTCCAGTGAACAACAAAACCAAAACACATACACCAACACACTCCCCACCAGAAAAACCCTGGCAACACCACTTCACACAGAGAGCAAAGAAAAAGGCAAGCTTAGCTAGCTAGCTGTGACTCAGGTAATTACAAACTCTCATAATTAAACTGTCATTACACTTAGAACCAAGAGATGCCTATTTCTAGGCTTTAATCTTGAAATGTCACCATTCCACTGTCAGCACTGGTGTTACATTTCCATCCTCATGCACCCTGAAAGGAGCTGTTCCACAGAAGTGCCAGCAGGCCTACTGAAAGCGCTCTACTGGTGCTTTGAACTGGAAACTTTGGTTATTTTATTTCTTAAAACGTGTTCAAATCCCTCTAATCCAAGCAGTTTGTTTTATTAAGGTGTAAAACGTGGAATAAGAGTTTTCACTCAAAATTTACACATCTTTTAAAACTTGTTTTGTTCTATCAGTGGTGAATCCACTGTGTGCTCTGTTCTTCAAGAGGATTTGGGGGGTTTTCTTTGTTTTTGTTGTTGGACTTTTTTTTTTTCGTTGGTTGGTTGTTTTTTTTACACCTTTACACCTTGCTTGAGGTTTCCATCAATGTTATGCTTAGAGGAATGTCAGACATACTGAAATCAAAAGAAGGCCTGTTTATTTATGGGAAATGACACAATGCTGGTAATTCATACACATCTTAATGTCATGAGCAGGTAAATTTCATTAATAATAATGAAAAGCAGGAAGTCATGTAAACAGCAAAACAGATAAATGAAACTTTGGGCACACAAGTGTAAAATGTTCAATTACGTCCTCAGGGATACAATATTCTAATTGTAGAGTCAAAGGCTACAAGGCCAATCAGGGGAAATGAAAAATACTTCAAAGTTGTAATATATCAAAATCAGGTCAGTCACAAGAAGCTGCACTCTTGGTAATGAACTGACATAGAGCGTATTAAGAAATCTACACTGGCCATCAAAGAAAATCCTAATTTAATTGTGTAGTAATAGAGGAAGCTGGTCAAAAAACTGTGACACAGAAATGTTACAGAAATAAAGGACCATTGACACATATATATAAAGTTTTTGCATTTAATATCAATATTTTTTCTCAGAAAAAGTTCTGGGGAGAACTGGCCAGTGTGATGTTGATGTTCAGGATTACTCATACATAAACTTTGATTGGCAGATCGTTAAAAATAGCTGCAAGGGTGTGAAATGGACATATTGAGTTTAAGACGCAGAGACAGCAAAACCCATGAGCTAAAACCTCTTCTCATTCATAGTTACAGAAAAAAATACCGAGGCTTATAATACAAAAGCAAAAATAGATGTTAATACAAAAGTTTATTAGCAACATCATTAAATATGATTTCAAAAGGTCAGAATAAACTGAAGGAAAAGAAAATTCTAGCATTTTCACTTGTTTTCTAGTAAAATAGAAGCAGATGACCAAGTTATTCTAAGAATTGAGGTATACCAAGTTTTGTTAAAATACTTTGCCATAGAACTGAGTCTTGGAGGTCAACATTACACTACTCTACATTCAGTTAATGTTAGGAGAAAAAAAGATCTGTTTAAAGCTAATAAGAAAACAATACTAATAACTGTAAAATAGCAACCTTCTATTAATAAAAGCATCCAGGAAATCAAACAGAAGTATAACTCAAAATATCCAAGTAAATGATGTTGATTTACACACCATATCTAACATCTTGAACAGCAGTTGATAAAAGTGCAGCAAAGAACCACAAAGCATGTTAAGAGTATCATAAAACAGTGATGTACTAACCTGGTATGCTCTGTTTATTTGGTTAGCTGCCCAGCTGGCATATTTCATATTATCTTTTTTCATTTTTGCACTTGCTTTTGGATTGGAAGCAATATGGCTGGCAGACTAGGATTACAAAAATAAAAAACAACATTAACTATAAAATATATGTGCATGATATAAACTGAAAGCATTCAGCACCTTTGCATTCAGAACTCCATGCACAGTGATAGCAGATAAAATAAAAAGTTACTGTCAAATAGCATCCAGTTAAGAACTAGCTAAACAAACTTTTTAAGCAATTGTTTTAACTAAAGCTAAATTAAACTTCAGTTGCGTACAGAGTTAGAAACCAAATCTGGACATGATCAGCTAATCCAATTTGCTTTTGCTAAAGTGAGAGTTATGAATTAGTTTACCCTATTCAATTTGCTACGAGAGGTGATATAAAATAAATCACTTGTGTGTCCAAATTGCCATTAAAAACACGACATTTTTCCCTGAAGCATGAGAAAACACCTTTTAGACTGCAGGTAAGTCTTTATACATAAACTATGCTCATCTTCATCTGAAAAAAAGATGACCATGTTTCCCTGAAACTACCTGCTGAAATGGGAATGTCAAAGAAGTGGCCTCCACAAACTCACAACTGCATTCAAGTCATGCTTGTATGAATTGAATGTGTCACCTAGTATAGTTACAGAATCACAGAATCTTAAGGGTTGAAAGGGACCTCAAAAGATCATCCAGTCCAACTGCCCTGAAGGATCACCTAGAATAGGTCATACAAGAACTCATCCAGGTGGGTTTTGAATGTCTCCAGAGAAGGAGACTCCACAACCCATCCGGGTGGCCTGTGCCAGTGTTCCCTCAACCTCACAGTGAAGAAATTATCCCTTGTATTTCTTTGGAACGTCTATGTTACAGCTTGTACCCATTGTCCCTTGTCCTATCATTAGACATCATTGAGAAGAACCTGGATCCATTCTCCTGACACTCACTTTTATGTATTTGTAAACATTAATGAGGTCACCTCTCAGTCTCCTCTTCTCCAAGCTAAAGAGCCCCAGCTCCCTCAACCTTTCATCATAAGGGAGACGCCCTTCATCATCTTTATGGCCCTATGCTGAACTCTCTCCAGCAGCTCCCTGTCCTTGAGCTGAGGGGCCTGGAATTGGACATAATATCTCAGATGTGGTCTCACAAGGGCAGAGTAGAGGGGGAGGAGAACCTCTCTTGACCTATTGCCCACACCTCTTCTCATACACCCCAGGATGCCATTGGCCTTCTTGGCCACGAGGGCACATTGCTGGCTCATGCTCATCCTGCTGTACACCAGGACCCCGAGGTCCCTTTCCCCTACATGATTCTCTAAGAGTTCATTCCCTAACCTGTACTGGTATATGGGCTTATTCTTTCCCAGATGCAAGACTCTACACTTGTCATTGCTGAATTTCATTTGATTTCTCCCTGCCCAACTCTCCAGCCTGTCCAGGTCTCGTTGAATGGCAGCACAGCCTTCTGGTGTGTCTGGTGTGTCAGCCACTCCCTGCAGTAGCAAACTTGCTCACAGTGCCTCTGTTCCCTCATCAAGGTCATTAATCAATATATTGAACAGTACCAGTCCCAGCACTGACCCCTGAGGGACTCTGCTATACACAGACCTCCAACTAGATCCTGCCCCATTGATCACAACTCTCTGCCTTCTTCCCTTCAACCAGTTAACAATCCACCTCACTACCTGATCATCCAGTCCACCTTTTCTCAGTTTTGCTGTGAGGATGCTGTGGGAAATGGTGTCAAATGCTTTACTGAAATCACGATAAATCACATCCACTGCACCACCATCTATCCATCTGGTTACATCTTCATAAAGGGCTATCAAGTTGGTCAAATATCACTGCCCTTTGGTAAAATCATGTTGCTATCATTCTGTCTGGTTTCCTGAATTCAGTAAAATACTGAGTGGTTTCCTCAGCAGACACAGCTGAATGCCTTTGTGGAGAATTTTTCAGGTTTTGGACATTCTGTGGGGGACTAGAAACACTGTGCATGTTTGTCAAGTACAAAAGCAGCAGCCACAGCAAAACCAGATCCTAAAGCCTGAAAACAGCATTAAAAAGCAATTAGGAGACAAAGGCAAGATACAGAAGCAGCGATGGCAAGCTGTGCTTGGAAAAAAATACATAGTGAAATGTATTTTTTCCAAGCAGCCAGATGAGAAAAATTGAAGAACTGAAAGAGAACATATACATTTCCTTCTCAGTAATAAACTTGTGCTATGCAAATCAGAGTTTACGCTTATGTCTTTCAGGCACCATCAAAATAAAAGGTTTCTCAAATGCTTGTGTCTTATTAGCTCAAGGCTGTCAATCAGATCATCATAGATACCAGGCTCTAAACCTAATAATTTACAGATTGAAAATAGCAGGCAGGATGTAAGATCTGAGAGAGGACAAGCCAGGCCTCCCAGGCCTGTTGTAGAATCAATGCACAGCTCTGTATGTATACACACTTTAAAAATCAAATTAGGCCAATAAACAGACTTGCTACAAAACTTACTGTCAAAAAGGTAAATGACCTAAGGAACAGCAAGGAGCCAATCTTCTCTTCTTGAACATAAAATCACAAGCCAAAAAATCTCTGCAGATGGGCTAAGAAGATTAGGTCCAAGTCTCGTTGAGTCATAAAGGTGATGCCTAACAAGTCCTTGAAAGGAAGCTCCTATTGCCTGGTATTTATAGGAAGCCTCAAAGTTACCCAACTGACCTGTCTCTGTAACTTGTCTGCCTCACAAAGACAAAAGCCCTATCATTCTATGATTCTATGAGAAGTGTGGCACAGAGTTTTTAACAAAAAAACATATATGAAACCTTTCTGGTTTTGCTCCTGAAAAGGTCTTTTAAAAGATATAAGATTTGAAGGAAGATCTTCAATAGAGACCTCAGTATCTTTAGATAAACCAAAGAACTGGTAACAATAGACTCAAGTCAACAATGCTGTGCAAGATGATGACTCATTTTTTAACTGAAAGTAGAAAGATCTATTTAGAAATTGGAGAAAAAGATTAAGAAAAAAAACCCCACAGGCTGGTTAAAAAGAAAACATCCCCTAGCTATCGTACTATGCTGGTGCTCTTCAGCAGCTTACCATCCTGCAGAGAGGGATATGACTTTAAATCCTCTTTCATGAAGTTACCCTCATGTGTCAATATTCATAATTCTTTGGAAAACATGGGCAAGTCTTAAGGATTAAGAGCACTTACAGTATGGAGTACTTGCTGGCATAAAATTGTCCATACTCAGTAATTTAAAACAGTGTTAATAATCTGAGCTATTAAATTAAACTGAAATTAAAGAAAAAAAAAACCCAAATGCTAAAGGACAATATACATGCACAATAAAAACACGTGCAAAATCGTAACATGGAAAATACATAATCAGGCTTACCATGTAAAGTCCAAACAAAGCTCTCATATTTCTGTTGTTAAGCTTCAGTGCTTGCGCAAAATACTTTCTTGATAGCTCAAGGTTTTCAAGCCCCCCTTGAGTGTATTTAACCTGCACAAATTATAAGCTCATGAAACTTGCACGTCATCCATACCTCAGGCATTCACTCTTGAAGAAAAAGTATTACAAAACTTCATGTCTGTTTTTCATGATATTTCAAATCAGATGAGTCCTACCAAATACTGAATCCAAGCAAAATACTGACTTGGGAGAAATCTGAGCTCTTTTCAATATACGAACTTAAAAGTGTTTAACTACAGGAGACAAAAAGGCAGCATTAATTTAATTACTTTGTTGTTACAAGAATAAAAAGATACTATTTTGCACCTACACACAGACTTACAACCTTGGGATAGTCTCTCGCAAAAAGTGGCACAAACTTTAAACCAAAAGCTAAATTATGACTCTTATAAATCTTTACTAACTCTGTATTCCTTCATCACATCATTGCGCCAGAACACAAACCAACAACGCCTTTCATTACCTATTCAATTGCAAAACAGCTCACAAAGTTTAGAAGATTACCCCACTGTTTTTCTATTCATTTTGCTGTTATTAGATCAACAAAAAGAGGGATAAACACTAGAACACATCCTTCACAGTCTTGCCACCAGAAAGCTATTCAGACTTTCAACTTTTAATGTTAACCCAATTTTATCCACATTAACTAAACAAATTAAATACATTTTGAACAGTACAGTACAATTTAAGAAAAAAAAAAAAAAAACAAAACCCCAAACATCTGAAAAAAGAGTGCAAATGGCTAAAATCCTTGAGTCCTCTCTCCCTCCAGTGCTCTTTCAGGCAGATTGTCCTATGTGGATTCCAAGATCTGGCTCCACAATAACAAGTAGTATATCATAATCTCCTAGGCAGCGTTGTTGTGGAAAAGTTTAACTTCTCATGCAATTAATTTGTAAAGTGCATAAACACTTCAACAAGAATAGCTCATTTGAAAATTAATTTTTAGCTTCAATAATTCCTGCCCTTACTCTTATATTTAGCTCAGTCACACTGAGCAAGAAAACATAGTTTTCTTAACATGTTAAGTTCTATGATATGTTAGCATTCCTTGTGTACTCTCTTAAATCTCCAAGGGAAAAATTAAAGAAACCATTTTTTATTCCATTTTCACCACTTCAGTAACATAAAACCAGAATACGTATTCAAACATAACTGATTTTTCCTGAAAATACTTACTTCAGCATATTGTTGACAATATAAGTGGTTGTGTGGATTAGTCATCATAAGCTCTTCTAAGCAGAAGGCTGCCTTTGCATAGCTGAGGAACGTAAAAAACAGTAACAAAATGAAACAGAGGTATACATTACTTTGCTTCAGGTTTTTTTGCAGCACAATAAAAGAAGTCTTGCCTTCTTTTCTGTAATTTCACGATTCACAATTAATCAAAACGTTTTCTTTTAAAATCTTGTTTGAAATCTCAAGTTAATATTTTTACATCATAGTGCAAAAAATACCAAAATTAAGTTTAGATATATATGGAACAGCTCATGGAACACATTTAACATACTAATTTCTTACAATAACTGCTATTTCTTATCAGTAAGACTGAAAAGTAGGCACAGGCATTCAGTACTATAAGAAGTTTAACTCAGACTACAAAATGCTTCATTTTTTCTATGAGAAAATTCAGCTATTTCAGGACTCACAAATGAAGTTACAGTTCACAGCACTTACACTGTCAGTTAACTTTATTTGCTCATAGTCAACCACAGAAGAGAGACTGAAAAATCACACTAAGAAGAGTTCTAAAAATCAAACAGTTCAAATCTATACTTGAACACAATATAACAGTCCAAATGGGCAAAAACTTATCATTGCAAAAGAAAAGGCTAGTACTCCCTTTTGAAATGAAAGCTTTCAGAAAGAATTAAGAAGTCAAGCTCAAAATGTACATTTATTTAATTTATAAAAAATTCTAGCTCCATAATCTTTCAAGTAATAGGGTTTCCTGCAGAATTTGCATCTTCCACAGACATGTGATAGTACTGCAGTGTGGTGTTTATATGACAGGATTCCAAAATTCAGAGACACGATGTTTATAATGGCAGTGTGGGTAGATATTTAATATCAGAGTAAGAGCAATTTGGCAATTATGAGAGAATATTAAACCATATAACCTGCCACCTGATCAGGAAGTCAATGAGGCCTTCTACAGACAGCTGAGAGCAGCCTAATGATCACTGGCCTTGGTTCTCCTGGGGGACTTCAACCACCTTGATATCTGGCTGGCAATGTCACACAGCTAAGTACGCACAGTTCAGGAGGTTCCTTCAGTACCTTAATGACAACTTCCTGACACAGCAAGGAGGGGTGTGCTGCAGGACCTTATGCTAATAAATAAAGAAGATCTTTTGAGGATGTGAAGGTTGGAGGCAGCCTTTGGCTCCAGTGACCATGAAATGGTGGAGTTCAAGATCCTCTGTGGAAGAAGCAGGGCACAAAGCAGGACTGCGATCCAGGACTTCAGGAGAGCTAACTTTGGCCTCTTCAAAGACTTGCTTGGAGGAATTTCATAGGCTTGGGGTGCCCAGGAAAGCCATTTAATCTTCAAGTGCCACTTCCTCCAAGCCCAAGATCAGTGTATCCTCACAAGTGAAAGATCAGTTAAAACAGGTAAGAGGCCTGTGTGAATGAATGGGAAGCTTCTGAAACAACTCAAATGGAAGAAGAAAGCATACAGAATGTGGAAGAAGGGCCTGGTCTATACTTGCGAAGAGTACAGAAATGTCATCAAGAGTAAGCAGGGATGCAACAAGGAAGGCTAAAGCCCTCATGGAATTAAATCTGGCAAAGGATGTAAAGAAGAACAAGAAAGGCTTCTTCAAGTACATCCACAGCACACGGAAGACTTGGGAGAATGTGAATCCTCTGCTGAACGACATCGTGAAGAAGATGCAGAAAAGGTGGAGCTACTAAACACCTTTGACTCAGTCTTTACTTCTAAGACCAGCCCTCGATAAGTATAGTCCCTGGAGGATAGAAAGAAAATCTAGTTGAAGAGATTTGAGTTAGGGATCTACTAGGCAAGCTGGACATCCACAAATCCATGGGTCCCGATGGGATGCACCCATGAGTGCTGAGGGAGCTGGCAGATGTTACTACTAAGCTGCTCTCCATCATTTTTTAACAATCGTGGAGCTAAGGTGAGGTGTCTGAGGACTGGAGGAAGGGCAATGTCACTCCAGCAAGAAGGAGAGTGCAGGAAACTACAGGCCAATCAGCCTCATCTCCATCCCTGGAAAGGTGATGGAGCAACTCATACTGGGTGTCATTTCTAAACATGAAGGAAAAAATACTCATAAATGAGAGTCAACATGAATTCACCAAGGGGAAATCCTGCTTGACCAACCTGATACCTTCTATGAGGGCATAACTGGTTGGCTAGATGAGAGGAGAGCACTGGATGTCATCTACCTTGACTTTAGATGCTATTTACCTTTGACTCTATCTCTCCTAATATATTCATAGGAAAGCTCAGGAAGTATGAGTTGGATGAGTGAACAGTGAGGTGAATTAAGAACAGCCTGAACTACAGAATCCAGACAGTGGTGAATTAATGGTGCCTAGATGGAGGCCTGTGGCCAGGGGGATTCCTCAGGGATCGGTTCTGAGGCCAGTCTTGTTCAACATCTTTATAAGCAACCTGGATGAGAGGACAGAGTTGTACCCTCAGCAAATTGGTTGATGACACCAAACTGGGAGGACTAGCTGATTCCCCAGAAGGCTGTGCTACCATTCAGCAGGATCTCGACTGGCTTGAGAGTCGGGCAGAGAGGAACCTCATGAGGTTCAACAAGGACAAGTTCAGAGTCCTGCATCTGGGAAGGAACAACCCCATGCACCAGCAAGGGTGGGGGCGACTTACTGGAGAGGAGCTCGGCAGATACAGGGCTGGGATTTCTGGTGGGCAGTAACATGAACCTGCAATGTGCACTTGTGGCCAAGAAGGCCAATGGTACCCTGAGGTGCATTCAGAAGTGTGGCCAGTATGTTGAGCGAAGTTATCCTTCCCTTCTACTCTGCCCTGGTAAGGCCACATCTGGAGTCCTGTGTCCAGTTCTGGGCTCCCCAGTTAAAGAGAGACAGGAAGGTTCTGGAGAGTCCAGTGCAGGGCCACCAAGATGATGAGGTCACTTGAGCATCTCTCTTAACAAGAAAAAGCTGTGGGACTCAGGGCTGTTGAGCCTGGAGCAGAGAATGGGGGATCTTATCAAAGTTTATAAATACCTAAAGGGCAAGCTGTAGAGATGTTGGGGCCAGTCTTTTTTCTGTAAAGCTCAGTAACAAGACTAGGGGTAATGGACACAAGCTAGAACACAAGATGTTCCACTTGAACATGAGGAGAAACTTCTTTTCTGTGAGGGTGATGGAGCCCTGGCAGAGGCTGCCCAGAGAGACTGTGGAGTCTCCTTCCCTGGATGTTTTCAAAATCCTCCTGGGTACATTTCTGACCAACTTTCTCAGGTAATCCTGCTTTATCAGAGGGGCTGGATTAGGTGATCGCTGTAGCTCCCTTCCTACCACTACCATTCCGTGATCTATAATTTCTTAAAATGAATACATTGTGGTTTTTTGCTGTGCACATTATGATAGTTGTGTATGCATTTCAAGCATTAATTTGAAGAGAAAAAGATAGCCAGCTCATTCTCCAAAAGCAGAAGCCACAGTCCTTGTAACAGAACACAACATAGATCTAAGAACTACATAAACCTTGTACATCTAAGTGTGTTTATGAACAATGGTAACAGCATGGTAATTTCACAAGCAAGACTAAATTTGTGACAATGATAAAACAAATAATCTGCTAAAAAAGAAAATCTTTTAGTTGCTTTTTAGTTAAGGTTCCAATTTTTCCCCATTTAATCATCAAAGTAATAATAATGCTCATAAAAGTACAATGATCATAGATAATTTTTTCCACAAAGTGGAGAAAGTTCTACATTATTTTTTACTGGCATCACAGACTAAGAATAATACAAGGAAATGCAATTTCTTTCTCAGGTTTTATCACATAATTTTGTAATAAAGATTATAGCAAGTCCCTCTCCCAAAAACCAGTAATGGAATTGGCACGTTTGTACCACTCATTTGCTTTTGTATAGATAGATTTGACAAATTTAAATATCTTTCTAGCCATTAAAAAAAGCTTTTTTCTTCCAAAGGTAGCTGCTGAATTTCTGAAAACAATTGGAAAGCTGGCTATAAAAATTCTAGATTATTCCTTAAGTCAGCATTTGAAAGGGTTTAATAATTCTTTTCTTGGAGAGTAGGGTGTAAGGAAAGGTAATGAGGGGACATTTTTTTCATTACAGTGAGAATGGCTATTTCTTCCAGGAGAATTTGATTCTTTTACAACTCTCCAGAAAGGAAGGAAGGAAGGAAACAATGCGATATAATTCAGGCTGGGCTGAAGAACTAAAGAAGTGGGAAAAAAGAAAAGATACGCCTTTGGGTGGAGGTTAGAATTAATGCTGTGATATTAGAAAACTTGCACTAAGGCTCTGAGCTAATCCTTTCACACTGGGATTTCCTCCTGTCACTACAGCAATAAAAAAAAAGCTAACAAAAACATTAAATATCCAATAAGCAAGTTACTACAACATTCAGCATTCTTGATTGCCCTGGGTTTTGTACCCAGGCGACCAGATGCCTGTAACTCTGGATCCTTGCTTTGGATTGGGTGTTTTTAAAGGTTACTAAAAGTTCTTGCAGAGGTAGGCTAAAAGAAAATCAGACTACCAGTTCCTGTGATCAATTGATTTTAAAAGTAAAGAATTTAAAATCTGTAAGTTGTAAAAACATTACCTGAATTAAAAAATATGGGAAATGAGTGCTGTTCTCTGCTACACTCAAGCTACTATTAAAATAAGTTTTTTAAAATGACTAAAACATACAGGTAACTAAAGTAAACTGTTTATGTTTGAAAAACAACTGTCTTCTTATAATCCTTTGGTAGGCAAATAAGGTTGGTAGCTATTTCCCATCGATGCCTGTTATACTGGAAATAAGACAGCATACTTTCTATCACTAGCCCTTAAAAAAAATCACTGAGGTCTTTGATTTACACAGAGTAGGTTTCAATTTGACACATTTTCTGTGGACTTTGCAAACAACTTACTCATGTTCATTGATGTAAAGTTCTGCAAGTTCATGCCAAGCTTCCTGGTCTCCAACAAATCTGCACAGAGAAAACAAGAAAAGGCAAAAGGAAAAAAAAGAAAGAATGTGCAAGGGATTCCGTAAATGACCAGCATGGAAGCAAAAGCGTAAATCAAATGCAAATTCCATTTTAATTAAAAAGATTTATGAGAATGGCAAAACACAGTCTGTATTCTCGTAAGACACTCACTGTTCCAGATACTCATTCAGCTCTCGGATGGCCTCGAGATTTTTCCCCTGGGCTTTTCGAATGGCAATCTTACGCTTTCTTGCTGCCTACGGGTTGACATTAATAAAGGATTAGAGTCTCATAATTCCCGGGGTTTTTGTAAAGAAAGTAATTTGACTGTGCAAATTATTTTCTCAATATCAGCGGAATTCCACTGCAGAGCAACTGCTAGATTGAAGTTTATAAACATACCCTATGACATCCCACTGAGAGACTGAAAACCTCTTCTTACAATCACATTATGTATGCTTTTCTTTGGAGGCACAAACTGTATGCATTATTTCATTCAAATAAATGACTGTTCAGATCCTGATAATTACAAAACAGCAGGGGATGCTAATCTTCAGCCATTCCAAAGACCCCCACCTTGTCATTCACAAGATCCGTGACTATCGAGGAGAGATGGTGGCTGAGTCTTAGAGAATCCCACAGATGCATCTTGGTTGCCACTGTATAAATATGGCTTTCAGCCATGTTTAAACATTCTTGTTGGAGTGGTATGCCATCTTTAATTAATGTTGAATACATACCAATTTCACAAACAAGTCTCTCATCATTCTTGGAGCACCAAAGTAGAGGGAATACAAAACAGCCATTTCAATGGCAAGACTGAGCGGTACTTCGATATATGGGTGGAAAATGTATTTCAACATAAACAATATAAAAACAAGTTACATGAATTATAATGTATTTACATTTTGAACTCCATAAAAGTTGTTACAGACCACCAGGAGAAACATGCCTCTTGCCTTGTCTACAACCTCTGCTCTCTTGGATGATCATAAACACTCTAGTCGTAGAATCACAGAATGCTCGGAGTTGGAAGGGACCAGTAGAGATCACCTCATCCAACTCCCCTGCCCAAGAAGGTCTACCTAGATCAGGTCACACAGGAATGCATCCAGGCGGGTTTTGAAAACCTCCAAGGAAGGAGACTCCACATCCTCCCTGGGCAGCCTGTGCCAGGGCTCCATCACCCTCACAGTGAAATAGTTTTTTCTTATGTTTAATTGGAACTTTTTGTGTTCCAGTTTCTTTCCATTACCTCTTGTGCTGTCACTGAATACAACAGAAAAAAGTGATTCCCCAACCTCCTGACATCCACCATTTAGATATTTGTAAATATTAATGAGATCCCCCCTCAGTCTCCTCTTCTCTAGACTAAACAGATCTAGTTCTTGCAGCCTTTCCCTGTAAGGAAGATGCTCCAGTCCCCTGATGATCTTGGTGGTCAGACACAAGAAGACGAACGGTCTGAAACATGTAATGTCTCTCCATGTCATGTCATTGACACTTACATGTCATTTCTCTGTGAAATAATACTGATGAATAAAAAAAAACACCATATTTTTCAGGTAGCAAAGTTCTACTGCTCATTCACTTCGTAAACCCCATTCTCATTTCATATATTATAAAAAGACTCTATAGTTGGGTATTACCTTACAGAAGCTTTGAAAGTACAAGAACAGACAACTTTTCAACAAAACCTGATACGATTTTAATCTTTGCAGATAGCTCTGAAATTAGTTTCTTCATGATGCACCTTCCTAAGATCACAGTCACATATACCCTCTTGTATCTTTACAGTATTTTAAATTAACCATTATATTTAAAAAGTTCTCATCATTTGACCATCATTTGAACAAATTAATTGCTTCTGGAAGAAGAGTGCAGCATTTAAGTAAACTAGTTTAAGCTACTCAAACAGCACAGGTAGAAGTACTTTTAATACTAACTGTAGGTTTACTCTTTCCTTTCGTCACCCACAAACACATATTCAATGAAAATTCAGTGACATTTTCCCAGGTGAGGAAAAAATATTTCAATCTTCTGCTTAAATGCAAGGCACAGGCAGAGAGAAAAATCATCAGAAAAAAATGGAGTCAAATTAGGACACAGGCAGAGTGCTGGCTTTACCCACAGTCATTCTGCTTTCTGCTGCTTCTACCTGTGAAGTTATCTTATCATTCTACTTTTAGTGGGAAACATTTGGCTAGAAGTCATATAACTGACTCTGGAAATTTTAACTGCTTGTATCAGTTTTATCATTTATCACTATAACAGTAACATACTGTTTATTTTTGAGTTTTTAAAAATAAAGGTAACAACATAATTAAACTTATTTTGTAAAATATAAAAAGAATCCCACATTTATGGTCTTGCTACTATTTACTAAACAAAACAAAGCAAAAAATTAAACCCATTGTTCTTTAAGCACTTCATAAAGCAGGTCAGCAACCTTGCTATGGTGTTAAACTCAGTATCCATGGCTGATATTATACTCAGCCCAGAGAGCTGCCCTCTGACTCCAAAGCATGAAAGTGGGGATAACAGTGTGCACAAAGAAGAGTATCATGTATCTGCAAGACAGACTGTTTCTTGCACGTAACAGATAATCTACTTTAAAATGTAGCTTTTGGATTAAAAATTCTGTTGTTATTTTCAAAATGTAAAGTAAAAACAATCAAGAGACTGAACAAAACTAAACTGCTTAAGCCCTGAAATTACCTGTTTAAATACAAAATCAATCAATTAATTTGACAACTTAATTTGCAATGACAAACAGGAACTGCCTATGAAAGCCACCCTCCCATTTCTAGTGTAACTCCTTCAATTGTATGCAAGTTAGTTCTCCAAAGAGGCCAGAAACATATTTTCTCCATGGTGGCTTTATTTCTTAATCACAGCACATTCCAGTAACATAAATCACTGGAACCTCAAGACATTAATTTATTAAAAGCTGCAATTATTTCTAGTCAGAAACATAGACTGATATTTACCTATAACAAGCATGTCATCTAATGCAATGAAAGGATTACGGTAGCACTTAGGAGTTAAATGGATTACATATACATTTGACAGAATTTATTTGTTTCTAAATTGTAACAAATCCCATAATATTTCTTAAAAATGACACTTTTTTGATATTTGTTGAAAAATAGTAATTTGAACTCTCTTATCTACCTTATTATCAAAAATAAAGCACCATCTGCACTTGAAATCTACACTCTTCATCCTCAAATAAACATTCAAAAATGCTCTTTATTTACATAGAACTCTTAGTTTACAAAAAAAGAACAAAATGTTGTATAGGAGCATAGAATTTCTGTAGGTGTCTTTAAAATTGCTGAGAAGATGCCTACAAGGATGTAAGGGATTTTTGAAACAATTACTAGCATTTGTCCACCACATAAATAACACAAATATTCTGAATGCCTTGCCAAGAAACATACACATAGTTGTTCAGTAGATCTGAAGTATTCAGAGCTCTGATTCCTAGGTGTGGTAAGACAGGCTAAAAATAGTCATGAAAACAAAGTACTACTGCTTTTGTCTGTATTCACAACTATTGTTCCATCTGCCTTTCTAGTTTTAATTTGAATCACAAAGACTATCTTTTTAAAAAAAAATAAAAACTGAAATTCAATGACTCCAGTAGTCATTGGTCTGGCCCCAAGACAAGGGCCATCTTGTGTGCTGTAAACTTCTAATGCTGACTGATGTGTCCCTAAGCCTCTATCTAGCTCCCTGTGGGTGCCTGTTTCTCCCTCAGTGACCTTGGGCTCATGCTCAGTATGCTTACTGAGCATTCTGAAGAAAGAGGCATAACTAATGACAATTTACATGCATAACAATTTTTCTTTCTTTCCATCAAATTGAACAAAATGTTTTACTATGCAGAACCACTGCCAACACTAATAACCATTTTACCAGACAAAAAAACAAGTTATTTGATAAGGAAAGTCAGATTCCCACCAATTCTACGGAAGACTTACCTAGCATATATTTAATTTAACTGCTTTATTATCTGCCTTAGTATCAGCTGATAAAAGAAAACAAGGCAATAACAAATATGTTTTGTCGTGCTTCAATCTATCTTTAATAAAAATCTGCCATTTCAAAATATCATTTTTAGGGCACCTATTGCAAGATAGTAAAAGACTGTAATACACATAGTACACTAAGAATGTTCATTAGCAACTTATTTTTAACAACAAGATTTGAGATTATTTTGAAATCTACAAAGCATCAAAAAAGTTGCCAAAATTACATTTAAAGAGAAAAAATAACGCTCAAGAGTTAAATTTTGCTTCTTCATATCACAGAGTAAGATTTTTAAGAACAAGTCTGATAAAATAATTCAATCTCCTTTCTCCTTAAATGAAAAGGGAAATCTTTCAGCGTTGCAACAAGATCTGCAGTGTTTGACCAAGCAGAACTTATGACATGGAATTCCCATTATCAATTTTCCAGACTTTAAAACAAAATGCTAGAATGATTATTGGCTTATTCTCTAAATCCAGTGATCTTAATCGAAAAATATATGCCAACTTAAAGAAACATTTATACCATAATCAGTATCACATGGAGTAAGGTACTTTAGTACGTCATTTATTTGTTAAACAGTGAACCTTTCTCAGCTAATTCTTTTAAAGACTAATAAACCTCAATCTGGCACACATAACTAATCCTCCATTTGTCATTCTTTTTAATTAGCATAAAGTAGGCTCCAAGTGAAGTGAGGAGCTGAACATTTATCAACTTCTGCATTCGATTAGTAAAGCATACCAAGAGAGAGTCGAAGACTATTCTAAATGTCATAGTTGCATAGAAAGTGTTAGAAAGAGGGTTTTCGGGGACTGGTATCTCTAAGAAACAAACAATTTCAGACCTGTGTAACTACTGCAGCTTTAAAAAAGCTATTTTCTGCATCTTAAAAATAAATGTTCCAATTCTTTAAAATTAGTTTTTATCGGGGGTAACGGATACAAGCTGGAACATAAGAGGTTCCAAAGAAACTTAAGTAAAAGCTTCACTGTGAGGCTGACGAGCACTGGAACAGGTTGCCCAGGTGTGACCTACTCTAGGTGGTTCTGGTCTGGTAGGAGGGGGTGGACTAGATAATCTTTCAAGGTCCCTTCCGAGCCTTAAGTTTCTATGATTTTAGAAAAAGCGGATTTGGCCTAAGAGCTTGATACATCACAATAATTTCCTTCAACTTGCAATATGTAAATGAAAACAGAAGCATAAACAAGTGGAATAAAGGAAAATAATTCCACAGATGTAAAAAAATACCAGAATCTGAATAATACCACAATTACAAATGTACTCTTACTTGACTGAGAATTTTTCAGTTAACCATGGAACACAGTTAAATCAGGCCAAATGGATCTATGCAGGCACTGAGCTGCTGAGTTGAAGCAGCTTCTTTAGAGGTCATGACAAAGCTTAAGTAGTAAAGGTGAACGTTCTCCAGGATTCTTGTAAGAATCCAATAAACAATAGCCCATGAAGTCCAACAACAGCACATAAAACAGTCTCTGAAATTTAATCTAGATAAGGGGTTGCACAGAGCATAAAACAATACTAATTTAACACACATAGAAAAGCTGTCTGCATTTACCCAGTTAGGAAGCAGATACTGGAGTTGCAATAAACAGTTCTATAAAACATCAATTCAATGTTCAGAAGAGGTTTTTAAAAAACAAACAAAAGAAACATTCCCAAAACTAAACTCCACAGTTCTGTGATACTGGAATTATCAGAAAAGAATACAGAAGGCAATCAGAAAAGAATACAGAAGGCAATGGAACAGTGGCATCATTCTGTCATTGTATTACTCCATAATGTTCTTGCACTTTTAATAGACTGCAGTTCTGACCTCTCCTTCATCCAAATATAGAAAAAAACAAACCAGAAAGGACACTTAGAACAGCAGCAGGGTCTCAAGGCACAGAACTGCAATAAGAATTGCTCGTCAGATTAAGACTGCTCAGCTGAGAAGGAAGAAAAATATAAAAGATCCTTAAAATCATGAGCATGAATAAAGTGAAAACAACTGTTGACCATAACAGATGAATTAGGAGATTCAAATAAAATTGTTAGATTGAAGGTTTGAAAGAAACTCAGGAGAGATTTCCCAATCCATGACTGAACAACAAAATTGAACTTTTCAGTAATGTTGCAGCCACGTGCCCACCATGTGTGAACTTACACAAGTTCAAAAAGCAGTTACAAAAATTCACAAATCAATGCAGAAATTTCACGAAGAGCTATTGTTATGACTTCTGGTACAGGAAAAATATAACATGAAGGTGAAGAAACTGGTAGAACAAACCACAGCATACTGCAATTGACCCACTCTTTAGACACTTCTCCTGTATCTGCTATTGGTCACTGTCAAAAACAGGAAAAGTCAGATGGACCTTTGGCATGACTCCAGTGTAGCTGGTTTTATGTTTTCAAACTTAATTTCAAGGGTAAAAATCTCCATCACCGCTTAAAAGCGCTACACTTAAACAAGTAAAACACAGGGAAAATACCAGAATGTCACTCTGCTCTCTCACTTCAACAATCATGACTGAACAAAAAAAATCCAAACCTCTCACAAAGGTAAATCACTCTCTCTGTTAAAAGAAGAAAACATTTCTTTAAGATCCACATAGTGCATCCCCAGCTTAATCATCAGTTCCTGGGAACTATCGGTGAGCAACTTTCCTGTTTGCAACTTGAAGAGTCCTACAGATAATTGTACAAAGCTGCAAGAACTTCACAGGAGATCTGTGTTCAAAATGAATGCACAGCTACTGCAGGAGTTTTAAACAACTATCATTGTTTGGATGAAAGATATCCAGTGCTCATTATTCTCATCTTACTTAGCACAGACAAGGAACTAGGGAAAAAAGTTACCTATACAGTCAAGATGGTAGTAACACACAAGGACAGAGGGAGGTGCTGGAAAGAAGGAACTTGGATATTTGATATATAATTGCTGTCTATTTACTAAGATTTTTATCTCAATCTTTCTAGCATCTGGACTACCACACATCTTCAAACACCTCCTGTGCTTTTTCTGAAACAAGTCCAGCTTTGCTAGAAAAAGAAGCCCAAAATAAAAAAGGAAAGCATAACTTAATGTGACCATGTGCATATACTGGTTCCTGCCCACTCCTATAAACAGAGTTGTTAGTGAAGCATTTTACAAATCCTGAAAGACAAGAGCTTCACCAGAACACTATCATGTTCTAAAAATTCAGCTTTTTAATTCTTCATTCACACAATTATATTACTAGATCCATGAAGTTAATAAGTTTATCCACATGCCCTAAGCTAAGCAAGCGTATACACTTTCTTGTATTAAAAGCTTAGTTGAAAAAAAAGACAAGAAAAACAGACGCAGAATTATCCCAATAAAGACATCAGATTTTCTGTGGATTACCATTAAGGCAGAACTTTGTATGTTATCTCACTTTCCCTTGGTGTTGACCAAGTGCTCTGCAATCTTCTTGATGGCTGAATTGAAAGAATCAGAAGCAACTGTAGTTGCACAATGATGATAATGGAGTGTGTTACACACCAAGTTAAGTCTTGAACACATTAACAAAACTTCTTTTCTCATCACCCATCTCTGCATTCCTGAGTTGGCCATCTCAAGAAGGGTCTGATTAACAAAAATTATTAGGTAACTAATTAAAATAGAGTCTATATTCAAATTTCTTCCCAAAAGCAGAATCTTTGCCAGTATAAAATAATGCAAAAAGGCATACAACTTAATCCTATACAGACATACACACATAGTTTAAAAATTCCTCATTTAATATTCATTACAGAATTGAAATCAACAGCAAAATCAGATAGCTATCTGTTTGCTTAGGAACTGAGTCCTGAATAATTTTGCAGAACTGGGCTTTCATCTGCTCTCCGTATGTAACATATCAGTACTATTTCATCTTACACGGCTGCTGTGGGACAAATGTGAGGAAAAAGACATTCAAGATACTATTTCCATTTGTAAGGTTCTCATGTACGAGCTCCATTCCCAGAATGAAGGACTTACGTATCAAATAGAAAATACAGATACTTCAATTCCATGCAAATTTCCTACTGATTTTACACAAGGAATCTATCCAAAATAAAAACCTTAATGTAGTATCCAGACCACCAACAACACTGTGAAGATCAACTTGTGATTTAAAAATGCCTAGAGTTTGAATGTGGCATTACACTTCAGATTCTAATAAATATTGTATCAAAGTTTAGACACTGTATTATGTGAATTTATAAAGGATACAGCTAACCAGTAACTACTTACTTCAAAAGACCAGGCATTTTAAGAGCAAGCAGATTCTGGCATTTTTTTTAAGTAGCATAGTTGAGTATTTCACCTTATCTCCAGAAGGTATGAAGTGTAGTTGGGTTTTCTGTAGTGAAAGAACAGAAAATCCACCTCGCAGAATCACAAGTTTGGTTACTTGCAGCATACAAATGCTACATGACTTCAACTATTAGAGCTAAAGCAGTCACTGACAGAACTAATGCACACCAGGTACTACAGGGAATAAGAGACATTTCACCAGTAGGTCTCAAAGCTATTTACTGACAGCAGAAAATACAGTGCCTCAGGGCAAAATGTGATTTTTCAATTATTTTTCAGGGAAGAAAAAAAACAACCCAACACCCAAGACTTAAATGTTAATACAAATCCCTCTGCTCTGACCCACCTTCAAGCCATCTGTTCCCCTATATCTGACCTGACCTCTCCTGTTAACCAACCACCTAATCTTCCATTACTAGTCCCTCTCTCTTTTGGTCCTCACAGTTTTGCTTCTTCTCTTCAGTCTGTTCTGGATGGGATTTTTCCATTCTGCTTATCACTTGTGTGCACTTGGGAGATTCCTGACTTTCTGCCCCTTTCCCACAGCCATACCGCCATGAGGAGCAACTGCAATGAAGTCCTGCTTAGTCTCTGTAGCCTGGGATAGATCATGCTCCATACACACAGGATTTTAAGAAGATGCATTTAACAAAAATTCCAGCAGTCTCTATTGAGAACACGAAGCACAGATTTTCAAATGTGTACAACTTAGCCAGTTTGGAAGGTTTTCTCATAGTATGATAAAAGCTTCATTTCTAAACCAAGAGCTTTTTTCCTGTTGGTATCCAAGGTCTCTCACCAAAGCAAAGCAGGACCAGGATTTCTCAATGAAAGACATTAACAACAAAAACAAACAAAAAAATTCTTTCTACCAACCACACCAAAATGACAATGTCCCCCTTATTTTGTTCTGAGAAACAGACTAAGCGCTTTATCTGAATGTCTACGAACTACTCAGCCACAGTTCAGCACCAGTATAAAGATTTTCAAATGGATCCTATATTAAATTACAATTAATAGAAATGTTCCTACAATGGAAAAGGGTACAGAGCCTTAATAACAGAGTAATCTGCCAGCTACAGCTCTAATGAACCTTCATTTCAACCAAAATGGATAAGAATGAGTAAGACTGGCATTCTTATCCTATTAAAATACACACAAGTTGTGCATTGAGTCACATTTCATTCACCAAACTCTTTAAACAAGGGACAGACTCTTACTCAATGCTTACATGCTTTGAAAAATGAAACACAACCTCTGAAGTGACAACATTAACAAATGAGTCATCCTTTTCAGCAAGTTAGCTCATAGTGACATAAAATATAGAGATGATCACTTTTTATAAACAAAGAGTACTTTGAATTCTACCCTAAGAAATAAAATAATTACTGCTAATTTGATGTCAGTTTTGCATGTAACAAAACCTCAACTGAAAGTGTAAATGTTCATTATATAATTGGAGTTCAAAGTTCACTTTTCACAATAGAGAAGTCTGCTACGTGTATAAAATGAGTAATTTTTTCAAAAAACTTTTTCCATGCTTCTATTTGAATCTGTCTCTCGATGCAAAGTTTGATTATTACATGATTCATGTGAACAAACGTCTGTGTACCACTTAGAGCACTTGCCAAAACATTTAAAGTATATAAGCAACTCCATGTGTCAGCAAACTAGAGGAAACTGCTGTAAGGTAAAGTGAATGCCAAGACAAACTCAGCAACAGTTTCTTTTTTAAAACCTTGAAATACTTATTTTTCGTAAGGCAGCCACATGTATGCATGGAAATAATTAACAGGTAAGAAACATAAAGAAACTTGCACATAACAATTTATCAAAACTTTCTATTTAGCTTTCACTCCTCACACGCATGACTTAGCCAACTGACTCTATAGCTGCATAGCAAGGAACCTTTCCTTTGCATTTAGCACTCCACTTCTCAGATCTTAAGAAATCCAAATGATCATGCAGCTGTTCCAATATTTACATCTTATGCTTCTAAGTATTGCCATTTTATTGATCCTTATAATTTTGTTCAGGAGGAAATCCAAATTATAAAATAGCCATGCATATTAAGGTATATCATTTTGTTCTGTCCAGCAAATCACTCAGGTGACGTTAGCCATGCTGAGACAGCTGAAGAGCATAACTGCCAAAAATGTGTATTTCAAAGATCTGTGGTTCACTGGCTTCAGCAAAAGGTCATAAAATATCCACCTAAGTGACTCATTTTTGTGGCTTCACTGAAAATGGATTCCATCTCATTTTAACATGAGTCTGAAGACTTAATGGCTCTGAAATTCTTCGGGCCATACACTAAAATTCATCAACATTTACTGCAGACAGCTATGGACCTTGAGCTCAAACTTTTACTCAAAACCACTACAGATTTCCAAGGGACAACTTCAGATCACCTACATTTGTCTCATAGAATACAGTTCAAGGAGGACCACTCTAGTGAGACCAAAAAATGAGTGAAGAACTGAAAGAGTTCTTTTTTACCCTGCACAGAAGCTGTATGTTCCATCACTGCTAAAAGGCACCTACCACTGCTGTCCAAGTGCTTGGTATTAACATTTTCAGATGTGTCACCTTAAAAGTAACTGGATTGGTGTTTTTAGATAGTAATTTGGTTGTTGAGTTGTTGGTTTTCAATTTTTCTGGGTGGTTTTTAATGGTTTACTTCGTTGAAGTGACGGCACTTTATCTATATCCAGCTTTGATATACCCTAATTAGCCCCAGTTATCTGTCCTTCTGTGGGTTTTCCCCTCTTTAACAGATCGTATCAAACAAGCTGACTGAAAAAAGGCAGAGATTCAAAATACATCAAAGAACATTTACATGAGGCTGCCGAAACATCTGTAATAGCCTAAGTACTCCATTTACACTGAAGTTTACCCAGTAAAGAGAATGAGTTCCTAAAAACCAGGTAACAAAGATAAACATATACCCTAAAACTGACAATAATTAATAACAATTAATTGACTTTGCAACACTTGATATCAAAATTTAGAACTCCATAGTTTCTTTGTGTTTCTCATTTAATCTTTGTGGAAAGAAATGCATGGAAATGTACTGCTACAAGTTTCCCTAGACTTTGATTTTGCCATCTAATAGCTCAAAGTGGTTTATACAACAAGTATTCAAAAAATGCTTATAAGTACAGTACAGTCTGTCTCAGATATTGTTTTATACAATTGGCAAGCTTTATAGAATTTTGACTCAAAAGCTAGTAAAATGTCCCAGATAATAAATCAAAACAACTGCTATTCAAGCACTACCTGAGTGTATTCATACTTAATCTTTAAGTAAGATTAAGTATTAGGAAGACAGAAGACACATGGCATACTACATTGGTCTTTTAGATACCAAATATCCAGGACAAATGGAAAAGCAGAATGTCCCTGTCTAAACCCTTCTAAGAATGCTGGAAAGGTTGCTAGTTATAATCCTGTCATCTAAATTAATTGTTTAAGCAGTTATTACATCATACCTTCTCACCACGAAATGAATCTCATTTGTTCTAATGAAGGTAACACAGGTTATTACACCAGGAAATCGAAGGAACAAAGATAGACATACATTTTTCCATAGTGAAATCAACAAAGTTTTATCACAATTTCAAACCACAAACCACTGCAGTTCAGAAAAAATCTTTTAAACTTACCGTGTTAGTAGAATCCTCTTGTAAAATTCTATCATATAACTGAATAGCATCATCATACCTGTTCAAAGAAATGATTCACACTTATTTCTAAGACAGAACTACTGACTTTTTGACTGTTCTTGCAACAGTTAATAACCCTTCTGCACTTTTTACCCTGAATATATTTAAGCAAACTGTATTCATACAAAACTCCTGTGAGTGCTAAATATGAATGGCAGTACTTTTATGTTACTGAGATAAAAACTGCTTCATAGACTACTGTTTCAGTAGCACCTTAAATATTTTACGCTCAAGTTCTTACTCTCCTGTCTTTTTCTGTACCCAACAAGTACAACCATCACAACCCTATTCTCCTTTTCATTTCTCCAAAGAAACAGAAACCTCAAAATTTCAAAAGCCATTCAAAATTATCTTTCACTTCATTAATGTAATTTCAAACTTCATGTGAGTTTCTTATGATTTTATAAAATATAAGCAGCCGCACACAGCAAACTGGGGGGATTCACACAACAGTCCATTCTTGGACTATACCATAAATCTTGAAAGAAAATGTTTTCCACCATCACTACATAGACTTTATTAATTATTTCTGCTATTTGAAGTATGCTTGAAACAGGTTACTTCAGCTGACATAAATGCTGTAAATCTTCTGGGAAACAGATCTGTTTGTTCAGACAGTCCTGCATATGATCCAAACTGGACAAATGAAGAAAAAATGTGAAAGGAAGCACAAAGTCAGAAGCAAGTAGAAGATGATTGCTACACACTTCAGCAGATGTGCCGTAAAACTCCGTATATGTGTTCCCTGTTAGTGACTACTTTATCCAATGTATTTTGTAAGACTGAACATGATGGTTGTAGTCTCAGGTTTATAGGATGAAGTTCCACGATACTAATCTTTTGATTAGCAAGTGTCTACAAGGATGTCTCAGTCTACAAGGATGCTCTTCCCTGTTTCCTCTTCCTGCTGATGAAGGTGGGATCTTAACTCCTAGAACAGCTAAGAATCTCAATCGATCAATGCAAAGTGTGATGATCCCTCCAGCCTAAATCTCCCTAGGCTTCCTTTATACAGTGGTGAGAGACAGGCTTCTCCAGGGTTCCTAGTAGAGACAAACTAGAGCTGAAGTCTCTTTTTTATGTGATTTCTGGAGCAAATCTTTGAATATAATTTGTTATTATCAGCTTTTGTTAATGTCTCTGCTCCTCTGATATTTCTATCTCAATCAATTCTGCCAGACACACTTTGTGGAGAATTTTTATGAGCACTATTGGAAAACTGGTTTAGTTTCACTTCACTGCTGAAATAATACATAATGGTTCTGCAGTAGTCGCCTCCAACAAAGATCTGTTCCAATGCTGTAACATCTTCAACGCAGTCATTTAGGCCTAAAGAGAACTACGATCTTTTGCACTTGAATAGCTTTTGGGAAAGGAGAAAATCTGCTGCCATTCTCTTCACTGTCTTCCTATGCTACATCAAATCAAGACAGAAAGAAGGTAAAATTAATGAAATTGTTCATAAATGTGTATTAACTATAAAGTGAATGTGAAATGTGGAACATTTAGTTGCCCAAAGACTTCTCCTGCTAGCTATTCACTCTTTTTGACCCAAGCAAGGGACATTCACTGGTGTCTCATATCAAGTAACATTCGAAAGTTCTTTTGCAGGGATGTAATGGATGAACACCTGTTAATTTTTTTATTTTATTTTTTTAAAGGCACTTAGGGTTTACTTCTGAGCTCCTATTCCTTCCTATTAAGATGGCCCAGAAGCTACAACTTTCACCAATTCTGTCTGCAAAATGCAGCATGGAACAGACTTGCTACCATTCAAAGGCCTCGAAGCTGGAAGTCCCTCTCAACACCCAAGACAAGAGCTTTAGAATAGAATGTTGATACCAAAGATGTATCCAAAAGAGAAAGGTGGACAATAACGATGACTCTCAAACCCTGAGGTCCTTCCTTTTGAAAGACTGCAAAGTTCTGTTCATTATTTTACTGATCCCTGTGAAACTCAGTATGCTGTAACCCTTCTATAGGTCATTTCAAAAAGGTCGGTCTGAATGCAGGTTCTGCTATTCTATTCCATATGATTTTTTAAGTTGTTTCTATAACTAACTTTACAGATTTACTCCATATTAAGCTCTACTCATCCACAATCAGAAAACAAGGAGAAAGAGATACTTCCTGTAGCAGTTAGGAGCATAAGAGAACAATGAAGGCAAAAAAATGCTGGCATTCATTTTTGTGCGCTACTCTGGCTCTGTGAGATGAACTCTATGGCTCTCAGCCTTTGTTAAAGAATTGATTGGTGTTTGGCTAACTTACATCGTCGAGTAAGAGATCTTTTAATCTACGAAGTCTGATGGGAAGATTGCAAAAATTTAACACTGCATGGTACACACAAAAATGCAATAAAACTGCCAATATGATCATGAAATATGGCATTGCTTTGTCATGTTTTTATAGTACCTGGAATCCTTTTTAAGAAATAGTAAGCACCCTTCTAGACAGAAAGTATTTTTTTTTTAATTCAGGTTTTACCTTTCCATAGCTTCAAATCTCATCCCAGTTAATCGTTTAACTCTGTGGCTCCCAGGAAACTGACGTCTTAGCTCCTGAAGACAAAACTATACACATAAAACCAAAAATACCACTGTGAATATAATGATCTACATGGAAGATAGAAAGAAAAAACATTACACAATTTCTTAGCTGATGAATCCAACAACCTGAAATAGCACTTCTAAGTAAAGTAAATACCAACTTTTGAAATAAGCAATAAAATGTATTGATAAAGAGAACCTCAGAAACTGAAACTTCTTTCTGTTAGAAGGCTAATTCTGAGAAGTATTTTCCATACAGGTCATTAGATCATCAGAACTTCTTGGAAATAGTTATTTGTCTAGAAAACTAAACTCACTTACTAAAACAATTCTGATACTATTAAAACTTCAAGTCTACTTAGTTGTCTCATAATAACAGAAGACAGTAAAAAAAAGATGGTAAGAGCTTATGTGATGCTTCTTTAATAAATGGATACCTTACAATGGAACATGCTAATACTATGCTGTGTGTTTATTTTTAAAACAAAAATTGAAATCCAAAGAAAATGTTTGTCACTGGCTTGGGTTGAGCCTGCTGGCAGAGAGGCATAGCTTCTAACTTTTGAAATCAATCAGACACCTGGGCTGGATAAAAGAAATTCATCACAGACAGATTTCTCTGGATTAGCAAAAAAAGATGTTCGGTTGAGGGACTGAGTCACAGCTTCCCAGAGCAAACTAACTCTAACCATATCATCAGTGTGGCTAAATAGCAGTGCAAAGTTTTGAGCTGACTCACTGCAGTGGGAGGCAGGGCAGTCCCCAGGCTCTCAAAAAGACCAGTGGTTTGAATCACATTAAAAGCTTCACATACAACCCTCCTTTTCCAGGCATTTTATTTACACAACTCAGCTTATAAACTTGTTCAGACTTAAGGTTCTAACAGAGGCCTATCCACATAACCTTTTCGATCTCGTCACATCCACTGGTCAAAGGAAAAATACAGAAATAAATCAGTAAAAATGAGTAGATTCCCTATCTGTTTCTGTAGATAAGCAAGTTGCTAGAACACAGTAAAGAGAAACCTTCACATCTCTCCACACGCAAAAAGTAAAGGAGAGAAAGAAAACAGTAATCAAATAAGTTAATGCTTAGCCTCAAGTAAGCATAGAATATTTTAATCATGATCATAGGATCACAGAATGGTAGGGGTTGGAAGGGACCTTTAGAGATCATCTAGTCCAACCCCCTGCAGAAGCAGGGTCACCTAGATCAGGTCATGATCATCTTAGTTTACAACAAACCATGATCTTAACAACACAGTTTCACACAGTAAGATGCAGGTTTAGTACAGAAACAGTTTACTGGCACTCACCTAGTTTACTAGGTGAACTGCTGCTGCTCTGGACAAGAAACGGTCACAAAAAACTACGTGTACTTGGCAGCACGTTACCTGACATCTGAACTAATTTGTGAATGGTCTTAAAAGACAGGAAAACTTACAGAAAACTCCTGAAGAGTAATTTCACTCCAGCTTTTACAGTACAAACAATCTTCCATATTTTATAAACAATTTTCAGACAACAAATCTGCCCTGTGGCCTAGTGATCTGAGAATCCCAAAGGCCAGTGATTTTCAGTATAAAAACATGCACTACTTTTCATCAATAAAATTTTTAAATGTCCAAAATGGTAACATTTGTAATAATATTAAACTCCATAATCTGTGGATAGACTTATACATCTAGAAAAACCCACTCAACAATATAAGATGAAGTAGCACTCCAATGCAGGAGTACGTCAAGACCGGAATTGTTCACATTAGATCTAACTGCACAATCACTATTCAACTGAATACAGCAACCACAAGGCCGAAATAAACTCCTGTAGAGTAAGAGGAGACACAATAAAGTGACAGGAAAAGCTGTGAGACAGTCACAAACAACTCGCTGTGACACTTTAGAAAACAAAAGTGCATGAATAAACCATACTAGTTGAATCTTCAAAGTATGCTGCTGGACTCAGCAGCACCGAATGTCCTCTTTTTGAATTTAACTTATAATCCCCATAATCATTTATGTTACCTAAGACTGGTTCTGCACTGCATCAATAATCGACTTTTGAGTTTCACTCAGCAGCTACAAAAGCAAATCTAATTTGTATGTAAAACTTAAATTTGCAGTTATTTTGTTTTCTGATATTTTTAATCCCATCTGGTTTTCATTGTAAAAGTCTGAAAAAGGAAAGTAAATATAAACCTGGACTTTAGCGTGTAAAATACTAGTAGTGCAAGTGCCTGCCAACAGTAGGTGATTTCACTAAAGCATGCACGTGAAAGGACTGGCTGGCTGCAGATGATGCATTACACGGTCATTTTGTGCAGGACAGAGAAGTCAACAGTAATAAAAGAAAAATAAAAAACTAAAGTCAGATAAATTACTCTGAAAAACATCCCAGTCTCTTCATTTGGAGCAGATGAGCCCTATCCCCCTAAGCAAAATGCTTCACAGCTGTCAAAAGCTCACTGCTAAAAAACAGAAGTTCCAAAGCTGTTTGTCTACTTTGGGGCTGCAGCTGTAGCAAAAAGCCACATATGATGTTGACTTGTTTGAATTAATTACTTCTTTATTATAAATCAATTACCAAAAAAAAAAAATTAAAACCCAACTAAATGTCTCTCTAAGCTTTTAACCTCTTTTCTGAGCTGCATATAAAATGTTGCACTCCTCCATTTCAAACAATACTCCTATGAAGGTACAGAAATTTAAATTTAAAATCCTTGCCAGAGTTAGTAAAAATAGTGTTTCACAAAGGATCTTTCAACACTGCCTCCCTCTACAATTTCATGAAAGTCTTCCTAAAACAATCCTGAAAATAAAGACCAAAACTGTTTTAGATATAAATCAGAACACAGAAATATAATTATTTAAACAGTATGTCTATTTGGTTTTGTTTAAACAGACAGCTATACTACAACAGTATTCTCTTATGAGGAAGAAAAGAAAGGGACGTTCAGTGGGTTCACGACAAGTTCAGTGTGTTGTGCTGTATTTTCCAGTGTACTCTATTTTTACCTTGTACATACGGGATGTGAAATAAACTTGCCTAGTTCTGCCTGCTTTCAAATTGTCCTTTTTCCATCTACATCCTCTAGTCTGAACCCTTGTATATAACAGACGATTAAGTTTTAGTCAGACGACATCAGAAAAAGCTCAGACTTTATGGGGCATTTCACCATATGACACAGAACAAGACACTGGAAGAGTAACCCCCAGTTCCCCATATAAGACCAAGACTCCTAAAAACACCTTTGCTTTTCCTTAGAATAAGCTTAAGCTTGCTGGCTTTCAGGGCATAAGACAAGCTTGCAGGTTTTCCTCAGTTTTGTGATGGAGGAATGAAAACATTATTAAAATTTGCCTGCAAAACATTTGTCTTTTTCAATTGCTGCCTTCAAAAGGATTAGCTAAGATTGGTTGGGGTTTTTGTTCGTCTTAGTACTTTTTCATTTTTAATCCAGTGATCAGGTGTTACAGTTCTAAATAAACTCATTTTATCTAAACCGTTATTTACATAATTGAAATAATTTTCCATATAAATTGGCTAAACCCAAATATTAATTAGCAATATTTTTATTGAGAATCAGTGAATAATTGGGATTGAAAGAGACCTTTGGAGGTCACCTACTTCAAATATCGAACCAAAACAGAGCTAGCTTCCAAGTGAATGCAAGGGCATAGATCAATCCAATTCCAAGCATCTCCAAAGGAGATGCCTCTTGTCTCAAAATGTCCACTAACCCCATTGACTGGAATTTCCTCTGTTGCAGCTTACATCTTTCACATTTGGTTTTCCTGCATATCTACAATAATCTTTCTCCACCTTCTTTATACCCTCTCATTCAAAGACAGCAAAAAAATTCCTACTTAGCTTTCTCAAGATTTAACAATCCTAGATCTATCAGCCTTTCCTTATACATTATGCAGTCCAGTTCCTTATTCATCTTGAAGACTTGCTTCAATATGTCAATGACTTTCTTTGATGAGAGCCAACACGATATATAATATGAAATGCGTAACAGGACATTTTACCTCAAAACATTCAAAAACCCAATATAATTTGAGAGGTTTTCAATAAACAAACACTCTCTGTACAATATGGCAACTTCAATATTATTCTTGATATTTAGCCCACACCAGAGTAGCTGTAAATATTTTCATGGCTATTGGAAAAGACATGATCTATCTAAACAAAAGTTACACGTTAGGGAAGGTGGGTGGAGGCACTTTCTTCCCAGCAGTGTATTTCTCGATAGATATTCTACAAGTCCAAGCTATGGAGTTCAGAATATCCTAAAACTGTCCAAAGAACTATCTGGAAGAGATATCCATGAAGAAAACTTAAGGTTTGAGGGAAAAGTCAACTTGAACACTTACCAATGCCAAATCATCTCTACTGCAGTCCAGGGCAGCAATCATCACTTGTTCATATATTATCCAAACTGGACACAAAACAGATATTAAATGCAGATAATTTATTTTGTAAGATAATGGGAAACACTTACAACATAAATAAGATTAATGAATTTTGTCTGTATAGTTTTCCCCTTCTATTCCTGTGGATCACTACTGAAGTAGGGACATTTTAAGAAACTACTGGAATTAATTAAAAACACGTTTAAGCCATTTTATTGCTTTTAGTAACAAAGTACCTCTTGACATCTTGAAAGGCAAAAAAGTTCTAATTCTCTGCTTTTCCTAATGTAGCTGCAGTCTTCTAAGCAGATCCCCATTAGGACCTGGAGAACAGCCACTTGGGATAGAAAGAAAACAAATTTCCCTTAACTCTTTCATTGCTGAAAGTCCTACAAACATTGTCGTCTTCTTGGAGTTGAATAACTTCTCTAAATCAATGACAGATGACATTACTTCTGTTCAAGGCCTATCAAGTTCTTGAAAGTAAAGAACTTAACAGTATAGCTACACTAGTGGCAGAAAAGAGAGGTTATGGTTGAGTGAAGTATGTAATGCGAGTACTAGAATATTACTTGTTTTGAAGTCATGTAAATAAAATCAAGTGCACTCAATATTTCATAGAACTGAAACAGAAGCAAATGTCTTCCAAAATAAAAGACACAAAGTAAAATAAAATACAAAATAAAAATAACAAAGGCCCTCTCTTTTCCAAAAAATAGTTTCTATGAGAAGAAGTTCCAATATTTTTAAAATAAAATATTACTTCTTCCTAAGTATAAAAAAGCAGAGAAACAAATACTAATTTGCCCATAATCAGTTTTCTCCACTGGAACTATTGTCAACATCTATATTCTACTTTAACTATATAACATATACATTTTTTCCATGAATGTAAAAACATAATCACAATACAGATATAATATATCCATGATATAAATTATATATTATGCTTTTTAACAAATCTAACCATAAGAATACAATATTTTCACATTTTATGAAACAGCGCTCTCAGTTCAATCAAATTGCTACTTTGATGCTTTACATATACAACTCATTCACCTTTTGTGGATACTCAAGAAAGAATTCTAGCTCTACTATAGGTGTTTGGGGGGTTTTTTGGTGGTTAATTTTGTTTGTTTGTTTGTTTTAAAAAAATTGTATACAGTTGCCATTATGATACAATGAAAAAATAATTAATTAATGTCATTAACTGAAATTGGCTAAGAACCTCAGGAGCACTGCAGTTAATTTGTCCAATGAATTCTGAATGTCAAGTTTATGAAAGAATAAAACACATGTACCTTGAAAAGAAGGAAAACTCAACACTAGACAAGAAAGGAATGTCTCAGCCTGTATTACTGAGAAGGGTGTTGCAGAAACATCTGAGAGGACTATAAAGCTCCTCAACGATTTCTCACTAAAACACAACTCTCATCAATTACTAGCAATGTGGTAAGAGAAAGTAAAATCAGCTTTGGTTTTCAAAGTTCTTCTAAAGCAGAGTATAGCTTCCACCACTCACTTGCAAGTCAGTGTATCGAGCCTGCTCATGGAGTCTAAAACCAAGCACGTTGCTCACAGTAACAGTGCAAGGCCCTCACACAGTGCAGCATCTTCTTTAGGCACTGAATCCCCGAACAGACTTTAGGACTCACTGCTATGCAAAAAGGTGTCTTCAATGGACTTTGGGTACATTATCTATGTATTTATATTCAAAATTATTTATAACATCTGCAGTGGCAAAGCTCCTTACAACAGAAAGAATTCTAAACCAGAATTATAGTTCAGAAGGTACAAGACATTATACAATCTGAATTATAAAAAAGGGAAAAAGAAGAAAGAAGAATAAGAATTAAAATAACAAACCTAGGTAAAGGTAAACCTATACCCTCTTGATACACCTTGTTATAACTTATTTTATGCTTATAATAAGGAATGCTTATAATAAGGAGTAGTATGTTTCTAAACAATCCTCTTTTAGTAAGAAACATTATAGGTAAGCTTCTATCTACAGAAATTAGTGTAAGGTAGTTAAAATCCCCTGAAAATACTAATTTTATGAATAATGGAAACTCAGACTTACTTTCAACTACAATGTCACAAATGTAATGTTATAATAAAAACAGTCCTGCAGTATTAACTCCTGCAGTATGTATGACGATTAAAAAATACCTTTCTCTGTTACAAAAGATGCTTTTCGGTTTTTTGCCACAGTGCTGAAGAACACTACTCAGTCAAATGACAGCTAGATAACAGTTTCACATTAAGTCTTCACATAATGGACTACCTACTAATATAACAAAGTAACATTTTTCATTGTTAATTTTTCCATTTGTTTTCATCACAGCCTATATTTCGGGGAAAAAAATATCTAGGAATTCTCCCAGCTGATAAGGTTAAGAAAGTAACATATTTCATCAACGTCAGCAGATATGGAAAGGCAACATAGACATACAAAACAAAGGCTGAAAAAGGAAACAAAATCAGACAATGAAAGTTTTTTTAAAATAACAATGTTTTACTTACTGTCATCTCCAAGTTTAGATGCATATTCATTGATTAACTCTTCTCCAACGTCTACTATCTGTTCACTGTTCCTGCAGTTCTCTTCCCTCCATTTCCTCATTTTATCACGCATATCTGGGGACAAAGGGGGGAATAAAAAAATATATTGAGTATCAAGATTTATGGATAGTAATGAATTTGAATTTTCTTTCTGGAAAATCAACAGGTTCAGAGAGCAAGGGAGCTGAAAAAGTGGCTTCTACTAATACTAGAAAACTACTAGGGAACAGATAGGTGTACCATACCTCTGAAACAGTATCACATAAACCACTCTCATGTTTTAATGTAACTGACTCAAATTCTAAGCTTGCACTCTCAGGTTAGTAACGTATGGAGTGAAAAAACCTCATACCTAGTTGTCCCATAAATAATACCATTTAATGGACACTACCTACTGTTAGGAAACATAGGGTATGAGAGATTTCCCCCAAGTAGTTTTACACTTATACTTACAAACAATACTAAATTTGCACTTCTGCTCCAGGCGAATACATTTGCAAATGAAATATTAGAAAAATTATGAGAACTGAATTACAGTTCAGGTTTATCATTGTAAGCAAAATGCTGTGAACTTCCACTTTAAAAAGAATCTGTGTGCTCCTATGGACAGGAGCTTCACGAAAGGAAGACATGGAAGTGAAGGCTTCCTGCATCAGGGAAGTGCCCTAAGGTATAAAAACTGTTGCTGTCTATGTAAGACAGAAAAGATGTTTTATTTTAGCATTAGGATTTTTGTTTCAAGACTACACGTACTATGTGTCAGCTACAGACAGCAGGCACATTCGTGAAGTCAGCTAGAGAGCACTACCTAGCCAAGGTTTTACTTATCCCCTAGACCAGGAAATTGCTAAGAGTGTGTTCGTATACATGCATATATTTTTATATTCCCAGAGATGTTCCATTTACAAGAACAAATTTTGAAGAAATTTTAGGAAAATATTTTTTTATTAATAGACAGTGGCTTTACTAATCCAAAGG
Organism: Colius striatus; assembly: GCF_028858725.1. Classification (NCBI taxonomy): domain Eukaryota; kingdom Metazoa; phylum Chordata; class Aves; order Coliiformes; family Coliidae; genus Colius; species Colius striatus. The sequence continues at coordinate 79,027,703 of NC_084762.1, read as the reverse complement.
TACCGGGACAGCTGTTGCAACTATTTTTTTAAACCTTTACAACAGCTGGAAAAACAAACACAAGTATAGATCTAAACTCTGTCGAAATACACCACTAACATAACTGACTGTTACAAACTAAGCACTCAACTTTCTTCCATCTACCTGAAGTGATCTCGGTTGCTCATAAAACTGTTATTGTGTCACATTTTTTATTTTGAAAATCAAGCAAAACCACTGCAGGGTTACATTTCATATCTATGTGTAAAGTTAAATGGCTCTAGACACATGATGGTTCTTGGAAATTCAAAGTTAAACAGCAAGAATGTGAGAGAACATAAACATTCACAAAAGCTGACAAGTTAAACCGTAAAAATAAATAAGCTGTCTGATTTCTACCCACTCATTTACTCAGAAATTATCAATGCCTCCATTTCAGTGCAATTCCAAATGGATTAGTGCCTGAATTTTTTATTAACAGAACTTACATCTACCATTCATCACCCAAGTGCAGCATTTACAGCAACAGAAAAAAAGGACAGAGGACAATGTTACCAGCTGATGATCAAAAAACAAAGTAAAAAAAACACCCCAATTTGTTCTCATTAACACAAATCTATTGAGAGGCTGCTCAGTTTTAGAAATACTCAATTTTAAAGAAAATAAAGATGAAAGAAAATGTTACAAACTGCAAAAAAAATACACAAAGCTTTTTACAAGGTTGTCAAACTTAATGAATTTTTTACTAAGAAAGCTAGCAAAAGAGTCGGTCAATAAGAATTTAAGCCCTGGAGTCAAATCTACATACAAGGCTGGGCAGTAGCAACTGGGGATTTTTTTATTAAGGAAATATCTAGCTTTAATTAGTGCTGGCTGATGTGGTTGCTAAGCTGCTCTCCATCATTTTCAAACAATTCTAGAGGACAGGCAATGTGCCTGAGGACTGGAGAAAGGTCAATGTTTTCAAAAAGGGCAGGAAGGACAGTCCAGGAAACCACAGACAATTAGTCTCATCTCCATCCCTGGAAAGGTGATGGAACAACTTATCCTGAATGCCATCACTAAACATATGAAGGAAAAGATGGTTATCAGGGAGAGTCAACATGGCTTCACCAAGAAGAAATCCTGTTTGACTAACCTGATATCCTTCTATGAGAGTATAGCTGGCGGGCTAGATGAGGGGAGAGCAGCAAATGTCATCTACCTTGACTTCAGCAAGGCTTTTGACACTGTCTCCCACAACATCCTCATCAGAAAGCTCAGGCAGTGTGGCTTGGATGAGTGGACAGTGAAGTCGATCAAGAGCTGGCTGAATGATAGAGCCCAGAGGGTGGTGATCAATGGCACAGAATCGAGTTGGAGGTCTGTGGCCAGTGGAGTTCCACAGGGATTGGTTCTGGGGCCAGTCTTGTTCAACATCTTCATCAACGACTCAGATGAGGGACAGAGTGTACCTTCAGCAAGTTCACTGATGACACAAAACTGGGAGGACTGGCTGATTCCCCAGAAGGCTGTGCTGCAGTTCAGCAGGATCTCGACTGGCTTGAGAGTTTGGCAGAGAGGAACCTCATGAGGTTCAGTAAGGACAAGTGCAGAGTCCTGCATCGGGGAAGGAACAACCCCATGCATCAGTACAGGCAGGGGATTGACCTGCTGGACAGCAGCTCTGCAGAGAGACCTGGGAGTCCTTGTTGCCAACAAACTGAACGTGAGCCAGCAATGTGCCCTCATGGCCAAGAAGGTCAATGGCCAATGCATCAAGAAGAGTGTGGCCAGCAGGTCAAGGGAGGTTCTTCTCCTCCTCTACTCTGCCCTGGTCAGGCCTCATCTGGAGTCCTGTGTCCAGTTCTGGGCTCCTCAGCTCAAGAGGGACAGGGAACTTCTGGAGAGAGTCCAGCACAGATCCACCAAGAAGATCAGGGGACTGAAGCATCATCCTTATGAAGAAAGGCTACGGGAACTGAAGCTGTTTAGTCTAGAGAAGAGAAGACTGGAGAGGGGGAGTCTCATTGATATTTACAAGTAATATTTATAAATGGTGGATGTCAAGAGGTTGAGGCATTCATTTTTTCTATAGTGGCTAGCAACAGGTAATGGGATGAAGCTGAAATATAAAAAGTTTCACTTAAACGTAAGAAAAAATTATTTCACTGTGAGGGTGATGAAGCACTGGCACAGGCTGCCCAGGAAGGGTGTGGAGTCTCCTTGCTTGGAAGTCTACAAGAATCGTCTAGATGTGTTTCTGTGTGACCTGATCTAGGTGGACCTGCTTCTGCAGGGGGGTTGGACTAGATGATCTCTAAAGGTCGCTTCCAACCCTACCACTCTGTGATTCTGTGACATATATATAAGCTAGTCTTGAGCAATTGATATGTTTGATTTAGTCTTAGGTTCTCTTAAATTAGCAAGTTCTGTACATAAAATAAAAACATTACAAGTTCAAAGGAGCAAACATACTTGCCACAATATTTGCTGCCACCTCAAACATAAGAAACCATCTGCAGCAAGTCAAAATAACCTGTGTGTTATTTTTGTGTCTAAGGCATCAGTTAGTTTGGCCTGAGTAGCCAAGAAGTAATTATCTTATAATTATTTACTCTTTGATTGTTCAGTTGAATCAGAGTTTTCAAGTCCTCAATGTCTAAAAGCCCTTGATGAAATGAAGGAAGTTACTCTTAACATTGGATACCTCAAAATGTTACCTTGATATATAACCACTACCACCAGAAGTCACTAAGGGATCCCATAACCATCATATTTCTAAGAGCTCATTTATATATTGTTCTTCTGTCACAGACACCACACCTCACATCCATCCACTCTCATTTTACAAATCAGAAACCTCACAAAACCACCAATTCAACCAGTTTACCTAAGTGTACAGGGTGCGCAACAGCCTGCTGACTGCACCTGTGAGTATCAGGCACCCAGGACTTTGTGGGTGCTGCAGAGGCAAAGGCAGCTCAGCTGGACACTGTGGATGCTGTCTGTAACCAGAACAACTCAGCCCTCAAAGTGGCCTCAACTAAGATCTCAGCATCTAACCTTTGCCTGCTGTAATCCTATAAATTCATTTATAAAGTCTAGAGTAAACTGATCTGTCCCTTTGATAACAACTGAAAATTAGGAATACCTAAAAGCTGGCAAACACAGCAGAGCATCAGCAGAACACAACCAAAACATCTCACCAACACTTAAGTGCACAGATTAGGGTAGATACAATGTTAGACTGATTTCGATTTCTATTTCTTTGTATCTTTCCATACAAACTGTGAATTCAGTTTCTAAGACATTGGAAGTAAGCCATCTTGTCATCTAAAGTGGACTCTAATGACTAGAGACAATCCTATAAGATAGAAGTGTTCAGTTTTTAAATGTTTAGGATTCTCTCTTCCAATGTATTTTTCCTCAATACACACATTTGCAAGAAAATAGCCTCACATATACAGATGGTTAGATCTCACCTTACAAAGCATTTTATGATATTTTCAAAAACTACAAAGAATTCCTTGAAAAAAGTCTCATTTGAAAAGGTAACAAAAATCCTTTGTATGCCACTACTTAAGAAGCATCACTTTTACTACAGAAAATAGTTAATACTAATTTAATAATGCAGAAAACTTAAGTAACTTAAGCAACAATCATCATGAGCTATTAAAAATCTTCAAAATTATTATTTTCATTTGGTTTAAATTTATATTAAAAGAAATCTAGTTTAGAGAATATGCCATCTCTGTATCTTTTTGTTTTTGATATCCAGTGAAAAATTATTGACTGAAACAAGAGTTGCCACTACAACATTCAAAGATCCCCAGAAAGCCCATCTATCACTAGACAAAAGTCATTGCTTCATTTTAGCTGGGTTTGAGATGTTAATGCTATTATGCTTCTGTGCATGGAAGAGAAAGAAAAAAGAAAATCGGGTGAGTTCACTGCAAATGCCAGTTTTTGTTTTATTAGTTCTTGACTTGCTCCTAAAATGAAATTTTATAGATGGAGTTCTTTTCTTTTTTTTAAATATATGTCCACTAATGGGCCAAATTCTCCTTTAACATGTCACTGAAGCCACAGTAAATATTTACAAACAATCTCCATGAAGTTCTACGTATCTTAGGAGACTCCTATAAGAGGCTGTACATCAAGGGTTTGACATGCCAATCTAGTACATTAAGCTTCTTTGCCAGATCTGCAACTCTTGGCTCCCTGTCACTCCACGTAGTTTTCAATTCTCACACACGAAGTATGAAATATAATGCCATTTTCTACAGGATAATTACCAATAGTGACCAAAAAACAAACAAAAAAAAAAGCAGGAAGATACCTTTGTCTCAAATAAATAACCTGTAAACTTTATGATGCATATCCGCACATAAGCACTTCTTTTAATGTCACAGCACCCTGAGGCTGTATTTGAATCATCTGAATCAATTAAGATCCTTAAGTTAAATGAGAGGTCTTCCTCCTCCACAGATTTCAAAATACATGATAAATATTAAGGCACAGAAGCAGATAGAGAGAAAATTAAAGGCAACAGTTCCAACAGTGGAAAACACAGTTTTCAGTTATCTTTCCTACTCAACACAAAATTTAATCATGGATAAACTCTCACCTTTATAACAAAGAATCAGAGTGAAAAGTGAAGTAAGGTATAAACTGCATTTCATTGTCTTGTGTTAATTCTTCTCTAAACTCCAATCCCAGTTTCATCTTTAAGCAATATGTAAGTGTAAACTATCTTGTTTAGAAAGGATTGAGAATGTAAAGGACATTTTCCGAATTAATCCAATCATACACCTAATTTTATAGAAATTAAGCATTTTAGATGAATTCAAGAGACGCTACATTAAATTCTTAGAACTACATTCAAGTTCTTTGCTAGGGTGTAGATCACAGTGCTGCTGGGATCCACCCATGAAATGCTTTACTGCATCACGGATCTGTTAAAAGGAGGAGAGGAGGGGAGGGGAGGGGAGGGGAGGGGAGGGGAGGGGAGGGGAGGGGAGGAGAGGAGAGGAGAGGAGAGGAGAGGAGAGGAGAGGAGAGGAGAGGAGAGGAGAGGAGAGGAGAGGAGAGGAGAGAAGAGGAGAGAAGAGGAGAGGAGAGAAGAGAAGAGAAGAGAAGAGAAGAGAAGAGAAGAGAAGAGAAGAGAAGAGAAGAGAAGAGAAGAGAAGAGAAGAGAAGAGAAGAGAAGAGAGCCTTCTCTGAGAAGAGCCTTTGCACAGTCTGTTGCGGGACTCCATTTTCACTTGACTTTGCATCTCTTAAAATAGAGGAAAAAATACATAACTTTTCAAATGTGTGTTTATAATGCAGAGATATCCCCTTGTACCAACACAGATCTTTGCCTATACTGCAACCCTTTCCTCTGGACATAAACTGGAAGACACCAACTGAGAAACTGATGCAATAAATCTCCCCAGCTACTCCCTCAATACACCTATATGCAAAACCATGCACCTGGCTCAATGCCCATATGTCAATCAAAACTCTTGTAAATAGAACATGGAGATTATTTCTCAGAGCTGGATGCTCAGTATGAATTATCCAAGTTCATTATCCTTTGCATTAGAGTATAAAGAGAGCAGCTCTGCAGTGCTCCCAGCCAAAACAATCTAGGGCGAAGCGTATAGAAACATACCCACAGTGTACTCTGCCATTGTGTAAAAAATCTTACTTCTCTTTCTAATGACTGAGACTTGAGGAGGAAGAAAACCCTAAATCTCTGGCATTTGCAGTAATGTCTGTTGAAACAAAAAAAAACTGAGGAAAGTCTTCACACAACTGTTTAAGAACAACTTCTGGGAAAGCCTAAAACATCACCAGTACTACTTCATACAACTCTCCCTCTTGTACAGTGGCTGGCCTGCTTTCTATCCAAGCTGAGCTTCACAACTGCTATACCTTGGTCACAAGGGTTATAAAAGAACAGACAACCACGGTTTTCTCAAAGTGCTAAATTAGTCTAATGACATCATGGTGATGCAACCAAATATCACAGCAAAACCAACCATACTAACCAACCACCATATATGCTGCCAAGAAAGGCCCTCTTCTTCATTTTCAGTCATTCAGTTACAGTACTATTTTCTTCAATACCAGTTAAAATATTTTTTTAGATTAACGTAATTTGAGATGAAAACTGAGTATTTCAAATTCCATTTTGTTTTACTTCCAGCTCCTATAGAAAAAGGTTCAGCACAGGCACTATTTGATAGGCAAACTACCAGTATCTGCTAAAATACATCCTGTGCTGTGCTTCTCCTCTTGTTGCCATACTACAAAATCAAGTTAATCAATGATCCATGCTCAGAGAATTATTCTATGGCTCAATTATTTCTTCATAGATTAGCAGTAAAGAACTATGAAAATGAAGATTACATAGCTTCTCTATCCATTCTTTTCTCCACTGTACGATGTTTGCAATGTACGGGACCACCTAGCTACCTTTATGGTAAAAATTACAGAGAAAAACTAAGTTATTCCAGACAGAAAACTGTAAATAGGCTCGAGTGCTGAATGAACTCACATTTCAACACATACTGCTTACAAGAACCCCTGGGAATGTCAGGTAAACCTTAAAAAGTATTGCTATATGAAAAATAACCAAAAAATCACTGTGAACAAACAGATACGAAAGCTACAAAGACCCAGGGGGCAGAATTTTCAAAACCTGTTCTGTTCCTTCAGGGCTTCTGGGAGTTCCTCCACAAACGCTTACCATCAAGTTTTCGGAAAACACCAGGTAATTCTCACAGGTCAACTATAACACAGACCGTTGATCCAATCAAGAGGCCACTGCTTCTGGTAAGCGCTGCATTAGTATTTTGGGGGGTGGGCGTGCAGCAGGGATGGGAGGAACGGCCTGCCGCCATCCCCTTTGACACGGGGGTCGGTCCCGCGCAGCCCCGCGGGACGCTCACCCGGCCGCACACTGGGGACTGGGCTCTCTCTGCCACCTGGGCGACCTGCGCTCAACGACTCGGGGACCCGTGGGCTCCGAGGGGCTGAGCGCAGGTCGCGCACTCTGCGCCTCCGGCAAGGCCGCCCCGCTGGCCCCGGCGGGCCTCTCCCAGCCCAAGGCGCTCGGCAGCTGCCAGAGCCGCCAGCCCCTCACCCTATCCTCATGTGCCGCCTGCCTGCCGGGGTAGGATCACCGCCCGGCACCGGCTGCTGGGGTGCAAGCACCGTCCTGCCCCGGGCCGGGCCCGCTGCGCCGCGGGCTGCGAGACACCGCCCCCGGGGGGGGGGGGGAGGGGGGCACCGGCGCCCCCGCCCTGCGCCCGGGGATCGGTCGGCGCGGTGTGGCCCCGGCTGCGGCCCCGGCTGGCAGGCGGCCCTCTGGCCGCGACGTTACCTTCCCAGGTCACGTCGTACATCTCCGACACCTTCGCCATCTTGGCGGCCGCCCGCGTGACGCGCCGCCGTGACGGCCCCGGCCGTCATTGGCGGGCAGGGCGGGCGGCGCCCGCGGCGGGCACGGTCGGACACCCGGTCCGCCTGACGCCCGGGACGACCGACACCCGGCCCGCCTGTACCGGCCCGCCTGACGCCCACCCACCCTGTGCCAGCCTGTCGGGGCCGCTGCGGAATTCCCGCCCACCGCTGCCTCACGGCGGGACCGGCAGCAGACGGGATGAGCGCGCTCGATGCCGGTCCCCCAGGAGCCGAAGCGCGGGGGGGCGGAGAGTGAAGCCGGCACTTGTCCCGGCGTGGGCTGGGGGGTTTGCGTAGTCCGCGTTCACTGCGACAGCGCAGTGACCAGGGCAGACGTGCTGTTTTTTCTCCCGTGGCACTCGGTGCTCGGCCCGTCCGCGGCCAGAGGCCTGGCTTAGCTCAGTGGAAACCGGAGATGGCACGGTGAGCTGCAGGTTAATTCCTCTTTGTTTAAACTGCGCAGGAAGGGTGTAGAGTCTCCTCCGGAGGTTTTCAGAACCCACCTGCACGTGTTCCTCAGTGACCTGATCTAGGTAGACCTGCATGAGCGGGGGCGTGGACTAGATGATCTTTAGTGGTCCCTTCCAACTCCTACCATTCTATGATTCTGTGATAATCCACGTGAACTTTCCATGTTCAATTTGCATGGTGCAAGGTTTGATACCTTGAATACACACTGCATGAGAAGGCCTCTGCTTTGGTTTCTTTTAGGCTTATGACCTCCAAGTGCATTTCATCCCCACCCAGCCTCCTAGAGAAAGGGATGAACCATCCGTTTCTCTCCAGATCCAGCTGTGCTGTGTATAGCAAACCACCACAGTGACAAATTTCTGTTGAGCTTGAGAAGGCCTGAGGAGCTTCTACAGCTGGGAGTGAGGCCAGAGGCCTTCCACTGCCCACTTTTGTCTCCTGTCCATTTATTTTTCACTACTGTGGCTTCAGCTCACTAGTCACAAAGAAGAAGGATTTCTTAGTTGTTAAGAAATAAACGTATCTCTGTTGGAGATAGCTTTAAAAAAAAAAAGTGTCAGATTTTTAACTTTATTTATGGTAAAGGATCCAGATTTTAGAAAGTAACAGCAGAAATGTAATTGCCTGACATTCAACTCTAACAAGATGTCTTCTGGGAAGTACCTTCAGGTCCATAATTAAAACTAATCCACTAGCTCCATCAATGGTTGTATCCTAATATCAAGAAAACTGTTTCTGTATTTCTTGTATTGTTTCCTCTGGACTAGGATAAAAAGCTAATTCTTAATAAAATCTCCAGTGTGATTACATGTAATGACTTAGACAGCCGAAATGCATTGACTGGAATTCAAATGGTGGTCCAGAAAGATTGTGTATGCCCAATTTTTTCTTCCATTGGAAGTAGTTTTTGATCTTCTATGTCACTGGGTTGTTGTAGCCTTCTATAGCACAGCTGTGCATTCAGTAATTTTACAGTGCCAGTGCCTGCATTTTCTGAACACTTCCAAAAAGATCTATATATTTATTCTTACAGTATTCGTATGAGTAGGGAACTCTTACTCCTGTTTTACAAGTAAAGGAATGAATGCAGAATGGTTACATGCCAGATCCATAAAGGATTTAGCACACACCTGCTCTGCACATTACAGGGTAAGACTGAAATAGCTGAGGTAAAATGAGAAATTAGCTTGCAGAGCTCAGTGCTTCTGGTTTGCTGAGCAAGCTGTAATGCCTAATATGGGATGCAGACCGAACTTCTAAGTATATAAATCCAAAATTTTGATCCTTTAAAAGCCCTGTCAGCTGCCACCTGATGCTGAAGGAGCTGAAATTTGAGAAAAGTGTGTTTGAAGTGTTTGGGAGTGGTTCAGATTTTCAGTTCCCTGGACATCTAGCTCTGTGCTGCTGCTGCTGCCCACAGCTTTCTTGTCTCGATTCTTGTCTCGGCAGGAGACAGTCCCTCACAGGCACTTGTGGTCCAGATACTGTTCTCTGCAATACTGCTGCTGTCTCTCCCAGCTAGATGTAGACAGGTTATGCTGGAGTGCTTCCTAAGACACGCAGCCCTCCACCTGCACTGTAAGAGGAGACTGGCTCCTAAAGTTGTGAGCTGTGTTGCCATCTGCCTTTTTTGGATGTAGTCTTGAACAAGTTGCCTAAAATCACATACACCGTGTTCTGCTGAGCTCAAAACTGACCCTTCCACTGCATTCCTCTGCTGTTACCGTGGAGGAGAAAACCATCCGCACTCACCAAGAGACAGGAATTATTGTTACAATATCCCGTTATGCCAGATGCTGTTATAGTTGGAATCAGAAATGTTTTTGGTATTAAGCTTTTTCTTCTTGGAAACTAAAACTGTGGTTTTGAAAGCTGTTTTCTAATGCCAAGGAGCTCCACCACTTAATTCAAAGTTTAAAGTGTTTTGCTAATAAAGCTTTAAATGCTTTAAAAAGGGAAGAGTCATATGAAGTCTCTTTTCTGCATCTGTCATGTTCTGCTCTTGTGCCACTTCTGGAGGAACCAGCCAGAGAAGTAGTGGTACAGATCTCACATTATGATGGTACATGCAAGGTGTTTTGAGAGGAGTATTTAAAAGTGCAGGAAACTCACCATAAGCATTTTGTAGGTAGTACAGCCAGTTCTACATATCACCAAATCAAAAGAGAAAAAATCAACTCCTATCCTCTTCTTTTTTTGCACAGTTCCCTATTTTAATAAAAACCCTTTCTTTTTTATTATGAGACCTATTGGTCAGTTCAATAATAACTCAGCCAGAATTATGATTCAGACAAGTTGTACTTACCAAGGAAGAAGAACACAATAATTTAATTTACCTCTAATCAATATAGCAAAGCATTGAAGTGTGTGTCCTGTATATGAGATACTCAGCATATAGAGATATTTGGGCTTATGACCCTAATAGAATCTAGAAGCTATTTCAGTTCAGTGATATTGAGGCATTAATTTCGTAGTGTAACAATGGTGACATCCTTCAAGTAGATAGGAGATACAAGAAAACCACTTTGGGACAGTCGTGGCACAAGGAAGAATGTATGCATGTGGGATTCACATATGCTGTGGTTTAATAAAGTAATAATTTGTCTTCTGTGTGAACCAAACAATACATGTGCTTGTTAATATACAGTTTCCCATTGTACAACAGTATGGACAAAATTTTATGTACGGAGCATTTATGAATGATAACACCTTGCGCAGTGATGGGAAAGATGAGTCCCAGAAGATAAATTAGTGAATGAAAAACACAGGAAATTTGAGACATTTGAACCATGTAACTTAAGGACTCTGTGCTTTAATGTAGCTGCCTCTGAGCCCGATCCTACTGGGCATTCATTTATTAACATTGAAACTTCAGGTATTTTCTTCCATCAAGTTTCCCAAAGTGGAAGAAAAATAGGTTAGAAAATAAATGTATAAATTTGCTTTAAGGGAATTACTGTGCTCGGTAATATATAGAGAACATTTTAACATGCTTTTAAGTTTTAATGTCACTACTACTAAGAAATGCCAAGTAAAAAATTATGTAAACCTTCTTGAAAAATATGAAGGTTTTTTCTTTATCATTTTGATGAGCTATTAAATATTGGAACATGTGGCAAAGCAGTACTATTTTGGATTTATAATTCAGCATTAGTATTTACAGACAACTTAAAATGAATTATCAGATTCCTAAACTAAAGGACAAGAGGAGGCTATAGTCAGAGAAGTGTTTTATTTTTAAGCTATAAATCTTTCTGGGTATTGACACTCACAAGTAGAGAACATGCCAGAATTCCATTATTCAGAGTGCCATTGAAAAAGGCGAAGAGGAGACACTTTGGGAAAGCTGGGGAAAACAAGACTTATAAATCAACTTGACGAACTGACAATGTTAACAGTCTTTTAGCAAGTTGAACAGCACTTCCTCTACAGCTTGATGCTCATAACTGTATCCTGAGAGCCTCCCGAGATTGATTTTTAAATGGCAGTGAAGTGAAGTGAAGTGAACAAACACCCCAGATCCAAGTTCTGAGTTCATATGATGAGATAGTTTGTGCTTCATAGTTTGTGCTTCAATTTTAGATGAGTATGTACAAGCTTGAAACTGCTGCCTCAAAGAGAGCTTTCTATGAGCTTAATTACAACTTTTCATAGATTCTTAACTAGATCCTGTGGGCATTAATTAAATGTAAGAATACATTAATGTTGCTACATTGTGAGGGCTTAAATGTGGTGCCGGAAGCTGTTATTTTCTATAGCTGAAGTGAACAAACTTGCAGTAAGGAGTATGCTTGGCTGGGGCAGATGGTAAGCTGAGGTGGCCTCAGGCTGGGACACAGCCCTGGGCTGGCACAAGGCCCCATGTGCCACTGGTCTGTTCGTCCCAATGGCACCAAGAAGGCGGCCAGCCCTGCCGAGAGCCAGGCAATCGGGCCCTGCCACTCCAGGCCACAGGTGCAGGAGGCAGCAATGTGTGCAGATTGCCTCTTTACCTAATGTCACAGTTTTCATCTGACTCCTCTTCCCCTCCCCAGGCAGCGTGAGTGCACTGCTTCCCTTATGCAGGCCTGCAGGACTCGGTAGCCTCGACCTTGCTGGTAGCCAGCAGCAATACACCTCTAATGGCAGAGCAGGAGAAATAAATCTCTTGCCCACGTGTCTCCCAGGACAAGCGCTCTCTCTCTTGCAGAAGAAACAAGGCCAAGAAACAGTGAGACCGGAGAGAGCCTCTCTCCCCAGGCAGCAGATATGCCATGGCTCTTAAGCCATCAGTGATAGGGAAGAGATGGGGAAGAGCCAGAGGGCTTGGAGCTGGGGATCTGCAGCTGAGCAGGTCCCATGGACTTCCTCCAAGGGTGGGAGGACGTTGCAGGCAGCTGTATGCCTGTAGGCCTGTGGCTGAGTGGGGTCGGATGTTCCCTCCTCTACTCAACTCTCCAGCTCCCAGCCCAGTTACTCATCTCCTCATAGCTGCAGTAGTGTGTCATATACTTTTGGGGGTCTTATTTGACCGACTTGAAATAAATTGTACTGAAGTTAAGGGAATTACAGTGTTCTCTCCAGGCTGAAGTCTGCTCTCAGAATGTTTTTTTAACACCCTCCTGACATCCTGACCATTTAAAAGTCTTCTCATTTCTGAACCACGAGTCAGTCTCACAAAGAATTCTCCTGTGCCTTCCCCCAATCCTTTTTTATTAACTTTTTTCCAAGTTCTCTCCTTGTGTTCAGCTAAGTCTCATTATTTTTGCAATGTTTCTGAGATTATTTTGTCATGACCATCACTGGACATGGAGGCAAAATGATCTCTTCATAGGGTAGCGTGTTTCATTCATGGATACAGTGGTTTGTGTTTCTACCCTTAAGAAAAGTAAGTTGTACCGGAAACAGCGACTGGTTATCACACCTGCCAAGCCAAAATGATGGTGACAGCTTGTCAGTGGTAGCTCGTCCATTCTTTCTTCAGCACTGGCTGAAATTACTTCCATATTGTTCCTCATGCAAGGTGTCTCCTCGTACTGAGGAAAAAAGGAACTCTTTGTGTACATGATTCTGATCTCAATATTAGAGACAAGAAAATCAAAGTACAAGGAGCTGATGTAAAATGCTTAAACTCCTAAAGCAAAACAAAGGACTTACCACCCTTTTATGCACGTTCTCGTTGTCCGTTTTGAAAGTCTTTATTACTGTTTTTGACAATGTTGCTATTTGGTATTCACATACATTTGGTTTATGCACTGCTCACAACATACACTGACAGGTCCTGCTGCAATTAGGGTACGTTTGTGAGATATCAAATTTCAGCATTAATTTTTCTAAGCATGACGGTCCTCCTCCTGCTTTGACTTCTTAGAAGCTTAGTGGCAATGTATACCTCATTATTTGTCACTTAAGCCCTCCTTTTCGTTACAAACTGTTTCAGGCTGCCTAGCCACCCTTTATGAGTTTCCACATTGCCAACTAGCTGCTGTTTTACCAGTCCAAATGAACGCTCTTGCACTCCAATCACTGGTTAGAAAAGTAGAGTCCATATCCAAAGTATGAGGCCTATCTGGAGAAGCTACATTCAACACCACTATCACAGTAGTAATGCACATCCTTATTTGCAGCAGCTTCCTCAGCTGCATTCTACCAGAGACATCGGGACAACAAACATGAAATAGCTTATCTGGAAATCAAAAGGAATTCACTAGAGGGCCAAGAATGCCCTGACTACATACCCTGAGATAGATACTTGCTGGTTCTCTCATAATCTACCAGTTGCCTCACTCAGTTTTTCTTCAGACTGGGGCTTCTTTTTGGAGGCAGAAGCAGACTAGAATATGAAGCTGTGGTAGAACATGAATCCTGCAATAGGAGGTATCCCTCAACAAGTGCAGAGCTGTGTGCTCTGGACATGCTCTGTGAGATGGCCTGAGGAGTTTCTCAGCAGATGCTTTTGGTAGTGCAGTCTCAGCTGCATCCTGAGCTACCTGACAGCCTCAATTTTTCTGTCCTTGTTGCTTGACTTTGGAAGAAAAATTTCGAAGATGGAAGTTTTCTCATGGATTAATAATGAAAACAGAGTTCAGGAAGATTCTGACTTTCCTGGGGTGTCACTAGCTTTGATTTGGGATTGAAACTTTAGCAAATGATTTACATATCTCCCTTGCCTTGCCACATCCTTGCAAGCATGTCTGCCAAATGAGAGAAATAACATTTTAGAAGCACAAGCCAAGCAGAAAAATGCCTCATAATAATAATCTAAACTGTGATTCTAATTATCATGGCATTGTTACACACTAGAGCTGTTGTATAAGAGTTAAAAAGGATATACAATACATCATCACAATCTGCATGAGTGAGTGTTAATCGACTGCAGCTTCAGAAAAAAACCAAAAGTTAATCAAAACAAGGCTGTGATTTTGCCTGCAAATAATGATTCCTTCCATAGAAACTGATCATGTTAAAAGTCAGCAGCAGAAGGGTTCATCTCACTTCACTTTAAATGCATACAGTCTAGATATCTATATACAAGCTCTTTAACTCACGTTCAATTTCTAGATGGTGGAGTTAATTATGCATTTGTGAGGTGCAGCTCATTCTAAAGTAGATGTCAAAGACATAAGCTAAAGCACAACCTAAAAGAAACTCCTTCTTTCTATTAACTATAAAGGGAATCAAGAGGACTAGCTCAGCGGCAGATGTCTTCACTGACAATGTCTATTATGCTTAGTTAGATGAATTCTCCCAAGAGGAGTATCTCCTGTCTTTGCTTGAGCCTTGCTAGAGCCCCTGAAAATGGGAAAGAGCAAACCGCTTTTAGCAAATCTTTCTTTCTTAAGCAATGAGTCATTAAAGTCCTCAACACGAAGTTCCTGAGAGTTTTCTTTCTTTGCCCTGGTGATGTTCTTCCTTTCTCTAACCATTGTAAAGGGACATTTGTAAGTTTTTATACATCTACTAATTGGCACATTGAGGAAACAATTGTGCCCCCTGTGTTCATGCATGTATTTTGAACTCACCAGACTTGTAAAAAAGTGTCTTTGGAGAAAGTTCTTCACCAGTGTGAAGTGCCACCATGCTTTTCCATCCAGGAACCTGCAAAATACTAAGATGATAAGCTTGAAAGAAAGCAATGGAGCCCTTACTAAAGAAAGAGATCTTTTATATCAGCCATAACTATGTCCTGCTTACAGGAAAATTGCTATCCACCAAGACAGGACACCAAGAGGAAAGAATGGTGAAGATAATTAAGTGCCAGAGAAAACTGCTTGGGCAGATTATGGTGTCTTTATCACAGAAGGGTATTAAGAACATACAGATAGGCATGATTGCTGTAAGGGATGGATTTCATGTTTCTATGACTTCCTATATTATTTCTATGAAAAAAATAAGACAACTTACCATCTGAAATTACTGTAGTTGCTTTGCCTTCCAGTGTTCACCTCTGAATTACTTGTCTTGGATATGTGTAGATATGCTAAAACTGTAAAATACAAACTGTAACTTTCTAATATTCAAAACAGGATAGACAAGCAAAGGAGGATAAACTATATGTACTTAATTTAAAACAAAACACTGAATAAACTATTTTTATTCCACACTGAAAGCAAATGGGATTTTGTAGGGTGAGCTGCCTGCTGATCAAAATTAATATGGACAGAGAATGCAGATGGAGAGAGGATGAACCTTGATGGTCATTCCACGGGTGATGAATAAGCAAGGCCAAGGCTGTCCCCCCTTCTTTCACATACAGAATCACAGAATCTTAAGGGTTGGCCTTGTTCAATGGAGAAACTATGGGAAAGGAAAGTAGAAAACAGAGGGAAAAGGTAGTAGAGAGCATCACTTTGAGGGGGATCCATACATATGTCACATAAAATATTAGTCAGCTAAGCTGATGTAAAGAGTTGCCTGTCTTGTCCAGACCTATAGTTTCATCACAGAGAACACAGTGTGTCCTCAATTGTGCTGGTACAATGGTTTGCTGGTTCTCAACTAACAAGTATAAGCAAGTGAAAATTAACCCCAAAAGAGCTTTTAGAAAGGATTTCCTTACATGTGGAATGATGAAGCCCTTCTGCAGTGGAACTGCAGCTGGATGGTGTGACTATTCTTCTCTTGAACTTTAATTGTAGACATACTTCAGTTTTGCCATATTTATACATCTTTTAGTTTTGCTGAGCCTCATTTGCACATTATTTTAGCATTTAAAAGAAAACACTTGTTTATTTTTGGCACAGCTGACTGTAGGCTTGGTTAGCTTGTTTTATCACATATTTTGCCAGTTCAATGAAATTCAATGTTTGTTGAGCAACTTTTTGCTCTAAATGCAACTACTATGAAACAAAAAGCCTCAAGACATTACTGAAATATTACAAACCACCAAAGCAATACGTACAGGCTTCAGAAATAGTGTTCCATGGTCTCAAAATTACAGGCAGAAATAAAGCTCCAATTAAATCAATACTTAATTCAGCAGAAAAATCAATATTTTGTACACTACCAGACTTAGAATTTATCCGGGATAACATCTGCCCTACAGATCAGCATCTTCCTCAGTGCAGTATTGCAACAGTAGGAGCACTTCCAGTCTTCAGAATAGCACATGAGTTAGCAGGTGACTTCTTGAAAGAGTAAGTATGTGTGGCATGAATGTGAACACATACATATGCAGAGTGCCATATGGGCTCTATTTATTTGGTGTATATGTGCAGAGGAGAAAGTAGTATGTGTGTTACATTTCATATAACAAAACAGGTGTTGTTGCTTTTTGTGAAACACTTGTTGTCCTTCTCATGCTTTTCTGTTAAGGCAGAAAAAGTTAACAGGAAAAAAATGGGAAGAATTTCAATAACAAAAGGTGCTATAAAAATGCTATTGACCATAAAGTGATTCTGAAAAAAATGTAATTATTATACACTAAAGTTCCAGTGTGGCTTTCCTAATTTCCTAGTTGCTTGAACTAGGACCTGCATTGTCTTGGGAGCCCTTTCTAGACTTTCAGATCAGCTAATGAGTTCATCAGTATTCAGATACTATTCCAATAATAATAATTAAAAAAAACCCCTCCACTTTCCCATATGTTGCAAAAGGTAAAACAGGTCATCATCATATGTATAATATTTATAATATTGGCATTCAACAGACTCTGGAAGCCATGTCTTCTTGCCTCCAGCCTTCCCAGTGAATAATTCACCACCATTCTGCAACCATTACAGGCTGTAATAGTATGCACTGGGTGGATGCACTTTGTGTATACTTGGTTTCTTAAGCCTTGGCAGGAGTAGATAGATGGAATTCCTCAAAATAACAGGAGACACCTGCACCCTATTGAGAATGTTATAGTGGAAGAGAATAAGGATCTCAGCTTTTCCAAGGGTCTGTGTGTCTTATCTGCACCAAACACAGATGTTGTGTATCTTGCTAATGCCTCCCAGGCTGGTGCTTGTAAGCTTCCTTCATGGTCCTCAGGACTCTTAAAGAAGCTCTTATGATTCACTTATTCACTGACCTCTTTGGTGAAAGGGCAAACAATCAGTATATTTGTACCATCTATGACCTGACTGCAGTTTGTAAGCTCCATTCTCTGAAAGCCAGACCCCAGTACTTAACATTCAGAGGGTAACAATTTTTAAAACAGCATCCCAAGTCTGTACTAATATGCTCAAGGGTTTATCAAGAACAGATGCTAGTCTTGATTGACTTTCAGGTCATACTCTTCTGCTGGCATAAACTCTTTAATTTGTGTCCTTTGATATCAGAGTAGTGAGTAGACTTTGTAGATTGACTGAGGGATATGAGATCTTTTGGGTCAATGGATTTTCTGAATCTCATATTTTGTCACTGTGCTCCAGATCTTCTGGTCGCAAACATCTTGGAAAATTTGTTAAAGTCATTGAGCTTCTCTCTGACCATCAAACATTTGGTTCCCAAAATGCCTCTCAAACATTTAGTCCACATTCTAAGAAATTCTTCTGATGGATCTGTGGTTGTTGTTGCTTCATACCACACGGCTAGTTTTTGTCATTCGATTTACAGAACTTCTATGAGTATTTTCTTTAAGATGATACAACCATTTCACACTGATTATAACAGGAAACTTGCTGTGGCACTACCAAAGCGAAGAATGTGGTGTGGACTTTTTGTGGTCATATAAAGATTGTTTTGTCTCAAGGCTTGAAACTAACACTGCACTCACCTTTCAGTTCTGTCCTTCTACTGCCTGACATTTCCTATCTATTAATATCTATTAACAAAGGCTCCTATGTAAGGCAGACCTGCCTTTTCTTAGAATGGATTTTAAGTTCTAGCTTTACTATTGTCTAGCTTTCTGAGCATTATTCTGCTCAATGTTCTTTCTTGACAATCCCCTAAATATCATCAGGATTTCTTGTATTGTGTTTGTGTAGTTGGATTTTTGGTAGGGAGAGAGGAGCTGCAGTTGTAGCCACTGTAAGAAGCTGCTTTAAGCTCCCCCAGTTCCAAGTTGGTCTCATCTCTGGCCAGGACCAACACAGTCAGGTGTGTCTGTGAGAGCTACTTAGAAAAGGAAAATCTGCAGCAGGAGGAGGAGGTGGAGTGAGAGGAAGTGGGATGACAGAGAAACAACCATGTGGACACGAAGGTCAGTAAAGAAGGAGAGTAGAAGGTACACTGCAGCAGAGACCTTCCTGAATTTCATGGTTAGATGGCAGTTGTCCCCCTGCAACCCATGGAGGGTAACAGTGGAGACAAGTTCTGCCATTTGTAGAGGACCCTGTGCTGCAGCAGGTAGCTGCTGCCAAAGAAGGCTGTGACTCTGTAGGAAGGGGTTGTTGGAGTGGTGTCTTTCTGAAGGATACATACCATGAAAGGGACCCACAGTGCAGCTGTTTGAGAGGAGCTGCAGCCCATGGGAAGGACCCACGCCAGAGAGGATCATAAGGTACTGTATCCCATGGGAGGGACTCCATTTTGGAGCAGGGGCTCTTAGGAGGAAGGAGCAGCAGAGACTGTCTGTGAGGGACTGATCAGAACCCCCATTCCCTGTCCCCCTGTTCCGCTGAGTGGGGAGAAGATAGAGAAATTTGGAACAGGGAACTGAGTCTGAGGGGAGGGAAGGGGTGGGGAGAAGGTTGTTTTTGTGATCTGGTTATTTCTTGTCATCGTACTCTGTTTTAGGTTGTTGGTGGATTAAATTGATTTTACTTTTCCCCAAGTAGAGTTTGTTTTGCCTGTGACCACGGTTGGTGAGTGATCCCTCCTTGTCCTTGTCTCAACCAATGAAGCCCTTTGTTATCTTTTTCTCTTCCCCATCCCACTGCTGTGAGGGAGGAGTGAGCGAACAGCTGCATGGGGCTTTGTTGCCAGCTGGTCTTAAAACCACAACATGTCTACTTAAACTGTACCATATTCTACTTTAACTCCATCATATTTCTCCTCTACTTTTTGATACAGAATTGCCTTTCTTTTCTATCTTTTGTTTCTCCTTTTCATTCTACCATGACGGAAATATACTAACAAATCTCTTTTTTTAACTGTGCTCTCCTCCAGCTCATATGATGGGTTACTATAACCACTCACAGGGTAGTTTTTCAGGTCTTCCCTTCAATAAGTATTTGCAGATCTTGGGTTTCGTCCCCTCTTTTCCGTTATGTGCCTCTCTTGACTACACTGTGCACTCCAGACACACTTCTGGATCTTCTCCTCCCTTTGGCCAATCAAATTACTTGATATGGCACAAACTGCTGTTGAATTGGACATGTTCCTCTGTCACCTGATCTAGGTGGACCTGCTTTGGCAGGGGGGTTGGACTAGATGATCTCTAAAGGTCCCTTCCAACCCCTACCATTCTGTGATTCTGTGAATGCAGAATGGTAACATCTCACCCACAGATGTTTTAAATTTCCTTGATTCGGAAGAAATGTTTCACTTTGGAAAGAAAACTTCTGACAATGGCAAATCTAAAGGTTGCAGACCTTTTCCATGCACAAAACCATTAACAGTAATAACCATAACAGTTGAGGATGAAAATGGACCACTGACAATCTAAATTTCCTGCTTGTTCTACAATGAAGCCATGTTATTACAAGGGCCTTCCATCTAGCAAGGTTCACTCAAGTGTCCAGCAGAGTTTTGCCTGCATTAAATTGAGGGCAGTTGAAGAATCCTCTGTACACCTAGGGAGGAGATCCATATGCTTTCCAAATGTGGCCTGATTATATTCTGCATTGCTTACCACGTGTGCAGACAGAAATCCTAGAAGCACAGAATCACAAAATCTGAAGAGCTGGAGAGACCTCAAAAGATCATCTTGTCCAACCCTTCTGCCAGAGCAGGATCACCTAGAGTAGGTCACACAGGAACTTGTCCAGGTAGGTTTGGAATGTCTCCAGAGAAGGAGACTCAACAACCTACCCTCTTTGAACTTATAAAAGCTCCAGCTTTATTACAGTCCAGAATAAAAAAAAATTGTATGCAGTGCTTATATACTGCACTTTAGTATATACTTTTTTGCAAGCTATTGTACAAATGTATGCACATTATTTAATTTTCCATTTAGAGGGCCATAAGCATGAGGAAGTATCTCCTCAATTCCCTAACAAGCTACTTTTTATGTTGAAATATAGCCACAAGCACTTCTTTGGTCTTTTGTCACATCTTGCTAGTTTTCACTGTTGAAATAATTTTTATGCCTTTCAAAACTGTACAGGCATACATCAAACTTTCTTGGAAATTCAAAGGCACAATCTCTGACTAGATATTTTCATATGCCTGCTACTTTTGTGTCTTAAGTGATAAAAAATAGGTTCCTTTAGTACTATTGTGAGCAGATCAAAGAAATACACGACCAAGACCTGCCCATGTTTTAATGAGATTGTGCCGTAAGTATGAGTTAAAATCATGTTCTTTTTTCCTTTAAGTCCAATGATTAATTCTCTTGTCCTTTTTAAACTAATTATTTCCTCTGCATTTCTTTTTTTATTACTCATCTGCTGCTCAATGGAACTGCAATTTTTGAAAAAGGCAGCAGTGAATGTAAAAACACATGATGTGTCCTTAGAAAAGGGTGAGCAGAACACCAGTGTAGGATCTATAAAAATTAACATATTTGAAGGATGCCAAAATTAATTGCACATGATACTTTTAAAAATTTCTTCTTCACTCATCTCCAGGTCTTAAATCTTAATATCTACAGATGATTGTGACTGACTATGCATCCAGGCTTACCAGGGAACCCAAACATTTCCATAACCACATAAAATAATCAACTGCTTTTTGTCTAGCTACAACTTTTCTCAAAAGGACCAAAGTATAAGGGAAGTTATAATCTCAAGCTGCACTCCAGACCTGCCTCAAAGACAGCTTTGACGTCAACAGCCCTTCCTTGCAAAACAACTGCTTGTCTTCCAGCTTCTGAAAGTAAGCCTCAGATGGAAACTCTGACCGAGGAGGAACACAGCTTATGTGCTTAAATTGCATATTGTGGAAACCCAAACAAAATGTGCATATGTCTTTAGCCTAGTTCCACAGGCAAGAGGGAAAAAAAAAGGTGAACATATGTATTTTAACAGCCCCTTTCAAGGATAAGAAACCTAACTGTTGCCATTCACACTCATAACATCTCTTGAAGAACTAGCATCATAGAAATAGAAGTGAGAGCTGATGGCTGGGTCACCCCTAACTATAATAACAACTAACTGGAGGTTGAGAGAGAAAAATCTCCATGAAACTGCTACAATGGAGATGCCTCTGGTGAATGAGTCATAGGATCTGAATTCAAACCCAAATGCCAGGGAAAAAGAGCTTTCTGGTGAAGGACCCCTTGTAGTAAGAATTAAGAGGATTATCAGAACTTCATGTACTTATCTGGTAATATATAAAAGCTCATGCTTATGGGAGATGCTATTTGAACTGTCATATTCTGTATCCTGTGGTGGTTTAGCCCTGGCTCGGTGAGAGGTGCTCACCAAGCCATTCTATCATTCCCATCCCTTGCCTTCACGAATCACTTTTTAAGGAGGTGTTAAAAATCCACCTCTCATCCCTTCACCAGAGATAGAACCACAGAAAAACATCAGTCAGCAGCACAGTTCATGTTTTGCCCATTACCACTCCCAATTAATATCCTTAGCTCAAATTTAATCTTCAGTGCTCCAAGCCCCACAGACTTGTACCCCATGTTGGGCACCAAAAATGTTGTGGTTTGGCCCAGCTAGCACAGCAGCACCACGACAGTCTCTCGCTTGGTGCCCCCCATTCACCCCCACCCTCGTTAGGATGGCGGAGGCCCCAGCGAAAAGATAAGCAAGGTTGTTGTGGATTAAGACAAGGGCAGGGAGGGCTCACTGCCAATTACAGTTCAGGGCAAAACAGACTCCAGTACTTGACTTAGGGAGGAAAGTAGGAAAGTTTATTCTACTACCTACAAGAAACAGAATGGAATAAAAGCAAAAAGGGAATCAGATGATGACAAAATTACAACCAGCACTTTAAGATCTCTCTCCCTCCATCCCTCCTTTCTTCCCAGGCCCAGCTCACTGCTCCTGATATCTCTACCTCCTCCCCACTCAACGGCTCAGGGCGGCAGGGAATGGGGGATGTGGTCAGTCTCTCACAGATGGGCTCTGCCACTTCTGTCTTCTCAGATGAGGATGACTGCTGGCATTGTTCCCCTGTTCCAAAACAGGGTTCCTTCCACGGGACACAGTCCTTAACAAGCTTCTCTGGTGTGGGATGTTCCCAACAGCTGTGGCTTGTGCCGATACAGGTTCCCTCACATGGGACGCAGTCCTTGGTGAATATCTCTGGCGTGGATTCTTATCCACAGTTGCAGTTTCTGCAGTTATAGGGTCTCTCTCTCAGGACAAGGCCTCTTCTGTGCATAAGTTTAATGAACTTCTTTGTCACAGGTTCATAGAATCATATAATGGTAGGAGTGGGAAGGGACCTTTAGAGACCATCTAGTCCAACCGCCCTGTAGAAGTAGGTTCACCTAGATCAGGTCTCATAGGAACATGTCCAGGCGGGTCTTGAACACCTCCAAGGAAGGAGACTCCACAACCCCCCTGGGCAGCCTGAGGTTCCTCCCCACAGTTACAGCTCCTGTGAATATTGGGTCTCTTCCTTGGGACATGGCCTGC
The DNA here is from genome assembly GCF_028858725.1 of Colius striatus. NCBI lineage: Eukaryota > Metazoa > Chordata > Aves > Coliiformes > Coliidae > Colius > Colius striatus. The sequence goes on along the minus strand of NC_084762.1, from coordinate 79,004,715 downwards.
TCTGGCCATAGTGATAAAAGGTCCCTCCCTCGGGACACAGCCATAGTTTCAATGAAGAAAATCACTGCCCCTGGTTCGAGGTCTGTAGTGAAGTGATTAGGTCCCTCCCATGGGACACGGCCTCCTTTGGCCATAGTTACTGCCCCTGGCTCAGGGTTCTTAGCAAAATTAGTCTCTGTCCCTGATTCAGGGTTTCTAGCAAAATGAGTCTCTGCTCCTGAACCAGGGCCTTTAGCAGAATGAGTATCTGCCTTTGATGTGCTGTCTTTAACAAAATGCAAACAATCAAAGCTTCACCAGTCCTCTCTGCAGAATGCAGGGGAGTGTCTGCTCCAGCACACCTCCTCCTCTCTTTCATCACTGACCTTGGAGTCTGCATGGTTGTTTCTCTCACTCTTCCTACTCCTTGCACCACCACAAGCCAGAATAGAAGAAGAGATAGAAGAAGGAACAAGCAGAAAGAAACCTCCTTTTCTGGCTTCTTCTTAAAAAGTGATCGTGGAGGCATCTAATTGGCTCAGCCCCAGAAGTGGGTCTGGCTCAGTGCTGGGGGGAGTTTCAAGCCACTTCCTACAGAAGCCATCTTTGCAGCCCCTTCCCCCTTACCAGAAAAGGCTGTTATGTCAAACCATGACATTCCCCCTCCTCAAGTGGACAGGGGAGAGAGAAATATAACATAGGGCTCATGAGTTGAGATAAGGACAGAGAGATCGCTCAGCAATTAGCATCATGGGAAGAACAGGCTCAACTTGCAGAGAAATGGTTTGATTTATTAATGAACAATCAGAACAGAGCAAGGAAATTAGAAATAAAAATTGAATCTTAAAGTCCCCCCACCCCTCTCTCCTTCCCAGGTCTCTGTCTCCTCCCTCTCAGCAGTACAGGGGGATGAGGAATGAGATTTATGGTCAGTTCATTACAGATGGACTTGGCCGCCACTGCTGCCTCTCAGCGGGAGGCCTCCTCACACTTCCCACTGCTACAGTCTGGGGTCCCTCCCACAGGAGATAGTCCTCCATGAATTTCTCCAACATGGATCCTTCCCACGGGGGGAAGTTCTTTATGAACTGCTCCAGTGTGGGTCCTTCTCACAGGGTGCAGCTCTTCATAAACTGCCCCAACGTGGGTCATCATGGTGAGAACAGTCCTTCAGTAATGAACTGCTCCAGTGTGGGTCCCCCCACAGGGTAACAAGTCCTGACAGCAAACCTAGTCTTGTGTGTGCTTCTCACTCCATGGGTTCTCAGGTCTTGCCAGGAACTTGCTCCAGTTTAGGTTTCCCATGGAGTCAGTGTCTCCTTCAGGCATCCACCTGCTCCAGCATGGGGTCCTCCACGGGCTGCAAGTGAATCTCTGCACCCCCGTGGACCTCTATGGGCTGCAAGGGCAGGGCTTTCACAACAGACCGCAGGGGAATCTTTCTTCCAGTGCCTAGGCACTTCCTCCCTCTCCTTCTCCACTGACCCTAGTGTCTGCAGAGATGTTGTTCTTACAATTTCACTCCCTTCTGCTGCTGCTGCAGTTTAGAATCCGCTCAGCAACTTCTTCCCTTTCTCTAATACATTAATCCCAGAGGCATTACCTCAATCACTGATTGGCTTGGCCTTGGACAGCTGCAGGTCCATTTTAGAGCCGACTGGCACTGGCCCTGTCAGATACAGGGGAAGCTTCTGGCAGCCTTTTTTTAATGAAGCCACCCCTATAGCCTCCACTACCAAAACCTGGCCACACAAACCCACTACAATCCTGAAATTCTTTGTGAAAGAACTGTGTTTACCATGGCTGAGGTCTCAGATGCTGTGCTCTGATATGTTCCCCAGTGTCTTCCATACAATTAAATCCATGTGCTTGGGACCATTCTTTGGTCTTTATACAAACTGGCATTGAATCATCTGCATCTCTACTGTTAAATTCTCTTGTGCTCCAAAACACGATGTCTGTATCCCAACTGGAAAGGTCTGTGGCCTATCCCTCTTTCTGAATTGCACCCAGGAATTACTAGGGGAGATTGCTAGCTGGGCTTGGACAAAGCCATCCCAGGGACTATTCTGGCAATTTAGTAGTGGAGGCAGTTGATTTCCTGCTCCTGGGAACACTGATTTATGAACCTATATGTAGTCATTTCATACCATTTAGAAGAGTGAATGAGACCACCAGAAATTGAGAGATATGATATACTCACCAGTGAGTGGCAGCGGATTTGTGACATCCTTGCTTTTAGGGGATAATATGGTTTATCACTCTATTATTTTCATCTTTCTTGAGTAATCACAGTACTAATATTTTTTTCTGCTTGTATAAGCATGTTATAAACCTAAGGGAAAATTTTTTCGCTTTCAGTAAATGTTTTTTCGTTCTGTGACTGGTCCTGCAAATATTATTTCCAGGGTATGTTTATACTCAATGAGTAGAAAAGTAGAAAAACATGTCCTTCAATGTTTAGGGGAATAAATTGGCTATGCTTGCACTCTCAGTTCTCCTAGATGCATCAAGGAGAGCTTTGATTGCAAAAGACAAGCAGAATCTGGACCAGTACATGTGTAACAAATTATTTAGTCATCAGCACTTTGCTTGGCAAATAGATGGCTGCTAAAAATAATAGTTGTTACTGTCTTACCCTGAATTGCACAGTAGTTCTACAATGAGCACCAGAGATGCATTAGTGCAGCAATTGAAAGTTTTGACCACAACATTCTTCTCAAAGGTACTACTGCTAGAAACCCCAGAGTCATTAAGTAGAAAGGAACAAGAACTTATTCCACTATGTGAACCACAAACTATTTCTGAACTGAAATTGTGCAAAAGTTGTCAAAAAAAGTAGCTACTATGAACCTCACCGTACATAGTGTTGTCACTGGATCACTTCTCAGCTGAGTAGTTCAGGCTGTTGCTCAAAAAATGTTTTACTTCTGAAAATCAGAGTGAAATAAAAAGTTTATACCAATGAAGGGAATTTATCATTAGCTTCAGTATCATCTTTCATTTTACTCAGTATTGATTTTGCTCTACATTTACTGACAGTACAGGTAAAATATTTTAAGATCTGGTGACTATCTAGAAAGTACGATCTCATGAAGTAGTTGATGTTCACCAGTGTATTGAAGAGATCCACAGATAATATGTGGATTTGGTCCTGAATTTACTGGACTAGGTCCTACTCAATAAATCTAATTTCTATTTCAGTGAACTGCAAGAGTTTGCAAAATAGGGCAATATATTTTTCCAGTGAACCAGAAACAAGAGTTGATATATTAAAACTGCCCAAAGGGTTAATATTAAGTCATTTAGAGCTATGCAGTGTGGAGTGTTTTTGACTTTCAGACAATTTGCATTCCGTATTTTTGTTAAGCAGAGCCAACATGGTATATTATCAGCACAAATTGTTTCTTGGGTCATCTCCTGGTACACATCCTTGCTCTGCTGTGTTCCTGATGCACCAAGCACAGTTTATGTAGTAATAAAAGGATAGAATGGTATTTTTAGGCATTTGAAGGGAGTTCATGTGAAGTGATCCAACCCATGTTAAAATGGACAATTTTTAGATAAAATATATTTTACTATATTGATACTTTCTGCTATTAAATGAGAAAATTAACATTTTTCATAACTATAAAAATCAAGGAATGTCTAAATTCCTTAGAAATTATGTCTTAGGGTGCTAGATATGTTATGAGAGCTGTTTGTAATTTGTGTGGATTTACTGCTTGTATTTTTACATACAGATAATGGTATGAACTGCAACTGAAACGTTTATAATCTAGGTCAAACTCTATATGTATTGATAGTCTACCAGTGACGCCTTATTATTCTCATTTTCCATCTTTATTCAATAACATGAATTCCTTTTGTTGCTGTAGGAGAGGGTCTGCCCAAAAATGCTTTGGAGAACCAAAAGAGTACAGATATCCCATGGATGCCAAAGGAAGCTCTTTTATGTGATAATCCTAAGGGAAGACCATAGGATTTGTGCCACACTTACTTTAATTTTACATTCCTGTCTTCAGACTTCAAAATGTCTTGATTTTTTTTTCTTCTCTCTTTGAGAGACATCACCTGAAGGTGAAAAAAATTGTGTTGAAGTAATTTTAAGCAGAGAAAAGAGCTCTTTTGTCCTGTTAAGAAGTTCTAACAGAACTTCTTTAGTTACAGCTATGAGAAATATTGGCTGAACTGTGAAAACTGAGATGCCACTGCTAAATTGACTAGACAGCTATAACAGTCATATTTGACTGAAAATTCACTTCTGAAAATACTCACTGGACATCAGTCATGAAGCACCTCTTCAGTCATGATCTCACATAGGATATGGGAAGGTCATATATTATTTATCTGCTGTGTTGGATAAAGCTGAGACTGAGAAAGCAATTGTATAAAGAAGACAGCAGATACCTTGTTGCTATGTTCGGAGCAAATTTCTCCTTCAAATCGTTGCCTTATCCTGAGGGAGAGGGTGGAAAATCCTGCAGGAGCTAAATGCAGTTAGGCAGATGCTGAACTCCACAGTGAATATTTTAAAAGGTCAGTAGGCACAAGATCCAGCTTGGTTACAATATCAGCTTGGCCTCATTGTTCTGCCTGTGTATTCTGTGAGAGCAGTGTGTGAAGAACACAGAGGAACAAACACATACCACAAAATCCACACTGCAGTGAAGAGGGGAGTGGCGTTGCCTTGTTTTCAGTTGCAGTTGCTCCATATTTACAGTGCATTTCCCAAAATTAACTAGCCAGTGATGCAACCAGTAAGTTCCAGCCCAAGAAGCCACTATCATAGGTAACAATACAATTGCACAACTTTGCCCTCAGTTTTAGTTTCATAGGTTTGAAAATCTTGAATAGCTGTACCAGTCCAGTTTATAATGCACAGTTTGTGAAAACCATTGTCAATAAAGAGCAAAGGTTTCATAGATATTTGGGTTTTTTTCAACTGGAAATTATTATGAGTTTGTGATTGCCCTGTACTTGTTGTGTATGTGCTTGGCTGAACATCACAGCCTATCAAAGGAGGAGACCACTGTAGTCAACGGCAGCTTTCATGCTCTTCTAGAAGGAGGCAAAATTCACTTATGGGGAAATCACAGAGGTAAGGCTCCATGAATTTGCTGCTGTTGTTCTGAAATAAATGAGTACATCTCATGGGTATTATGAATTATAAAGATAAACTTGGAAAACCACAAAAAAAGCATTAAAAATTAAATACAGACTGACTCCTGTTTCATTTTCCTTTTGGAGGTACACAGCTCACTGTCTGTGTCAGTGTTATCTAACCACAAATAGCCTTCTCATCTTCTACAAGCTGCATTGCTGTGAAATGATAGTGATGACCCAGCCACTCTGTCTAAAGATGTCCAGGGAAGAGAAAAAACAGACTACTACAAGTGACACAGCGAATACTCCTTTCCTGTTACAAATGCCACATAAGTAATTACTTGGCTGCAGTGTTAGTCTATGGGACAATGCGTTTACAGGCATTTAGGAACAGCAGTTTACAATAATGCTTGCATATGGGTTTGATATCTCGTGTTGTTAAAACAAATCAGCAAGTCTAGACTGTAATTTGCTGAAGCAATTTATGGTTATTTCATGGCTTTTTTTCTCTAAGAAGAGGTGAATACATTTTAATGTCCTAAGAGAAAGGATGGTAGCACACATTCTTTTTATTTTAACTGTAAGACTACTCTGAAACAGAAGCATTAACATCCTGATTTTCAGACCACCTAAAAACTGCCCTAAACTTATTAGTGCTTTATTCCATCGCAATTTTCAAATATTTCACAAACTGCTGATTAATCACAAAAAAAGCGCTGCAAGTTGATCCACACTGCTGCAGCCATTTCTTCACAAATTAGTACACTGAAACTGTCAATACAGTAAGTCAATAACAGAGCAGGGAGCAAGAACCCATCTGGGAAATCCTCAGCTGCCTTATATTGTTACTGAAGTCATCAAAGCATAACAGCTGACAGTAGTAGAGGATTCCCCTTAGCTCTTCACTCCTGGGTTCTCGCTACAGGAGCAAGACAAAACAAAGGCTTTTTTGAATTTCTGGAAACGTTGCTTTATGGCAGACATGCCAATACTCTTCTTCCAGGTGAGAAAATACTCACAGGTATTTGTCGTACCCTATTTCCCACCTTATTGCCAGTCTCACATAGCATCAAAACCTGTGTAAGGCAAGAAGACCTCATGCTCATTCTGCTTAAATGCAATTGCATTTCTGAATAACTTAAAATTATATACAGCTAAGTAAAAAAACCCTGTCTCTTCAGAGCTAAGAAATTATTTCCCAGTGAGAGTTTGATTAGTTTATACTGTTCAGCCGGGAAAACAAGTCCCTAGTCCCACACAGCTGGGCCCTGGCTCCCTGCATTGTGGTGCACCAGGACGTTGAGTCCCCACGTGGATGAAGCTGATTCCGGACCAAAGACCCAGAGGGGCTCTGAGATTTGCGGTGAACCTTCACAGAGACATCTCACACTTTAAAAAGACAGGCTTTGTCCATTTTCCAAAAAGGAAGCCTCCTTGAACAACGTGGATTATAGCTTCAAGGCATTCACCAGCAAATGAGTACGCTTGGCAATGACAGAACAGAAAGTGGATTTATATGCATCAGTCATTGGTGACTACTAATTGGGAGGAAATTTAGGCTGTATCTTTTTCATAAAGCTTCATAAAAAAAGGCAGCACCTTGGCCAACAGAGACGTTTTCATTTGCATGGACTGCAGTGTTTTCCAAAGCTAATCAGCTATTATAATGAAGATCCTCATGGACTTGATGCAGCCTTGTACTACACTTTTTTCTTTTTCCCTTTATTTTAAAAATGTTCATGTAGATGCATATGAATTACATTCTAACAATGTACTGTTTATGTACATTTGTGTGTGTGTGTACTGTGATTGTCATACTGCCGACAGAAAGACTTTGAACTTTTTTTTTTCCCTAGAAATCATCAGATTTGGAAGTTACAAGGAAGTATGTCTTTTTATGAATAAGAGAGAATCATTATCTTCTATGGGTATAAAGTGGCATAACTCCACTGATGTTAATGATTTCTACCCTACCTTGTTTTCATTGAAAGTGGAGCTGTGTTGTGAGAGACATAACTATAGACTCATTGTTTACTGACCTTAATTAATACCAAAGTTCCTAGATGTCCACTCGCCTTTGCCATTGGCTCCTAATATCTATGCTTCAAATATGAATGCGTCATTTTGTGGTAGAAAATGAAAGAGTTGCTGTTTCAAAGCAACATGAGGATCTTGCAGCATTTCAGAGTGTAAGTAATCAATCCTTTGAACCTTCCAGGACCTGGGAGAAAGAAGCCAGATCGGACTTCTGTTCCAAATAGGCTGCAGTTTGTTACAAGCCACCTCATTTCAAATTACTGCTGTTCTGTTATTATTACACTTCAGGCTGTGTTTGGTTTCACTTACTTTGTGTTGCCCATGTGAACTGCAGTTTTTCTGTAACTTCATCCTTAAAACATCAGTTCTAAGAAAGGATCCTCCTTCATGTAAAAGAGATGTACATGTTTATCAAAGTTAGCAAGAATCAGATTTGAGCTTCTACAAGCTGGCACTCCTAATTCCCTAGACGGCTGAAAAAAGCCTGTTTTGGTGATCTAAAAGATTGTAGAAAGACAAGCATGAAACCATGCTATTGTATTGGAGTAATTTACAACTAATAACTCAGTATCTGTCCCTAATTGTTCAGAGAGATGTGCCAGGTTATTAAATTAACAATCATAAATGAAAAATGTCCTGAGGCTCACACTGGTGTTTGTAGGAGGCCTCTGCCTATGTAAGATGTTTTTGAACTTTCCACGCGCCGTTCCAGGATGTGTGACACAGCCTCTTCTCGGAAGGATGAAGTCACTTCACCTTTGGCCTTGTGACTTCCAGAATAGCCCAGGAAAGGAACATTTCATCTGTAGCCATAGCCTCTAACTGTTTCTTCTTTAATTACCACTCTAGCTGTGACAAACTCTGTTAACCCTTACCAAGTGCATATGCCATCATGAGACGCCTGTGCTGGCTTTCTGCCAGTATCTCTACCTGTTCTGACAGATAATCCCAGCAGGAGTGATTTCAGTCTCTCCAGTAAATAGTTCATTTACAGAATCAGATTTATTATTTTGCTTTTTGACATATTTTCTATAACACATAAAGTTTTAAAATGGGATAAAACCCAACCAAATACAAAGTCTCTGCAGCCAAATGAGATGCAATCCTCTCATACCTCTTTACTCCTGTGACTTCTGTCAACAGCTTGCTTTTCAGCTCGGGATGATGAGACTAGTGTGTGACTGTGACACCACAACCACTGACAGTTTGATCAGACCAAAGCTGTTGCTGTCACAGACAGGGTAGAGCTGGGCTTAGCAGAGATACGCAGTTAATCCTTTTGAGCCCTGGGTCAGATGGAAAGGGAAAATGAGTCTTTCAGTGCCATCACCCTAGTGATGGCATCTTGCTTGGCCCCTTGCTTCGCAACACCCAAGCAAGCACTCACATTTCTATGTATGTGACAGTCACTATATCTGTCAAAAAGCACTGTATTCAAACAAGTATTTCTAACATGACTGTTGCCTCTTACTACTATATTGAATACTAAAGTTATTAGATTTATTAATGTGCTCAGACAAATATTCTACCCAGTGTTTTTTCCAGAAAGATTTCTGACAGCATCTTTCACAATCTCCAGCCCAAATGCTGTTCCAAACTTCTTAGCAGCAAGGAAGCGGGAGAGGTCCCAGGTGTCATCCTTTGCCGTTTTCCCTACCAACCCATTAGAAGGTCAAACTAGCTAGTACAAAATAAGAATTATTATTATGTTCATTGATTAATGAACATCTCCATGTAACACAGACTTCTCTGTTGTTCCAGTTTTGGTAATCAGTGTGCAAAATGATCACATTAAAACAATACACTTTGTATCTAGCTTTGTGTATGGCATTATGTTCTATTTCCAGTAATGCTGATGTAAATGCAGAGCAACTGAACTGAATTTAATTTCCTCCCGATTTTCACTAATATGAAAACATGATTGGCCTATCCCTTTCGTCAGAGCCCTTACCTTTCATTTGGAAATTCAGCCACTGCTCTACATGAAATGACATTTGACTAATGACAGGAAACCAGTGTCAGAAAGCCAGCATATAATGTACCATATACAATACACATAGCAATCAATCAAGACAAAGGCGTTATGCCAACCATACTATTTATCATTGCTTAAAACCTCTGTAAAGATTCTCTCAAGGGTGGAAAAAGAAGAAAGAGGTCTAAATTTTTTCCCAATAGGCCTAAGCAATAAAACAGTTGATTGCAGAAACTGTTTTAAAGCATTTTTTTGAGTGTGTGCTCATTTCATGTGCTGCTGCTGTCCATCCTTTTTCTGATAAGGAGTTTTCTGGTCCATGACTCTTGGCTAAAAATGACCCAATTTTTCTTCTCACAAACTACTTCAAAACTCTATCATCTGCAGCACAAGTATCTTTGACATTTGCCTTCTTAAAATAGTTTTTATTTTCCAAGTAAATATAACCAGCAATCATAAAACAACAACCACCTTTTGCAGCTCTAACAGAACAGTGTTATATTATATACTGGATCCTGGAACAAGGTATTTGATGGGAAAGGACCAGGCCACACAGGGCACTGCAACCACATTGGGCTGTACTGGGCCATAAACTAACCTGTCTAGTTCAAAGATCATCTCAAGCATTACTGAAAACTGGTCAGTGGTTTATTCTGAACTTGCTGCTGTTTCAATCAGGAGAATATTGCTGAAGAAAAGAATGTGTAGCAGAAAAGCTGGAACTCACCATCATCTTCATTCCTTCATTATGAATATGCTTTTTCTGCTGCCCTTGGACTTGTCATGAATTTCCTGATAAGGATATGCTTGGTCCTTGCAGGGCAAGGCCTACAGTGCCCATCTTACAGGCAGATACGTGTAGTGAGTTTGTGTTGCCAGGTTTTGGTAGCAGGTAGGCTACAAAGGTGCTTCTGTAAGAAACTGATAGAAGCTTCCCCTATATGCCAGATGACTCCAAGATTGACTTGATGCTGGCCAAAGCCAAGCCCATCAGCAATGGCAGTAACACCTCCACAATAACACGTTTGAGAAGTAGAAAAGTTACTATTGCACAGGTGCAAACTGGGGCAGAAACAAGAAGTGAGAGCAACAATTCTGCAAACACAAAGGTCAGTGAATAAGAAGGGGGAGAAGGTGCTCCAGGCAGTGGAGGTGAGATTCCCCTGTGGCCCGTGGTGCAGCCCACAGTGAAGCAGCCCACCCCCTGTAGCCATGGAGGCCATGGGGGAACAGAGATTCACCCCAGCCTGGGGAGGATCCCATACCAGAGCAGGAGGATATCCAAAGGAGGCTGTGGGAAGCCCATGCTGGAGCAAGTTCCTGCCAGGACCTATGAAGCCATGGGAGAGGAGCTCATGCTGAAGGAGATTTGCTGTCAGGGCTTGTGACCCTGTGAGGGATCCACACTGGAGCAGCCTGCTTCTGAAGGCTGCACTCCATGGAAGGGGCTCATGCTTGGAGTAGTTCTTGAAGAACTGTGTCCCATGGGTAGGATCCCACAGTGGAGAGGTTTGTGGAGGACTGTATCCTGTGAGAAGAACCCCATAGTGGAGCAGGAGAAGAGTGTGAGGACTCTTCTTCCTGAGAGGAAGAAGTGATAGAGATCATCTCTGATGGACTGACTGTAACCCCCCCCGCTACTCCCCATCTCCCTGTGCTGCTGGGGGTGAGAAGTCAGAGACACAGGAAAAAATTCTCATTACCCTTCTCTGTTCTGGCAGGCAATAAATTAACCTGTTTTTCCCTGTGATAAGTGTGATTTGCCTGTGATAATGTGTCTTTTGTTATATTTTCTCTCCCCTGTCCAGTTTTAAGAGGGGGAGTGATAGAGCACCTTTGGTAGGCATCTGGCATTCAGCCAGGGTCAACTCAACCACAATATGACGTAAGTGCAGCTCTTCAATATAGACTCTTGCTGGTAAATTTGTCTTATCACCTCTGCATTGGATAAGCTAATCCAGATATTTAATAGGAATAAACCCTCCCATTAAGATAGATTCAGCACCTATATGTGCAGAAGTAACACAGAAGCATAGCAAACACACTTCAGAGAAGTATCTTGACTCTTTGTATTGAAAGTAACTGCTGTTCAGTAGCAAAACTTACATTAGACCTGATTCAGTTGCTTGCTTCTACTTCTGCTGGAGGCCTGTTCTGGAACTTCACATAGTTGACAGTAAATGTCTTCCTCCAGATATATAACAAACAAGCTACGTTATCTCAATGTTAATATTTTGACCAATGTTATAAGTTTCTGGGAAGGCAGAAAGAAGCTGATTTTAGTAGACGACTGAAGAAATAATCCTACCTTGGATACGATTTCTGCAGTAGTAATTGAAGGAATAAAACTGATTCTAGAACCAAGAGAAAAAAAAGCATATAACAATGCCAAAATTATAAAAAGATAGGAGAAAGACATTTGTGGGAAAGGTAATCTTAGATAGAAGTAGTTCAGTTGAGTTGGTAAATGGAAAAGAGTGCCATTGGAGATGCCTGCAATCTGGTTTAAACTTCCATCAATCCTTTAGATATTTCTTCAGTACTGTGTGCCATTATTCCTTTAATTTGATGTTACCACTTGTATGTCATGTGAAATACCATTCCAATGCCAAGGCAAATGAGATTCTGACACACACTGTTGACAGCTGTTTTGAAACTATGAATATGATGTGTGCTACATCTGGTGAGCATGGAGTGGAAAACTACAGTGGAAAAGTACAATTTCTCTGGGAAGGATTTACAGTATCCAAGTCCTTTATTCAGTAAAGGGATTCTATTATACCCATACAGATAGTCTTGTAAAATCAGAGCCAAAGACTGATATGAGTATCTCTGCAAAGTTGGTTCATTTTTTTGTAACCAGGAAAAATTACATAGAACGTGAAAGGAAATGCTTAAATAAGTGAATGAGTTAAATCAGTGAATCAATAAGTGATCTGAAAATATTTTTTCATTAATTTTCATGACACAGGTGTGACTGTGCCAAGAAAGGCATCATGTGTACTCGAGCCTAATAAAGTCTAATACCTCTGACTCAGTGGCAGAGTGTCAGCTGGCTTCCTGGAAGCTGCAATGAATAATCAAGGGCTTGCTAGTGTTGGGCTAATGGTGATTACACCACAAAGTAAAAGAGAGTAAAACCATAAATAATGCTCTTTAGAAAGTTTGGAGCATAACAGTCAGGTTAGTAGCGTTATCTCTGCTACCTCCAGGTCTGACTATTCCTCACAGTTCATTTTGATGTGTGTAACATCTGCTCGTCTCCTAGTCCTGTGGTTTTACCAAAAGAAAAGTCATCCCCAGTCAGAAAGACTCAACTAGAACAAGAAAGACTAGCATGGAGTCTATGAAAGAATATATCCTTTGTCCTCCTGAGCCAGAGATGTCCGACTGTAGGAGTGCCAAACATAGTACTCTGGGTTCCTGAATTGATTCAGGATAATCATTCAAATCCGAGAGTTTCAATGAAGGCAGGTACTCTCAGTCCCTTTAAATCCCCTTGGTACTTAGTGGAATCTGATAAAGAGCTTGAGAAATCATAAGGTCATCTTTTAATAGAGACACAAATTTTCCTTTCAAATGAAGGTTAAAATGGCAGACTTTTCTCAAGACTTCAGTTTGGTACATACAGGATTACAGAGCAACTGAGAGAGCTGAAAAAGCTTCGGATGAGAACTAAGGAATTTTTTTCATTTGTGCTCCAGTCATTTGGTTTAATTGAAACAAAAATAAATCCCAAAATATTGATTTGGTTTTCCCCTTCTAGAAAAAAGTCTCAAGGCAAAACCAAGAAACATCTATAGAACATAGTAAGAGTATCTAATGGGAACGGTATGTGTTTCAAACCCATCCCTGACCTAGAAGCGTGTAATCTTTAGAAAACTGCTGCCTCTTTCTGCTTCAGTTTACCTTTTTCCTATCCAATTCTCAGAGCCTTTATTTTGCAATTTTCTGCATGATAGTCCATCTTTACCCGGAGAAGAACTGCTTAGCCATTTCCAAACTAACCAGGGAATCCTTGGAGATATGAGATGTAGATTTGACATCAATAGACAGGGCTGGACCTGCACTTAGATATCTCAGTTTCATGATATGTATCCCAACTGCCCAACTATTACATGTTAAGAAGGCTCTTTTTTGCTGTGCTTTTACAAATGGAGTTGTTTGTCAGAACCTAAGAGTTGCCTTTCTAGATGTCTTTGAACTATGACTCTTCTCAGAGCAGCAAGTTAGACAACTAAGCCAGGGATGATGGGAAAAATTTCAGCTACATCTTGGCACTGGAGCTTCTCATTGGCTTTTCTGTTCAGTTTTCTGCTTGCTATGTATCTTTCCATGGGCTCCTAATGCCTCCATGTATTACACTGAGGCATGGTTAGAGTTGGTAATACTACAGTCAATCTGATTTTTAAAAGATTGGCCAACACCAACGTCTAACCACAGAGAAATGGCTAGGTGAGACATTGAATGAAATGTATCTTGGGCAGATTCTCTATAGAAGATTCCATTGCAATTCACTAATTTTTGCTTTGTCATTGCTGTTTCTATATAGAAAGAGAAGTTACAGCAAGTTAAAAGTGAACAGTATCATATAAAAAAAAATCCTTGGATGTTTTGGAAAATTTTACTCTGAATCCCTGCCTCTGCAGCAGATACCTTACACCACTGAGGCTCTCGAGGCCTCCTGGAACAGCGTATTTGCAACCAAATAAAACTGTAGTTTGGTTCAGAAATAATATAAACATAAGAATTATGTTTTTTCTTTGCAATCTGCCTTTCAGCATTTTCATTTTCATATAGATAGATAACATGTAGACAACACAAAGATAAGATGTATGAAAAATATGGCTGTAAAGAAATGCTTAAAAACAAAAAAACCAACCAACCAACCACTGAAAGTATCTGTTCATGGTAAAAAGTAAAAGGCAAAAGGCTTTCTTTTCTGTAGGGAAGCAGGAGGTTCATGCGTACTGCCACGATGAGTAACTAATGGTTTTGAAACCATCTTGTTACCACAAAATGAGTGTACATATTTATGAGTTCATAATGTAATTAAAAATGTACACAGTGACATTTTAAATGTAATAGAAATTATAACCCAGGCTTGCATTATATTATTGTATCATACTGAAGCTATTACCTCCTGAATAATATGTGCGCAAAATAAAATAAATAAATAAATAAATAGGTATCCGAACTCAACCACAGAAGTTCTGGAAGCCACATAACATCTGGGTGCTGAGTAAACTTTAGACCACTCAGCTGTCATTTGGCCCTTGGTTCTGCAAGTAAAACCTCACTAGCTTCTAGAAGTCTGAACTTCTACATAGTCTTTTGATGCGATTGTGGATGGGGAAAAGAGAAAATGAACATTGCATAGAGTAAAACGGTAATTTGAACTTTCCATGATACTTCCATGGATAAGAAGGAAGACTTCTCAAAAATAACCCATCAATCAGGAATATACAGATGTGTCGTTTAACAAACAATAACTTATTATGATCAAAAAAGTTTCTCCTCTTAAAATGTGCAGTGAATGGAACTGGGTAGCTTTGCAATTTTCTCAATTTTCCTTTCCTCACAGTAGCTTTCACTTAATGTAAAATCACACCATGGCTGATGCTCAAATCCTTTAAATATGTAATTTTCCCAAGTCAAATTCTCTTGCTATTTCTTCAATACAGATTGATTAGACTGAGTGTCAGGACTCAGTTAAGACCATCTGATGATAGAGTTTGCTTGTGGAAAGTGCACACATCAACAGCAACACTAATATTTTATTTCAGATGGAGAAAGTATTTCTGTTGAGGTTGCAATTTGCTTTGTACTGGAATGGTTTGGATAGAATTTCACCCCAAAAATATGAATACTTACATTTTGTACTTCTGTGTGCTACAGGGCCTTCAACAAGGAGTTGTGCTCTCAGGCTGTCCTAGGCACTACTGAATTTTTTGAAATACGACCAGAGTGGAAGTTTATTTTGATGACTGTCATATTCTTAGTTGGCAGATTTTGGCAAGGATTCCTGCATTTCCATGAAATAATGCCATTGACTTGAGATGAAAATCCAGCCTTGAAATTGGAAGCAAAGAACAAGTTCGATGCCATGCGTCAACAAGAATATGCTCTGCTGCAGCCACAGAATCAAGCACACAGTAGGAATCACCATTTTAAGCACAAGGGTGAAGACAAGTCTGTTTTTTCTGTAATAACCATCACCCAAGCATCCCAAGTGCCTCCCCAATAGAACATTTATCAAA
This sequence comes from Colius striatus, assembly GCF_028858725.1. NCBI lineage: Eukaryota > Metazoa > Chordata > Aves > Coliiformes > Coliidae > Colius > Colius striatus. The sequence goes on along the minus strand of NC_084762.1, from coordinate 78,989,358 downwards.
TGTTCTATTCTTCCTTCCAAACCCTATAAAGCTTCACTGTCCTGGGCACTGATGTACTGATGCTGAAGAAGAAAGGGACATCACGATGCCTTGCCAGCTCCTCTGCTGCAAAGGGGATTTGTGAAACTGGGCAAAGGTAGGAAATACTCCACCCAGGCCCCAAATAATGTAGTACATTTGGTTCAAACTTTGTTATGTGGCACAATACAGCTTTGAAGAGGGATATAGCGTGGACACGAGAGATCGCCAGCTCCCCACTGATCCCACGTTTGCTTCAGAGATGTATCCAGTATTCACAGTGGGTGCTCAGCTCATTGGAAGCACCATGTCTCCAAAAGCCAGAACGATAAAAATACTTAGAAATTAATCAAGAAAACACCAGTAAACAAAACAGTCAATCCTGTCACTGCCTTATGCATCATAAGATACTCTGGTTACTTTTAGGAGGAACATTCTGGATTAATAAATAGAAACCTGAATTATTTGGAAAGTACTACTTTCAGGAGTAAGTGTTGTAGGAGAAAGGCCTACAGTTCCAGAAAAACATCTCTCCTTGAATGGTACAGCATGTAGAAGAACTTGGCCAGCCTTATTTTTCAAATATGCAAGTGTACAAAGTGAATTGCTATTTTTCTCTGAAATTAAGAAAAAACACTTGTATTTTTATGTGGCACTAAGAAATGAAGATTCCTTATAAGAATGTGGGTTTTTTATGTGACACAAATCCATGAATTAAGAGTTTTTGACCAGACACTACATGAAATCCTTAATAAAGGATCATCCTTTGCCCAGAATAAAAATGTCAACCTATAAAGTTAAAAAAAACAAACCACCTTGCCCCTTCCGTGTCACTTCACTTCTTTACATTAATATACAGTAAGTAAACAAAAATATATATTAAAAATTAGAAGAAAATCAGACAGAAAGCATGTATCTTTTGGCTGCCATTTCAAGATAGTATAGGCAATGTTCAGGAGTCTCCTAACTAAATATTGAGACTGGTTTTATTTAATTTATTTTGTAGCATCATAAAATATTCCATAGAGTCTATGGCTTTGATTTCACAACAGCATCTGTCTGAGTAGATTCTCATGGAGTCCCCATCCTGAATGAGAGCTTAGATATTGTAAATCTATCCCAGTCACTCCTAAAGAGAAATTGGACTTTTCCACTGTCTGCACTAAAACCTCAGCACCTCCAGATGCATCACAGCCTTCACTTCAGAACAGCTGTCAAGAAGGCACACCAGACTTTCAACTGTCATGCCATACAGGCAGATCCCACAAGACATACAAATGGCAAAATAGAATTAAATAATAGTACATAATATGAGAAGAAAAAATGCAATAGAGTTACAAAATGGTAGGGGTCATGCTCACTGACTTCAAATCTTTACTGCTACAGTGAGTTTAATACCAGACAGTTCTAAAAATCATGAAGTTGGGATGTAGCTACATTTGTTGAGAGAAGTGTAACTCTACCTGGCTAACATGTTTTAAGATAGATGTTCCAAAATTTATCTGGACTGTTGCCTTGTCTAAAATACCCGCTCCATTTAATTTAAATTATATTTACTGTGCATATAAAACTCCTCTGTAGTGTAAAAAATCCCTCCGACGCTGCCTTTATATAGAATTTAGAATGATTTAATGAATTACTGACACTCTTTCTAAATATAAGCAGAATTTTAGTTTGTAATGTATTTGACGAGACAGATTAAGCTGACAACTTTCATTAGTCAGACATACAACCATTGCAAAAACTCTTCCAAACCAAAAGGTTAGTTTTAAGAAACTAGACACTGATGTTGGCAGGTCCAGAGGTGGTTTTTTGAACTTTATACAGCAGTTCATCTGTGACATTATAAATAACTCAGAAAGTAATATACTGAAATATATACTAATGGCCTGACACTGAAAGAGGCCAAAGAACAAGGAAAATTTAGATGGTTCCAATCAAATGATTTTATCAGATGCTATGACACCAGAAGCAAACAACTTGAAACTCAAGTAAATAGCAGGAATTCAGTTTTGCGTTGGATTTTGAAATAAATACCATCATAAAAATGGGTATTTGATAAATGTATTTTAAGAGTTATTTCATTAAAGATCTATATGACAAAGTGTTTCATTTCATGTGATGGCACTGTGTGTTATTAGTTATACTACATCAAATAAATTGAAGAAGAGCCCTCTCAGAGGACTCTAGACATCGCTTTTACACAAGATCAAGTCAGGATGGGTAATCTAACAGTCCCTTGTGACAACAATATTTATAAATCTATGAAAAATTTTAAATAAAATATAAGACCAAAGATCATCTTGTATTTCTAAGTCTTTTTGTGTTTTAACATTACCTGTGCCCCACTCCTCACCCTGCCCCTTTGTGTTTATCTCAAAGTAATTCACCTTTCTATTTCAGATTTTCTTGCATTTTTAAGCACATCAGTTGCACTGGTTGTCCACTTTCTTGGTTTTATTCTTGAATTCGGTAACCTATCGGTCACAATTTCTACTATACACTACTTGAAAACCTAAATAGAATGATTAAAACAAAGCATTTGATCTCTAAAATCCATCAGAATTTTATTTTCCTACCTCCTCATTATACAACTTGAATGACACCTTAAAAACTTGTCTCTTGTTAAATAAGAATCCCATTAGGTCCTCATGGACAAAATGCCCTGTCATATTAGCTCTAAGTAATGAGATAATTTGATTATTACAGTATTTTAGGTATGTTCTGATAAGAGGTAAATGTACATTTAGACACTGCCACTCATTATATTGCTCTCTACCTGTTAATGCAGCCTGTCCTTTTATTCCTGCCAAATGACACTTGTCTCCATGTTCGGAACAAGAACTTTCCATGTGGCAATTAACTACTTATTCAGTGTCACTCAAGTAGTATTTCAGTCTTTCACTATTTACCTTTCTATTGAGTATCACTCACATTGGTGAAGGAATTCTGAACAGGTTTTCCTAATATGACAGCAATGTTTTTTATCGCAGGCCATCTAAAACTGTAATTTTGTTTCAGAGCAGGTTTGCCTTTTTTTTTTTTCCATTTTTGAAAGATTGTAATGACTATGTAAAGCTAATACAAAGTTTGGGTGTTTGTGGTTTTAAATTAATTCAGGGAATATTCTGCAGTAATAAGAAAATTTGTACGTCCAGATGCTACTGAGTATCAATCAGTGCAAGAGTCTATATAAAGAGTTGGATTGAACTAGTTTTCTTTTGCTTTGTATCCACTTAGCAGCTAAAGGAAAAGAAAGTTTTACTTACTTGACTTTTGTATATCTGTTTCACAATCCCAAAGAATTAAGTGAGCTGCCAAACCTGGGCTTGGTCCCAGTCTGAGCACTCTCAGTTTATCACCACCTGACCTGCTGCTGCAATTCTAATACCCACTTTCTTGCTATACACATATTTCCTTAGAATAAGATTCACTGTAACATATCCACCTTTTCCAGGTTGAAAGCCTCAGTTAAAATAGACCTGGAGGACTGTAGCCTGGCAAAGAACTGTAATATTCACCTGAATTTCTACCTCTGGTTATAATCTCCACGAGATATTGGAATCACTAATGCTTTATGGGCATCTGTATCTAAACAGGCAGCATCCATTGTAGCCTGACACCATTCCAATTGGTTTCCAGACGAATTCATGCCAGTGGGCACAGTCTGGATCTGATTTGGAGGATGGCGATGGAAATAAGGATTTTTAAAAACACCCCATTATCATATGGTCTGGTAGTTGGCTACAGTGCTGTTCTACAAACATGATTTAGTACAGATGTTTCATTTAAACTCTAGGTTTATAAAGGTACACATTTTTTTGGTTTACTCTGATTATAACCACAGTCTACTCCTCCCCAGTAATCAACTGCTAGAATTTGTCAAATGTTGTCATTTAATATGTGGGTCACTTCCAGTGCTGTGTTTGTTGCATGGAATGCTCCACTTCCATAGAAACAGATGTTTTAACTTAACAGCAAAAAGAGCTAAACAAGTGCATGTGAAGGCACAGTGCAAATAATGTGTTTCATTTCTGTTATTTATAGCTGTCCACAGCTATCATAATTTTTTTATTTGAAAATTATTAAATCAATTACAAGAAGTTTATTTGCAGATACTGCCAAGAATGATGCATGCTAGGAAACTGCTTCTGGGGAAAAAATGTCTTCTTCTGAGCCATTACAGAAGCAGATACATCAGGTGGCAAAGGCAGTGCAGCCAGTACTTAATTCCTCAGCACATTTGGAAAGGGCAAGGCCAGCTGAGATGGTAGTTAGAAGGAAGACTCCAGGGATGGGGCTCTGGCTGGAAAAAGGCTGGACTGTGAGGATGTATTTGTTCCTTCTGTCAGTTTGATTTGACTGAGATACATCCCACTTAAACTGAGAATTATGGTCGTATGAAAAACAAGTAATGGTTTTATCTAGAATGCAAGGGGGGAAATATTAGTTTGAAAGACAGAGCTATTTACACGTACCACAATGAAGCAACAAACTGGGCATCTGTGAAATGTTTTGCTCTTTTAAATCCTACCTGACTAGTTTCAGATCATTGTAGGAGACACTGATTTTTATAAGAAAAGTGATATTTGAAAACGAGCTGTTCTGCATCCTTTCCAAAGCACACAGACAGTATAATTTGTAACAGTGCTGTAATATTCCACATCCACGGGCGGATCACGTAAAGAACGAGCTGTGCGCAACCAAGGTAAGGGCTGATAGCTGATACTGTCTAACATCATTTCCCAGACAAATCCCATAATTTCTACACTTGAGCCATAGGCAAGCCTCAAAGTACAGCCCAGCTTTTTCCAAAAGTTCGCTGTGTTCCCCTTCACGGCCCACCCAAACACCTGGACTGTTCTCCACCCACCTATGCTGGGGTTTCTGCGCAGGAGACAGAGCCAGGCCAGATGACAGAAATATCTGTGTTTGGAAAGCCTCTGCAAATGCGGGTCACAAAAGCAGTAAACAAATCAAATGCGATGCCAGACCAAATGTGTTCCATATTTGTGAAAATAACAAAGTTGAGTCAGAAAGAAAGGTTTATGTGTCTTCTCCTCGTGCAATCCTTCCCAAGGTACTTTCTTTCAATCTCCCCCAAATTAAACCCAGGACAGACAGCAGCAATATTTGTGTGTATGCAGCATCGACCAAATGCATTGCAAAGCCACTGACAGCTCCATATGCCTTGGCATGAGAGTCAGCTCGATGAGATGAGCAAGTGCTTCCTCCCACAGCCCTGTTCTGCACCCAGGCACGCTCTGAGGGTCGTGGACGTGCCACCGCACAGCATGGTGGGACCAAGCACTCGGGTCTCACCTGCCACCTGCAGTGGACCCACAATCAGTAGCCAGCCTGGCAACTTAGAATCATAAAATGGTAGGGTTGGAAGAGACCTTTAGAGATCATCTAGTTCAACCCCTATCGAGTCCAACTTCTTCCCATGAAACTCTCAAATCTCTGCCCTCAGCAGCAAAATTTTGCTTTCTGTACAGCAAAATCTCTGGTTTGTTTCTCTAGCCATAAGAAAGACCTTGGGAAGCCTGCTTCTATTTGTGTTGGTGATGGAAAGCCTCATCAGGCATCTTTTTGAGGAACCTGTGAAACGATGAGAATCTGAGCACTTCTCCTAAACAGCTCCCACAGCATCTGGTACCTTCACAGTTTGGTGTCTGGTAACTATATTACGAAACAGGAAGCAAGGCGCAACTGAAATGCATACAGGCAGTATGGGATAAAAATGCTGCTCGGTGTCAAGTTTGCATTAAACATTAAATGTAAAAAATATAAGTTACTTAAAAGCTTGCTCAAAGTTTCTAATAATTCTTTTATGAAAATCTTGACATGGTAAAAAATCGCTCAGGACTATTCAAAAGAAGTGTGCTTTAGCACATTCTTAATGAGATATGGGAAGTTTTTAAAGTTGAGAAATCTGAAAAGCTTTTGCAGGTTTCTTTCAGTGTATTTAAACTGTATATTTAATGTCTGCACATAGTAAATGAGCACAATCCAACCCAACCCTGCAATAAAGAAAAATAATGTCAGCTGATGTTTTAAAATCCTACTCTTTACAGAAAAATAAGTCATCATGATTGTTTGGCAGCAGATCATTATGAAGATGTCTTGCATTAATGTATTATATATTGAGGGGTATGAGTATGTAATTTATTCCATTAACTCAGCCTTTCCCTGACTGCAAGTTTGCTATAGAGCAAGTGCTATAAATTTGGTTTGAATTAATTTTTGTATGAAGATTTAAGAAGATTTAGAAGATTTAGAAGTCAATTTAGGGTACAATTTACATGAATTACAGTAGTCATTAAATACTGGAAATTTAGAATTTCGTTGTCCACATGATTCACTTATTATTAGTTTTAGTCTTTGTTGGGTAACTTAACCTTTATGAAGTGAGCAGAAGGGCCTAATTAATTACTGAGACTTTCATTCATTTAGAAGACTGATCAGAGAAGGAAGATGTATTACACTAGCACTGGATAAGAAGATTAAAGATGTACTAGGATATTACATATTTTTCTTGCTTTCTTAACTAATACAATAATTATTTTCCTATATATATAGTCTTCATATTTAATAAATGGTCTCTTCCTTAACAAATGAATCAAAAAAACATAGTTCAATAAAACCTAACTGATTTAGTAGACCTCAAAATCCAGAATCCTTTTTATGCCTCAGATATACACATTTTTGCCTGTGTATTACAGTCACATCTATCTTTTTCCCTTTGACATGATGTGGAGAAAAAATGAGGGAGCATGGACACGGATCCCGGGGTATAATGCTAGGCCCATTGGGGCAAGGCAGCCTGGGCTCTAGTTATATGGATTTGATGCACAATCAAGACCAGAGTCAGAGACATGGTTAAAGCAGTTGCTGTCACGTAGACAGCAGGCCGGTTTCTGTTCCCTCAAGGTTGGACTGTTCTTGGCTAAAGGTGGTAAACAACTTTGAGGAAAAACAAGATGTGAAAAAATGAGGGAGCTTGCTTATCGCAGAAACCGCAAGTAGGATGAACATGAAAACCTAACCTATCAGCTGCTGTTGCTGAGCTAGCTTGAAGCCTGCATTGTATATAAGTTAGAGCCTGTTTTCAATAAAGTGAAGATTTCTGCTATCACTCACACTGAGTAGGACTGGATTTCTTTCCACCCAGCTGAGAACTGGACCCTAGGCTGAGAGCTGCATGAAGTAGACTTAGAGCTGGTTTTTTAGGCTTTGAGCTGGTTTATAGACTTCGAGCTGGTTTATAGGCTTAGAGCTGGTTTTTTAGGCTTTGAGCTGGTTGATAGGCTTCAAGCTGGTTGATAGGCTATGAGCTGTTTTTTTTAGACCAAGAGCCGAAAACTTCGCGGTAACATAATTATTTGCCAGAGTCAAAGCCTGGAACAAATATTTGAGGATCCAACTTTAAATATCAATGAGAAAAAAGTCTTACTCTGCAACATCAAGTGTGGCTGCCTCCTCCCTTTTCTCTCTATACCACCTATTTTCTGTTTGCTAGCTAAGTAATTCTCAGAACAAACTTAAAATGGAAGGAAAAAGTCATAGTGAACTTACAGCTTACTGTCTGTATCTGGCAGAATGTAAAAAGTCAGAAAGCATTCTCCTGCAGAAACCCTGGTCTTTTCAAGGATTCATGTACTGAATATTCAGGTGTTCAAGGAAGCCTCTTGACATGCCTTCCTTCTCCATGGGATTCTTCTCACTTCTCTGACAAGTGTGCCCATGCCTTCAGGGTGAAGGCTCACAAGCAAGTCTTTGCTCACTCCCTTCCTCAACTTTTTAATCATTTTACCTACACTTATATCCTTGTCCTCAATTCTATAAATGTAACAGTCTGTGCATTGCAAGCTCCATTATCCTTTTGATCCGAAAGCCAACTAGACAAAAACTATCCTGTGATAGTAACCTGATAATACTCATTCTCATACAAAATCAAGTCTGTCTGTCACCCTCACTGTTTCCATTAGGTTGGTTTCTGGTTTTTATCTTCTTTACTTACCACTACTCACCACTGTTTCTTTGCAGTAAAGAGTGCGATAAAATAACACAAATTATCTACACATATGTGTCTGTCATCTCAGCAAAACCCTCCATTACTGTATTTAACACGCGTTCTCTAAACTACAGGATTCAAGACTTCAGGCACCTCTATAATTCCTCTTGAATCCTCTTCACACACCCCAGTCACACTCCAGTCATAGCTCCTAAAACCTATAATTACATTAATTGGGACACTGCTGCAACACATGGGTAGATATGTTTATATGCTATAATCTTCATTTTGTTAAAATCAATGGAAGATCTAAAAGTAGAAAACAAAAAATCCAGAACAAACAGTAAATTCAGGTGAAGTCCTTGATTACACATCTTCAAATTCTGAGTTTTGATTTCTTAGTGTGTTTTAAAGGTTTTGCATTCTGGGAAATTGCATTTGTTCTAGTGCTGTATTGCTGAGCCCTGTCAGCCCAAGACCCTCAGCACCCCATAGTGATTCTCCTAACCCCCAAATCCTCAGTGGATGTGAAGCACTGTCAAATATGGTAGTGCTGCAGTTGCTGTGGTCAGAAGATCAAGCGTTTGGTATATGAGAGGTAGAGAAAAATTAACTTTTGCTAAGCTACCTGAAAAGACTGAGTCTCAATTTCATTTCCATAGCTGCAGAGAAACATTTTATCCTTTTAAAGGAGTGGACTAAACGCTCCTCTCAGTCATTTTTTTCATCTGACCACTTGTGATTACATCTGTAGTTTCTTAACCTCCCCAACAGTCCTCCCAGCACGGCATGACCCAGTACATGGCATGTTCTCTTGGCTGGACTATGCAGCTGCAGTTCACAAAGTACTTCAAAATGCTTTTGAGCAAAAGGTACATTGTGAGACATGAACAGCAACAGCTATGAATTCTTAGGGGTAATAATGAGGGCAATATTTGAAATAACATTCAGAAATCCATTGCACAGCCAGTTCATAGTTACAGTGAGTACATGTTTCACACAGGCTCTGCTCAGGATTTTCCACAGTAAGTGCCTTGAGACTTACTATCCACACAAACTGGATCACTACAGTTCCCCATCAACAAAGTCAGAACTGCAGCTCAGCTGCTGCTGGTTTTCCCTGTGCTTATTGTCTTCTCTACGCTAAATCTGTTCTGGTCATATCCTTCATGCCACATTGACAACAGAGCTGGGTTGTCCTCCACCAGCAGTAATCACCTGGGCCACAGTCAGTCACAGACTGCAAAAATCAAGCAAAAAGCAAACTTCTTCTTGCACCGTGAGTTAAAGCAAGAATAAAGTTACATCCAGGAACGCATGTATTTTCTCTGTCTGTTTTATCTCCAGTGTACTTTTATCAATGAGCTTCTGTTTCCCATTTGAAATCAGTTCCCTGAACACACAGGTCCCATACTACAGCTCTGGTCCTATATGCTCTATTTTCCCTCCCTGATAAAAGAAAGAATCAGTGTCAGGAGCTTCCATAATTTCTGAACCCCTTTTGCAACTGCTGTCTGTAGTCACCGACATTGCCTAGCTAGTGGTCTCCTCATGAGGCAAGTATGTTCATTTCCTGCTTGACAACTCAAAGCATGGTCTGAATTAAATAACAAATCAACTGAATTTTGCATTGAATTTTGTAGATATTTTCTAGTTGACTCTTCATACCATGATTCAATTAAAATCTCGCAATTTTCAGACTTTTTTTTCCCTTGGGGAAATGTTTTCACTTAGCAATAATGATAATTCAAAATAAATTTCTCAAAACATCTCACATTTCAAATACAAAAGAATAGCTGTGATAAAAATAAGTGGTTTACTGTTTTAGGAACATATCACCCCATGTTGATAACCAAAGGATTTGACGAAAAAGAACAAAAACTGAAAAGGTATGAAGTGCTCATGGCTGCAACATTAACTTCACTTCCCAAACCACCATTGCCCTGAAGTAGAGCCAAAAAGAACTCAGTTGGATTCTCCTAAGCTCAATAAGCTTATATAAGATTAAGTTAGGTAAGTCAGAAGTCCTTCATGCTCACTGCAGAGCTGATTTCTGCTCTCCATTTTCCTGGGATCTGCTTTATCTTTGCAGACTCAGACCACATCCACTGGAATCAAAACTGAGTAATGAGAAGAGAGTGGCTCTGCAAGACAACAGTATCCCAGTGCACTCATCAGGACTACAGAGGAAAGGGAGAGCCAGGAAAAATGCTCCCGCTATGAAAAGAAAAATGCTACAATCTCACTTTGCTCGTTTTGGAGACATGGTCACCATCTTTGCTATCTTTTCTATCCAGCAAGTCATATCCAACATCTGACTCTTACTGTGCCTAGTCTGGGGGAGTTAACCCATCAGCTGGTGGCCTCCACACACATCCAACGGTTTTGCTTGCTTTGGTAGTTTGTCGCATGCAGAAGCCAGTTAAATTCCCTGGCAGGGCCAGACCTCTTTTAGAGAAGTCAGATGGGGAAAATCACCTTTCCTGCCAGTGGGGCACTGCCTGCTCTGCACTCCATTTAATGGCCTTCTGTATATTTCAGTAGCTGTCTCAAGAGTTCAGAAGAGATATATGAGGCTTTAATTTAACAAGATAATTTGATTACTTAGAAATAAATCCCTTGCAAGGATTTGATAACTGCAACAAAATTTCCTAGCAAATTTGACAGAACTTCTACTTAAATCAATCTATAAGCTTGTGCTTAAGCACTTTGTTAAATGAAGACTTAAGCACAGGAAGACCGTGTGCTCTTCTTCGGGATAATAATCTTGAACTCTTCAAATTGGGTTTACAGTCCTTGTATCTTTTATACCATTCTCTAAATCAGAATTGTCATCTGCAGAAAAAGAGAAATGACAGAAATTTCTCACGCTGGAAACCGTTTCCAAGCCATATTTTTCTTGAACAAGAATCTAAAGTTGTATATTACAATTAAAGTTAAGTTTAATTTTTTTAGGTCATATGGAGTCTAAATGTTGCCAGGGTGCTTAGCACACTACTCCCGGAATGCTTGTAGTCTCCAATTTGTTTATTGCAAGTCTGTTTCCTGAAGATTTTGCTTTTTCTTCTTATGTATTGGAATCCATGCTTTCTTCCTTTCTTTTTCTGGTTTTCTTTTTGTATTATTAACCACATGTATGTGGGAAAACCTCTTGTATATTTTTAAGTTCTGTCTCTTCTTTAAGTTGTCATCAATTGAACAGGGAAGAGAGTTATTTTAAGAATGGAAGACAATGTAAAAGCACAATTTCCTTTCATCAGACTTGTCTCTCTCCCTCACTCTTCTGCTCCAGGCTCTGCATTTAAATCATCACTTTCTTCCACATCTTGGAAAAAGTTTACAAGACACGATGCTCAGGCATGCACGATCAGCCCAAGACCTGGGATTTAATGATAAATGTAGATTTTATGTAGAGATGGATAAATTTCACCAGAAATAATGCAAGAGCAAACCTGCTCATCTGTGTATTTGTTTATACACTCTTGGCTTGTCTCAGTTCAGTAGATGGAAGCAGACATTGAAATTAACACCTCTAATTTAGTGGTGGATAAAAATTTTGTGAAATATCCTGTGTGACATTCAATTTGCTCACTTAAGCCAACAAAAACCTGTTGTATAACACACTGCTGATGGAAAGGCTGTGTTCTCAGTGACACATTGCACTTCTCAGTGAGCCTTCACATTCCAGCGTTTTTTGGTCTAAGCACAAAACGTGAATTTCTTTGGAGAGTCAAAGGTCATCTTATTCAAGCCCAGCCTCCTAAGCATAGTTCATCAATGCTTCCTTCAGTCTTGCCATGAAGAAGGAGCTTCACATGCAAAGACTGAGACAGCACAGGATGCTAAACCCACTACCAGCTTGCCCTCAGAGTAGAGCAGTTTAGAGAGCTGATCACCCTTGCTTTTAAGTATGAGGCATAATACCATTGTTTTTCACAAAATAATGAACTATTAAATTTGTGTGACATATAGATGAGAGAAGAAATGTTCACAGGCATGCTGTAATTTATGAACATGTGGTGCACAGATGTTACATGAGACTTTTCTTCCCTTTACTTCTGAAAATTCAGATTACATTTTCTCTCCTCTCTGGTGTTCAAATTCTGTACCTGATGCTTTATTAGATGTCTCAGCAGAGTAAATGGATGATTAATAATTTTTGATGACAGAAATTTGGTTTGTATAAGCTGTGTAGTGAAAGATAAATATGATGGGAACTGTCCTACCTATGTATGCTAACTAAGCCTCCTCAAGACTGTCTGTCTTAGGGTTACCCATGATTTATGGGGATGTCACCACTGTCCCTAGATATGGAAAACCTCTTGCACTTTCTTGTATTGTAATCATCACTTTTTCTTGAAATACCTGGGGGAAAAAATAGTCCCTCAAAAAAGAGGAGAAAGGGGATGAGAGAGGGGGAGGGAGGGAGGAAAGGAAGGAAGGAAGGAAGCCCCCAGCTCCCAATAGTAGGACTCTGAGATCTTCCTTCACAGCAATACACACCCTATGCTGCCATCTCAATACACCGCTGACAACAAAGCATCAAAACAAGACCATGGTGTCCATGTGCCAGGATCCAGAGCTCTATGGGTTCACTGCAGACTCTAGTCCCCAGTTCACAATTGTATTGCAATGAAAATCACAAAGACAGCTCTGTATGTCTCCTGAGCACAGATGAGCCATGCTGTCCGAATGTGGATCTTGAAGAGCTATATACCAAGGTAAAGTTTGCTTCAGGACCTTTTGTAATGAGAAATGGTTGGCCACAGCAGGTAAAATCCAATTTACAGTCCTTTAAATTCAAGACAAATATTGTAATGGATTAGGTAAGTCGATTGGCAGGAATAACAGAAGTTAGCAAGCTGAAAGGCACCCCTCATCTTGAAGTGTATCATATCAGAAAAGACAAACTCCTCATTTGTGGAAATGCATCACCTCCCTTTCTTCAGGTGATATTTGTTGGATAAACAGCTAAAAAACCCAACAATTTTCTTAGCTGTTCTTTAGAATTTCTTCTAAAAATCACATAAACATTGCCATTGTGGTTTTAATTTCCTTCTAGTATCAACTCTTAATAACTGCAGAACTCAAAAATCCAACAGGCAAAAAAGTACACTAGACAGGTCGGAAATGAAAGAGAGGCTGAAACATAACCAAGGAAAGTCAACTATAACAGTTGAAAAAAAAAAAGAGAAAAGAAATTTGCCTTTCAAATAGGATGATTCTATAATACAGGCATGTTTCAATATGTAAGCAACTACTGATGATACTGTTCTCACTTAAAAATTTTGTTCTGCCAAAAAAAGACATTTTCTGGAAAATTTAATTTCCCCTGAAGTTAAATAGTTAAAAAATGACTAAAAATTCCTCTGACACTTACTGTTACAGAGTCTCCGCAGTTTGGGTCCAATCTCTTTGTAGAAAGACAGACACTCTGCTTTTCTGCATCTTCTTATCTCCATGAAATGTTCACAAGTTAAATTTGCATGCAGAAAGATAACAACTCCTTCACATATCTGGTAATTAGTCTGGGAAATGTCAGGATACAAGAGATTATCTGCTTAAGAACCACAGTCAAACTATATTTCAATAAATTATTCTTCTATGATTCTTAATTTTTAATTTATGCATATTGATAGAAACCTCATCAGATTTTTGTTTCAAGACAGTACGTAGCCTAACAAAAGGTTCACTTTCTGCTTGTGAAGGAAATATCTATCATGTTGAAGTTTGGCCCTTCCATTGTTGCTTTGAGTCCCAAGACCACATACACCTGAAAACCTAACACAAAGCTGACTGAAATCATGATTAATTTGAAGAGATGGGAAAGGACTGTGTGCTCTTGAGAGGCTCAAATTCTGTGCACTGACATACTGGCCTCCTCCTTCTCCAAGACTTCAGAAAAAATACCAGATCTATATTCTCCCACTTGCCACTTTGATCTGAGCTTCTGACAAAGCCTTCCTCCACTACAATACGAGTTACCAAAAGCAACAGAAAACTCCCTTTAATTTTAATGATGTTTGGAATAACTTATTTTAAACATTGCTAAATTAGCTTTGATTTTGATCACAGCTTAATTGTGGACAGAAGGGGTATAAAACTTAGAAATATGGAATCTCTACCAATTGTTCCTCTGAACCATCAAAATAGGTTTCATTATAGAACCCCACTCCATCATGCCAAAGCAGCTCTTAATTGCTTAAACAGAGAATCTAAACTGAAGTGCAGCTCCAATCACATGATGATTCCATGGCTGGCAGGAGGCACTTTAAGGACACCCAAAACTGCTGGCTCTTGGCAAGAACAAAGGAAAAACAATAAGAAAAAGAATGAAGCTCTTTTAACCTGGTCTCTCTTGCTGCTGAGGGTTCAGAGAAGCCCCGATGCCCTGATAGTGTGTTGCTCTCATCCTGCACAGGCTGCAGGGAGAACCCTGGGATTTCCCATCAGCTGTGGCAGCTCTCTTCATGATGGCAAACTGCTCACAAGAGGATATGCAAAAGTCATTGTCATGATACTAGTTTTGAACCAGGGGCTCCAGAGTTGAGACCATTGTTGGTTTCAGCAATACAGACAATTTTCTTCAGCTCTGCCTACAGCAGACCTTCCTTCCTCTCTGCCCTCCCCTTGGCACAACAAGTAGCTGACAGAGGATTACACAGGGGGTTAAAATAAGCTCCATCGGGGGGGAAAAAATGTAACTCCTTACAGGTGGGAACAAGCATGTTTTAATTCAGAGATGTTTTGCTACTGAGCAAAGCTTTCACTGCACAGTCTGAAGCAGGATGTGCCTCTACACGTTTCCAGGCTGAAGGAGGGCAGTGACCTGACCCAACAGTCCTCCAGTGGTTCTCTGGGGCTTAAAGTATGTGTCTGTGGGTTCAACAATGGGGGCAAAAGGACTAAAACTTTCAGATTTCTCCAGCTTCCAAAAAATGCTGAAACTGGAATACTCTCAGACATACAACATAATAACCTCCTAGTGTCCCAGAGCACTGAGTAGACCTTACCTTATTTTAGGCAACTAGTTTTCAAGCCAGCGAAAAACAAGAGAGAAAGCTGCGCATGTACTCTGGCTGTTCTGACACTTTCTTGCTGCTCACAAGGCTGAGATGGATGTTCACATTAATTCTAGGTCAGTGTTGTCAAAGACAATGAATATGTAGGCTGGATAAGCTTACCACCCGTGGTGACTCCTGTGATGGTCTAGAAATCACTTACTACCTCTGAATCACAGTATCTCAAAGCCTTGTCATAGACATTATTTTACAGTCAACAGTCTTGTAGTCTATTTTATAGCTCTACAGGACAAGGATAGGCAGACAAATGTAGTGGAAGGAATTCATGCCACTGTGGATGTCCAAGCCAGCCACACAATGTATAATACAGGTGTGCGCAGGAAGAAAATTCTGCTGTTCCACACCTTATTGCTGTAAATCCCATCTTGGGATGGACTCTGGAAATCTGCACATTTACAAAACAGAGTATCAACACACCAGGATTACAAATATTGACATCTTGCCCCAAATCAGATCTCGTTTTCTTTTTTGATTTTCTCTCTTCACTGTAGCTGAGACAGTTGAGTTCTCCCACGTGGATCCACATGATGGATAGTGCAGTCTTTTTCACACAAGCTGACAGACAGAAGGACAATGATGATTACCACAAAGCTATAACAGTATAAGAGTTCCTCTGTTTCACACATTTTTTTTCACATTTATCAAGGTACTGATTGAACAGTTTTATAGAGTTATTTTTTTCCTCAATAGGCAGCTTAATCATAAATACTAATTAGTGAACAGTAACCTGTAAAGACAGTAATGAATTTGTCCAGATATTTCTGAGTGTTTCATTGTTCTCATCAATAACATAGAAGAAATCCTACGAAGAAATGATATAAGGAAAGACAAGTTAGCAATATTGTGGTTGTTAGCCTTCCTACAGGAGTCTGGCATGCACCATCACTACAGAGTCTAGCTGGACTGCTCACACTGATGTAAAATAACACGTGTCTTCATAGTTTATATTCTGAACTGAGCTGTACAGGAGGATCTGAAGCAATGTCACATGTAGGTACAAATCTCACTCACAGCTTCTTCTTTTGGTCACCTCCAGAGTCCTCAGGTTAGTAGCAGACCTCAAGGTGTGAAAGAAACAAGAGCATGCAATTATAACTGCTAAGAAGAAAATGAGCACTTGCTACCTTATATCCTGTATATATACATTTAAAATATTCTTGCTTTGTCTGTTACATTTCAAATATGCCACCCTGTGAGAGATAAAAAGGGAACAAGCTTTTCCTTTTCCCCAGCTGAACTGAGCTGGGTGCAAAAATCAGGATGTAAAAAGTCTCACTGGTCTCGGCTGAATCCTACAGAGCCTATAAAGATCTAGTTCCTCTTAGGCAGAAGAATGTAAATTCTTCTTATGTCATAACAGTGATGACCATTTGAAGTCTCTTCCATTGGGAAAAGTTGTGGAGGGCAATACAAGAGCATGAAACAGAGAACAGAGGAATTCTCTTAGGGAGGGGAAAAATAATCCACACAAGATATTTTAATAAGTACACAGGAGTGGACTTCATTGGGGAAGCATATGGAATCATATTCCATGAGTCATTAAAAAGTGGACTGGGCAAAGTAATGCACAATACACTGTATTGAACAACCCTTCATTAGGAGCAGGAAGGGCACACTCAACTATCAAGTACTTTCTCCTTTTATTATGCATGCCTTTTACTGCTTCTGAAAATAACCTGGCTTGGCAAACAGATCTTTGCTGTGGAACAGAAGAGCCTTGCATTTATAGCAACAGTCCACAGAGCCAATAGGGAACCCATCGCAAAATGCATCTTTGACAACACTTTGCAGGTTGAAATGTGTTGCTTTTTATTTTATCTTTCATATGCAGGTACAAATCCAAACTGTAATGTTTAATGGTAGGCATGCTGTGCATAACTGCAGCAGCTTCTTGTAAATGCACAGACATATTTAAACAAACTATCTAAGGCAGACTTACCACAGTGAAGGACACAAATGAAAATCGATATAACCTGAGTTAAACAGGTATGTCCTTTTGCAATATACACTTATTGGGACTTTGTTTAAAAGTGTTTTGAAATATTTCTTTCTCTCAAATTTATTTGAATGGAAACTTTCCCAGCTGTTGACGGCAGATTTCATACACTTGCGGTGATACAAAAATGGCAAATATTCTGTTCCTGTGGAATGTCTCATTTTAGCTGTGTGCAAAGAAACACCACACTGTAAAGGTGAACTGGAAGCCTGTTAGTGACACAAAAATATGGAAAAAATGGAATTGTTTCCATAATTCCTTATTTGAATTAAAAAAAAAAAAATCTATCTCAGACATGTAACCCCTAAAAACCTGAAAAAGCTGCAGATGTTATGAAATGGAACTGTTTGTGGTTCTCTTGATAGCAAATCTTACTAAATGTGAACTGATAGGGTTTATGCAAACATATGAGATACAAAACAGTTGTATCTCTTAATTTAACTCTGGTAACAGCTTCCAAATATATCCTGTAAATAGCTAAGCAATGACAAAAGGTACTGTCTTTTACAGATCTATATACAATATTTCATTAAAAACAAACAATAACCTAGTACCTTCAGCTACAGTATAATGGTGGCAGAGTGCTGCTCCATCCAATATTTTCTCATAATGCCTATTACTTTCTCTCATTTTGTGATTGCCCTGAATTTCTCTTTATTTTATCAAAACCAGGCCCGAATCAATTTGATTTATTTCTTTTTTCAGACCACGGAAGAAAAGGTAGTATAATTCCCACTAAATCTTAGAATATGCTTTCTTTGTTACTAGCAAGTATTTTCCTTTTCTAAAAATACAACATTTATCCATTGTTAAAGTCTGTTGTAAAGTAGAAACTGAACTGGCAACACTGAGTAAAACCACAGATCCAAAACAACTCCTTTACATCTGCTTTTATTTCTTGGACTTCTCCAACCTTGCTCAGTTTTCAGCTCCATATACGAAGTAAGAATTTTGCATGGGATAAAACTATCAACCTGCTGGAATAGGCGGAGTTCATTAAGAAGGCTCCGAAGACACTGTCAGCACAGGGTCACAAGGATCTCTGTGAGCATGCTGTCATGCAAAGCATCCTACACAAAGTGTACGCGAAGCCACTGTGTGAAGACAGCTAGAGTGTGCTAAAGATCGTTTACTTCCACAGTTATTATTTGACTGCAATTTCTAACTAGTGGCTAGTCTATAGCCTTCACAGTATCACAACGAGATGAAGCCTGTTATGTACTTAATGTCTGGATTAACTTTTCTGAGGTACCTTTAGAGAGGAGGTAAAATTGATCCCAATAACCTGAACCCATCAGAACAACATGTACCAGCTTCAGAGCTGACCATGACCAGCCTTCGTACACACAGCTGGCCGTGGAGCGGCAGCTGAATGATGGCTTGGAGTTTGTCACAACCAAAGCAGTCTCATAATGTGAAACATTGTTCCCAAGAGAAGTTGGGTGACCATGGCTGGCAAATAGCAGAGACAGGCCCAAGGAGCAGTGGGAAGATTTAGACACCAGACATTCCCCCTTAAACCAGTAAGGTATGTACTCATTGTGCTTGACATATCTGGTCATAAATCACTGAGCCATCTCATAGAAAACCAGAAAATTATTTTTCAGAGCAATTGCATTACAGATATTAACTTTAGAGTCTTGTTTTTCTGCTGTGTTCTCCTCTAGTCAAATAAACAAAGAAATGTAGAAAAACCAAGGAAAGAAATATGAGGAGTTGAAAAAGAAAAGTGTTGTCATGATTGTTATAATAGATTGGTGGTATTGACAAAATTCCATGCGTTCAGACTCAATATTTCCCATATGAAGATTATCACTTCATATTAATGCTGAAGCGGTATGGAGGATAGGGCCTCTCTTCCAATAAATAGTTTGCAGCTACAAGGACAAGTACAATCCCTGCCCTGAGAAGCATGGAAATAATATCCTGCTTGTATGAGCTGAAATAGGAAGGTGTTTATTTTTACTACAGTAAGTGCTTAACATGCAATAACTAAACCAAAACTATTATTTCAAAGGAATTTAGAATAATATTTTAATTATCTCAATGTTTATAGAGTTGGAAAAGCAGGAACTTTTAGCTACTAATAATGAGAGTCTCAAATACATTTTTCTTTGGAAAATCCAGACACTGGTATAATGAATTGCACTTGTAAAAAAGAAAGCAATTGGACAGATGAGCTCTTTCATTACAGAATTTGTTTGTTCTACAGGAGTGTAAACACACTAGCCCTCTCTTCAGGGCAATTTACACCTATCGGCCTCCATAAACTTATACTGTTGAGGGAGTTTTATTACGCCAAGTCAGAAAACATTGCAAGTTATTTATCAGACCAGCAAAGAAATAGTGAACACATAAAAGAGTAAATAATACTGTATTCAGGTTACGTAGGAATACATAAGTTGTACCAAGGAAAAAGGGTTAAGATCCAGGAAATAAAAGTGTTGTGGTAACTTGCATACTCTTTACAGAGAATTCTTATCAATTGTTGTCAGTTAACTTTGGCTACATCTGGCTCTTGAGAAATGTTACCATCTTGTTTGCTTATCTCATTCACAGAATATCTGTGATAGTAACAGAATGTCCATGAATGAGGACCTACTGGTTCATTAGTAAGTTACTATCCCCTCTATAACACAAACTAACATGAACAGAGTATATATAAAAAAAGAGATCCATAAATTAACATAGGTGGAGAAAAAAAAAACAACAAAAAGGCAGCGTGATTTGGCAAAAGCTGCAATATGGACAGCAAAGAACAGCTAGTGTGAGATGAATATGAAGCACAGACAGGACCTATGCAGGGAGCTGCTGGGCTCCCTCTTCTCCTTGCTATGCTTCTCTGCCACTGCTAACAGTACCAGAGTCTCATGTGGAAGGGCTCTGCTCCTGTGCCTAACAACCAGGGCCTTTACAGGATCACTCAAACCACAGAGAAACTCCAGCACAGACAGTATAAAAGAACTAAGGGAAAATGAGGAAAAGACCCCGAAGAAAAAGGAATAGAGAAAGGAGAGGAAATCACTGCTTTAATCTACACCACATGTACAACGTGGCTGAGCTACAAGCTCTAGGGAGTCATAACTCTGAATGTCCTGACTTTTGTGTGTTTAAAATCTCAATTGTAGCATTACAACATGGGGGTTTTTTTGCATTTAATTCAATTTTTTTTCTTTGGGGAAAAAGAAAAGTATGCTTTAACATACAGTCAAAGAGACCACATGACAGACAGTCAAATAAATATCATCCACACATTTATTTGCATGATTAAGCCATCAGAAAGTCAAGTAAATGGAATGGAGTACATTTGTTTGAATAACCTCCAAGGTATTTTGGGGCACATAAATAAAATGGGGACAGTAAGCCATGGCCCTTAATTTTCTCATTGTTTAAAATAGTGCAACTCTAGAGTAACTCCTGTGAAACAAATGTAAAATCAATGTCAGAACAAGATGATGCATATCTGAAAACCTCTCTGCTTTCCCCATTCTCACCCTACACACACAGCGCTGATTTTAATTCTTTGTGAAGGGCAACATGCATTACAACTACATGACTAGGCAAGTTTCAGTGCTGTAGTGGTCAACCAGGTATCTAACAAAAGACAGTATAGTGTCCATATGCTCTTGCTCTGTACAGACATCAGGAAGCTAAAGAAATTGCCAAAGAGATAAAGAGGAAACATTGACAAGTGATTCTACTGTTCTCTTAAGTCTAAGATACTCTTTTCTTTAAAAGCATGTTAACACCTGTATTTTGTGCTGTGGTTTCTATATCAATATGTCATGGTTTGACATTATAGCCTTTTCTGGTAAGGGGGAAGGGGCTGTAAAGATGGCTCCTGTAAGAAGTTGCTCGCAACTCTCCCCAGCTCAGAGCCAGACCTACTGCTGGGGCTGAGCCAATTAGATGCCTCCACGATCACTTTTTAAGAAGAAGCCAGAAGGGGAGGTTTCTTTCCTCCATCTTCTTTCCTTCTTCTGCCCCTTCTTTTTCTTCTGGCTGGTGGTGGTGCAAGGAGTAGGAACAGTGAGAGAAACAACTATGCGGACTCCAAGGTCAGTGATGAAAGAGAGGAGAAGGTGTGCTGTAGCAGAGACTCCCCTGCATTCTGTGGAGAAAACTGGTGAAGCTGAGATTTATTTTCATTTCTTTAAAGACCCCACATCGGCGGTAGAGACTCATTTTTATAATGAGCCCGTATCAGGGGCAGAGACTCATTTTGCTAAAGCCGACCCCAAACCAGGCGCAGCAATTCACTTCATTAAAGGCCCTGAGCCAGGGACAGTGATTTTGGCCGGAGGAGGCCGTGTCCTGAAGGAGGGGCCCTTTATCACTATGGCCGGAGCAGGCCTTGTCCCGAGGAAGGGACTCAATATCCACAGCTGTAACTGTGGGGAGGAACCCACGACAAAGCAGCTCATTAAACTTATGCCCAGAAGAGGCCTTGTCCAGAGAGAGGGACCCTGCAACTGCAGAAACTGCAACCGTGGTGAAGAATCCACACCAGAGATATTCACCAAGGACTGTGTCCCGTGTGAGGGAACCTGTATCGGCAGAAGCCGCAGCTGTTGGGAACAACTCACACCAGAGAAGTTTGTTAAGGACTGTGTTCCGGGGGAGGAACCCCGTGTTGGAGCAGGGGAAGAATGCCAGGAGTCATCCTCATCTGAGAAGAGAGAAGCGGCAGAGCCCATCTATGAGAGACTGACCACATCCCCCACTCCCTGCCCCCCGAGCTGTTGCGGGGGGAGGAGGTAGAGATATCCGGAGCAGTGAGCTGGGCCCAGGAAGAAAGGAGGGATGGGGGAGGGAGATCTTAAAGTGCTGGTTGTAATTTTCTCATCATCCTACTCCCTTTTTGCTTTTATTCCATTCTGTTTCTTGTAGAATAAACTTTCCTACTTTCCTCTCTAAGTCGAGTATTGGAGTCTGTTTTGCCCAGAACCATAATTGGCAGTGAGCCCTCCCTGCCCTTGTCTCAATCCACAACAACTTGCTTATCTTTTTCCTCCCATTTCGCTGGGGCCTCCGCCATCCTAATGAGGGTGGGGGTGAATGGGGGCACCGAGCAAGAGACTGTCGTGGTGCTGCTGTGCTAGCTGGGCCAAACCACGACACAATAGAAGACCAAGAGGATAGAGTTGGTAAAGCAGAACATTTGGTGTGGAACACCTAACATCCACAGTACACACATTTTAAGTTCAGGGTTTTTGCTTTTATCTTGTTTTGGTTAATTTTTTTTTTTAAGACTTTGGACTAACTCTAGGCTGGTACCATAAACTAAATGCCCTGTTGTGGCTGGAGTGCATTAGGTGTGCTCTGAGTGTCTATATTCTAATTTAGCTTCATCCAAAGGAACCCAGCCCATATACTCCAAAACTACTCCACAATGAGAAGCAAGGCACAGTCAGTAGGGACAATCATGAGTAGTATTTCAGAAGTGCACTCATAATTTCTACTAAGATGTTAACATAGACAGGAACTGTGAAGGAAAGATGACTTAAGCTGATGAACTATGCCTGATACATTTTTCTCAAAGTAAAAGAATAAACCTTAGAAAAAGCACCCAGTTTTCACTTCTCCCATGGTGTGGACAGATTGATGCACCTACAGCTGGGAGAACCCCAGGACATAATTGTGGAAATGCTTCCAAGGAAGCACATATGAATTCAGGCATTACTTATACTCCTTTATGAGTCTGACTCTGGTATGATGCTTAGTCCTGAGTACCGTGCTTAAGGAGTGATGATAGAAAACGTTTTAGTATCCAGAAGCATCCAAATACCAAACGGATCTTATTCTTACTATCTGAAACAATAGTTTCATTCAACAATGGGGAGAAAAATGAACCAAATTTTGTTTTAAATCAACAGAGAAGGCAATTCAATACAATATTACAAATTGCAAAGTGGACAAAGTGTGACAATTACTCAAAGTGATGATTGTAAGCAAAGAGATATTAAATAAATAAACAAACAAAAAGCTTAGGAGAATGTTCTTTAACTTTCTTGTATTGCCTTAAGCCAAGAAGTATTCTCCTTATGGGTAAGCTAATGACAAAGGCCATGAAAACAGCAAAGATCATCACTTCCAGATCTGGTGAAATCTGACGATTTATAGTGGAAGCATCAACCACTCCAGAAAACTGAATTTTCTGCTTTGTATCATGCAATACCCCAGTATTACATCATCTCTTCCAGCAGATAATCATATGGGGACCTCAGTGGACATGTCTACACTGTGCTTAGCTCCTTGAAAAACTCCCAGGTAGCAGTCATCTGGCTACCTTACTCTCCAGCTGTCCTTTGGAGAAAATCAGCTATCTCCCTTTAAATCAAAGCTAAAGGGCAGCAATGTGGATGATTCATTAGAAACAATTCCCAAAAGACAGCACAGGCTATCATGCACCTTGTTTGGGTTCTGCTTAATGTAGTCCTCCAACATGACTGCAAATAACCCCATATTCCTCTGTCACACCCCAAGAGCCTGCAACGCATTCCTTAAGACTTGTATAATGAAATCACCACTCTAGTATACTGAAGTACAACCCACACACTACACTGTTCATCGGAAAACCACATAAAAGTAGCAACGTGTAGGGCCACCGCATGAGGCTCAGAAAAGTCAAACGCTACATATGTGACCAGTCTGTTTCAGGGTGCAGCAGCCCTGCAAAACATGAATGTGACCATCCTGCCCAGGACAGTCTGTGGACCAGGCATTGCAAGCTACAGCGAACACATTTAACAGCATAAATATACTGAGCATCTTAGGGTTTTTTTACAGGAAACTCCCAGATACTTGAGAAGTTATCTGAGGAGAGCTAGCTGAATTAAGCCCCATCTTGAATACGTAATCTCAGTGAAAGTGACAGGTATTTGATGGTTATGTGACCAGGGGCAGCAACACAAAGGAAAGAAAGTGCAGCCACTTCCAGAAAAATCAGCCCAGCTTCCAACAGATGACTGTCAACAGACTGTTTATGTAGCCCCTTGAACCTGAGCCCACCATAGAGAAGAAGTCCTATGGAGGTCTCCTACAGTTAGGAACATCAGTCATTTGGTGATATGCCAAAGTTTAGCACACCAAACTACAAGGCAGGGCTTGTAAGTGTAAACAGCTATATAGTTATAGGTAGGTATAAATCGTCACCCCTGGCAGCCTGTGAATACAGGGTGAGGAACATCACTTTCCCATAGCAGGCAGAAAACATGCATCCAGCAGGTCCACTGTCACCTTTCAGGTAACATCACCTTAAATATATCAACTCCAAAAAAACAAATGGTTTAATAAAGAGATTTTTCATGTTCAAGTATTTGTCTGTATTCGCACTGAGGACTGAGATTAAAACCATTATAACTAACAACAGAAGTTTAATCCTGAAATGAGCAGGACTTTTGTCTCAATAAGATCAGACTCCAAGCTATACTATCATGCAATTTACAGACAAAAAAGGCAGTTGCTGTGAAGATAAGAGCATTCTTTGTTAAGAAATTAAACTATACTGAAAATATTTCAGAAAATAGCAATAAACCTTAATTACTCTACCACATTACCAGGAGAGATTTCATTAATTCCCTCTGAAACAAATCATATCATTCATCCAATAAAAGATTTAACGATCAATCTAAAATGAAAGTGAAGCCGGAAGCTCTCCCGGTTTCTCATAACTACTCACAGAATACAATCTGCCAGTTACCTCTCAACTGTAGGCCTAACATATAGGTTGCTATTTTGAAAGTATCTGAAATTCAGTAGATATCTACTCCAGAGCAGTTTTAAAAATCTCTTTGCAGCTTCTTGCTCAAGTAGGAAAAATTCAGTTGCCAAGAAGAAAAGTCAAGGGAGGGTCAAATGCAGAGAGTAAGAAAAATTTTTTGCAAAAACTTTAAAACCCAGCATTATTGTTCACTACAAAAATAAGGCTTGAGATAGCCAGTACTCACATTTATTTAACTTCACTAGTGTGAACTTGGCAATCAGTTAAGTAGATTCCCTGTGGCAAGCTGTGACTGAGCTTTACTCAGCAGGGCGCTGACTCGGGTCTCTCTCCTTTAGTATCAATTTTCACAAAATGTCTAAGACTTTAATAGTTCTGAGACCTCTAATCCTCAATCAAATTTGGATGAAATTGGCTACTAGGTTCAGAAATTAGTAGAGGACTGTTAGACAAGCAGGTGGACGGATTGAGGAACGGATGAGTAGTATAATCAAGTAGTTTGTCTTTCCTTACAAAAACAGTTTAAAAGAACAGGGACACATTGAAAGTAGGCCACAAATCAAGCAAAAAAAAAATCCTTCTGATGTTCTTGTTTGATTATCAAAAGCCTACCAAAGAAGGTGGTGGAAATGCCATTCCTTGAAACCTTTCAAACTTAAACTTGACAAAGCACCTGTGAATATACAATAAATTGCACTGTAGTCTAAGCATTTATAAAAAGAATAACTCTTCTGAGTAGGATTGGTAGACTATTTACAGAGATGGTTCCTTGACATATCTCTCTTCATGTCAGCAAATATATATGCATATGTAACTTAGAGCAGCTTATAAAGGTATGAAACAGTTTCTAAATAAAAAGATCTACTAGAGGAGATTTTACAAGATACAAAAAATGTCACTGTATCAGAATGACAATCCATAAGGTTTAAAAAGAACACTATAGGTGTTAGAAAAAACAATTGTCATTCTTCGTCTGTATATTAAATCATAATTTCAGAGAAATACAATGAAAATAATTGAGTTTACTTAACATTTTTATCAGAACGACTCATGCTCGGAGTTAACCTGTGTGTCTGGTTATACGTCCTTTGTCATTAATTTTTCTGAGGAAAACCAATCTTAACTATCTACTCAAAGCACAAATGGATAGCTTTATTAAAAAGAATGCACCCTGGCAGTTAGCAAGAATCTCTTTATTTGTACAGCTATCTGCCAGTGTTCATTGTGTGTACATTTACAGAAAAAGAAAATGTCCTTTAATTGGTCTCTCTGTCAATACTGAGCAAACTAAGTTCCTTACAAAGAACCCAGTTCAAATTAGCTTCTCCTTAGCATCTTTACTGGTAAACATTATCTTTGCAGAAAGTCCTCATCCAACACTTGGAGCTGGGTTTCCTTTTATTTCAACAGACCTAACTACAGCAGTCCTCAACTGCTCTGAGCCTCACACCACACATGGACATGTGGTGATGAGATTTGGTAATGTAAATGCAGCATTCATTACAGGGTCACTGGTTCAGAGATAGTGTTAAGACTCTGGGATCACAAAAACTAAAAGTATGATCATGTAGTTTATTGCAGAAAGACTCGGAAACGGTCACTGGTATGTACACCCACAAAGTCCTAACACATACGGATTATATTAAATAACTATCAGCTCTTATTAAAAAAAAGAAAAAACCTCTTGAATGCCATATTCATACATCAGTTCTGTTTTTCACTAAGTTTCATTTTTATATTCAGCTTTTTATTAAGAGTAAAGTGAGAAAGCGGGCAATAATGCTGCATACACAAAATGAAATCCTGGCTGACTGTTCATTGTTGTGCTTCTAGGAAATTTTTAGATAGCTATACAATGCTGTGGGGTTCCTATGTGCTCCCTTAGTAGTACCTACAGGTAGGACAGGTATTGATTTCCTTAAATTAATGGAGTAGTTGAAAGATCAGGTTTAAAAGTCTGAAATTGCTCTTAAATTTTTATGTAAGTTAGCAGATTATCTTTCAAAATGTGAACATCCAGCTGAAGCCCTACAGAAGTCAATGAGCACTGCATGTTTTTAGCATCTTTCAGAAGAATTGAAAACTTTTAATTATAAGCCAAGCACAGGTCTATAAGGTGAAAGTCTAATCCTGCTCAAGTCAGTGATAATGTCCTGCCTTGAAACTTTCAGATCAGTTGCAACACGGTCAAGACTTCACAAGTTCCTGGAGCTGTATCCTTCTCAGTTAAGTGAGCTCTCAACTACAAGAGTTGTTTCACTTTCAGTCTGACAAACAGATGCATGAAAACACAGAACTATCACTGAGTAGAGGACAGATGAGCTCTACCTGAGCAACTCTATCCCTCTGTATAGGCAAACGTCTTCCACGGCTGCCTGCGTGGGCCACGTGCCAGGGCCAACATGCTTTTGAACAGACTACAAGTAATTTCCTTCTCCCTGGCAGCACCTCATAAGAGCTAACAACAGATGAATGGATGACAGAAGGAATCCTGCTCATGAACCAGGCCAGACTTCTGACAACAATGTTTAACCACCTGTGTAAAGAAAAGTTCAGGGGAAACAGAGGCTTGGTTACAGTACAGTGCAATGAATCTTCCCGTCCATGTTGCCTACAAGACCATTAAAATGAAGGGTTTTTTCAGTGCAGTTGATTAAAATTCTCCAAAGTTTCCATTTTTGCCTTGAAGCAAACCTGTTTTATGGAACTTGTAGCCTAAAACCCCAGAGAACTGAATGGTTTTGCCAACTGTTCTCTTAGGAAGAACTCATAGCAGTATCACAGATTCTTGTCTTTCCAATCACAGTTTTTTCGGGTTTTTTTACAGATATAACAACACCAGGAGCTTTCAAAAGAATCAAGATCTGCATCCCCAAGCCACAGGGAACACAAGGGTGACAGCAGGATAACTGAAAAGACTAATGATGCCTCCTTGGAACAATACAATGTAACATGAAATGTAGATTAAAACAAAGGGGAAAATGAGGTCATTTTACTTGCAAGTGCAAAGTGAATTGAAAGCTGACATTTCAGCCAGCTATCCTGTATTTAATCTTTGTCTTTAGTTACCCAGAAATGGTTAAAACATTTCCTTGGGGACTACAGCTTGATAGGATGGGATGAGATTCATCTCTCCCGTAAGGGCACTGAAATATTTGGGAGTAGACTAGAAAATTTAATAAAGAGGTCTTTAAACTAGGAGACTTGGAGGGTGGGGGGAGAAGCAAAACAGAACAAGCTGTCCCCTCTAGCTGGGAAACAGGGCAGGACAGGGAATGCAATGATAAGTGCCCTTCATCTGCACACTGGGCTGAGATACGGAAGGCTGACCACCCTGAGAAAGAGTCAAACCAGGGAGGAACCTCTTGCACCTATTCAGGGAAACCTGTGTGTTTGAGTAAGACCCTGCGCTGCCTCTACACCAATGCACGCAGCCTGGGGAATCAGCAGGAGGAACTGGAGATGTGGGTGCAGATGTGGGGCTACGACCTCATTGTGGTCACAGAGACGTGGTGGGACAGCTGCCATGACTGGAGCACAGCCATGGAGGGTTATGTATTGTTCAGGAAACACAGACTGACAAGGCGTGGAGGTGGAGTTGCTCTCTATGTGAGAGAGCAATTAATGTGTACTGAACTGTGCCTGGGTGGGGATGAGGAGAGAGTAGAGTGCTTATGGGTAAAAATGAATGGCCAGGGCAAGGCAGGTGATATTGTTGTAGGAGTCTGCTACAGGCCACCTGATCAGGAGGAGGATGTGGATGAGGCCTTCTACAAACAGCTGGGAGCTGCCTCACGATCACGGTCCCTGGTCCTCATGGGGGACTTCAACCACCCTGATATTTGCTGGGATAGCCACATCCTGGAAAGGTGATGGAACAAATCATCCGGAATGTTATCACTAAACATATGAAGGAAAAGACTGTTATTGGGGGAGTCAACATGGCTTCACCAAGGGGAAATCCTGTTTGACTAACCTGATATCCTTCTATGAGGGCATAACTGGCTGGCTAGATGAGGGGAGAGCAGCAGATGTCACCTACCTTGACTTCAGCAAGGCTTTTGATACTGTCTCCCAAAACATCTTCATCAGAAAGCTCAGGCAGTGTAGCTTGGATGAGTGGACAGTGAGGTGGATCGAGAACTGGCTGAATGACAGAGCCCAGAGGGTGGTCATCAATGGCACAGAATCGAGTTGGAGGCTTGTGGCCAGTGGAGTTCCACAGGGATTGGTTCTGGGGCCAGTGTTGTTCAACACCTTTATCAGGGACCTGGATGAGTGGACAGAGTGTACCCTCAGCAAGTTCCCTGATTACACCAAACTGGGAGGACTGGCTGATTCCCCAGAAGGCTGTGCTGCCATTCAGCGGGATCTTGACCAGCTTGAGAGTTGGGCTGAGAGGAACCTCATGAGGTTCAACAAGGACAAGTGCAGAGTCCTGCATCTGGGAAGGAACAACCCCATGCACCAGTACAGGTTGGGGGTTGAACTGCTGAAGTACAGCTCTGCAGAGAGAGACCTGGGAGTCCTGGTTGATAATAAGCTAAATAAATACGAACCAGCAATGTGCCCTCATGGCCAAGAAGGCCAATGGCATCCTGGGATGCATCAAGAAGACTGTGGTCAGCAGGTCGAGGGAGGTTCTTCTCCCCCTCTACTCTGCTCTGGTGAGGCCTCATCTGGAGTACTACGTTCAGTTTTGGGCTCCTCAGCTTAAGAGGGACAGGGAAGTGCTGGAGAGAGTCCAGTGCAGGGCCACCAAGATGATCAGGGGACTGGAACATCTTTCATATGAGGAAAGACTGCGGGAACTGGGGCTGTTTAGTCTGGAGAAGAGGAGACTGAGGGGAGATCTTATTAACATTTATAAATATCTAAAGGGTGGGTGTCAGGAGGTTGGGACATCCCTGTTTTCTATAGTAGCTAGCAACAGGACAAGGGGTAATGGGATGAAGCTGAAACACAAAAAGTTCCACTTAAACATAAGAAAAAACTATTTCACTGTGAGGGTGAGGGAGCCCTGGCACAGGCTGCCCAGAGGGGTTGTGGAGGCTCCTTCCTTGGAGGTCTTTAAGACGTGCCTGGACATGTTCCTATGCAACCTGACCTAGGTGAAGCTGCTTCTGCAGGGGGGTTGGACTAGATGCTCTCTAAAGGTCCCTTCCAACCCCTACCATTTTATGATTCTATGAAGACAATCTTTACCTGCATTCTCTGTACATCAGGGAATTAAATTACTCAAATTACCATTTATTTACTTAAGTTTTATTATTCTGTATCACAAATAATTGTAAACAAAAGCTGCTGAGAATTAGTTCCTTCAGTTAAAAGGTAAAATTCTTGTTGATGACCAGAAAGATCTGAAAGACTAGTGAATGGAGGCAGCTGATAAATCATTTGACTTTTTGTCCTAGTGAAACACAAATACACTTAGAGTAAATTTTTTCTCCTCCTGGCTCAATGGTAACATCAGAAAAAGCATGTCTAAAAATGTCTCTCAGGATGCTGTGGCACATGAAACTGCATTACAGAGCCAGTCACTGTTTCTCAAGTTCAGGTCCTGAGACCTTCTTAGAATTAAGTCATTTTGTGTTTTTTCACTGCTAAAAACCACCACAGTGGCAGTGCTAACTATCCTCCAAATGGCTAAGATGATTAGAGAGCTTAAGACTCAGAAAAGAAGGTGAAGATGGAACCCAATTGAGCACTACTCTCCCCATACTCCCATGGGCAAGTTGCTTCTAAGTTGCACTTGAAGCACGCAAAGAGCTATTTTGCTATTTACTGTAAGGTCACACATTCCCACAATCAGTGACAGTATTAGTGCTGCTTTAGAAATGTCAAACTATGCTAGGTTAGATACTGGCCTGAAAACAAGAAATAAGCCACCTCTAAGGATGTGTGACAAGCAAAGAAAGAGATTCGAAACATAGAAAATGAATCTGCAAGACGCTTCCTACTACTCTGCTTTGGGCTGTGAGATTCTTGCTGTAAGCCTCGCACTGAACAGTTTGTATGTTCTAGGAGATGAGATGCTCATTTCCATGATTCTCACACAATGCAACATTTTACAGCATATTATACCTATTGTATTATCTCTGAGGTCTGAAAGGCTCTCTGACATACTGGCAAGTACCTCCTATGTAAATACTGTCACTTTTCTACAAGAACTGCAGATTTCTAAATCAAGTTTGGTTTGTTAAAATAAATTCATATTTGTGATACTGTACTTCTATTTAGTATGTTAGCTTTCAGTGGCAAAATCATCTATAAGGAACATTAAAGCAAAAGGTGATCAAATATAACATGAAAAACTTGCAAAAGTATGGTCACAGAACTATGCTTCTGGCATGATCTGAGTTGCTTACATATATACGCAGCTGGCACAAAAATTATAAAATGAGTAAAAATGTACTACTTGTATGAAAATTTTCTTTGTACCCTTAACCTCTGAGAAAATTCCTTTTTTATATCACTTGAAACACAGCAAAAACACTTTAATCCTTCATTATTCCTCATTTGCCACACTGTAACAAAGATTTGCAGGAAGAGGACTTGGTATAATTTTCTTTGTCAGTGAAAACTATCACAACTGAGCTCACGGATTTAAGCATGCATTAATCAGTCTTGTTCGCACTTGTTCAGTGAGCAGTTTCATTAAAATTAATGAAGCAACTCACGTTTCAGCTATATCTTGATCCAGAGCCTACAACTGTTTCTCTTTTAATCTCAGTATAACTACCATAAATTGGGAAATATATAATGCTACGACATGCAAAATCTAAAATACAAATACATTGAATTGTATTCCAAGCTACTTTGAACTTTATATGATTAAAATTTGGAAAAGTTAATTTTATTATAGTGAAATGAGGTGGCACGTTGTTGTTTATAAGACAGCACACTGAATCATCCCTTAATTCCAAGTCTTCAGTTTTAGGAATTACCCAAGCAATATTTAATTACAGTTCTGTTAGCAAACCTTAGACGCATACTAACTATGAAGGGATAGAATGGCTAGCAATATACACGCAAATATGAAGACACTTTGTTAAACAGCCTATTGGTGGTTCATAGTTTGCAAACTAAGGTGTACTGTAAACTCTGAAAGCCTGTGATCTGCAAAATATTCTGCTTTGGGCTGTTTCATATAAGTATCTGTTATTAAGACAGGCAGCCAGTCACCTGATTGATTTTTCTATGACATGAATAGAAGGAAATCAGCTTGAACATGTCCAATAATGGATATCATTAAATTTCATACCTACTTTTACAGTTTAATGTTTCAAAGTCTACATGCTGTTATCTTGAGTCAGAGTAACACATAGTTGAAAAAAGATTTTAGCTTTTACAACAGCAAAAGCTAGAGCCAGTTTTTATTTGTGCTCAGAGTATACAGCTATTGAAGACATTTTCAACATTTGGAGAAGCAGTTGTCTCTTCATTTTGCCAATGAGAGGACAGCATTTTACTCTGAGTAACTAATCATGCCTCCAAAGGGGCTGCATTAGAAACACACACATCCGTTTAAGGGAGTAGAGAACAGCATCTTTGCTACAATCTTGACCTAAGCCCAAAAGAGCAAGGCCCTATGGGTCATGATTTTGAGCAGCACTACCCACACCTTTCCCCTCAGTCATGTATTAGATCTTTACTTCACCACTATGGGAAAAGAAGTATGAAAAAGTTTGCTTCTGCTTTTACATTTCTCACAACTTCAGCAGTTCCTGAAGTCTGATACACAGAAAACTCTTGTTACAGACTGATTATAGGCTGCTTGCCAGAAAGATCAAATAAGGTATTTTAATCTTCATCCACCATATGGATGTGCCTCATCTTTTTAGAGCATGTATTTTTCCCTAAGGATTTCCAGCATTTTAAAGTTTTACTATAGTAAGTAGAATTTTAAATATTTTCAGATAAATGCAGGATGACTGGGAGACTCAGTACAGAAGTCCATAAAAACAACAGTAATTGCTCCAAAGTGCTAACTTCTGTGATATTAAATTTCTTTAAATTGTGTGACTGTATTTTCACCTGTAGCTATATTTGATAGTAATTAATAATAAAATGGAGTTTAAGGTTTGCTGCACACTTCATTAGCTGCAATCCAGTATTTCTTGAAAAAGCTGGTTTTGTCTTCATGTCTCACAGCTGAACAATAACACCAAAAGCCCTTCCTGCCCCTCAATGCACACACATATTTTGCAACCATATCTTCGGCTTCTCTTTATCTGCTTACATTTGTTTTTTGTTGGACAAGACATAACAGTCTACATCTTGCAACTAGATACACACCTGATGGGCTGGTTAATATCTAACTGCTGAGCTACTTGGCAGACAGGAAATGGAGCTGAAAATCAAATGTCATTCTCTGGCAGATGAACAAACAGGTTCAGGGGCTGTCTTTGGTCCCTGTAACTACTGCAGTAGTTTCCCTCTGGGATCTTTGCCCTGTTTTTACACTTGACAGAGTTGGCCTACAGGTCAAACAAAGGGACTAACAGACTTACCTGTGGCAAGATTGCAGAAGTCTTGCTTCCTCATTGAACTGGGTTAAAAACTGACTCGCACCTGATCTCAGAAATTACTACATGTGAAGTAGTGGCTGTTGAATGCAAGAATGCAACTGACTAGTTAAACTAAGGTTTTACCAGATCACACTCATAAGAAGCAAAAGGAGATGGCTCTAAGTTTTGACAATCTACCCATCTAACAGTTTCCACTATTTCAAGTCCTCTAAAGTGAGTAAAGCCAAAAGGGTAAAGGCTCCACAACAGGATGTCAGATTAAAGCTCCAGTGAGGAAAAACATTACACGTTCGAAAAATCTTTCTCCAAGTTCTCCTTATCCATGCCCAAAGCAATAATGTGCCAAACAGAACAGGAAGTTTATCCCTTGTACTGAAATTTGTAAATTAGGAATTTCTCCTAAAATGGAAAATTGCCTTGAAAATGTTCTAAATTTTAGGTAGAAAAATAGGACGTTAAAAGCTATAATAATACGTACTACATAGTGAAAAGTAGCCAATAAAACAAAGCCTATAAAGGAAAATATATATTAAGTACATAACAACATTCAAAGTTAATTCTTCAAAATGTATGAGCTTAGGAATGTCAAAAAGTGGGAGTGAAAGGTACCAGGAAAATACCAGAATCTAGCACTAGATCTGCAATAGAATCATCAGTTCCTTGTAAAACCAATACTGTGCTTTTGTTTGTGTGCCACATAAGATATATGAATAGTAATCATGAATGCCACAAAGAAATGTTAGGAAAAACTTGCAGTTTCTATTATTTCACTCTAATTTTAGAGCATGCTAACAACACAGGATCAGTGCCACTACCTTTACGTTCTCTAGCAATGTCATCATTAATGGTATCCTCAAAGGAGATGCTGGCCTACCCAACCTCATTTCAGTCCCTGAGAACTCTCTCTATGACTTCTAAGAGAGCTGTGCAGAGTTTTACATGAGTTATATTTTCCTTGTAATTTGAATTGCATTTTACGCTTAAGTTAAATGCTACCAAAACCCGTAAGAAACACAAAAATTCCTAAAACTTACCTTCTGCTCTGCCTTTACTCAGGATTGCCTTTTGGGAATAGTCTAATACAAATGTAACAAAATAGTTTTTGGCAAGTATTGTCCATCAGTTAAATGTTTACTATCTTTTTTTTTTTTTTAAAGTTAAACGATTATGCTCACTCAAAAGTGAGGCTTGGATACACTGCTGGGAAGTTGGTTACTAAAAGGTCTACAACAAAAAAAAATTGGAGTGAAATAATAGAAACTGCAGGTTTTTCCTAACATTTGTTTGTGGCATTCATGGTTACTATTCAACAACAGGAAAAAAAAAGATTTCATATCAAATGGGAAAGGGTAAATGTCTCATTAATCTCCACAATTAATATGGCCAAAAAAACCCCAACACTGTGGCATGTAAGTAATAACTGCTAATTTACTGCACATTTACTACAAGCTTATCTTGAAGGATCATAGAGGATGAAATTTGAAAGCCAGTTTTTATCAAAGTATCAATAAGACATGGAGATAACCCATTAGAGCCTCAGGACCGTAGTCTTACCTGATGAGCAATGTATGATGCAGCCCACACATCTCAGGAATGGCTGTACATGTGCATAGCCTCCTCCATTCCATCTACTGCTGCATCCAGCATCAAGATAAAAACAGAGGATGTTGGCAGTGGCAGAAGTTCAAGAAAATAACTTGAACTCTAAAGAGCAGAGATAGAAGCCTCTACAAACAAGTGCATAGCCACAGGCCAGAGGCAGAAGCAAATACATGGTATGGAGCACACACGCATACAGCTGATGCAAACTTCGTCCCACGTGTGAATGCCAAAACTTTCCAAATCCTGACTCTACTTGTTCCATTTTGTTCAGGGAACTCATCCTTCTTGTAGCAGACAAAACTTCGACCTAAAGCTCCACTTGCATATGATCACAAAGAAGTTTACTGTTAATCTGAATGCACTAGAAAAGTGTGAGCCTCATTCGATCTCTCATGTAACAGGGCATATATTAGTTATTTTTAACCAACACACCAACAGTTACAACAATTACATTTTAAGTATATACCATTTATTTTAGATTCAGATTTTAAATATTATGTCAATATATTATTGCTGTAGTCATGCTGTGTTTCCTCACCACACTTCCTTAAAGCGTGATGCATACACTGAGAAGACTTTTCCTTTTCTCCAGGCAACGGCTCTTTCTGATATACATATGCAGAGTATATCCCAGAGTTTTCACTGTCCTCTGGATATCTTCCCAGAATAATTTCAGGAATTTTTGGGTCTTTGTGTGTAAGTAAGCTTTTCTAAAATACTCTTTGGGAATAGACTCTAGAAGCAGGTGGGTCACAAACATTGGAGCCCAGAAGGACACAGACTATTAGCAAAGTCAGCATTTATGCACTTGTACTTCTTTAGGACTTTATGGTAAAAAGTGATGAGTTAATGGTGAAAAACGAAACGAACATCATCCATTTTGGTCTTCTCAGCAATCTCTTATATCTGTGCCTACATTTGTCTGATATCATCATCCTGCTTACCTTCATGATGTTTCCTAACTTGTGCTAGTGATACAATACTCTGCTTCATTTGATCACATAAGAATTTAATTTCACATCATCTTCCTGTCAATATGGCAACACCAAAATGATTCTTCAACAGAAATGTGTTCCTTGTCTTTTTTGAAGGAACAGTCCTCAGAGAGGCAGCAAGTTGGCTATTCCAGAAAATAAAATGACAAAAGAGAGAGAAGTTAGTGATGAATCCGAAGGCTTATTAACTCCAGTTCCCTTGGGAAATTGTACTGTGTTTTGCTTGACATTACAAGACAGATAGGAGTGAATTATACTCTACTGGAAGTGAATATAGAAGTATATTAAAAAGCAGTACTATTTCAATTGGATTCCCTGCTGTCTGAATCAAGTTTTCTTCTATCCTACATATACCATTAATAAAAACTTTTAAACATTAAAATGGATTAAATGTATTCACAGGAAAATAGACTAGTCAATATTTTGGGAATACATCTTTGATTCTCAAATATTTCTAAAAAAGCTGTAAAAATAGTTATTTTTAAAGTTTTTTATATGAATATAAAATATTTATTTCCTGCATTGGTCTTAAACTCATTCTCTAACTACAGTAATTTAATATTCACATCTGACATAGCTATAGATCAAAATTTACATGGAAACATTTGCTTGAGCATAGTTGTACTTGCAAACATTCCCTCCCACTAATACTCAAACTTTTATCTCAAAGTATTCCAAGACAAACCACTGATATATAGCTAAACAACTTGGCAGGCAGCAAAAGTAATATTTCAACAATTCTTCAACTTGTTGTGTCAGCACAAAAAAAGACTATACGCACTTTATGAAAAATATTACAACATCTCTAGGGTGAATAAAACAAATTGCTTTTAACAGCAGTTTTGGCTCATACTAAAAGCATGTGGAGATTAATTTCTCTCTTTTTGAAGGTAAAATGAGTTAACTCTGCCAACACTTAGAAAAAAAGTTCTGATGCTCTTAAGCACTGTAAAAACACCCAGACTACAAAGTTATCTTCTAGTGACAATGTAGATATCATATGAAATACTATACATCTAATATTGAAAATGTTCATAATGAACTCTTTTATGCAAGCTTCCAGGCATAAGCAAGAAATTGCATTCTAATTTTATTCAAAATAAGTCCTTTTCATAAACTGACATTATCCTCAGGATACAATTATACAGTTTAAGTCGATATTAGAAGCAAAGTGTCGATAAAATCCATTCATTTTTAACAGTTTTACAAATGAATATTGCATAGAACACTGCCACCTTTTGGCTATGATCTGGACTCAAATGTGAGACTTCTCTGTAAAACTCCTAAAAACATCTGACATAGAATGATCATTCCAAAGAATTAAGTATGTCAACAGGCTAACTTTATGCTTATCATTAACATTGGTGATGTAAGGATAAAACTTTTCATACTTAACTGCATACCATTACCCTATTATTTCTCAACAATGAGCAAGCACTTTAACAAGGGCTTTTGTCTTTAGCAGAAAAGATACAGGCATAGCTTTGACATGAAGCTAATGTACTTTACAATGACAGCAGTTCCTCTACTGCTTGGAGTAAAATAATAATATACTTCTGTATAATTCATATACTTCATAAGTATTTATTCTTACTGGAGAATTGAGTCTAATATTAACATATAAACATTTTAAAACACTGATGAAAGGCACACAAGTCTTTCAGCAACCTCCAAAAGAAGGGTTCTAAAGTCTCTTACCGTGAATAAATGATGCTAGTAGAAAAGGCACTGCAGAAAAATACAGGGCTTTGGATTTGAGGTTAATCATAGAATGGTAGGGCTTGGAAGGGACCTTCCCCAGCAAGTGTTCCAAGTCATTGTAGAGAGATTCTCCCACCTGTGAGCTAATCAGGTTTCAATTTAATTAATTTATGCTGAATAAATTAAAGAGGATTTGATCCATCTTTAGGGAAGAATTTGCTGAATGAAAAAGTTCAGGAAAACAAGCATTCTCTTTTTCATTTCAGTATTGGTTTTAGGAATTGGGGTGTCTGGCTATCAAGCTATGTGAAAGGACCATCACTTATCTACAGCCTACTTTAAATCAGATCCTATTACCCTACAGTAAGTTTCCTGTGAATTCAGGTATCTAAACTCTCCAGTTTTGCATTGCCTAGTAACTTAATGAAACAATACAAAGAAAATTCTAAATTCCTCTAATTTAAAAGAAGAAAGGTTCTTACCTAACTGTCTGTCAAATGCTGATGCTGTAGTTGTAGATGTGGAATACGATTTTCAACTTTAAGCATTTACATACAATCATCCTGAAAGAATGTGTTAAAAAGCAGCAACCACAAATCATTTTGCTACTGTACAGGCAGAGTTATTGTATCATGTTTTTTTTGCAAATATTGCAAAAATTTTATATGGAAACTTTATTAAACCATATCAGAGTTCACTAGGTGGAATTCACTAGACTTGAAGCTTACTTTCCACCTACCAGTATAACTATATGAAATATATACTCACAAGAACACTTTAGACTTGCAAGACATTGTGAATGCATTTAGAGAAGAATAAACAGCAGGATTCACAATTTACACACTTTTAGCAACCAATACACTAGTTTCCCCTTTTAAACCAATTCTATCTAAAATGCCTACATTTTTCTAAGTGGTAGCTATTAGCACAGGGACTTTTTATACATGGATCTTCCCCATTTTCTGACTAAAACTGTGCAGATTCAGCTTGAAACTATTTATACAGAAAATCAGTTCTTCATAATTAGGCAAGTGTATAAGCCATTTAACTTTAGACACTTTTTTCCCCATCTGTCCTATCCCAAATTATTTTTACCCCAAAAATCTGAAAAAGACAACTAGTAATTTTTCCAAACTACAAGTAGTTTGGAAACAAAATTTTAAGCATCTAACTGTGACAAATAGCCTTCACTAACCTTTACAAATTTGCCTGTAGTAATAAAAAGACAAATTACTCTCACAACGGGGCTTATTAGACTCCCAGAATATTGCTCTAAGTTAGCCCTTCAGGAAATACTATTTCAGATTATATCAGCAGTCTCATTTTTCAGGGCTTAATATCTCATCTTGAAAAACACAACCAATCCAAAGAGAAAAAACCTACACACACTTTCCTAGTGGGATGAAACTTAACACATAATGAACAAAGGTTGCTTCAACAACTTAAAATATATCACAGTTTCCTAAGATCCTGTGCCCGTATGTAGCTCATAATGCCTGTACTTTAGAAATAACAGTCTTGTAAAAAAATTGCACAGGTAACAAACATTTTCAGTGTTTTGGGAGGGAAAAGGAAAATTGGACTTCTTTAAATATCTTAATGTGACTTAACATAGCAGGGAAAATACTGTGCTACTGCAGACAATGTTACCTGTTATGCTAATGCTCTGGTCCCAAACCTGCATCTGACTCCCTAAAATCCACTGAAATCAATTGATCCTCCTCACTGTCTTCAACAGGTTTGGATTAAACTGCCTAAGATTACATCATGTCACAGGAGACTAGTCTACAAGGACATGACACCAGACATTTATAAACATTAGTCTTGTTAGGCAAGAAGGAAATAATTATTGAGACCTAAGACACATTCTGTTGACTTAAAACACTAATACATCACGTGCAGATCAATATTGTATTATGCATACAACAGCAAAAAAGGAAAGCCATCTTTCCTTTAACTTTCCTGGATGGGCCTGTCTTTAGAATGAGGATCCTAAGTCAGTTCACAACCAGGAGAGGCAAACACAGCATCTTAAGTCAGTAGCAATATCAAATTGGCAAAGGGCAGAGAATCCCATGACCACGGGGTGAATCTGATAACTTGTCTGGAGTGCCTGTACCAGTCCTCCTTCCACTGCTTGTTCCTAAAGCAGCCACGTTCATTACTGTATCTGCTAAAAATCTTGAATTCAGTAGTGGACGAAGTTGACAGATGTTAATAACAAGTTAATATCTTCACTTCAGGTAATTCTTTAGTAATAAGAATTTTTCTTCACAGGCTGCATCTTCCTTTTTTTTTCTTTTTTAAATGCACTTCTTTATTTTAGGAAAATCTTTCAAGATGTTCCGAAAACTAAATTTGCCAAGAGTTCAAACTGTCCAGGCCATACAGAACAATTGATTACCAGCAAGAATAGAAGGGTTGGAAAATATGAGTATATCTGGCTCAAAAACCTCAGCACAGAACTGGTAACAAATTAATAAAGGGTGTCTGACCTAAAGCAACAAACTCAACACAACCAAAACTTTGCCTGCTCTCTGCTCTCTATATCCTACACCCTTCCAGTCTACATAGTCTTCCAGTCTATGTCCTTCCACCCTTCCTACCCACATGTGCTCTGCTTCAAATGCATTGAGTTCATCTCACATTTTGCAAGGCAGCAATCTCTCCACTGTTGCATCTTCCCATCTCTTTGGATATGTGTAGCTTGTTCTGCAAGCTCTGTGTTGTATCTGAATTTCAGCCTCTCAAATACCCTGCTGTACACCTGGATTTCCTACCAAAGGAAAAAAAGTGCACTCGGACCTCGTTTGGATATGGAAAAAAGATGACAGGGTACATAGCTCTTCATGAGAATAGAGGATTTCTTTCCTTTTCTGTCCATGAGCTACTTACTGCATTTTTTCAGCCTTACCTATCTACAATACTTCAATTCATGTCCCGTTAGGTAACTTGTTCCAGTGAACGTTTTAATTGCTGTTTCTCATACCTATTTTTATCCTTCTTTGGATCTGCTATATCATCTCTCACATAGTATCCCACAAAAATTGTCCTTTAGCTATTTCTTCGAGCTGCCTTTGTGTAATTTATTATCTCCATATGATCTTCTAGTAATGTTCTTACACAACTTTATCTCATGTATCAATCATCCATTCTACATATTGTGCCACAATTATCACAATGAATGTAGGCTACTGCAGCTGTGGAAGAACAATGCTTTCAGAGACAGCTCTCGAACAAAAGAAGAGAAATGAACATCTTCACCACAACCCCCCGCCCCCGTGAGAAATTCCGCTTTCCACTGTCTTAGACTCATTACCGACTGGAGGCCCCTACAACAATTAAGTACGGCAAGAGACCAGAGTGAGGTCAGATCTTTTCCTCTTTCCCTGGTCCTGCCACCAATCTATTGTGCTAGCTCTGAGTAAGTCTTTATCATCTCCCTGCTTCAATTTTCCTCCTCAACAAATGCGCCTAAAATGTTATCCCTCTTGGAGAAGTTAATTTGAGATGAGTACAGAGAACACTGTAAGGCTGGAATGTTTTTCTTGTAGTTAGCATGGTGACTCAGTCCACTTCCCATGGACAAAGCCCAAGAACAGCAATGTTTTCTTTTTGTATTTTCAGCCATCTTTAGTGCATTAGTGTTGAGGGGGGAGTTTCAATACTAGGAGGCAGGTGATAACCTGTGTGAATGTCTGAAACTGAACTTTTGAACTCTCAGGAAGGCTGCTGCTTCCTCCTGGCAACCAGTACCGTTTGGCTATAAATTGTGATAAAACCGTGACTGAAGAGTCGCACATCCCAACTCCTCCAATTAACAGAGACAGAACCCCCAATTAGGAGGCTGATCATGCATTGTTTTTCTACACACAGATTACTTGAGAAAATAGGAGGCTAGGGGCCTCAAAGAACGGTTCTGTGAAAGACAGACATGGCTTCGGAGAGAAGAAAGGGGCCTAGAAAGAAGGCAGTGAAAATTTCAGCTGGAGGCAAGATCCTGGAGATCAGAGGGCATATGTAG
The DNA here is from genome assembly GCF_028858725.1 of Colius striatus. Taxonomy (NCBI): domain Eukaryota; kingdom Metazoa; phylum Chordata; class Aves; order Coliiformes; family Coliidae; genus Colius; species Colius striatus. Next base: position 78,947,669 of record NC_084762.1, on the reverse strand, counting down.
GAATGACTGCCAGGGGGTGCTCAGGGACTTTCATCTGTAAAGCCCAAGGCCAGTAACTGTGGTCAGCAGCACACCACAACTTTAGTCTCTGGTGTTCCTGGACCAGCAGTGACCTCCTTGCTAAGAAGGGCAGCCAAGACCGACTGAACATAAAGCTGGAGGGAAATGAGTAAGTGTGAGATAATCTAGCAGGATAAAATCTCTAATCTTGTTGCTTCTTCAATAAACCCAAGTACCCACATCCACTATGGGCTGCTGGTTATTCTGCCTTGCCCATAAACATTACAAGTGAGTATCCTGCAATCTGTAGCAGAGACCATCCTTTTTGAACAAATGTCTGTCTGACACTGATGCATGAGGCCAAGGATGTATTACAATAATTTGAATACAGCTTCCTCTAGGATTTTCCCCAGTGACTGTGACCATTACCATGGCCTTCTGGGTACAATAAAGACATTCAAAAGTGAAATATCTATCCCACATTTATACAACACGCTCATATGTCTCCAGACAGTCTTTAAATCCTGCTATATACCCCAGAGGGCTCCCATAGCAAAGGTTGTGGCACTATGTGCAAGAATTGACCAGCACTCTTTCCTAAGCTACTAATTTCTGTGAAGTTATTGCAAGCAGGCAGGACTAGGCTTGCCAGTCTCAGTCCTATCTTATAAAAGAATGGAGCAGGAGAATAGGTACGCTGAAGTCTCTCACATCCCATCCTCCATGTTACTGGGGCCAGTCTAAAGTAACAGGGCAGGCTGACAGCAGAGTGATTAACAAATGATCCTGAGAAATTACAAGGTGTTTCTTCAGTAAATGCAGATGAATATGATGCTGTCAGAGAACTATTTTATTAGAGTGCCCCTGTTTTTAATTGGAAGCTCTTCCTAAGATATCTGAAACCAATGTCCAGACTATTTGCTCACACCAACATTTACAGTTTGGACTGAGAAACATTCTCAATTTTTTTTTTGTCATGCTTTGTTCACATGCCCAGATGACAACCCTAAGTCTCTCTTAATTTTTGTCCTGCTGCAAGAGAATAATATCCCATCCTTCTGGAAGATTAAATGAGCTATTTTGCAATCCAGGCCAGGGTACCCAGTGGGCCAGTTTATTTAAAAAAAAAAAAAAAAAAAAAAAAAAAAAGCAGGTGGGAAAAGAATAAGAAGCAGAAGAGAAACAGTTTCTTTCTGCTTGATTACAATTCTGAACTGTTTTGTTATGCACTTCAGGTTTTGGCCAGGTCTACCACCTGATTAAAAAGCTAAGGATTCTGAACCTGAGAAAGATGGAACATGTACCAAGCAGCATACATCTCCTTTCCCCATTTTCTCCCTTAAACTCTTGGAGCAGCTTACTTGAGCATTAATTTATCATGGGGTTGACCTACCTATTTGTGCTCCAGTTAGCAGGGCTTTTAAGAAGATTGTGCGGTGTTTATGTTAAGAGCTGTAGACCTTTTGATCAGAGTTGACTGGTTCCTAATGAACCTAGAGGGCAAGCAAGGCACACATAGCATTTAAATTTGGGTCAGGTACTTTTGCTCAGGTACTTTAAAATCCTGTATATGAGAGTCAAATTTAAGGTTCTGAAAGTTACACATTTGCAGCCCTTATTAGAGCAATATGGTATCTACAATGTGCCACAATTACCGAAATGGATTACTAATTTCATCAAAGTTGGATTTAAATAACACAGTAATGAAGTAAACTAATGGCATACTAAATAAAGCAGTAACAAAACATTTACAATATAATAAAAGAAGAAAATGCAACAAAAACTGGTAAGCTTCTGCAAGTACTAACAAACACACATGAATGTGATAAATATTTTATCCTCCCTTATTTGGAAAAAGCTCCAAAAAAATCTCTTGTTTCAAGAAATGTACTCACTTGCTATATAGCGCTTGCAGTTTGCAACCCTTACACTCAAGTCCTTATGAAACAAATATCCTCTCCATTTCCTGTGTATTAAAAAGATTTCTAAAACATTTTAAAATACTAAAACTTGGAGGTAAACATCCTAAGCTAAAATAGTTTCAAGCCCTGTTTTCTGAACAATGAAGAAGGGTGCAAATTTTTAAAACCACAGTCAGAAAAAAATCTGAGCTTAAAAAAAGACCATATAACACGAACAGAGGTCATGAAGCTCACAGCTACAACCACCTGTGTATCAAATTCAGATGGTTTTTAAATATCTGTATTACTTTCAATTCTGATTTTTGTGTACAATCATTCCACATATGTTTAACTTTTCTTGTATATTCTTTCTCTGACCTTGACTGTTGTATCAGTTTAGGTTCAGTTATGAAAAGTTGCTTGCTGTTCATCAGTATGTAGAGTTTTTCCATGCGTAAACTTACAACAGTCACTGCAAGTTGTTGTACACTGATTATATTGGAAATTTTTCATAATTATGTTTCCCCAAATACCTTCTGGGGATATAACATTTAAAAATATTTCCCACTGGGAAAATTTCCTTTTTTACCCCCTCCCTTTTATTTCCCTATTCTTTTTTTTTTCTTATAAATCAAAGGAGCAAAAATTTCAAGTTACTTAATGCATGATTTATTGTACCCCTTAACATACAAAGTTATTTTGAAAAATAGCTTTAGAACATGCTTATTTTGAAAAGGCTGTTTTGTTTCTCTGATCTCCAGTTCAAGTATATTAGAACTTGCAACAGTTTTTCTCCAAATCTCTCTCCTGTGAATAACTTGGGATCGGAAAGCAAAGCTGGTTTATTTCAAGCTCATCCATCAGCACCAATAATAAAGACTTGAGATTAAATTATGTCCTTCCTCACTGATTCCAATACTCTGGAATAAAAAGCTTTACTTACAATTTCCTTTGCTTTGTTCTGTATATTTAAAGTACACTATGTCATCCTTTCAGAGCCAAATTCATTTATTCCTAAGCAATCCAGCTAAGCTCACTGAAGTCTTCTGTAATTCCCAGATCTAGTTCTGCCTTCTAACAGGCCTTTCAAATCTCTCTTGAAAGTATAAAATTGGACAAGCTGGTAGCACTGAAGATGCATTTGTTATTTTCAAATCAAATTATACTTTCTCCTACCTTCTCTTGTTACCTTGACAAATAAAACCAAAGTTGTACCACAGGAAAGATAAAAGATTATTTCTGTGCAAAAGGTTCCCTCTCCATTCCTTTGATATGCTGCATTCTCTCAATAATGCAAAGCAATAGACCAAGTGCAGGCTCAAAGCCACAAGTCACATGGTTTTTCTTGCAATTATAATTTTAACCCTAGCATGTGCCAGTATTCTACACTATTATGATATATCCTTTAAAAGCTTATCAGTCAGCAGAGATATCTACTTGTAAAAGAGATTTCACTCTTAAGCTCTTATTCTGACAGGTATCCTGTTTGTAGGATTTGAGAAAGGGAATATTTTTCCCCCAAGTGGAATGCATACATAAAACCCATTTCTTATGAAATAATTATCTCCTGCTTCCTCTGCTCTTCTCTGAGGAGGAGGGTAGGGAATATTCTGTTTACCTGTTTTATAAAACTCTAACTTTGGTTAAAACCTTGAGAGACAATATATTAGAATTTACTGACTTCTATTCAAACATTCCTTTGATTCAAATCTTCAGTGAATCTTTCAACACAATAGTTACATAAATTGTTTGGGTTTTTTATAAGAGAAAAATTTCCAATACAGAAAATGTCACATTGAAAGTTGAGGATAGAGCTTAACACCACTCATTGGTAAAGTATAATGCAGCAAACATTGCTGCCCTCAGTTTTGTAATACAGGTATCTTTTCAAGTGAGGAAAACATGCTTGTACAACTTCCAGCAGTATAACTGTAGTGTAACTTCACTAATATCCTTTCTTTACTAATATCTTGCACAAGAACAAAATCTATCAAATAAGTCTGAGGTTTTAACACGGTACTTCCATTTTGGACTCCATTTTGGCATTTCCTCTTCCCTTCCCCCAAATACTTTAAACTGCACATCAACATGGTCACCTTCTGCTTTATGTTGATTCAGCTGAATTATGAGATACAGTGTAAATCTGAATCCTATTTCAAACTAGTTGACAGCAGTGAATTCTTCTCAATGTCACATTTTTGATTGTAGGAATATTCTTGGATTAACAAATGTGAAAATATTTATGGAATATGGGAAATGAAATCTCATTTTAGATATAAAAAAAGCTAAAAAAAAAAAGGCAGAAATACCATTTCTGAGTTACAAATACCAAAATGTAAAAAACCCCAAACTAGTTAGAATAATCATTAGGACTATTTAATTCTAATAATTCAAAGAATGTTAGATTCCACTGCTCCATTAAGATAAATGACAACCTGTTATATAAATGGAATCATTTAGACAAAATTTGCTCACTGCTTAAGAACCATGAAATCAAAAGACCCAGACAGAGCAAGGCACATTCCTGTTGATTTTCTTAAGATATTTTCTAGACAAATCTAGCCAAATGGCTCCGACTTTATGAACCAAAGTAGCAATCTTAATCACTGGTCCTTAAGAATCTGAAGTACAGCAGACAGAACTTCCAGAAGAGTAGCACTCCACAAGGTTAAACTGCTTCAACTTTGATTCTGGTCTATGAGAAAAAATTTAATTTGGCCTAGAGGTTCCTATGCCTTATACAACTCCTTAGTTGGGTGTTTGTGCAAGAGTTCAAAACAAGTGTTGGCTACAATTGTTTCATCATGAAAGCTTAAATGTATTTTAGTGGTATTTTCACCAAGAGGGCTATAGCTATTTCTCTAAATGATATGGCTAAAACAGCTAGACAGCTCTTCTTTCCTGAGAATGGTATTCCCCAGTGCATAGTACATTCCACTTTAGGAATTCTCAAACGGTTATCCTGACTTTGTGAGGGTGAGGGAGCAGTGGAACAGGCTGCCCAGCGGGGTTGTGGAGTCTCCTTCCCTGGAGGTCTTCAAGATCCGCCTGGACATGTTCCTATGTGACCTAAGTGAACCTGCTTCTGCAGGGAGGGTGGACTAGATGATCTCTAAAGGTCCCTTCCAACCCCTACCATTCTATGATTCTATGACTGCTCCTCTTGGTACAATATTGTTTCAAGAGCTAAAAGGCTCTCCTCAGCTAGTTCTTTACATCTTTTCACTCATTACTGTACTTGTTTCTTGCACATAATCACTCATCAATAGAACTGAGCACTGCACAGTGCCTTGGATGCTTTACTTTTTGTACTGTTGAGGGCCTTCCACTGACAACTCTGCAGCCTAACTGCCACAAGGAGGAACAACCAAGGGCAACTTTGAACAGGCCTGGTGAAACCTACATAGTTACTATGAGAAAAATATGTAGGTGTCATATAGGTACCATTTAAAGCAAATAACATCCACAATTACTATGAAAAAATATAAGGCTGTCTTGCACATAAGAAGAGATTCATTTCAACAGCTCATATTCCAAGAACATTACTACATACAAGACTACATACACCATAAATTTAAATCAAAGTGCTAAAAATTCAGGGTCACATGGACAACTGACTTCATTCATCCTGCAAAAATACATTCTTCTTCACAGGACACCTTTCACCATTGTAATTGCTGAGCTGCTTGGTAGCCTGTCACATCTAAAAGCCAGCCTGTCACATCCTTAATTGTTGCCTTTACATCTTCCTGTTGAGATAGAGAGAACATGTCTAGCAGCCTGAAAATGGCTTAGAAAGTGTACTACTTTCTCATATCACATTTACATTTAAAACCAACCAACCAGCTCTAAAACTGATCAGTATTACAACTGTATTAACTCACTATTTAGCATAAACTGTAGCTACTGTAGATGCCATAGACATAGTATGCAATTATATAACTCACTAAGCAAATTATTTTTGCCCCTGCTCAGGGAAGGAAAAGTTTCCTTGTGACAAAGCTTGAGTCATAGTTTATGTGAAGAAATGAGGCTTGACTTACTGGAATCACCTGTATGCCCTGACAAAAATCAGCACAAAACTTATTAACAATAAAAGCAAAAAGTACCTTATCTTTCAATATTCTGGTGAGCTAATGTCACGGTCAACTTGCTTTAATGAAACCACCACCAGTTTCTTTGGCAACAGTCACCTGTCTTAGTGGTTCCTCTACTTCTGTTGCTAAATTCAACAATGTATTTCCACACTTATCTGGATTTCACTGGGTAAGCCACTGTCCACCAGCTCCCTCATGTCCTCATTGCATCTCATGTGTCACACCCTCATCACCAAAAGCTTGGAACCACTGCCAACACTTAAAAAATACTTCACTTGGTGCCAACGACAGTTTAGGCCTTGCTCCAGTTCCTCTTCACCGGCGTAAATCAAGTCAGGCACCTACACTATGTGATGCTGAACTCCCATCTCAAAGCTACTCTATAATGCTTTTAGGAGAAATTCCCCACTTCAGAAGACTTATTAAGTTAGCCCAACCACAAGACACATCTCGCCTCTGTGACCACTTATTACCGTGCTACCCCAGCGCCTCGACTCGCGGCACAGGCACAGCTGGGGGTACAGACTGGGCCAAGGTGCGGCGGGCGCTCTGCCTCACCGCCACCGGGCCTCGACCCCAGCGCCCCACGCGCCCGGCCGGGCCCTACAGCCGCCTCAAGCGAGGGAGCGGCGGTCAGCCCGGCCCAGCCCTTCCCTCCACACCCACATCGGTAACCACGTCCGCACCGTTATGTCAAGACGCTGAGAACCAAACACCCCTCCACACCCGAACCCTCCACTGGCCATAGCAACAAGCACCCCTCGCGCAGGCGCAAGCCGCCGCGCCGCCTCCCCTCCCCCCAGCCCGCGCCCGGCCGCGCGTGCGCAGGCGCACGGCCCCTTAGAGCTGCGGCCGCGCGCCGCTCCCGCGCGCTCTCGAGCTCCGCCTCTCTCTTTTCTTTTCCGTCGCCAAGATGGCGGAGTACGACCTGACCACCAAGATCGCGCACTTCTTGGACCGGCACTTAGTCTTCCCGCTGCTGGAGTTTCTCTCTGTCAAGGAGGTACATGTCGATTCCTGAGGCGGGAGACCCGGCCTGGTAGCTGGGAGAGGGATAGAGTGGCAGGCGACACCACCCGCAGCTGGTGCCTCGTGCGGGCCGCGGTGCGCCGTGGCCGTTTCCGTTTCTGTCTCCTTTCTCAGGCATCGCTGGACCCGGGCTCAGCCTGTGTGGTGATTCGGAGCTCGCTACCTGAGGGAGGAGCTCGGGGTCTCTATGCCGTAGGGGTTGAGGGCGAGAAGAGGTGTGTGGGCCTTCCTTGTGAAGGAGGGAGCGCGGGCAGGGCCGTGAGCCGAATGGAGGCCTGGGGCAGCGGCTTCTGCCGCAGCACAGCTCCCTGGGTCGATCGCGTGCCTTTCCCCTTCCTGGAAGCTGACGTCGTTATTTTCCCTCTTCGAGGAAGGGAAAAGCAAAAGGTCTCGCTTATAGCTGTGGTTCATTTTCTGCCTGCTTTCCGATAGCGTGAGCTCGACAGCATTGCACCTCGTCCGTGGGCCTTGTCACTCCTGTTGTCTCTCAGCTGTGGAGTTGTGGGACGGTGCGGGGGGCTGCAAGTCAACTTTCACTTAAAGCTATTATTGTCGTTACTTGGCGGTTAAACCAACTGCAAGTCACTTCTAGAGCTGCTCCTCGTTGATCTTGTGATCTATTTTTTTAAACTATCTTGTTGTGAAGATCTAATGCTGGAGGTGGCTTAGATTGATAAGTGTTTAGTCTAAAGTATCGGAAGTCTTCATCTGATTCATTTTTAAATGGAAACAAAATGTGTAAAGTTATGTAAGATTTGAGTTTTAAACAGATTATCTTAGGCATCAGAAATGAAATAATTAAGCCTGAATACATTGAGGCAACTTGACTTAACAATTTATTATGTTTAATGGATATGGACTTTATGTGATATCTGTCATATTGGGGGCATTTTAAGTATTTTGACATTTGTAGATAAGCACAAGTTAATTAAACAGTTATTTTTGTGGTGTTAATCTTGAAAAATGTGCTGTTCAGAGCAAAGTTAAACTTTTGCAAGATGTATGTCTGAAATGTCCATAAATGTTGTGTGAAGAACTGTAATACAGCCTTCATGCAGATGTGTTTTTTGAGATCTACTTTAGTTTAGGCCACCACCTTCATCTTGAAGAGCTAACAGCAATTTACAGCTCATGGCTAAATTATGGGATAGGAACTTAAAAAGAGCAATTTAACAACTTTAAAAGAGCACCATCCAATTACACAAGCTAAACTAAATGTGCTCTTAGGATATAGACTATCTTACTTTAATCTATGCTATATTGGAATTTTAAGTTTGATCTTATGTAACATAAAGCAAGTCTCAGAGGAGATACTTGTCTGCACTGTTTAGCATGTTATTTTATGGAAAGCATTCACTGCTTTGAAAGAAAAATCTAACCAAGGTGATGAGAAGTTTTATATATATATATATATATACACACACACACACATCTGGAGAGTTTTCATGTTGGATTTTTCCTCATGAAGTGTATAGTAGGAATTACTACTCCTGGTAAAGGAATAGTAATCTAAAATGTTACTTGTTTTCTAACTAGTCTTTGAAGTTTCTGCGTTCATAAATAGCAGGAAGTTTCTGGTATGTTGAGAAGACCAGAAACAGAGGCTGTATGGAGAGCACACCAAATAACAAAGCTATGAGAACTTGCAAAACTCTGAGATTTTTATGCTTAAAATTATTTGATTGGATATAAATCCATAAATAAACTGTACTGTAAAAGTAACTATGTAATGGGAATTGGAAACTCTTTAATAGTATTCAAAGAAATCTGTTAATAATTCCTGTTTCAGATATACAATGAAAAAGAGCTACTCCAAGGAAAATTAGATCTCCTTAGTGATACCAACATGGTGGATTTTGCTATGGATGTGTACAAAAATCTTTATTCTGATGAAATCCCACATGGTAAGCTGCTCATTTAGAAGTAAAATTTCTTTTACAACTTATTTAAAATAATATATAACTAATGGTAATTTGCTTGTTCCACTCAAAAATAGAATACTGTTTAACTTCGGCCTTAACAAAAGGATGTGCAATAACAAATGGAATCTCCTATTCCTGGGAACTTTGGGTTTGTTTGTCTATCAGGAGCTTCAGCACAGTGATTTTAGGGTCACCTTCTTTTTAAAAAAGAAAAGCATCTGGTATGTTAAGACTAGATTTCCTTTGTATATAATTCTGTTAGTCTCTCTGTCCATCGCTGACGTTTAGACTTTGAGCAGACAGAGATGTTTTTGAGAATATTTTCCTCACTTCTGTCAACCTATAAATTGCTGTTTCTCAACAAGAAAACCAAGGATAATTAATATTATCGTAATTAATATGGAACTTAATGTCTTATTGTCATCTCAGTGATTTTTGGAACTTTCTTGTTTGCAAATTTCTGTCTTTCTGGGGAGTGTTTGGGGAGAAAATTACAAAATCTTACTTTCTTCGATTTCATTGTTTTTTACCATTGTTTCTGGGTTGTTTTTGTGTGTGTTGGTTTGGTTTAGGTATTTTCCTTCCTGACCCTAGTCTTTGAATATATGCTTTCTTCCTATTTTTCTGTCTTTCATTTTGTGGAATTCTTCACCTTTTTCTAAACTAGTGGGACTACAGTTTGTCTTGCCTGCAGCTTAGGAGGAAGAAACTCAGATATTTTTGCGTAGTCAGGTACAACATCCTACTGTTCTTTTGCCTCTGGGTGTTATTCTTTCTAGGCTTTTTAAACAGCAGAGTTGGCATTTAGCCTCTTTGGAAATACCTGAAGAGAATGGATAGACTTAGGAACCTTGGATTCAGTGTTTTGACCAAATCTTCGGTGAGATATTGTTGTGTATGGGTATATATGAAATAAGTGGGACTGGTGAAGAGAATGAGAATTTTTCACTTCTGTAATCTAAGAAACAGGTTTAATGATAGCTTCAACTTTAGATTTCTTATCAGTTCTAATTAAAAAAGTCAGACCATTTCAGGGCTGGAAAAATCTCAAAGCTGAATAGATTTTTTTTTCTTTCTTTCCTTACTCCAGCTTTTCTAAACTGTTGAATATTACTCTATCAGTAGTAAATAAGTAGTAAAATCATAGAATGGTAGAGATTGGAAGGCACATTTAGATATCATCCAGTGCAACTCCCCTGCCAAAGCCAGTCCACCTAGTTCAGGTCACACAGGAATGTGTCCAGATGAGTTTTGAAGACTTCCAGAGAAGGAGACTCCACAACCTCCCTTGGCAGCCTGTGCCAGGGCTCCATCACCCTCGCAGTAAAATAGTTTTTTCTTAAGTTTAAATGGAAATTTTTGTATTCCAGCTTCATCCCATTACCCCTTATCCTATTGCTAGATACAATAGAAAAAAGAGATGTCTCAGCTTCCTGACACCCGCCATTTAGATATTTGTAAATATTGAGATCCTCCCACAGTCTCCTCTTCTCTCTAGACTAAAGCAGCAAAAGCACAAGAAATAGCAATCCTAGCACACCTTTACAAAGTAACTAATTCAGTAATATTTTTATTATGGCCACTTACTTAAGCAAGCTGCTAAATGTATGATTTCCTAAGGTCATAGCTGCAAGTAAGTTGGATTAATTTGGTCATTGGAAAAGCTCTACCTTCAGATTGTCCAACCATTTCCACACAATGTTTTTCTTATACTTTTTTTCAAACATCTCTTTAAGATTTTACATCATCAATTTGGCAGGATTTTTGTTTGAGTATATATAATGACTTACTGTTGTTTGATCTGTGGCCTTTATTGAAAATTATTTAAGCAGAGGTAATACTTTCATGTGGTAATACTTAATATTTAAGCAGAGATAGTACTTTCAGAGTACTTGCTTCTACAGCTTCCTATGAAAAAGATCTTACCTTACACAAAGATGTTTCTAGTGTGTGTCACGTTCATGCGTCAACGCTTACCAGAATGTATGTACAGACAGGAGGTTTTTATTCATGGAATGAATAAATTATTTCATTAGCATTTTACATCATCTTTTTTTTTTTTTTAAAGAAATTATCATTTTAAGTACTCAAAGCTGTTTGTTTATACTATTATACTTGGAAATGTCTCTGGACAATATATAGTTGCCTTTGTCTTGTCTTCCATGAGATCAACTTAAAATTACAGAGTCAGGAGATGTCACAGGAAAACATTTTCATATTCCTATTAAGTCAATTGAATGGGTTTTCTTTCGTATTTCCCCCTTCCTCTTTTATAATCTCAAGATTCATCTGAAGCTGGAGATAATTTCTCCTTACTGGAACACTTCCTATCAGGCAAGTCATTCTTGGATTTAGTCTGGGTCACCATTACAGTGTTACCTACTTTGGACCTCCTTCACAAACACATAGGTAGTGAAATTACAAAAGAAATGTCACTGTGGCATTGGGTGCCCTGGGATGTGGTTTACTTTCACGACTTGCTGCATACTGTTATCCTGGGATTTGGTCTTGATTTCTCTGATTTGGTGTGTTTCTGGCTCATATAGCTGGTCTTGGGGTGCTACTTTTTTTTTTTCTTTAGGCTTATTTTGGGGTGTTGGGTTTTTTTGTTAAAAATACAGGTTTTCCTAGGTCTTGTAAGTGTTCATTTTATTGCACTGGTAGCACATGGTGATGAACTTTGAGTCTATATAAAGTAGTCACCTTAAAGCTATTTAGTTCTATTTCCTAACTTTTAAGAAAAAGGTTTTATGTTCTCATTGAACATGCCTAGTGTTTCAAATCATAGTTTTGCAGACTGAGCTGGTCTAAATCCTTCCTTTCAGTTTTCTAAGAATGTGCTTTCAAAACCAGGTCAGTTAGAGGAAAATTAATCTTGTTGGTATCATACCACTGTTTACTTTTTCCAGGTTTAATTGAAATAAGCAAACTTACTTAAAGGGTTGTTTCTCCCTTAGTGGAAGCCTGAAGATGCCTTGTCTAATACAGACTGCTCCAGCTGTACCTGCTTTTTAGTGGCTTAATTAGAACTCCATGTAGGAGGAAAGGAACCAAGTCTTAGAAGCCTTTTATTAAATTAATGAATCATTAAGATAATTGTGGTTTTGTGAGCTGACTGAAAGGACAAATGAGGTAGGAATTGGGACAATGGGTTCAAATATGCTGGCAGCACCATGTAATTAGAGGTTGGTTTCCGTAAAAAAAATAAGATATTACATTAAAATCTTTTTTATTTGTGTTTAGCTTTGCGTGAGAAGAGAACAACTGTAGTCGCACAGCTGAAGCAGCTTCAAGCTGAAACTGAACCTATTGTCAAGATGTTTGAGGATCCAGAGACAACAAGGCAAATGCAATCCACTAGGTAATTTCTAACATCATTTCTCAGGATGACTTGTTGGTACTTCTTAGATATTGATGATAGAAATGCTGTCTGTGTAGCAATTGCGAAGACAGACATTTTTATTTCCAGACAGTACTTAAGTAGTGCTTGTGGTCAAGTAGTTGAAATAGCTGTATGCAATTTTCTCTTTTCGGTGTTTTTTTTTACCTGCAGTGTGTAAGACATCTCTGTTGTTCTTAATGTTCATTAATCATCTTGGTACAAGTGGTAGCCAGTTGAGGTTAGGTTTAAGGATTGGGAGCCTCTTTTTTTCTGGGGTTTTTGGGGGTGGGAGGGGCACGTGTTTGGAGGCCCTTTTAAGGAGAAATGTGAGATGAAAGAATTCAGATATTCTTTTCTGGAAGACTGTCTGCTCTCTCTCCCTTTTTTACCTTCCTCTTTCTTAATCTGAGAGGCCTTGTGGATAAGCATCCTTTCAACCTCGTAGCGCATAATTCTTTTCAGGCATCCTGTCCTTACCCTCTCCCACACACCCAGACTGGCCATCTTGGTGTAAGATATTGCTCATAATAATCTTTAAGATGAGTCTGATTTATTCTGACTTTGCCGATGGGAGTAATTAAAGTAGAATGAGTTTGCATGTTGTATCTAAGGACTAGGAATGTTGTTTTTTGTGGTTAAGCCTGAATCAGACACTATAGGAAAGAGTCCAAGTGTAGTCACTGAGGAAGTAACCATGCAACTTCAGCAGAGTAAGGAGTAGGTATTCACTTAATGTGAGTTACAGCTTGCTGTATTTACATAGTAAGCATTGTCATTACTGTTGCAAATGTGTCTAACCAACTATGGAAAATTAATTAGATCCCTTCTTTCCTGCTCTGAAGATTTCAAGTAGAGCATACCACATCAGGTAGAGCACTTATGGCTCAACTTGAGTTTCAAGGTGAAGCCTGTACTTGGATTTACTATTAACAAACTTTATGCATCTACTGATGTGGAAGACTAACATTGCTTCTGGAATTTTCCTAGAAAAGCATTGAGTGCACAAACCTTTTTTTCTGAGTCTTCAGAAATCCTCTTGATGAGGTATACCTTCGTGTGGAAGTAGCACCCCCTGAAGAAAATGGGTTCCTGGAGGGAAAGCAACTTCATTAGAACTTACCCCTTGTTTCAAGTACACATTATCATCCTTTTTTTCCTTTCCCCTCATAGCCCACCTTGCTGAGAAACTTTATCAACCCAGTTGGCCTGTGCTTCTTGCACACTGCACATTTTTTTCAGAATTTGTGCAGTCTAATTTAGAGCTTGGTCAGTGCAGAAGTGGTGAGATGCAATGCATTGGGTCTCAATCTACACATGAAACAAGATGTCAGTAGAAATCATGAAATCTGTTAGCTTTCCAACACTTAAGGAAAGCTTCTATTTTTTGTTCTGATGTCCCTAGAATGTACTTAAACTTTTGCTGTAGAAAGCATTGTCAGAGTAAGTAAGCCACCTTTATATCTGATTTCAACGTGGATATCTGCCACATAATTATATTAAGAAAAGGAGTTAAATTTGCTTATGACTTGGATGGTTATGCAAAGCCAGGAGCCACTTCATAGCTTTCAGAGGTACAGCTTTGAAGGTGAAAGTCCCAGTTGCTGTTGCTTAACTGACTGAAGTTATTAACTGGGACTATCTTACCTCTAAAGAGAAGACTTCTTGATACTAACGCAACTCTATTAAGTCTAATCAAACATCTGACCTGCATAGAGACATCTCCTTCAGGTCTTGATTTGCCTTTAGCTGCTTACAATGTTTGGCCTGGGAAAAAAAAAAAAGACTTTGTTGCAGTTCTAAGTACTAGCATTTTTTGGGAAATGTATTCTGTTACTTGACCTTTGATCTGCAGAAGGCAGTTGGTAGTACTTACTGCAAATCAGAAATGCCATGTTTAAAAGTAAGAGATACAGTCCAAAAATGCATAGAATATAGCTTGCCAAATGATGTAAAATATTAGCCTTACTGTTCGTATACAGCAGATATTGTTTTAGAAATGATACATCATTTTTGCTTTTAAAGATGTCTGAAAACTTTGCATCTCAGAAATACTGGTTTTTATTATTGGCTTGACAGAAGTTCTAATCCAGACTGTTGATGTTATACTGTAATGGGGAGAATCAGACTGAAAGGTGTCGATCTGGCTAGACCTGAGTAGTGTGGTTTGGATAGTAGAAAGCAACTTTTGATTCTTTGACTTCTGTGAATCTCTGCTAGTGAATTCTGAATCTGCGTAAAATGGAGCTTCATATTATCAGGACTTTAGAGCATGACTTTTGCTCTGTGACAGTACTGTTTGAAACATGTAAGTCTGGGAAGTGGTAGAAGGTGATAAGTGAAGGAGACTTTGCAAGTGGAAGGTCTTTCAAGAATAAGCCAAAACATTTGATTTTTTTTTTTGCCTTGACAACATACCATTGCCCTGTAAGATTGTAGAAGTTCTAATTAAACGAACTGAACTTTCTAGTCAGCTGATGTCAGAGTAAATGAGGAAATTTTTGTTCCAAGAGGGATTCATAGCTTGTTACGCTCCTCTTAATTTAAATCCTGGGTATATGTTCTATCAAATGTGATAGTTCCATGCATAGTCTGAGTCACCTTTACCACATGATCGATTGGAATGTGAATGCACAGAAGAGATGAAGTAGAGGGTAGCTACAGGTAATAAAGCATGTCCAGGGCCGTGAGGGGCTAGAGAACAGAAAAAAATATCATTACTTCTTTCTGCATGGTAGGAATGCAGTCCATGCAATTGAAGTGCCAAATTGAAAATATTTTCTGTTGATGAATGTAAATTCAACTGTGATTCAACAAGTTCAATCAACTTGTTGCTAGATGATTGCAAAGAGTTTGCATAGAATTATTCTTATATGTGTTGTGTTGTATGTGTTGAAAAGATAGTGTGCTAAAATTTCAGTCTGAGTTGATCAAGATCCATTGCAGATAGTGAATAATTTTTTTAACTGAGAAATGTATTTAAAAAAAAATACCACAGGTATCTAATGTTCTGTGCTCATTAATATGAGACTTACTGGTGGTAGGTAATTTCATGCTTGCCTACTGGAGGCTTGAACCTGGATGTAGATAATGTTGCTTGTCCTTTTATTAGGTTGATTTATTTTTTTTTATTCAACATCAATCCTTAAAAATGTGACCACATGTTTATTAGAGATTTAGAACTTAATAAGCATGATTACTGTTCATAGTTGTGCATTCTGCAGGCACTTACTGTGGAAAAGGTATTCTTGCTAACCATTGTGTATCAGTGGTAACAGTGGGATCAGTTTCCTTTCTAATTCTATTTTACTTCAGTCTTTGGTTATTTTTTCCTGTCTCCTGTTAAATTCCAGCTGCTTGACTAGAGTATAAGCTCATGCTATAAGCTGAGGATACCATAAAATTTATAAAACAAACTCCCAGCCTTTCTTAACTCTAGTTACTGTTGCAGATGGCATTCTTCATTTGAAGCTATATTCATTTTAAGGTTTTGAAACTTTTTCATGACAATTTATGAATTGTTGTCTCACTTTCTGCAGATGCTTTTCCACAACAAATGGAGTAGTATATAATTTTAAATTTATACTTGATAATTTGGGATATCTTACTCTTGATGGCTGAAGATTGTGTTACGTAGAACATTGTGTGATGACAGTCAGTTTTGTGAAAACAGCAGTTTTTATCTTTGTGTTATAGGGATGGTCGGATGCTGTTTGACTACTTAGCTGAGAAGCATGGTGTAAGTGTTTTAATTCTTACATGTGTTTGAATTCAGTTCTAAGTATCTCTGTCCAACCTGCGCCACAGCTAACAGCTCGGAGCAATTATGGACCTGACTCATGTCAATGTAGCTAATAGGTAGAATTTCTAATGCTAACGTATTCTATTTGAAGGCCTTTCAACTTCTATTTTTTATAAAAGCAAAAATAAATGTGGAGCTTAGTGTTAGCTGCATCCTTGTAACTAGGGTGTGCTTTACTTTGTAATACAAAATTTCACTGTTTTTTTTTCCCAGTAATGGTATAATCTTTAATTCAGTAGCATGTATTAAGAGTATCATTTTCTTTTGTTTTGCCTCAGTGTGCTGTCTTTCAAAATACTTAAAGGTTACTTTACTATTTAAATTCACTTGTAACAGCATGTTTCTTTTTTCCTGATGAAGAAAAGCTTTTTTGTGTTACTTTTCAGTTCAGGCAGGAGTACCTGGATACACTCTACAGGTATGCAAAATTCCAGTATGAATGTGGTAACTACTCAGGAGCTGCAGAATATCTCTACTTCTTCAGAGTTCTGGTAAGTTTAGATATGTGTTTGGTTTTGTGTTTTGTTTAGAGATTGGTTTGATATTTTTTTTTAATAGAATAATTAAAGCAGTAAGTTCACTATTAAATATTAAAATAAAATACTTTTAGACTTTTTTTTGAGCCAATGACTGTGCATCAAAGAAAAGCTTAAAAGAGTTGCTAGTAGTCATCTTTGACTATTCAGCAATTCTATAATTTTCATGCATAATTCACAACCGTCCTTCAAAATTGTAGGTCTTGTGGTAACATTTAGTTACAATGAATAAAAAAGAAGTATTCAGTATCCTGGATTGTTTGGTTTATTTTTTTTTTTTAAAAGGCAAAATGAATACTTGTTTTTGTGCACAGATGTAGTCAACAGTAGTGAAAGGCTTGTAGGTGGATTGAATGTAATTTGCAGTAATGGTGAACTGCCAGCTTCTTATCTGTCTTGTCTTGAATTTTTTGATAGATTTAAAAGTATAAGTCATCTGCCTAAGAAATGTAAACAGCTTAAATGAGAACTGTGGAACTAAATCCATCGTCTCTGAAGTAACTCTTTTCATGTTGTTGTAATTCATATCGTTTGCTAATGGTGGGAGTGAATTCTGAGAATGAAGATTTAGTGTCTTTTAAGAATCTCAACACAATAAATTTATTGTTGGTGGTCAGTGAATGTGCCATTTTACTAACAAATGGAAATTTAAGATAACTGCTTGAAAATCCAGATACTGTAGCTAGAACAGTTGCAATATCTAAAGGCAGTTGTGACTAGCTAACTGTAATTATGTGATTTGGAAGGAGCACAGTGAGTGTGAACATCCTCAGCTACAAGTATCTGTTAAGTTGGCACCTTGCCTTCCTGGAAGATAAGACTTCTAAACTGTGTGTGTCACTGATATGTGGAGCGATTGCTGAAAATCTGTGGTGATTCATATGTTGAGATTTGTTTCTTGCTGTCTAATACTTTAGCATTATTTCAGAATGTTAGAGTAAATAACAGTAATTCCTGTAATTGACTGTAATTAAACCAGCAAAATTGAGAAATGCGTCTTCAATCCAAATAGGGCTTAAAGCAGGAATTAGTTGAATTCTTAGTTTAAGTGTTGATAATAAACCTGACTTTTGGTGTTAGGTACACTCCATGTGCTGAGAAGGGAAATAAAAGTTACTTGTGTATGGTTGGGGTCAGCTGCCCTCAATTCTTTCTGCCTCCACTTTGGGCTTAACGTTATGTTCTTTTGTCAAATAACCAATTTCAAAAAGTGAAGTAGAGTTTTGCACTGGTAGTGGCTTGATATAGGGCTAATCCTGATGGGAGAAGATTTGTTTAAAGTTCTATGTGATGAAACATAACCTATGAAAGAACTATTGTAACTGATCTGAAAACAGAATTTGACACTGTGAATGACCTAGTGTAATTCATTCCTATATAAAACTAACACAGCTTGACCTTAGGACCACCCTTCCAGGAAACAGATTCACTACTGCAGAGTTGCAGTTCTACTGGATGTTTCTGTAAGAAGTCTTGTTTTTTTTACGCAGGATTAGCAGAAAGAACTTTGAATACTATTTTTTTGGGGTGGTTACCTTCTGTCATGAGGTCTTTTGGAACAACTATGTCATATGGTGCTCAGCATTTTTTTTTTCTCCTGGAATTTAAACTGCAGCTGCATGGAGCTTTGTCTTTTTTTTTTTTTTTAGTTCCTATTTCAGAAATTTTTACTGTTCTTAATTTTCTATATCTCTTTTTTTTTTTAAAGTACTTCACCTACAAAGATAGGACCATGACATTTTGATGTTTTGTAAATTAAAAATACTGCCAGAAGATACTTCACTTTTTAAAAAAGTATATAATAACTAAAAAAATACTAAGAGTATTATTTTGTTGCCGTTGTTGAAAATAGGTCCCAGCAACAGACAGAAATGCTCTGAGTTCTCTGTGGGGAAAACTAGCCTCTGAAATTCTGATGCAGAATTGGGATGCAGCCATGGAAGATCTCACAAGACTAAAGGAGACAATAGATAATAATGTAAGTAAAATCTTGGTCATGCTAGTAAGGTCAGAGGTTAGTGTTCAGGTGTTATTGTGAATCACTTGCAGTCTTGTTTAGGAGTAGTTAACCACCTTTTCACGATAGTTCAGCTTATTCAGCTTCCTCACCACCTCCTCAATTCAAGTGAGCACCAAGAACACAAAGGGAAAGAGTGGGACTGCAATACTCATTCAGAGCAACTGAAGTCATTAAGGACCTCTCAGTCTTTCTCTCTGTTTGTGAGGCTTCAGTGGCTGTATTTGAAATGTGAGAGTATTACTCTTAGAAACTAGAATCTTGAAAAAGTGTGGGGTTTTTTTTTTTCTTTTTTCCCTTTCAGAATAATTTTTTAACTAGATGGCAGATAACTAATGTTAACAAATTTTCTTCTCTAATTTTTCTTATTTGTGAATTTACATTATTATAATAGAGTATTAAGTTTTACTATTAAATTTAATGACCTCATGTACCAGTACAGGTTGGGGAATGATCTGTTAAGAGAGTAGTGTAGAGGAAAGGGACCTGGGGAACCTGGTGGACAGCAGGATGGCCATGAGGCAGCAATGTACCCTTGTGGCAAAGAAGGCCAATGGAATCCTGGGGTGTATTAGAAGGGGTGTGGGTAGTAGGTGGAGAGAGGTTCTCCTCCCCTTTTACTCTGCCCTCGTGAGACCACATCTGGAATATTGTGTCCAATTCTGGGCCCCTCAGTTCCAGAAGGACAGGGAGCTGCTGGAGAGAGTTCAGTACAGGACCAAAAAGGTGATGTAGTGGAGCATCTCCTTTATGGTGAAAGGCTGTGGGAGCTGGGACTCTTGAGTTTGGAGAAGAGGAGACTGACCTCATTACTGTTTGCATATACATAAAGGGCAAGTATCAGGAGAATGGAGCCAGGCTGTTCTCAAGGGTATCCAATGATAGGACAAGGGGCAGTGGGTATAAGCTGGAACATAAGGGGTTCCAAAGAAACACAGGGGATAATTTCTTCAGTGTGAGGATGAGGGAACACTGCCATAGGCTGCCCAGATGGGTTGTGGAGTCTCCTTCTCTGGAGATATTCAAAACCCACCTGGACGAGTTCTTGTATGACCTATTCTAGATGGTCCTGCTCTGGCGGGGGGTTGGACTAGGTGATTTTTCAAAGTCCCTTCCAGCCCTGAAGATTCTGTGAATTATTCACTACAACAATTTTTTTTTTTTTTTTTAGGATAGTCATAATAGTTATCATGCTCTTTGGAATGATTATTACTTGCTATGTCAGTTCATTCTCAACATGTTGCTTCACAATATGTTTGGACTGCTGCTGAAATTTGGAGCTTATACAGATACTTAGAGCTGAATCCTTATTTGTGTGTTATCAGTTGGTTTACATGAAGATAGTTACATTCTCATTTCTTTGCTGAACATGGGTATGATGTTTTGTCATCTGAGAATGTATGGCAAGAAATCTCTTGTGAGACTTTAGAGAGGAAGAAAAACTAGAGAATTCAAAGTAGTTCCTCAGATCATGTCTGAAGAGGGAATACAAGAGAAAATGTTCAGGATTGAAAGTGGAAGCAATAATTTGTTAGTTTGGTGGTCTTTGGAGAACTAAATTCTGTGCTTTTGCCATAACACATATTTTGGCAAAGAATTTGGTATATAATATTGGAAAATTTGTCTGGGTTATAACTTCCAGCAGATCTGTTAAAAAGCTAGAGGTCAAACTCAGAATGAGAGTGATAATAGCTAAAAGGAGACAGTGGAAAATCACAAATTTTTGAACAATTAGAGATTTCCATGTATTAGGATTCTCGACAAGTTTCTGTAGTTTATTTGACTTACAACAATGTTATATTTTCTTTTAGTCTGTCAGCTCTCCACTGCAGTCTCTTCAGCAAAGAACGTGGCTCATCCACTGGTCTTTGTTTGTGTTTTTCAATCATCCTAAAGGGAGAGACAATATCATTGACCTTTTTCTCTATCAGCCACAGTAAGTTGTTTTACATTGGGGTCTTTAAATCCAAAGGAAGGCAGGCAATGAATATGCAAGCTTATTGAACATTTTTCAGCACAGAGCCTAAGACTGTTTCAGAAGTTCTAATAATACTAGCACTTTGAATAATATTTTTTTCCCAAGTCTTTTTTATTATTTTATTTTTGTGTATGATCTGCTTTTCTCCTTATGTTTCCCCTTCAAGGAATAGGAGTGGTGAGGTAGGAAGAACTGCCTCTCTTTTTCTGGTGCCTAGTGGATACAGAATAACTGGTTTTGCTAGATTACCAACTCCTACCATACTTTTTAGACTTAGAGGTTAAAGTATTGTTCTATTTGAATTTTACAAAACTATACAAAAGACTTCTTAAGAAGACATCTGTGAGATGACTGACTTGTATGTAGATCTGTGAGTCTAGAGCTGCTTAAGACTGAGAAATTGTCTAAGTTTTGCTCTCTTTCTAGTATCTGGTGGAAGGGAATGTGTTAGAATAGTACTAAAGAAAAACAGTTGCATTTTTTGTATGATGATCCCAATAGACTAGCAGTTTCTAGTGTGATTTTTTTTTTTTTTTTTTTTTTTTTTGCCTCCTTTTGATTTCATAATTTGTGTTTGGCTTTTAATTTTTCCTTCTTACTTGTAAATACGGACAAATCTATTGGAGTGTTGAACAAGAAAGCTGCAGACTTGGGTGACATGGAAAAGGTCTTCCCATGGTTCTGTGTACCTATGCAAACTTCCCTCGTGAAACGAGTGTAGCTGAGAGCTTAGGTCAGTGTTGACCTGAACTTAGCACATGAACTGTTGTTTTGCAGTGCTAGCCCCTGTTCTTCTAGTACACCAGTGCCTTCTCTTCTCCAGCTTCCCTCACTCTTCTCTCTTTCTGGAAAAGATGATCACAAGGTTAGCAAAAAGAAATCATCTTTCTATAATTGAGGAAATGGTCAGTCATAAGCTCTGGTATTGTATTGTATGGAAGGTGCATAAGCCAGTTACCATGAATTCTGTTTTGATGTAAAACTGCACTATCTGAGCTTTATATGGTTATTATTTCTAGGTATCTCAATGCAATTCAGACCATGTGCCCACATATCCTCAGATATCTGACTACTGCAGTCATAACGAATAAAGATGTTCGAAAACGTAGACAAGTGCTGAAAGATCTAGTCAAAGTTATTCAGCAGGTAAGAATGGAAACATCTGACAGTTTCTGTCCTGTTTTTACTGAGATTTTTTTTCCTAATCATATGCCTAGTTCAGAACTTCTGCTTATGTGTTTCGGTGCTCACTTTCTCGCATTGAACTGATGTGCCATAGCAGTATGCGTATGTCAGTGGGAAGACAGAATTTTTCAACTCATTCCATGTCAACAAGCAATGAGTAAAATAGACTATGCACTTGATTTTGCTTTTTTTTTATATATGATTATATGCAGAAAATTTGTTCAGATATGTGAAGTGGCTTTGGATCTGATTTCAGACATTGTTACAAGGAATTGTATGCATTGGGGATTGTTTGCGTTTCAAAGCTCCTGAGCTGTCTGCATTGTTTTGTGTTCATGTGCATTTTCATAAGTGCTTCTGTTTGCACAGTACATGAAGATGTAGTCGTGGGCAAGAGTCATAGAAGAGTTGTGCCTGATAGCAGTCCAAGGGGTTATGGCAAAGATTTTTATCTGAGATCAGTGTGTAACTTGTGTACAAATCATCATGCTTCAAATGTTTTTAATGTTATATATATTATAACTAATAAGTTATGGTATATAGGTGACTGCACTTACTTCAGGCTAGCAATCAATTGCATCCACTTTAAGCACTGATGTTACTATACCTATGCAAAGCACAATCAATGCAAAGATCAAATTTTAAACATAACTTTATCTATTTTTAAGTATTAGTGTAGCATAAGAGGCTATTAACTAATTGAAATGTTAAGACTCATCTTTTAACTTATGTTAAAACCTGGTTTTAGCATTCTAATGTAATATGAAGTCCTAGTAAATGGTTAACTTGAACATTTATTTTTTAACTTAAATATTTATTTAAGATGATGTATGGATTTATTTCCAGTGTTAATTTTGTTTGAAGAATATAAGGAATACTGGAGTGATCTTGTGGCCTCAATTTCTAATATCATTCCTAATTTCTTTTTACAGGAGTCCTACACATACAGGGACCCTATCACAGAATTTGTGGAATGCTTGTACGTTAACTTTGATTTCGATGGTGCACAGAAGAAACTGAGGGAATGTGAAACAGTAAGATTTAAAAACTTTATAAGGCCTTTTTTTGCTTAAGTAAAGATCTCTTAAAATTTACAATGGCCAGCTAATTTGGTAGAAGTGGTGTTTGATTCCATTGCCAGTATTTTCTGATGAGCTTTAATTCATGGGCGTGCAGTTTATTGTGTTTCAGGGTCTTCTTTGACAACTCATTTTGTAACACTTAAGTCTTAATGGTAAGGATATAGCTTCAAAATTATATTTAAGCAGTTTTAGAACAAGAAGTGTATAGATAATCATGCATTTGGCTGAGCTTCAGCTTTTCCATTAATGTTTGGAAAGTGCTTCAAGAAAAGCTTGTGTTTGCCTTTTATTGTGAAGGATACTGCGTCCTGGAATTGTAATGGTGAGAAGTAATGTGAAATAACGTTTCAGTAGTTAAATTCCTATTGGAAAAATCTTAATTTGTCTGCTTTGAACAATTAAAGATACCTAATGCTTGGATTGATGGGTGTAATAGTTAATATTTCTAATAGGTGAACTTTAGTACTAATTCTTATAGCCTCTGGTTTGGCTGTTTTTTCATCAGTATTAGTCAGCTAACTGGGTAAATCAGGTGGCTTATCTTCACCGTTCAGTGCTGGTGGTCCTCTAAACTGAACTTGTATAGGCACGCTTGCACTACTGAGTAAGCTGGTTTGCATAGTAAGGAGAATGCTGATCAAATTGCAGACTGAGAAGAATCTTAAAACATGGGTTGGAGGCATCATTAGTAGAACTATGTCAGCAGTAGGCCTTGTTCTTGTCTTGAGTCCTATGTCAGTGATCATGTGTATAGCAAGCTGCAGAACAATGAAAATTTCTGCTAAATCTGTAGCCTTTACTCCACATCTCAGAACACAGTTTACTGATCATGCTAATTGTCTGCCAGTAAATTACTACTTCCATGTTTGTTCTCAGTGTTCCTTTTCTCCTTACACTTGCAGGTGCTTGTGAATGATTTCTTCTTAGTAGCATGCCTTGAAGACTTCATTGAAAATGCCCGTCTCTTTATATTTGAGACTTTTTGTCGCATCCATCAATGTATCAGCATTGGGTAAGATAGCTTCATAATACAGCAGTTCAGAAAAATCAGTCATGGGTGACAGGTGGATAAACAGTGTAAACTTCAGTAGTAAAATATTTCATCAGATGAAATGGAAGTCTTTAGCTAGAATTTAACTCGTTAGTTGGCTTTCTAGTTTTACGGGTGTCATACCTTTCATAATATTTTCATACATAGTGTTACCTGAGTCCAGGAGTCTTAACTTGGAGCTTAGTTCCACATCTATTGACAGAGTAGTAATATTTGAGTAAATGGATTTTACAAATACAGCAGTTGCTTAAACTGATTTATAGTTGTTAGATGATACCCATGTCTGTCTTACAGATATGGTCTCGAAAAATTTAGAACTGTATTGCTTTATTGATTAGATTGAAATAGATCTGACTGCAAGGAAATAATGTTCTTGTTATCAAGGATGTTTGTCATTTACTTAGATTAATTTTGTAAATGCAGACTTTTCAAATGTATCAACTCCATTGCCTCATCTGTAGAAACTAAGCAGGAAGATGTTTATGCATGTTTAAAATCTCTTTCTACTTTGCCTTTGCCCTCATCCCCCACGTTTCTGTCTCCCTTAAGTTGAAAGAAAGTGAAGTGACAAACTGAGTACTATAAAAATCTCAATGGTAGAGAACAACACAGAGATCCTTGAGACAGCAGAAACCAAAACTGAGTGGAGCTGAGCATTTTTTGTCAACTGTGTTGTGTTATGTTTTAAGCGTTGTCAAAATCATCAACTGAATTAGATGTTGTGAACAGAACTTCCATACTTATGCTCATTTTTATCAGGAGGCTAATACCTAAAATCACTTGAGTACTGCACATTTAGAGTTAATGAACTGTTTTGAATACTTATTTGGAAGAAAAAAATATAAAGTTTTCTAAGGGATGAGTTTCTGCAGAATGTAAACCCACATAGAGTCTTGCTGTTTCCTACAAATAATTTTTATTATGGTGAATACCGCACATATTCAAACACGGGTTTTGAAGGAAAATAGATGCTTAAGTGTTTTGTAACTAGAGACTAGATTTCTTTCTAAGAAGTCTGTTTCTCTGATCTGGGTCCAGTCAATGAGCAGAGAAGTCCAGAGGATGTATCTTCAGTATGCTTCAAGTCTCTCTATCAAAAGAGACTGATAAACTGTGGGTAATATGCCAATGATTCATTACAAAAAAAATTGCAAGTTTTAGTTAATGAATCAAGGTCTGTGTTAAGTGGTTACTATTTATTCAGTGTTTATTGCTTATTTTACAGTTCATATTTTTTTCTGCCAAATTTGGTAACTTCAAGCATGATAGGAAGTATTGTAGTTGGCTCTCCTTGTTACATCGTAACCCATAAATCTGGGTAGCAGTGTCTTTGTAAGAATTATAGTGCCTTCTGAGGCAAGGGATGAAGTTTGAGTTGAGATGTATTTCAGACTGACACGGATATTCCAACCATTTATCACTTCAGGTAATTGTGCATGGAGTCAGTCATCAGTAATGAGATTCTTTTCATTAGGTCATTGTGTTTTAAGTTATGATACAGTCCTTGAATTTCTACATAAGCCGTGACAATAGTTAGATTTGGGCTAAGTGGAGTGCATAAGTATTTTTTAGTGCATTTCAGACTTGTTTTTGAAGAAATTAGCCAGTCAAAATGCTTTTAATTAAATGTTTGAGGCATAGTTGCTGCATTTCTTTGTCCACAAGTGATTTCCATGGCTATTCCTGGAGTCGAATCCTAGTTGGTTTTACCACAGTGCTTGATAAGTACTGTATAATTATTCAGAACAAATTTGAAAACAATTAGTGGGAAGTCTGCTGTTCCTTACGTTAAATGGGAAATAGATGGCTCATTTAATGTGTTTTTTAACTGGTTACATCTGTTAGGCAGATGACATTTTTCTAAAGGATGCAATTACTTTATCAGTTGTACTTTTAAAATTTATGTGACTCAAAGTTATCCTGCAGTTAGTTCACTGTTTGATACGCTTTATTAGGGAGTGATAGACAAAATACAGGATGTGTTTTGGTTATCCATATATGCCTGCATTTAATTGAAGAGCTTAATATGCTTCAGTCTTCTTCTGTATGCTGTACAGGATAAGCCTGTTTATATATGAAGGTGTGTGGAATTTAGTAAACTTGCCTTTTAAGCAAAGGAAAACTTAATTAACACTTACCATAGCATGACTGAAGTAAATGAATCTCCTTATAAAGCAGAGGGACGGTAGTAACCTTTTAAAGTTTTGAAACTACCATTTGGAAACTGCCCTTTGAAATCACCTGTAACTTGAAAGAGTAAATCATATTCCTTAAATGTTAATAAAATTATATCATTACAATTCACTGTTTTTTTAATTAGATAATAGTGGGGAATCTTTATGAGCAATAGTAATCTAAAATACAACTTCCCTTGCTTCCATTCTTTATTAATGGTAATAATTAATGATAAATGTAAATATGCATGTGTCAGTTGAACTGTTAAACAGGCATGAGGGAGACTAAGCTGTGGTTGGCATCTCTTGAGAATATTAGATGCCTGGTTTTTACACTGTAATAAGAGATGAGTGTTGTTTGTTGCACGGTTGTAGTCAGGATAGATCTTCAGTGCATTTGCTCTGGAAGGGTTAAAAATGCCTTTTTGGCTGTATGTGTTGCTTGAGCAGCCCAGGACTTCCCCAGTATCCAGGCAGTTTAGGTGATGCTGGCATTTTTAGCATAGACTGCAAGGAGACTGTAAAATGGAGCACAGTTGCTGCAAGTGTTTGTGTCAAAGAGTGATAAAGTTCTAGATTCCTTTAATGCAGATATCCTTATTTCACTAAAAGATAGTTGTTATTTGATAACTTTGAGTATTTTATATTAAAACTTTAAAGCTAGAAGCTGAGATGCTCAAGTAGAAGTTTGTCTCTTTTTGTTCTGTCACTTTTCATTAATATCTGTAAGTTTTGCAAATGTATATGCAGGAAAAATGACCCGTACAGACATGTGCTGTTTCTGACATGTAGCTGCATGTACACTATGTGTCTGTTCATATGCCATGTTTTAATTTTTAAAAGCCAACTTCTGAGTAAGCTGAGCTTGTACAGTTTAGACGTAATATGAAAAACGTAGAATTACCTGCTAGGTGATACAAAGCGATTCATAGCTGCTGACTTGGAATGACTGGAGGGCTGTTCCCCTCGAAGTACACAGGTACTTTAGGTTAAGCAAAAGTGTGCTGTAGGTTGGAATCACAGGATCTCAGAATCTTAACAGTTGGAAGGAACCTCGAAAGATCATCCAGTCCAAACGCACTGCCAGAGCAGGACCACCTAGAGTAGGTCATACAGGAATATGTTCAGGTAGGTTTTGAATGTCTTCAGAGAAGAGACCTCTGGAAGTTGTCTGGCTCAATCCCATGCACCTAATTCTACAATGTTCCATTGTTTTACTTAAGGCCTTGTCTAGTTGATTCTTGACTATCTCCAAGGGTAGAGGTTCCACACTTTATTCATAAAGGTGGGTTGCTTAATCCCCAGTGTAGTGGCAGTAGTCACTCGGTCATCTGGAGGTGGAGTTATTTTATCTGAATCTGATTCACACTTCTAAAAGAAACAGAATAATTCCCTTAACACACATACACCCCACCCCGTGTTCTTTCAGTTCACAATGTCTTTCGTTTCAAGTAAGGTACTTATTGTTGATTCAGAGGTAATAAAGCAATTTGTAGCTTCTTCCTATTAAAGTATCTTGTCTTGTTCTCCCTAGCTGACTGATAATTCCACAGAAATGTGTATCCTTTGTGCCTTCTGTTATCTTGACTTGTGTGCCTTAACTCTCTGCAATTGCCAGTTTAACCAGATTTTTTTTATTCAATGGAGTTGTAGCAACTTTTCCTCTTCCTTTGCCAAACTCTAGCTACATTGTTGCTGGTTTGTTGTGTCGTTTCACTGCAGTGAGTTCAATCCTTCAAGTCCGGACTTAAAGTTCCCTACTTCTGTAGGTTTTTTGGCTATCCACCTCACTTCAGGTTTGTCTGTGACAAAAAATGCAATTTGCTTTTATAGTTATGAGAAAGGTGAGAGCTCAAGGACACAAAGGAAAGAAGACTGTAAAAATGACTGCATAAATAGGCTAGCTAGGTAAATGAGGTAATAACTCATAAAGTATTTGCTTGACACTAATCAAGAGGGAAATCACACTTTTGAGTAGAGGAGAAATAAGTTTAAACAAGACCCTGCAAAATGATTGGAAATTGACCTCTTGTGCAGTTCAGCATAGCCAGCTGGCATTTTGATCATGTCTGTAGCCCTTACCTCATGTTTGTCACCTTAGTCTGAAAGCTGATGGAAGAATGAGTGTTACTAATGTCTTGTATGCGCCAGTTGCCAGCAGGAAGCCAAGAGTTGGCTGAAAAGCCACAGGAAATGCTATCAGAATTATTCCTGGACAAGCGTGCCTGTTTCACTAAGAATTTTTCTTTCTATCTTCCCCCACCTTGAAATTGCAATACGTTTGAACATAGTTTATCTGTCACAGCTCTATACCAAACTGTCTCATGGCTCTTGTTTCTGGGTGAAGTTTACTGCTAAAGGAGCTATTGATTCAAACTTATCTCAAGTAATTAGTCTAAACTTTTGCAAGAATAAAAGCAATTCAATGTACAGAATCTCAGTCACTTCTCGGCTTTTTGTCTAAGATCATGTGTAGTATCAAGTGTAATTCAGTTCTCTTTTGTTCTCTGTTTTATGTTGTCGTGAGATTACTTAATTGTCTTTTTTACAAAGAATGTTCATGTAGGCAGGATTTAACAGGAACATCTAAACATTTTACTGGTCAAGATTTAAGTGCACGATGTAGTTCAGAACAATTAAGTATATACTTTCAGGACATTAATTCCTTATTGTCGATGACCCAGTGTAGGGCAGTGAGGGTGTGAGATGTGCAGGAGTGCATACCTGTGAGCTTGAAAGTCATTTCAATCGAAGTATGCTTCCCAAATAGGGTGTGTTTATGGAATACATGTCTTGGGCTGTGCGAAATCTTGTGTTGATTTGTCACGTTTACCAACATCAGAGGGAGTCTGTTTCCCCTTTTGATTAGACCTCTTATCTTTTAGTATGTTGGCAGATAAACTAAACATGACTCCTGAAGAAGCAGAAAGGTGGATTGTCAACCTAATTCGAAATGCACGATTAGATGCCAAACTGGATTCAAAGCTGGTAAGACTATATAGATGGATCCAAGTTAACTCACTGATTTTTTTTTCTGTTTGTTTCCTTAAACTTAACTATATCATATTCGGAAACAGCAAATGCTAATTTCTCGTGGCTTTTTTTCTTTGCCCATAAAGTGTGGTGGACTTAATTTATTCTTTTTGATCCTGTGTATAAGTTGAAGAAGGCATGTATGTACATTCTGGGTGGTTGCTAAATTTGCTGTATCTTCCATGTGTTCTAGGGCCATGTAGTCATGGGCAACAATGCAGTCTCACCTTATCAACAAGTGATTGAGAAGACTAAAAGCCTATCATTTCGTAGTCAAATGTTGGCTATGAACATTGAGAAGAAATTGAATCAGAGTGGTAGATCTGAGGTTGGTATAAGTTACATTTTTCTGAACCCCTGCTACCTTTTTTTTTTGAGATGTATTTAAATACAATCCTTAACCTGTTCTTTAATTCATCAGATGTCCCTACTTGTAGTTGTGGCACTACATGTGTCTAGTATTGAGAGAAGAATGAATAATACTTAAGACTGGATGAATAATACTTAAGACTGGAATGTGAGGAAGGAGCTGTACAAAATCTAACAGTCAGACTCGTTTTATAAAACACTAGAGAGTATAATTACTTGAGCCAGAGATTTCAGCAGAACCAGTGAAAAAGAGGAAATTGGGAAAATCCTCTGTTTTTACCTCTGTCTGCTTTACAATATGGGAACCTTTGTGACGGAGAACAACGGTGTAAGGTGGATGACTTGGGTCCACTCAGGACTTGGACATACAGACTGAAAATAAACCAAACCACATGTTAAAGGAACTTACTGGGCTTTCTCACGGCTTGGCTGAAGTATCAATGAATGTTGGACAAGCAGTGGTGGATAAGTTTATTCCATTAAGGGGAAGTCACATGAAGTTTAATGTGGTACTATTTTATTAAAAAAATCTACTGCTAGCAAGTTCTTTTTATCTTCGTTTTGGAATGTTCTAGAACTTTTTGGAACTACTAGCTTGGGGAACTCGGGCTGTACAACTTGTCATGTATTTCTGCTGTATCGACACCTCCTATATTGGCTACTTTATCTCCAGTGTCAACTTACAGGGTTCAGTATTGGTTTCAGTATTACCATTTTTTAAATAATGTCTCAAATTTCAGTAACTTACAGATAAAGCTGTATTTTCTACTGATACTTATTTATTTGTTCTTTAGGCACCTAACTGGGCTACCCAAGACTCTGGCTTCTACTGAAATACTTCTGCAGAGGGGGAAGGAATGAGTTTTCATTTGACTAAAAAAAGCACATAAATGTGTAATTTTTTGGGAAAAGATAATTATGTATTCAACCTAACATTATTTGAATAAAATTGGCTAATTTTAACAATCTGTGCATTTCTAACTTAAATAGTTTCTGTTTGAGCACTGGCACAGGCTACCCAGGAGGTTGTGGGGTTTCCCTCTCTGGAGTTTTTTGAAACCCACCTGGAAGTATTCCTGGGGGACCTGATCTACGTGGACCTGCTTGAGCAAGGTGTTGGATGATCTCTAGAGGTCTTTTCCAACCCCTACCATTCTGTGATTCTATGAAGCACTTTTGGATCACAGTTTGCAAAATTTGAAATGTCAGTTGTTAGATCTATGTGTACCAAAGGATACTGTATCTTTCAGGGCTGTCTTGAGTTTGGAGTCTGGGAATTCAGATACTTTTATCTGTTGCAAATGTTACACAAAAAGCTACAAATGCATGGCACAAACAAGTGGGTCCCTACTGAATATTTTACCAGAGTAAAATCTTTTTCTGGACTTCCATGTCTTTATCTGTCACAGAATATTGGTAGAGTGAAGGCCTATGTGGCTTACATCTTTTGGAAACCTGACTTAATCTGCAGGCAGAATAATTTGGGTAGTCCTTTGTGTTCGTGCTTCAGACTTTTTTTTTCTAGTTTTCTAAATCTCATTTTTGATCTTGCCAAGTCTTGGAAGCTTTCTGGAGTAGAGCTTTTTGTTTTGAAGAGCAGAAGTCTTTCAAAAGGTCAGACTAATGAGCTGGGTATGGTTTAAAGCTTTTATTTTGACATCTCAAGTTCTTAAGATTTGTGATGCAAACAAGAAGCAACAAAACCTTGTATTGTTCAACTGTTGTAATTTGAAGGGTTTTTTTAGGTTTCTGGATTTTTTGCAGCTAGTGTTTCTCACTTCTGTTGATTTCCTTAGAACCTTTGCACTGCAGAGTGTCATCGCACTTCTAAGCTAGACTATCAGAGATCCTTTTTAGACTTCTATCAA
Source organism: Colius striatus (assembly GCF_028858725.1). NCBI lineage: Eukaryota > Metazoa > Chordata > Aves > Coliiformes > Coliidae > Colius > Colius striatus. The sequence goes on along the minus strand of NC_084762.1, from coordinate 78,916,246 downwards.
GTATAGTGACTGATCAGTGAGATCAATGTGAATATTGGAAAGGAAGAGACACTGTCTTGGCATACAGTTTTGCATTTACGATTGAGGAGGAAATGTAATGAACTTGCCATCACCTTATTCCAACTTGTACCCCCTTTTTAAAGTTCTGAAAGTGTTTTCCAGCAGGTGATTTCTCACTGTGCTACAGTTCAATCCTGTAATGCTCACAGCTCAAAAATAGAGGGGAATTGATGGGATGGGGAAGAGGCAGAAGCCATGCCTTCAGATCTTAAAAGATAATATCTCTATAGGGCATTTGCAAGGAGAAGTGTTCTACCACCACATAAAATACAGTAGAGAAATATTTAGATCTGGGATATGTGTGGGATGGGGCTGTAATTAGTGATTGTTTCTTTAAACTCCCTTTCCTAGAAAGCATTAGGGATTTTTTTTTGTTACTAGCATGTGAGTGAGCACTCAGGCTCTGCAAGCCCTTTCTTTCACACTTCCTCCTGTGTATGCCCCTTGGCTGCTTGCTTGTTCTTGCTGTCATGCAACACTCCTTTCATCCAAACCCCCTGTGCTGTACAACTATGCCTTTGAAAAACTGCTCTAGCTGTAATAAGCATTGTTTATTGTGCTTAATTATGTCTCATCTTCTGACTGTCAAAACAGTTTTGCTGACCTGGCAGGTAGAATATAAGAAGCAGTGGAAATAAGCACTTAAAGATAAATTTGCTTCTGGACTGTATACACCAACAAAAAAAGCTGCTCAGTGACACAAGGGTTCACTTTATGTATAGGATGGGGATGACTGTCATTTAAAGCTGAAGTTAGAAAGTTGCCTTTGGCGTATCCTAAGGCTGAGCATGCTCTTTATGCCAAGCTTCTCATTGCTCCTTGAGTTTTCTCTCAAGAGATTTGACTCAAATCACAAACTCTAGATTCATTTTCTATCACTATGGCCCTAGAACACTCACTTTAGAACAATCCAGGTTGTGTAATAGCTACGTTCCCTGATTGATAACACAATCACCAAAGTGCTGTTGTGTAATTATTAAAGAATTTTTAAATGAGATAAAAGTGGAATGTTTTTTTTGTAAGCAGCAGGGAAATGGCCCACATGTAGCTTTCCTTTTGACAGCAAGAATTTACTTGGACTTTTTAAAGTCATCTCATCTCAAGAGTGCAACGCTGTGTTACCAGAGCTTTCTGCTTTGGTTTTTCTGACCTTTCATCTCAGATGTGCATGCATAGAAATGGTACCTGCGGACTGTAGCACTGCATGGATTCTTGTAGCTTCCCTTAAATACTGAGTGAAACATCAGTTTATATTAACAGTTTTGAAGCATGAGAATTTTTTTCCATGGGTAAACCTTAAAGGAAAACTTCAGTTCAAAATGATCCCAGGACCATCAGTAGATGTGTTGTACACATTTGAATTCCTGCACCAGTCACTGTATGTTTCAAAGGGAAACAAAGGTTAAAGACTTCAGTTCACAAAAAGCCCTGCACTTTTACTACATTTTCAGGCAGTTTATTTGGTCTATTTTATGAAGCTCAAAGGGTGAAGTTTGTTCAGCTTACTGCAGATGTGAAACTAATGCTTTTGAGGGCTGACTTTTGTTTTTAGGAGGGGACAGGGTGCAAAGAGGGTCTTGGTTTCACACCAGTATTTGAGTGCTGGGGCAGCAGTCGCTGGAACCACTGATGGAAATACACAGTCAGGTGGGTTTCAGAACAGTTTGAGATGTGAGTTCACATCATTTTCCGGAGGAGACATCTGCTAATCAGTTCACAAAAATAGAAGTCATGAAAATTTGTGTAAAATTTAGACCAAACTACATTCTGGTGGTCTCTCAGGTACCTGCAACTAGCGTTTGAGGTAATGTTTCCAATTTTCTGAAATTCTGATTTTGGATGAAAAGGATTGAAACACGTGTTTTATAGTTGGTATAACTTTTCTGCCAGTCACCTCACCTTGTCTCTGCCTCAGAGAAGTTGTGAAAAAAAGTTCATGTCATTTATGGAAATAGAAGCCAAACCACAAAGATTAGTTTTACAGTTGGAGAGGAGTGTATGTGTTCTGAAACCCTTAAAAGTGATTATACAATTGGAGAGGGTCGCATCTCTTCTGAAGCCTGCTTGCTGTTCTGTAGTTAGGGTAGCGTTGCTAAAATCATTCTCTTCATTTGCATCGACCTCATCTGGTTGGGGGTGGAAGGGGAGTGCCTCCTTCAAAATATTGATGTCAAGGACTTTAGTTCCAGGCAACTTGGGGTGAAGTAAATGTAACATGTACTTTCAGAATCTTACTAAGAATTTAGTCCACTGTAATCTTTTTGAGCAGGGAGGAAAGCTTTGTTAAACCTAAATTTGAAAGCAGGAACCCTCTCCTGGGCTGCTGTGCCAAAGGGTTTCTGCACGTGGCTGCTGTGTGGCCTGGTAGAGCTCACCACTGCAGGTATTGGTACCGCATGGTGGATCCAGGGCTTCACACAACAATAACTGGGTTATAATGGAGTTACTCGGGGAGAGGAGAGCAAGAGAGGGAACGCAAAGTGTATTCTCAGCCGAGGGACAAAGCTGACTGCAGCGTGAGTTTGCAATAGGTTGGCAGAGGATGAAACTTACTCCAAACGGGATAATTGCAAATTCAGTCATCATTTTCCATTGACTGAGCTTTCGCAATCTCATTAGTAGCAATATTTTATAAACATCCAAGAATAGTTGTCCTCCTCTTTAAATTACATGAAGATAAGATCTACTTTGTGCCTCTTGTTTTGGCTTTGCTTTTACAAAAATATTTGTAGTAACTCCTAAAAGAAGCCCTTGGAAGAGAGAGAGGAAGACTGTTTTAAGACTTCCCTCTTTTTTTTTTTTTCCTTGGGTGGGAGGAGGAAGGAGAAAGATGGAAGATGGGGAAAAACTTGTACTTCCCATGCTGCAAGGACTATTTGAAGGAAGATGGTTTGTTTTTCAGTAAATTTGTTGAAGTTCCAGTGTTATATTGACAAGGTTTTGTTTTGTAGAAGACAGAGACTGTTGTTTTCTCTTTAAACAATATAACATGTAGAATGATGATTCCCTGGGAGTTAAAATGTTTTCTCAATTCATATTGTAGAAGTGCTATTTGAAGTTAAACCTGCAAAAGCCGTTCAGGGATTTTTAATTAGGAGGGTGGTGTTATGATGCTGCTGCTGGAAGTGGGCTTCTATTATAGCATATGCGCTTAGCTGATAATTAGTTATGTAACCTTTGATATCCAAGAGGAACACAAGATCAGATGCCTAAGAGCTATACATTACATTAAAGGTTTAAGCAAATTCCCACCAGCAGCTTGGAGTGAGAGTATGTCTGACCTTCCAAGTGGTCACCGAGTTTAATGGCCTGAGACTGTGCTTTGCCAACATGAAACACTGTCTACTGGTGTTGCTGCACCTCAGAACCAGGAGTAAGTGACTGAAGGAGGTCAGCAGAGAGCTCAGAGCACCTCGTCCCTGGGAGGTGGACTTGACTTTCTTTGGTCCTTGTGTAGCTCTCAGCATACAGTTTGGAGTAGGGACTGTGTAAATGAACAGGATGGCCACAGATAGATACCTGCCTCCTGATGGCAGAGTGGGTGGGGTGTAACAGCATGCTATGGTGGTTAGTACCATCTGAGCTCCCTGCAGCTGCATTTGTGGATTCAGTACCCTTGGAAAGGATAACAGCTGGTAACAGGAGCAGAGTTGTGAAACTAATTCATGGTCATGACTGAGCAGCCTGCTGATGGGCTGTAGAATAACTTTCTTGTATAATGCTGATTAAATAAACTTTCACATCTTTCAATGACAAACTGCAAACCTCTTAATGCATGTTTGCATTTTGTATGAGAAGCAGCATTGCTTTGCAAAGAGCAAAGCATTCATTGATTTATAGCTTTCCAAAGATACTCCCATTAAGTTGTTTGAGGATGGCTCTTGTTTCTTAGCAGATGGGGACAGGGACTAAGCTCCATCTCAGCACCTTTCTTGGCTCCACTCCACACACATCTTTGTAAGCACTGTATTTGCGTCTTGCTCAGTGCATCCTTGATAACGGGAGGATGTTTCGAACTTGGGTTGTGTGCAGTCCCCGTCTCTCCTTGTAAAAGTGTACTGTGTGGCAGCAGGCACAGCACACCTCGCCCATCCACGCTGCCCTGAAGGTTTGGGCTAAACTCCATCCACTCTGCCACAAAATACCTTCTCTGAGAGGGCTTGTGTTCACACATGCATTATGGCCACTGCACAGATTGCAACTGCAGTATCAGGTAACATCATAATGCAGTATAAGCATTGCATTAAACACTTTGAATGTGAATGAATTAGATGAGCTAACCAACCCTGAACATAGTACAAATGTTAATGCAAACCACATCAAAGTTTAAGCTTGTTTCAGTAGGTTGAGCTTGTTGCAGTGAACATTCAATGTACATGGAATAATTTGTACAGAAAAAAAAAAAGCTAGTGAGAGCTTGCAGAGGCTGCAATACAAGTGTGGAAGGATGCTGTCCGTGCTGCTCTGCTACAGATGGCTCAAGGGCACGGCCACTGACTGGAAGCTGCTCTGTGTCAGCTGTTGAGAGGTGGGAATGTACAGATTATATTCCTTTAACAATGACCCCAGGCAAGGTATGTGGAAGCAACTATCTAGGACAATTATATTTTTATACCCATGTTGGAAACAGTTAATTGTTGTCCCTTGATGACTAAGGTTGTGGTATTTATGAAAAAATTGTGTTGAAGAACCTTTTCTTGAATGTGCAGAGGTATTGACGTTGTGATTGAACGATGAGGCTGATCGTGGAAGGATTAATATTCTACATGTGGCTTGGACTTGGATTTCTTGTTTAATCTCATAAAAAAAGAAGCGTGTAATCTTTGTGTCTGCACATATGGGCTAGGAATTAAAGTATCTTTTTGGAGTATTGGGATATTGAACTAATTATTTCAGTATGTTTTCATATCCTTGTGCAGTAGGGCCACAGAAATGCAATGTGTTATTTAATATTTGCTCAGATGATACTTAATTTCAGGTTTTTTCCTCTTATTTCTACTGCTTTAAGGAGCATTTTTCCTCCCATGATACCAGATAGATGTATCTTTGAGGAGGCAAGAGTAAGGATTTAACCTGGACAGAACTGCAGTGTTGCCTTTCTGTCTGCTGTGAACCTTGTGTTATATGATTTCCTTGATGTAAAAAGCTTTTTGTTAATGATTTGTTAGAAAAGAACAAATAATTTTTATTTTGAGTATGGGAAATGTTGAGGTTTAAGCAGTATATAGAGAGCAACTTGTTTACTTATTTTCCGTAGGTTTATTTTTGACCTAAATATGGACTATTTTTTTTTACTAGTTTCATGCCTTTCTTACTGTGTATCATGGAATTCAACTTGTTTTCCCCTCCATTCCTCACTCCATACTGCCCTATAAATCTTCCTGACATACCTGAAGCTCACTCAGAACAGGAAGCTTCAGAGATTTGAAAACATTTTTTTGAAAGTACTAATAAGTACAGAAAAATATAGGCCAATATGTTGTATGGTTTGAACATAATGCAAGCATTAAGAAGAATGGGAAAAGACAGAAAATATCGGTGGGGCTTCGGGAGGTTTAAATTAAGTTAGAAGACATCTATTGTCACTTTGATCATGGTTAGATGTTAGTTTCTTGTACAAATTCAATCCATGTTTTCAAAGAATATACAGTTTCAGCTAAAATTGCTTGCACAGCTTAAAGGTACTAATAATTTGTAGCACCCTGCCCTGCCAAGTAAACAGTTTGTGAGAGGTCAAACACTTGTGATTATCAAGTTGTTACTGGTATGTCCAGCTACAGATTGAGGAACGTAATTTAGACAGCCACGTCATTTCAAATCTTGGCGACGTTTTATGAAGTGCCATAGAAGCCATCAAAGGTGCTTTATGTAAATAGTGCAGTGAAGGAATACTCCTGGTGTGAAATGAGCTTTCCATTTTGACTTCATCCCTCCCCCAAAACCATCCGTCTGAACCTTGTTATATAATTTATCTGTCAATTCTGTCAAAAAAGAGAGCTTGTGTTACTTGGAGGCCCTTCATGCCAATTCCAAAATGAAAAGCAATGCATGCTGCCAGTACAGCAATTGCCTGCAGGCTTATTGAATTTCTTTCTTCACTCCTACTCACCACCAAAACCAGCTCAGGAAAAAAAAAAAAGAAATCCCCAAAAAGGCATGTTGGAAGTCAGCACAACTGAAAGCTGATAAAATTTTTCCTAGGGGAAGAAAAAAAAGAAAGACAGACTGATATATTAAACATTGTTAATGGGCCGTTGTATCTGTGCAGAGCCAGACTCAGTGGGACTATTGAACATGTGGGCAGAGGGAGCCACAAACAGGTATATGTTGTGTTAGTTTAAGCCCACGTACTCCAGTGGCCCCATGTTCTCTTCATCTTCACTTGCTCTACAGATTCTAAGTTGGTCCCATGGAGAAAGCCTGCACGACCCTCCTTTCTTTCACTCCCTCTATGTGTTAATTCTACACTTGTTAGAAAAATAAATAGGATATAAAAGGATATCTATCACCTGGCAGGATCCATCTGTTTAACTAACAGTACCCAGAGGTACGGAGTACAAAGAGTGAATCAACTCACAGTCACCAATTCCAGAGCAGCAGGAAATCTGAGACGCAGTTATTTGCCCCCTGCTGGTTTTTCCAGCTGTATCATTCTCAAACAGAGGAATTACTATGGACTTTTATGAGGAAGTAAAGGTAAAAGATGTGAAGGGAAAGCATGGGGGATACCTCCACTCCAGAAGAGAGAAAGGGATGTTGAACAGGATGTAGCAAGTGGAGAAGCAGCCTGTGGAAAGTACAAAGACAATGTTCTGGAAAAGAGAGAGAAAAGAAGCAGTCAGATAAGAATCAAAAAGCACTAGGCAAAGTTAAGGGGAAGTTAAAGCGGAGATATAGGCAAAATGAAAATTCTGGATAGCCATTAATTTGGGGGAGAAGTGATAATTTGCACCAATCTATGGGATGTGTCAGCCAATAACATTGTTGAAATGTAATTTCTAAATATCCTTTGTCTGTAGTTAGTGGTAATAACAGGGATGTAAGAGCTAGACAAAGCATGATGGGAAAAGAAAGAGGACAAAATAGACTCTGGTGTTTGTCTCTTAATTTTATTTGTTTTCTGTGTGTTGGCTCATTAGGAGTCCCACTTGCCTGCCAAGAGAAAAACCATCTTGGTTTTGCATAGTTGCAGCCATGTGGGGAAAAAGAGATACAGTGTCCTCCCCCAAAATGTTTGTTTTCTGTCTACTGTAAGACAAGATATTTTGGGCACACCATACTATTTGCATGGAAGTATTACGGTTGAGGAGTTAAATGATAGAAACAGAAATGGAATAATAAGCTTGGGGAAGCTCGTCTGGTTGGCAGCTCATTGGAGGTTTTGGTTAGTAGTTACAACAGTCCAGAGGCTTCTAGTACCACAAGCGTCTTTCTTTTCTTTTTGGTATATTTGTGATGAGAGAAGAATGACAGAAAGGATCCAATTTTAAATTTCCAACATGCTTATATTTTTTCTCTTGTATTTGGAATGGTGATTTATGAAGTGACACCGAAGCAGGCTTGCCACTGGGGGAACAACACGCTGCAGCTCTCGCTATCCATCGGACAAAGACTCCAAGCTATAATTTGCATAGGATCCCTTATACAAAAAATGCCACAAATAAATAACACAATGTGGGGATGGCTGAGAGCAAAATGTTGCTGCAGTCCAAACCTCCCAGAGCTAGAGGAGAAGTCTGGCTGAACGATCCTTCATTTAAACAACGGAGAGAATACTTCTCATACTGAGGCAGCTTGCCAGGAACCGTAAGAATCAGTTTATTATTACCAGATTGAGCTAAAACAAGGATAAAAAAATTACGGAGCATAGTTGTTCCAAGCACTATAGGTGGCTTGTGTGTCTTGGTGCTGTCAAATGGCCTGGAATATGGAACTAGAAATGCCCCTGTTGTGTCAGTTAGGAGCTTCCAACCCCAGACCTGCTTTCAGGATCCCTCCACAAGTCCTCTTCCAGATGCATCTGTCCAACTGGTGAATGAAGAAAGTACAAGGTTCTCTGAAGAATTTGGGCCTTAATCCTATTCTTTACCTCCACCTGATCTGTCTGTAAAGATCGTAGTAAATACCTTTGTGGGAACAGGTCTTGGACAATCTAAAGCATTATTGGACCTCAGGATGTATTCCACAAAACAGAGGTGTAGCCATCACATACAAGGGAGTGCCATGTGCCAGCCTTGCTACCTGATAAAGCTACTAGTAGCAATGAGGACACTGCGTGTCAGGACTTGGTGCAGATCTCAGAATCTCAGGAGGGTCTTAGTGTCCTCAGGAGGTGTGCACAGCCCACTGTGAAGCCCAAGCCACAGGTGCTCCTCTGCTGCCGGCCTGCTGGCTTACACCTGCAGTTTTGCTCGCAGTGCAGATTTAATCTGTGTTAAAAGTCCCCCAAATTATAGCAATCTGAGGATTGCTCTGCAAATACCAAAAACTATGTGCCATGGCTATTTTGGCAATATTGTCCTAGCTACACTGTGCATACCCAAAATTGTCTGGCTTTCAAGTGGACAATATAGCTAATTATACTTTTACATCTGGGTATCAAGTCTATAGGAGGTGTTCTATAAGACTTTAGAGTATGGTGGTTTTGTTTTCAACCATAACTCTATTGATAAAGAGGGAAACCAGAAGGAAGAGATGTGTTCTTGGTCGTGTGGGTTTAACAGATAGAAATGTGTAACAGCCAGTATTCAGCCACCTTTCTCCAGCCTGGCTGTGGGGTCACAGGAATTGCAGAGTCTCTTTGATATTGCACCAATCATGTCCCCGGGTGACCCCACAGGGTGAATTAGTGATAGAAAATCCTCCTTTCACTTCTGATTGCCTACATCCAAAATCTAAACCTGTGGTGCCTTCCACTACTGCCATCTAACCCTTGAGGCTTCCAAATTCCCCATGTGGCTAGATTCCCATGCATGCAGGCTGAGCTGTGCAAGTGCTGGTGGTGTGTTCCATCGCCCAGAGTCCAACCTGCATGGTGGGCACTCTCTGAATGTATTTGTGAGACGTGGCCTATCAGGAAAGTAAATAACACAGATGAAGAGGGATATGTGTGCTGTATAGCCTTAGCACATGCCAGAGACACTCTGTAACAGGCTTATGGCCCATTTTCCACTGATTGAAAACAAAGGATTTGAACCTGGACATCTCACCCCTCAAGAAAGCACCAGGGGGACTTTTCCTATCTCTGTTTTTACACTTCTTAAATGATTTTTTGACTAGCTCTGTCCCAGGAAGTTTTAGATCATTCGCATACAATTGTGTTTAAGTGCCTTATTCAAAGCAAATGAGCTATCTTTAAGAAACAAACTGCTGAGAAACCAGTAACCCAAGTACAAATACTTTTGTATACAAAACAGCTCAGCTTGTGGAAAGGTTTTGGTTTAACCAAAACTCCCCAGCAGTATAAATACATCAACAAAGTGGGTTTTTATGACTGAGGTCTCACCTAGTGATATCTGAGACATATGAGGTATCTGCAACAGGTATCATTCTTGGCATAGCTATGCTAATCGCTGACTTCAGCTTGTTGGCTGAAGGAATGGCTATCTTCTTCTATTTGTTTGAACCACTTACACAATGTTGCAGGATTTTTCTTTTATGTCCTCAGTCTCATGCTAGACATGTATGACATACATAATTTGGGGGAATTGATAGGTTTTTTTTTAAACTAACAGTGTGAAATTGTTTTCATTAGCTGTTCTGGTATGTTTTATCTGTTAAGGTACTACTTGCTTTTACAAAAACTGTCTGCTTCCAGGGTGTCTTGCTGGAAGATTTAAAAGCAGAAATAATAAAAATGAACGAACTCTTCAGTTGATATTAGTGTCAAATGCAAAAGCAGTTGTAGACAATTTGGGATTTAATTAAACACGTTGCAGCTACCTCAGCCAAATTTCTGACCCAGTATAAACAGACTCTGTCAGGTCAGATGTTAAAATAATATCTATTATGTAATTGTGATATGGCCTCTATTCGAATTCATCTGGGATTGTGTGCTCATGACAGTTTATCAGCATATGGGCGGCTAGCTCCAGGTGTCCCTGCTTGAGCAGGGAGGTTGAAACAGATGACCTCCAAGGTCTCTTCCAACCTCAGTTGTAGTGTGATTCTGTCAGAATCCCTTTATGCATGAGACCACTGGATGGAAATGTGCCAGTACCAAACAGTGCAACTTGCCCCCGTTTAGTGAAAAAGTATGACATGGCCATGCAGCTATGCCAAAGCCCCCAGAACTTGCTAGGACTGTATTCTCCAAGGCTGATATGATATGCTCCCTATTGCTTTGGATAGAGGGCCAAGAGCTCTACTTACACAATCCATCCACATGAGGACAATAGTTGGCAATGTCCAAAATAAAATGCAGAATCGTGCAGAAATAAATTGCAGAAATATTGCAGAAACTGCAGTAAGAATGTAGCCAAGGTCTGGCACAGGACTGGCCAAGGCTGAGAGTTCTGATGAAGGTCTGGAAGAAAGTTTGGTTTGATGGGTCCTCCAGAGACAAGGGAGTATCCCACTTGTGTTACAAGCATCTGAGTCATACCCTGGGCATGATCATGAGTGGAAGGGATTCTGGAGGAATCATATTCACTCAAAGGTAGTTTGTTTCTCAGGAGGGAAGCATAATATGAGTGATATATGACCAGACTGAGCAAGTGAGAAAACCATCAATGATACAGAGAGGTGTGCTCTAAGTCTTGCCAGCAGAGCTTCATGCTTCTACTCTATTGCTTCAATTACCACTGGTAAGAAAGATTATTTGCTGCCTTCCCACTTCTTTAAGATTAGCTCTTCAAAAGTTCTCCCCTCTTTCTGTGTTCCTCCTCAGTTTACAGTTGTGAGTAACAATTTTCCTTTCTTTCAGCAGCTGCTAAGTTTGCTAGAGCTCCTGCTCTGTGTCCCCTCCACAGACAATGCTATTTGCCTTTCTCCAGACCTCTTCCAAACAGGCAGTGAGCAGTTTGGATAATAGTAAGCGTGACAGAATCTCCTGAAAAAACTATACAATGTGACTATCAGCCTGGTCTTAGACATCTTCTGTGCCCACTGCTTTTTGCTCTGGGTAGATCACATCCAGGCACATGGTGGCAATTCTGAGGGAAAGCGTGGAAAAACCTATCTAGCTAGACTGGTTTTATGTGCTGTTCTCTGTCTTTATTTTTCATCCCTTCCCTCCAGACAATCATAATTTAAGCATCAAATATCTGAAAAAACATCCGTAGTGATAAATGTGAATTTTAACCTGAGTTAGCAAAGCAACATTCACCCAACATTTCACAGAACAGCAACCTCTTTGGCTGACTCAGCAGGCAGTCACTTTACTGTATCAGTGTAACAAACCATATTAGAGAAGCAGGTAACAATACAAAGCACCTTGGTCTGGGCTTCCTTCAGCTTGGATTATGAGGTGATTTTCATGCCCTGGGGTGTTACACCACAGTCTGAGGGCTGCCTGAGATACATCAGAGCTGGAGAGTGAGGCTCAGCAAACGCTCTTGTTGCTGGTTCTCTTTTTGACCATTCTGTCATCCTTGACTTAAGAAGGACATTTTTTAAGAGTCATCAAATGATAGGTAGCTATATACCAGTGATCCAGAGACCTCTGCTTCCCTCAGAGATGCCTAAAAGCTGGCCCATGTTTGTTTCTTGGGGCTACTCAGGAAATTGTCGAAGGAGTCCCTGTGTGGGTTAGAGTTGCCCACAAATGATACCCTGATCAAAGGTGTTAGGAAGGAAACACAGTGTCCCTGCTGCTCTCCAAAGTGCCACCAAAGGGAGAGATTGACCCACCAGTGAAGGGTTTTTAAAAATATAGTCACCATGTCCCCTTACCTACAGCCATTCTGCCAAAGAATAGATCAAAGTTCACCAATTTCTTTTAAAAGAAGCCCAGGAAGTTCATATCTTTCTTCTGAACAGCAATTTACAGGCTCGACCACTTAGACATGGGGTGAAAGACAGGTACTCAAACCCATCCTTACTCTTGGTGTTCATTCACATTTGCATCTCCTGCCCCCCAAGCTCTCATAACGGTGTGTTTCAAAACCAGCAAGAGATGCACTTCCTTCACTCACAGCAATGTTATTGTTATGGATGGCAGAATGTGTTATGGTCTGATTGCTCCAAAGGAGATGTTTAGCTGTACGTTCTCAGCCTCCCGTTCTGAGATGCTTTTGTAGCTTGACATGTGCAATATTTTATGCAGGAACTGATGAATGTTTGTGTACATCTTTTGGGGGGCAGAAACCAGAAGTCCAAGTGTGGCTCTATCCTAGGTTGTGAGTTCCTTTCTCTGCTTCCCTGTAGTCTAACAAATCCAGATTTCCTTCCTGCATAGGAGCCTGATGCCATAGGGATAGTATAGGTCACCTCCTCCCCACCCTGCCTTCCCTTTCTCATTACTTCAGATACACTCGGAGATGTAGATATTAGTGTCATCAGGCAAAGGAGAGAAAACAGTTGTGTAGTATGAGCGCACTGTTGCTGGCAGCATCTTTAACAAAGACACAATGACAGATGTGTTTTGGGAGGACACCATTCCCAGAGATGTTCTAGGCCATACTGACAGGGCTTGTTGGGCAGACTGAAAATATTGATACACATTTTGTGCTTGTTTTGCATTTAAGGTTTGAGAATGCTTCTGTCAAAGAGTCTTGGCCTTCTTCATTTCCTGGTTTGAGATAGAAGCAAAGCTCTGTTCCTCCAAGATCCAGGCAGTACTGTGTTCAAAGCTTCCAGATGAGAAGCAAGCCAAGAGAGGTTTTTAAAAATTGTTTCTGTTTTGGATTTAGGTGTATTGATTCAGATGAAATTTAGTTGCAGCATTCCAATATGTTCCACTTGATTGATCCTTAAAGTTCTTCGGGGATTTAACTCCTAGTTTCTATCCCGTATGTACATATGGGATAAGATATATGGTATCTTGCCTTTTTCCTGTATTTAAAAAAACATCTTAAGGTTTGAAGGTGACACTTTGCTAAGAGGACAGCAGTAGCACAAGATTCACTAACTTTTAAAAATCCTTTGCCTGAATTTGTCCCAGACACATCCCCCTGTGTTCCTCATATTGAGCAGATAAAATGTGGATACCACAACAACTGCTTACTGTGCAAGCTGCTGTTCCCCAGAAGTACTAGACAGTGGGGAGTGGACCTGGGCCCAGCGTTATTATTAGTTATATTCACCAAGCCAGCTATCAATCAGGAAATATTCATCTGCCAGCTGTGGGCCAAACCAGCACTAGAATGAAGGAAGGTTTGGAAGTGCCATGAGGGCATTGCAGATCGGTCGCTGTTTTTAGCCTGAGCCATGTGATTTGTAATATTCTCTTTGTTAATTGTCATGCTAGCTAAAAACCCAAACTTTGTGTTTTCCCCAAGGAGTGAAGCTGACATTAAATAATGAAAATCATCACTGAGGTCAGACTGATCCAAAAATATCCATTAAAGTGATGATAAAAACTTCAGTGTTGAGTTCAGGGAGAGCAAAGTGAAATATCTGCGTTTGGCATGGCCTCACGCTTTCTCTTGCTTTAAAGGGCTTAGTGGAGAAAGAAAAAAAAGTCCAAAAGAATGTAGAAATTAAAGTCAGACAACATCTTCTAGATTATCATATGTATTCTTCTGCCAGTGCAGGACTGAGTCCTTTAATACTTATTTAAGCCTTTCAGTCCCTAAGGAGCATGATTTATGGGCTTTCTGCTGATCAACAGAAGATAGGCATGGTTAAAGACTACAGCTACTTATGTGCTGTGGTTCACGCTCTTGGCTCCAGCAGTCCCTTTCTCATACCCTGGGGTATTGTTGAAATGGCAGACATCACAGTTTCTCTGCCCTGTTTTCTAACTTAATTTTACTCTGAAGAATGATGACCTTAAATTTGCACTTTCTTCCCCTTATCATTTAGCTTTGTCTTACTGTAAGGACAGAAATGAGTTCCACAAGAAAGGTACGATACACCTTTCCAGAACCTGTAGTGGAGCAAAAGCTGGCATTCATTGTGAAAAGCCCCCATCATGATTTGTATAGAGCCCAAACAAAACAAGATTCTAGTGTGGTTTATGCGCTTTTTAAAATTAAAAGCTGTATTTTGTGGCTTTCAAGTTTTGAAAATATGTCCTTGGGTACCTCCATGCAGTTCCTCTGACAAAGCTGAGTGTAAGCTCGTTTCTTGCCCTTTCACTACAAACCTTTCCTATGCTTAGATATTTGTCACAACAACATGTCAAGGGCTGGCATCCTGAGCATGGTGAGATCATATACATATTCTCTCTTATTGTTACTGTCTGCACTCCTTTGGTGTAGGGTTATCTGCTGATCCAGGCTTTCTTCTCAGATGGGCTAAAGGAGGTGGCAGTATTTTGGGGAGAATGCTCATGAGTTCTCTTTTAATTTGTTTTCCTGAGCTCTGCTTGTTAGATATACAAGGGGTAATCAATGATGTGACAGCGGAGAAATACAATGTTCTGCAGATTTTAAAGGTGTCTTGAACATATGCTTTCCTTTTAATGGAGGCAATTTTACTTCTGAAACTCACTGTAGATTAACTATACAAATTGTTAGGATTTTATCTAGGGACTCTTAGCTGTCCAAAATTCTTTTTAAACTCCTTTTTTTATTATCATTTGGCAGAGATACTTCTTATATATTCCAACAAATACTGCAATCTCTTTATTGCTAAACAGATATGCTGGAGAGAGCATGTGCTTAACATCACAACATTTAACACATAGCCTTTATTAACATTTAATAGTGAAGGTCATGAAATTGTACTTGGAAGACATCTCCAAAGCCAGTTACTAAATTAGAAGGTTATTCAGACAAGATGTTGAATACAACATATGTCTATGCTGAACAATGCCTCTGTTGCAGGAAAATAATCTGAAAATTCTGACATTTCAATGAAAAGGTTTCCATCACATCACTTTCCTTTTAATGAGGGGACATTTTGAGAGCCGCTTCTGATTATCAGTGCTTGGAGTGGTAACAGTTCTGTGTTTACAGCTATCCAGTCATCTTTGCACCTCTTTCTATAATCAACAGGAACAGTGGAAAAACAAAGTAGATGTCTCCAAGAGACAGAGCTGATATCAAAGGTATAATTAAAAAAACCCCTCATATGTTTTCTTTATCTGATGTATAGGTGATACAGAAACAGAGGAACTGCAAAGTAGAAATAAAAACTAAACATACATTTAAAGCAGAATGTGCCAACAAGCTACAAATGTAATTCAGTATATATATAGATACACACAAACATATAAACATATATATGCAGATATAAAAGAAATCTTGTAAGAAGGTGGAGTGCACAGAGAAAGCCAAGGGGCAGTAGTCACAGCTTGCAAGGATGAAGGTTCTCTCTGGCTGGATGAAAAAAATTTTGACCATGACAGTGGACAAGCACTGGAAGAGGTCACTCAGAGAGGCTGTGGAATCTTTCATCTTGAATATTTTCAAAACTCAACTAGACAAGGCCCTCAGCAACCTGACCTAACTGTGAATTCAGCTTTGCTTTCAGCAAGAGGTTAGACAGATGATGTCCCTTCCAAACTCCGTTACTCTACAACCTTGTGTGGGTGGGTTTGTATCTCTATGATAGATAGATCAGTGATTGTGTAAAGCTTAGGGCAGAAGATGTAAAATCTGTGTAGAAACACATAAAGAAACTATGTAAAAACAAGTTTGCATTTCTTTGCATTCCACGGGTCCTTGTGAGGCCATTTTTCTGAGGTCATATTAGAGTAATTTTAAACTCATACATGTTGCAAACCTGTCCTCTATTGTTGGAGTGGGATGAAAAGTGTTGCAAAACAGAAAGCCTGAACCGGCTTGGTATATGTTAATTTTGTAGTAATTTATCTGATCTATATGCTGGCAAACTAAAATCACCACTGTCCAAAAGAAGTGGGTTATCTGCAGCTGCCAAGCTGAAATTTGAACTCTCACCTTCAGAATGCGATATCCACACATGAGCACACTGGCTCTTGCACACTCCAGGAGAAATATGGTGTCCACAGCTGGCAGGCAGGAACTGGTTGTCTTGTGCCAGTCCAAATTGGGAGAGAAGGATACACATCATTTAGAGCATATTTTTCTTATTACTTTTTCTGTGTTTCTCTCTCTCTCTTTTTTTTTTAACAGAACTGGAAATAAAACTCAAGAGAGCTACAAAAGTTATTTTAGAGATGTTACCCCTTCTTTCCGTTTGCTTCTCTGAGCCTTTAATGAGAACACGCAATTTTAATGAATTTGTTCTTCTTCAGGCAAAATGCTCATGGGTACTGCTGGAAGTGTTGTATGAGCAAAGCCTGCACAGGCAGGTCACAAACTGAGGAGTTTGTTCATGTTTCAAAGAAGGAGGAGGGTCAGAAGGACGGCAATCTTTGATCCCCTACTCAATATGTAACAGAATTTAGTTGGATTTACTTCTAATCACAATGTCCAAATATCTATAGTTTTTCTCTATAAGGCATTGGGTATTTTTTGCTGAGACAAGGCAGTTTTTAAAATTAGCCTAGTCTGAAGTCTCTGTAGCCTGACAGAAGAATTCAGGATAGTCTTACTTCACTGGCTTTTCACAGATAATAATTTAAAAAGAACATTGTATCTTAAAATTAAAAAGAGAATGATTGCTTCAATCATTTTATAGCTTTGAACCAGAGACAAATTTATGAGAGTTTGTTTTTTTTTGTGTGCTGTGGATATTGCAGATACCAGGTGGCCAGGTAGGGTTTGAAGGGAAGCTATGTGAGTGTCTGAAAGGTGCTTGGGGCGGTCTTTTTACCTTATTTTGCAAGATTATAGTTTTTATAGGATTGCCAAGTCATCCAGGTTGGTGGGGAACCTGAGAGGTTCCTAGTGCAAACTCGTGCTAGGAGCAGGATCAGCAGAGTCCAGACCAGATTGTTCAAGGCCTTGTCCAAAGAAGGCAAGTCCCCAGTTTCTCTGAGCAAACTTCTCCCAGTACTTATTCATCTTCACAGGGAAAATTTTTTCTTTTATACACAGTGCAAACCCCTCCTATTGCAATGCATGACCATTGTCTCCCCTTCTTCTGCCTGACACTTGCATAAGGATGCTGGATCCACCTGATTAGTAACCTCCTCATAGGTATGGGAGGGAGATGCTAGACCTCCCCAGAATCCCCTCTTCTTCAGAGTGAACCAGCCCAGCTCCCTCAGCCTTTCCTCACAGGGCTAGTGCTACAGCTCTTAAACATGGTGGCTCTCCACTGGTCTTGCTCTGGTTTTGAGATGTTCAAAACTGGATATAGTATTCCATTGTTATTTATTGTTTTAGCTCACAATTGGAACAGTTAAGTTGGAGCTAAAGATTGACTCAGAAATAAGGACTTGGAATCTGGGTTGTATATAAGTCTATTTCTTTTGGAAATTTATATGTAAAGCTTGGCAGGATTACTCATTTCTTTGACTGAAAATAAAGATACATCTCTTCTATTGCAATATAAATCTATGAAGACTTACATATTGTTGCTGAGACTCTGGTCTTAGGAAAGATCATGACTCCAGCATAGAGGAACTGAGTCACCCAGCTGTAGGAATATGGAGAAATTTCTTTTAAAATAAACTTTCACGTTGTTAGTTTTAAGATTTCTGTCTGCTAAGTGATGAAGTTAGGTTACTTACAAATCACGTCTTATGGAGCCCAATGAAGAATGGAAGGGTTCGATTACTTCATATTGCAAAAGCAGCAGTGCTTTGGCTTTAATAGAGCCCAAGTGTAGAGGGTAAGATCTTTTACAGTCAGTGAAACCTCTGGGGAGCACAGCCCATAAAACTGAATTTTCAATGAACAGAACTCTAGTTCTGTAAAATAATATAGTTTCTGAAGACTGTGTAATGGATCATCTCAGAACTGTTCAAGTGTGTTAATTTGGATGCTGAGATTTTTGAATAATCTATATAAAATATACCCCTTTCTTTTTATCCCCACAGCTGAAGCTGTTGCCCAGATTCTCATTATATGGCATTTCAGTCATTGTGACATCATCTTCTTGGGCCTTTACTAACGCAATCTATGACCATCTTCATCAAACACAATGTTGCTCACATATTGTTCTCAGTTCTTCACTCTGACAAAGTGCCCCCGTGACTCTCTTCTTTCTGACTGCAAACATGTTCTGGGATCTGCAGACTCTGATTCAGCGTCTGAGACACTGATACCATTCTTCCTAAATTCTTCAATGACCTTTTCTTAGCCGTATCTCAAAGTTACTTTCATTCTGCTTGGTTTATTGACCCTCGTAGATAGCTATGTGATTGGATTCTTGCCCTCCGTTACCTCCGTGGTGGTTCTTTTTTCTTCTCAGCCTGTGTTTCCTGTTATCATTCCTTCAGAAGCTCACCAAAAGCACATACTCTGGTGATTCTCATCCACCTTCCAGACATCTGACAGGGTCTAACTAGTCTCTTCAATGTATCCCTTCCTTCTGCCCTCTATCTTTGATTGATCTTCTCTGAAAACACAAGACACTATTTCTGTAACAGCAACTAGTTGGCCACCTGAGACATATTGCAGATTTGACAATCAAACTATACAGGCTATTTTAAAACATATATTTCCCACCCATGGTAGTGTCAAAACTATGCTCCAGATTCTTATTGCCAAATATCTTGCTTTTTCAACCTTGTATTCTGTGAATTGAAATCCCATTTATCTTGCTGTCTAACAAACATTGTGTTCTTTGCCATTAACTTTGATTGTAGTGCTCTTTTCTTTTACTAATTCTTTTTATAATAGGAAGCATAAGTTGCTTGTCTTCTCTTTGAAAGAACTTCTTGTCTATCACACCTCATGCAATACTGAGGGTTTATGTCCAATCTCCATTTGATCCAGGATGCAGATCTCCATCACTCAGTTTCTGTCTTACAAATGCTTTCATACGGTTTCCTTAGCAGTCCATCATGCTTGGAAAGTGCTCTTGATAAATACTTTAAAAAAACTTTGATGTCATCAAAACTGTGCTTCCTACCAAAGTCTTGAAAATGCCACTACAGCTGAGCCGCCTGCCTGTTAAAGACCAGCAGTGTCTCAACATCTGCAAGTGCTCCCCATTGACGGTCTGTTGATGTAAATCACATCAGCCGGTCCTGAGGAAATAGCTGTGTCCTGTACTTAGATGGCATGACAGGATGCTAGCTCATGACTAGTGCTGCCAGGTATTACGTGGCCTGCCTGTGTGTGGTTTACCCTTGCCTGACTCAAGCTGGATGTTGAAATCCCAGCCCATTCCTGAGCCATTGACTGCAGGCTTCCTCTACAGAGCTGGCTCACACCTGGGCTATTCCTCCATCATTTCATACAGGAAAAAACTCAGTGTTGAGTCTTACTTCTGCAGTCATAATCTAGGAACTGTACTTGGAGATACTTGCTTCTCATTTGTTTTCCAGATCTGGGAGACCTTTGAAGGAGCCCAGGCTGGGGAAGGCTGACAGGCTGTCCTTCCTTAAGAAATGAGGAAATGTCTGAGACTTGTTTCCCCTGAAACGCAGTGCTACACTTTGAGATAACCCAGTCACCTTCAGTGTCAGTGGAGCACCTTTCTGGAAGTCCATTTATGCTTTTATAGATTTCAGACAGGTCCAGAAATTGAATTGCATTATTGAGGATGTCTTGGTATCACTGTTTACACAAAGGACTGCAAGACTCATCTGTAGGTAACTGCTGTAGACTCAAAGCCCCGTAGCTATGGGTTTGTAGACCTGAAAACAATGAAGGAGATCCATTCCTGAAGTCCTCATAAAGGTGTAGTTAATACCTCTGTTTGACTTTCCATTTCCTCTGTGGTCTAATCTCCCTTTCCATTGCATTAAAGCTTGGGAGGATTGGTAGGGTGGTAGCATATTTTTTTATTTTTTGCCTCAGAAAATTGTGACCATGTACTATAAAGATGCTGCTAGTGCAAAAAGTCTCAGCTGTCTATGGCACATAACCTGCCAGATGAAGTTAGAGAGGATATGGGGACTACATACCTCAGAGAACTCCAGATGCTGGTAAACATCCTCCACTAAAATAAATTATGGCCTTTGTTGCAGCAAGCTTTAGTAGGTATATCTCCTTGGGAAAGTTTCACTGTGTAAGTAAACTGGGGTAAATAAAGACCAGGACCACATATATACATGCCTTACTTTTTGCACTCCTTCCCACAGCATCTACTCCAAATCCATCTGGAGAACCTTGACACTGAGCTAGACTGATCTTGACTGACCTACTTCTTAGGTCTGTGTTAATTAATTGACAGGTCATATCTGTCTAATTCTTAGATTACAACAACTCTGAAAGGTACTGGTCCACTGTGTAGTACAATAGGATCTCACATGCTGTAACCCCATAGTGACAGTTCCAGAATATCAGAAGACATTCTTACAAATTCTTACATACTGTAATGTGACTTAAAAATCTTGATATTTCATACTAGTGATTAAAGCAGTATAGTACTGCAACTGTACAATAGATAAGGGTAAAGAAAGGCACTCCAGGGGTTAGAGCAATATCTATCTGAGACAAAGTTTTGACACTGTCTCACCCATCCTTTTTTTATTTCAGGCAAGTTATTTAGCCTTCTGTCTGGAAACTGAGGACATTGACACTTCTCTGCTTCAGATGAATATTATACTGATATATACAGTCAAAGTTCTGAGATCTCAGGATCAGACTTCATTTACCTGTGGTCAGATTTCCTCGGCCTTGGACGAAAACTCTGCTTAGGTGTAACAGGATTTATTAGCTGGGGCACGGCACTGCATGAATACAGTTTATGCCCTTTCTAGGGTCAGCTTTGCTCCGGAATGAGCTAATTTGCTTTTGTGAGCACCTATGTGGCTCCATCCCGAGGCAGCTCAGGTATTTCAGCACCACAGTCACAAGACCTGGTGTCAGATTGTTGAAAGAGGCAGAAACAGCTAGCACAGAGCCAGCCTGGATCCAGCCGGGTTTATGAGACCTGGCTTTTTGCCAGCCGTGGCAGACCTGCGCTGCCTCCCCACTTCTAGCACCTGCCCCATATTGCCCCAGGTCCTATGGGGCTCATTAGGTCAGGCACAACAGGTCCATCCCTGCAGCTAAGGAACCACAGTCTGTCGCTATCTGTGGCGCCGGAGCCTAGGCTATGAGTGAGGAGCAGAGAAATGGAAGGGCTCTGTGGGGTTAGTGTAGCTGATGCTACGAGCAGCTGACGGATTCTCCTGCATCAGGGCTCAACTCACCTGGAACCCCCTGATGCTCCCTTGTTTCATCCTCTTTTATCTATTATATCGGAGTTCCCTCTTTGCTAGCTCTACAGTACCTTTGCCAAGTAGAGAAGTATCTGGAAACAGCTAAAAAATCTGCTTGCTAAAATCCACTTGCTAAAGTTACACTTCAGGATTTGAAAAGCCATCTTGCCAGGACAGTGAAAGTGTCACTTCAAAGAAGAGGCTTTGAAATGTGTGAGATCGAATTTTCGGAAGCCAGAAAAAAAAGGGAGGAAAAATAGATGGATCAAGGTCTTAAAACCAGACATAAAAGACAGAGAGTTAATTCTGAAACGCTGCGGGAAGGAAAATAAAATAAAAAAAGGAGAGAGGAGGATGAGGTTTCCCGAGGCTCTGGGCAGCGCAGGGAAGCGGCGGGAAAGCTGTGCGGGGAGAGGGGGCAGCTCACCGAAGAAGGGCCGCGGGCTAAGGCCCGGCGGGTCCTGGGGCGGTGAGCGCGGGGCGGGCGGGCGCTAGGGCCCGGCGGCGGCGGGGGTGCGGCGGCGGGCGGCGCTAGGGCCGGCGCGGGGCTCCGCGGGACCGGCCCCGCCCACCCAGCGCCGCTCGCGCCGCCGCGCGCCCCGCGCAGCCCCGCCGCCCCCCGCCGCCGCTCGCATGGAGCGAGGGGGGGTCGACGGACGGGTTGAGGGGGTGCGCGGAAGGCGAGCGCGGGGGCGGCGCGGACATCGCTTGCATGTGTCCGGCAGCTCCCTCCGCCCGCCCCGCCGAGCCCCGCGGCCACCGGCCCGTGCCTGCCCACGGGGGGCTGCCCCGCGGCGCGGAGCCGCTCTCTGGACGCGGCGGCGGGGCGGGATGGCCGCGGGGCCGCGCCGCGGACGGTGCGGGAAGGGGGGGGGAGGACGGCGGGGGACGGCTTCGCCCCGCCGTGCCCGCGACCTGAGCGCCTGTGGGCGGGGTGCGCCCCTGCGCCGGGATAAATAGCGCTTTCCCGCGGCTGACAGCCCGTCCCCGGGGCGCTGAGCAGCAGCGCTCCTCCGCCGCTCGCGGGAAGGGCCGTGGTCTCGGAGGCTGTGCTCTGGGGCCCCGCT
Organism: Colius striatus; assembly: GCF_028858725.1. Taxonomy (NCBI): domain Eukaryota; kingdom Metazoa; phylum Chordata; class Aves; order Coliiformes; family Coliidae; genus Colius; species Colius striatus. The sequence continues at coordinate 78,893,824 of NC_084762.1, read as the reverse complement.
GCTGCCCCGACCTGGGTCTTTCGTTTGTCTTTTTTTTGTTTCTCGGGGAGAGACGGCGAAGGGGGAGGACCAGGAGCCAAGTGTTTCCTCTCTCTCTTGCCCCCTCTCTCTCTGCAGCGCAGGGGAGATGCTGGAAGCGGCTGTGAGTTTGCAGCACCCGAGAAAGGGAGCGAGAGGCGCGTGAGCTACTGCCGGTCTCCGCGGCAGCCGCTGCCCCGCGGCGCTCCGCCAGCCCCCTCCTCTCCCGGGCAGCCGCTCCTAGCCCCGCACACAGCCGGCGTTCGCCGCCCCTCGCTGCCGCCGGACCAGGCTGCCCACCCCAGCGGCTCAGGATGCAGTTTCGCCTTTTTTCCTTTGCCTTGATCATCCTGAACTGTATGGATTACGGGCACTGCCAAGCCGGCCGCTGGAGACGCAGCAAGAGAGGTGAGTAGCGCCGCCTGCTCGCCCAGGACACTGGCCCGGGGCGGCGAGCAGGAGCGCTTGCGGGGAGGGCGGGAAGCTGCATAGAGCTGCGTGTCCATCCCCTCCCCACCGGGGATGCTCCTCGGCAGGTGAACCGCCCCCTCCGCGGGACGCGCCCCGGCTCCCCGCCCGCGGGCTCCAGGCTGGCACGTGGGGCTGTGGCGAGCCCGAGGGCGCGGGTCCGCGCCGGCGTGGCGACCCCTCCGCAGGGCAGCCCGCCGCCCTGCTGCCGGAGAGGCAGGCCTGGGAGCGGGAGGAGCGGCGTGGACGTGAGCTCCGATGGGCAAAGGACCGTCCGGCGCGGCGGCTCCGCGACCTGCGTGGGGCAGCCGGGGACAGGGCGGTAGGTGCGTGGAGCAGTGGGGCCGTTGAGCAGTAGGTGCGAGCCCTACGCCGTCCCTCAGCCCCGCGCCGCTGCCGTGGCCTCCTTCCCTGCGCCGCTGGAGCTGGGGGTCTCGCTGGGCGCTGGCAGCCGCCACCGGCCCCGTGGCCGTTCGAGGAGCGCCCGGCCCGGCCGCAGCGGGTCTCGCCACGGTCCCTCTCCAAATAGCTCACGGCAGCCGGAGGTTTCTGTTAGCCCGCGCTGTTACCCTCGCCTGTCCATGGGGCGGATTCGGAGGATGCCTTCCGTGGGTCATCCTTGCCCGTGTTTCCGAGGCAGCAAGACAGCTTCTCCCGTTGCAGCCGGCGGACTCCCGCACCCCCGGCTCCGCGGGTTCTGGCGGCTCAGCCCGGCGAGAGCTGCAGCGGCGGGCAGGACGCGCCTTCTCAGCGCCGAGGGCATTCCGGCGCTGTGACTTTTGCTCAAAGCCTACGGATCGTTTGAGGGAGGAAAGAGAGAAACTGTGTGTGAGGGTTTGCTCTGTTTTGCTAACATGCTGGTGCCGGGATTGCCAGAGTTCGGGAGTTGGAACGGTGAAATGTGCCAGTACAGCACCCGTGTGGACGAAGGGGTTACTGCAGCACTTGCCCAGCTGTCAGGACTCTCCGGGACGTTTCTTCCTCTCCTATTTTTTTTTTTCTTTCCTTCTTCAATATATACATCTTCAGTATGAAATGTTTTATTGGCCACGTATTCTGATTTATTTTTGCTGTCTCCCATTTCTAAAGTTATCTGAAAACTAGGTCCCTCAGCTGCTGAGAAATTTGTATTTGTGAAAAAAAAGATTGCACTTCTACTGCAGTTATTTGGAAGAGGAGGAGGCTAACATCTCCAGAGTTAAGTCGGTGCAAATAGTAATGAAATTGAAAGGAAAATAGCTTGCACTTTCCTGCACGTATCCCCTTCAGAGTAGGTAGAAATAAATTTGTAAAGCGATTTAGTTGTGATGGCTTTTCAACAGATGGTTTCCAGAATTTAATTTTAGTGTGTGTGGCTAAAACGATCACGGTCCTTTAAAGTGACCAGACTATCTGTGCTAACAAAGGGTATACTGTGTCTTTAATTAAATGTGGAACTACTTAGAGTGCTGGCCAGACAGTGGAGGGTGATAGTGGTATTTCTGCTTTACAACAGAGCTTAAGGATTGCATTGTGGGAGTACTGAAATGAATAGACATCTAACTCGAGTTGTGTGAATTGTCCTCCTACAAAAACTTAAGCTGGTTTTAATTGATCTCATGTTCGCTGATTGATCTTAGACCAATTGTTGTGCTTGTTGAACAGTTGGCTTTTCCAAAGGAGATTGATTTAAATTCGTTTTTGGTTTAGTTATTGGATAAATACCATCAGTATTGACAGTTGACTTACTGGCACTGTTTTGTGCTGTCACCTAAGGGTTTTGTCTTGCATTTTGAAGAATGCAGTCTTTTTCAGTTAATAAGTCTAAGTAAGCATAGCCAGTTCTAAGCACTGAAAGCAAAATCTAAGAACGTATTCAAATTATAATAGACATTTGCCATGACACATGCAGTCTGAAGTAATGCTTTCGCACAGGACCCAAAATTCCAATAATTTCACAATTTTTCCATATCCCATCTGCAAATAATCAGGCATTCACTGTGGGGTACTGGCAGTTAAAATTTCTCTGGCATTCTGTTTTGTCTGTTACATGATCTCAGATGCTCCATAATATCATTTTCTTAATGAAATAAATTTTTTGGCATAGATTAAGTCTCCCGTGTGGTAGAAATCAATTGCATTCAGTCTGGAATTACGGGTAAATATCATCTGGAACTGCCTTTTTTTTTTTAAGGCAGCTAAATGTACAGTAAACTTCAAGTATGTATGCCTTTATTGAAGTCTGTATGGATTTGCAGCTGATCTAGAATACTCTAGTAAACAAATGTTTAGTAAATATGAGTGGTTTTTTTATTCCTCTTTTGCTTTCAACCAGTTTCCCAACCAACATGCACAATGTTGCAGTAAAAGCAGAATGGAGAAATAACGTTTCAAATGTGGTTCCTATCTGGCACTGATTTGTGTTTTGCTAGTCAATATCACTTCAGTAAAAATGGTCTAGAAAATACATTGCAATCAACAGATTCTGCTAATTCCACTGCTGCTCTTAGTTACTTTTGCAGCTCGTTAGAATATTGCTTTGCCTAGTTGGTTCAGCTGCTGAACCTTACCTTTCTTGAAACACACTAGCGAATTCTCCCTTTTGAAGGCTCTGTCCTGAGCAGGTGACCCATTATTTGCCATTCCTACAGAAGCTATTCTAAAACATATTTAACGGTTACATAGCTTAAAGGTCAATGGTGTAATCTCACAACTGTCTTAGCCTAACATCAAAGCACCTCCTTTCCTATAACTTGAATATTAATGTATCTTGGATACCTACTTGATTGTTCAATGAAAATGTTTATCTTTTCCTCAGATTTCTCTTTAGCAGTTAGTATAAGGTGAGCAGCTTCATATCTAATGCTTCAATGAATATCATGAGGTGCATGAGAGACCAGTGTCTTTTACCTTGTCTTTGAGACATGATAAAAACAGCTTTCCCAAAGAGTACCACAAATCAAAATGGGAGTATGTAGAAATGAAAACTATCAAACTGGCTTGCTGGGAGGAGTGATGGTAGTATTTTCTGGCAGTGCTTTAGCCAGAATATAGAGTTCATGGTAAACAGCTGTCAAAAGGTAGAGGATAACAAAATTCCCTGGGGGTGGGGGAGGGAAGTCAAGGTGACAACAGTACCTGAATTGATGGGAAGACTCAACTGTAGCAGAGAAGCTCTCTGCAGTTGGTGAAACCAGAACTGGATAATGAGATGTGAATGGGACACAATCACACTGGAAATTGGAAGTTACTTATACCCAAGAACTCAAAGGAAGACTTTGGATGTTTAATGCCTCTTGAACATGAGCTAAATAGAAAGAAGTGCCATGAGGGCTAAGGTGCACCTAGATATTTGCACTCTATATTAAATGTAAGTAAAGATAGGGGTAATACATGTGGCAATGGGTGAATAGTAAGTGACAGTGTTGATGGTAAAATAAGCACAGGGGAAATGGGAGGAGTGCCTGGGGAAGGAAATTTCCTTAAGTGTTTTACAGAGCTCTGAAACTGAGCTCTGAAAATAGTGTTTATAAGAGTACATGCATACAATGAGGAACACAGTAACTGGAATCAAAATTATGTCAATTAAATTATCTTAATACAGGATGATAATCTTGACCACAAACTAGTTATTAATGTAACCGTTACATGGACTTTCAACTAGAAGGAAAACTTCCTCAGACGTTGGGCATTGTGATTTGGCTTTTCGAACTAGTTACTTATCTGAGACAAGAATAGTCTTGGAACCTGTTTCAGTTGGACTGGGTGGTCAGGCTTTGGGAAAGATTGAGGATTTGAGTATTGGGGAAAAGGAATCTGTGTTGGAAATGCCTGATTGAAGTAAATTCCACATCTGCTTTTACAAGGGCTGTACTGACTCCAAAAGAGTAATTTTTTCTCTCACAAAAGTTATACTACAAAAAAACTTTTAATTGTCCAACAGTACCAAGATGTTTTACCTATTCTGTCCTCTCTTTGAACTTGAAAAATGTTTTATGTTTGGAAGACAACTTTTTGTCTGTGTGTTAAGGCTTAAAATGTGATGAAGAATCAGTACTTTGAGATAGGTGTTTTCCTTGGATGTTGTGTTAAATGCTTCTAACACAATTTGTAAAAACTAGAACATGTTAATGCTTTCTGGAGTAACTTCTCAGGTACTTGTGATCAGTAGTAAAGCTTTGGAGGATAGGTTCTGTTCCTCAGCTTGTTACTGCTTAGCACAATTATTAAACATTCTCTATATAAACATCATTACTACAGCAGCAAGAATGTCCTAACACTGTTATAACTGAGAAATTGAAACTTTTACAGTTTTACCTACTTACTGTCTATTATCTAGTAAGTCTGAGGAAGTTTCTTACGCTGAAATGTCAGCAGAAGTAAAAATTTCTGTGTGAATGACTGAGTACTGAACTAGCTAATGATGAGCATTGACTGTCTTTAGTAATGCTCTCAGTGGATTGTGAAGATTTGCAGAAGAGATGCTCAAAGTGCAAAGAGTGGGATTCACTATCAAAAGACACCTAAGTATAGGTGCTTGGTTCAGTTTCCAGTAGTAGGTTTCTAGTGCTGCTTATGATATTTAAGATACCTTTCAGGGCCTGGCATGTAAATGTCCTTCTTGAGCAACTGGAGGCCTGGCAGGATAGCTTGGAGCAAGTCCAACATATGTCTCGAAGCCCATTATGGTGGAAAGTAAAAATGGAGAGCATGTGCTGGCACAGCCTTGCTGTATATATGCGTTCTCTTGCTTATGTCTGTCCCCTCAGCTTCCGTTACAGCTCACTTGAGGTCAGGGTACTGGGCTAGATGGGTATGTCTGGTCAGACCTTGAGGTCAGTGCTCATACTCTTCTGTATGAAAACCTTTGGGAAGATTTTTTTTTCCACTGTGATGAAGAGCTTACATTTATCTGCTTGATGCACTTGGCTGAATTGATGTTTTCTCTTCTTCGAGGAAATGGGGAGATGTGTGTTTTCCAAGGCTGAGCTCTGTTACTAGAGCACCTCAAAATGCATGACAAATACAAAAAAGTGAGTTTATGTGCTAATATAGGGAAGCTAAGATGGTAAAAAGAAGAATGTAGTTCCTCACTTCAACATGTCATGTATATAGTAATATACAGGCCAGTGTAATTACTGTGATAAAGTATGTTAACATGGAGATGTTTACATAAGCTGCTTTTAATGAAAAATGTGACATTATTTAAAAGCTAGAAGAGGTGTTCACTATCAAAATTCAAGGCATAAAGAAATAAACAGTGATCTTTCTGTAAGCTGTTTCTTTGTTGTTTTTGTCTTTCTCTTGATATTTCTGTCAAGACTCTGATTACCCCATGGAAGTCTGTATTTGATTTATCATACAGCTATTTTTTAATACCACAAAGCCTTAACTAGCCATAGATTAGAAAGGACTATCTAGTCAAACCTGCAGACTATTACAGACAGAAAACTTTTTCCAGTGCACTGTATATCAAACTCAAACTTATAGGTGACCATAACATCCCTTTTTAAGGAAATTTATTATATAACTACATGCAATTATCTGCAACTATTTCTTTTATATTTGATGTAGTGCTAGTTGGTACAATCTAGGAAGTGGTTGGTACAGTATAGCTCATCCTACAGGAGGTGTGCCTGCCTTTGATCAGAAAAAGCATAGCCCCAATAAAATGACTCAACTGCCTTTATCTGTAATTAAAATGTAGTTCAAATGTGTACATCTTCCTTGTTAGCTCCAGGGATAAGCTGAAATCAGCCCCAAGTGAAAAGAGATCCACTGCATAGAGTCTTCTCACCTATATTAAAATTGCATGTTGGTGCAGCTCTTAACTATAACTCACATGGTCCCTGAAAGTTATACTTTTTCTTCTCTTAGATATTTATTTAGTTTTGGGTGTTTTTTAATACTAAATTAAGTTCTTGAGGCACACCTTCTCTTTTTTCTTGCCTCAAAGTTTTATTCAGTTGCAATTGGAGAACCTTTTGTGTTTTGTCTAAGGCTCCAAGTATTTGGTAGTCCTTTTCTAAGTGAAAAGCATGAATTCATAAGTGTTGACTATTGATAATGCACAAATGTAACAGCTTGATCCTTTCATCATGGGCTGCTTTAGACATCAAATTTGGATGCTGCCATTGTTTGCGTGTTCATTGTATTTGTAGTACTTGTTTAGTAGATGCAATACCTTGGAAAGTATCAGTTGGGTGCTGTAAAGTCACTTGGTGCAAACAGAGTAAATTTAGCACTCTTTGGGACAGTAGTATTGAGTTTAAAGCCTGTTCCCAAGTAACTTTGGGTAGCGTGGAGAAGGTTTTTGAGATTTGGATTCTTATGAAGTGTCAAATGGATCTTCTTTCTGAGCACCATCAAGCAGTTTCCAAAGTGGTACCGCTGTTTCTTCTGTCTACATGATGGCTTTATCCAGCCAGCTCCACACAATAAAGGACACATTAACTAGAATTTACTTTTATATTTGTTGAACTTGATATATCTGTGAGCAGTAAGGTAACTTGTCATGGGTTTGTGTGGAGCTGCTTTTTGCTTGGTAACAGGGGTAGGGGGCTGCAGTGCTGGTCGAAACATCTAAATTCTCAAAACATCCCCTGTCTCGGTGGTAGACCTATCTCCAGCCTGGCCAGGCCAATCTGGCACTTCTGCCATCATTATTTTAGAAGGGAAATTGGTAGCAGAAGAGGAGTTGGAGGAGTGATACAAGATGGAACTGACCATGTGGATCCAGCAATCGGAGAAAGAAGAAGGAACGAGGAGCGCTGGACTTGTGTACCCTCTGCAGTCTATGGCGAGAGCCCAGGCTATGCCCCTGCAACCCATGGAGGGCAATGGCAGGACTGAGAGCCATCAGCAGCTCTGGGTGAGTGTGCCCAGATGGGCAGGAAACTGTGTGAGGAGGTGGCCATGGGTACAGGCTGTGCTGGAGAGCCGGCGGGCCACAGAGCAGCCCCACAAGAGAGGCAAAGAGGTGCTGCAGCCCTCGGGACTAATGCATATAGGAGGAGCCTGCCTGCCTGCCTTGAGGTGAGACAAGCGATAGGAACCATCAGGAAAGGACTGACTGAAACCCCTATTCCCTGCTCCCCTGTACTGCTCAGGGGGAGAAGAGGTAACAACAATGGGATCAGGGCCATGAGCCCAGGAAGAGGGGAGGGGAGAAATTGGTCTTAAAAGGCTGGTTGTTCTCTTCATCATCGTACCACTCCATATTGTTTTCTGTTTGTTTTTCATTGTTGGTGGATTAAATTAAGTTTCACTTTCTTCTCCAAGTCAAGTAGTCCTGTCTGTTTTACCTGGGACCATAAGTGGTGAGTGAACTCTCCATGTACTTACTGGGTTCCAAAGACCCTTGGTACTTATGGCTGATTGTGGTCTTTTGTTCCTGGATGGGCCTAAACCATGACACTTGTAAATCTGTCTTGAAACCTAGCTACATTCACTTTATTCTCTCTACATGTGGCTATTCCAGCTCTCACAGGTTTTACCGTGGCATGAATCATCCTGTTAATTTTCAATAATACCTTTTAACTTCATTTCTTCTCAGAGTTTTTTAAAAGTATCAGGATGGTATATGCCCCAAAAAAAGCCCGTAATGGTTTAACACAATGTCAAACATAGGAGAGGCAAGAAGGGAAGAATGAGTCTGGTAGTCGTTCTAATTAGTACTGCCTTTTCAATGCAGTTTCTGCACTGGAGTTGAGGAAGTGAGAAGGAGGAATTACAAGAAATTACTATTTGTACATAATCCTGTTTTGAAATACTTAATTGATGTGACAGTCGACATTCTGAGTATGGAATGGAGGTGACAACTGTAACTCATCTAACACAGTGGAGTTTGACAGTACTTTACTCTGTAGATCTTCCTGAGACTAAAAGGATTTGAGGCCCTAATTGTATATCTTTACTTTGGGATTGCTCTGTCTTAACACCTTGATTTTGAAGCTATGACTTTCTTCTATCAAGCTGTAGTCTGTGAAGCAAGTGCTAGAATTTTCTGGATTTGTACAAGTTACAGTGCTTCATCCTGATGTTTGTATCTAAATACTCTTGGACACAACAATCCAATGAATTTATATAGATTCCCTTTAATCTTAATCTATTTTGGTGTTGCTTAAATGCAAAGATGTCACTTCAAATTTCTTTTTAAATGGTTGCATGCGGTAGTGTGGTGGTTAAATTTCCTTTAAATTATGGACTTGAATGTACAAACTGTGAAGTGCAAAGGGACAAAAAAACCTAAAATTATAGTATAGGACAGAAAACAATGATTTTTTTTTTTCTTTTTATTTTTTAAGGGAAAGCAAAGAAGCAATTAGGATTTTAGTAGCTTGATTATGTGATCGAGGGGAGATTTTTAAGATACAATCTGTAAAGATCTGGTGAGCAGTACAAAAAATGTTCATGCTTAACGTTTCACTGTAATAAGAGAAATTACCTTTTGGTAGCAGGCAGCTTGCACATCTTGGCATCCAGTAGTTAATCAGTCATACATTTATTTTTGAAATACCAATTTCAGTAAAGCCAAGTACCTGAGGCACCTGTGAGACTTTGCCTTTTGAGGGGGATGGAATTTATGCTATATGCTCTCATTCATTTGTTGTTTTTATGGGATGCTTTTATGACTGAAACAAGGGACGTTTAAGCAGCTACAGGTAATATTCATAGGAGGCATACAGTTCTATAATTACATTTCAAAATAAAAGCTTTTGAGTCTTCTAAAGGTCCCTTCCAATCCTACCATTCTATGATTCTATGAATGTTAATTGAAGAAGGTAATAACAAATCTCATGTATACCTAACATAGATGCAGAACATCATGAAAATCCTTCCAGTATATTTTTCTGTTTGTTTCTTAAAAATAATTTTTGTCTCTAGTATTTAAAAATTGTAAATCTAAAATAATCCAGAACATGTGATTTAGGAACTAAGAGTCTCAAATTTACCTTGCAGAAACTTTTGTCTATTATTTTTTGAGAATTGTCAAGATTTTCCCCATCTTGATGAAAAAGACAAACATAGATGTAGTGGGATGGAGGACTGGACTGAAAGATATAGTGTTTCTGATGTGAGCTTTTAGGTACTGCCTAAATTGGTGTGCTTTTTAGGCACTGGGCAGTTGTATGAACACTGACTCCCAAGAAGACCATGTGCAGCAGTGAAGACAATATCTGTGCTTTTTTACATATTGTAAGAATCTTCTACTGCTTTACATTGCAAAGGGACAACTGTGTGTTAGAGCATTGCAGGAGTGCATCAAAATATAAACTTTCTGCTCCAGACATGTTATTTTCTTTTTAGAGTTGAAATGCTGGCTGAAATATGTTACACAAATATATACTCTGCACTAATGTACAGTCTTTTCAGCCGTCTGGTTGCCACCTTTGAAATACCAAAAAATCCCCAAACTAGCCACATCAGACAAATGGCTGTTGTGTGTGCACAGATTAATCTGCACATGTATAGCAGTACTGACAACACCCAATGAGTCCATACTAGAACTTGCTGGGCAAGCTGGAGTCCACTGAAATGGCAACTATACTCAGCAAAGGTAGGTGTTGCTGGTTTGCTCTTGCTTCTTTCTTGAATTATTAAAAAAAAAAAAAAATTCTAGATACCCTGTCTTCATTATAAACCTACTGACTTTCCTAGTGATTCTGCTGGTAAGCATGTAGCTATGACTTTCCTGAATGGGAATTAAGTTTCAGCATCCTTACTTAAGGATCCCAACTGAGGTGAGGCCCTGTAGTGCTGGCCCTACTTGAACAATAACCTCTGAATTAAGGTCACCAGAGCAGAATCTGTCCTAGATTTCTCTCCACTAGCAGAAATATTCTTGAGCCTTTCATTACAGCTAGTTCAGACCTGGTTTAGGTCTTGTTTTACACAGGTCATGGTAATAACATGATGGACGTGGGTTCAATTTTGGCTTAGCAAGAGTAACTGTAACTGAGCAGTACCACTGCAACACACTTTAGGTTGTGTTCACAGAACAGCACAGCAGCTACTTGTTTCTAGTTTGCTTACATCTTCTGACAATTATTGCAAAATACTTGAGAATAGCTTCTGAGGTGAGGTATTTCACTCTTTCAAGGTACCTAAACCCTATGAAAGTTTCATAGAGGATTGGCTTGTTTATATGTCCTCATCGCATTACATTTCTTATACTTTCACCAGGATCATCCTCAGAACGTGGTTTTACCTCTAAATTTGATCTCCTGTCCTCTCAAAAATAGTCAATCTTTTCTCCCCTACCTTAATGAATGGTCACTTGTGAGGAAAGTTGACTTTCTGAGGGCTATAATTCTGAGTAAGGTAGTTGTGTTCCTTTGTTGTGATCTGCTCTGGCGACAGCTGATAACAGTACAGATCATAGAATCATAGAATTGTTTAGGCAGCTTTCCAGCCACTCTGTCCCAAGCCTGTAGCATTGGATGGGGTTGTTGTGGCCCAGGTGCAGGACCTGGCACTTGGCCTTGTTGAACCTTGTACATTTGGCTTCAGCACGTTGCTCTAGCCTGTCCAGGTTGCTCTGAAAAGCCTCCCTGCCCTCAAGCAGGTCTATGCACTCACCTAGCTTGGTGTCATCTGCAAACTGACTGGGGGTGCCTTGGATCAATTGATAAAGATGTTAAAACAGGCCCCAGCACTGAGCCCTGGGGAACACCATTGGTGACTGACCACCAACTGGATTTAACTCCATTCATCATGACTCTCTAAGCTCGGCCCTCCAGCCAGTTTTCAATCCAATGAAAATGTGTCAGTCCAAGCCATGGGCAGCCAATTTCTTCAGGAAAATGTGGGAAATGATATTGAAGGCTTTACTAAAGTCCAAGTAAACCACATCCACAGCCTTTCCCTCACCCACCAAGCAGGTCTTACTGTAGAAGGAGACTCGCCTTTCATGAAGTTATGCTGATTGAGTGCGAGCCCTTACTTGTTCTTCATCTTAGGCTCCTTGTCTCGGCCATCAAAAATGTGCTTGGCCTGCATATGTTTTTTGGTGATTTTTTTATTTTTAAGATGTCCAGCAAATACCGATTGCATGTGGCCAAATTGCCTGTGTTGTTTTTGATGTCTACTTGACACAGTTTGTTGCTGGGAAGTCTGCCTTGCTGGTAAGAAGATACTTTCTAGAAGTTGGAGGAATTGCTTTCAGTGTCCTTCCACATGTAAAATTTTTGGTTAGTACACGTACACATCAATGGCAATGGTAACTGAAAATAAATCCCTCTTTCATGTAAGTACTACATAATGTTCCAGTGTAAAATATTAATATTACAGGAGTATGAGAGCATCTAATTGAAATGGTGCTTCTGGACAGGTGTTTTGACTTTGAACTGTATTTCTCACAGCACTGCTGCAATGCGCTGGAGCGCAGCAACTTTGCTGATGATGAGATGATGGTAGGTCATGGTTTCTCTTTTTAGCTAAAGAAAGTACACCGTTACTAGTGCTTATCATAACTCTTTTATTCAGTCTTAGGTTTTGCTGAACTTCACCACTTATCCTTGGCCTTCAAAGGTTCTTTTGTGAATTTGGTTTTAAGAAACATTTGTAGGTGTAGTTGGGAAGCAAGATGACAAGTATCTCCAGCATTTTTGCAGCGTTTAAAGTAAATATTTTTTTCTATAAATGTTTCTTCAAGTTTACAGTCTTTTTCTTGTGTTCTTTTTTTGACATACATTGTTGTAGAAACAGAAAACTATGGACTGCTTCAGTGCAATGTCTGCTGTGAAACTTAGAAGCAAATCTTCTGTGAAATATTATATTTAGTTGAACAGAACCTGTTGGAAGTTACCTCCCACCTAGGAGGACTTCAGGCTGGAGAAATTAAAAGGAACATATGGAATTCAACAGGAAGTGCTAAGTCTTTCATCTGGGAAAGAACAACACCATGATCTAATCTATACTGGGGGCCATGCAACTGGAGTACAATTTTGCAGAAGAGGCTTTGGGAATCGTGGACACCGTGTTGAGCATGAGTCAACAATGTGCCTTTGCTGCAAGAAGGTGTTCTAGGCTGTATTAGGAGTGTTGCCAGCAGGTGATCCTTACCCTCTAGTTAGCACTGGTAAGGCCGTGCCTGAAGTCTCATGCCCACCTCTGAGCTCCTCTGTACATGAGAGCTGTGGACACCCTGGAGAGACTTCAACAAATGGTCAAACTGAAGCACAAGAAGCTCCCTCTGAACATCAGGGAACACTTTTTTACTGTGAAGATGACTGACCACTGACATAGACTGGCCAAGGAGGTTGTGATCTTCCTCCTTGGAGATACTCAAAAACTGTTAGCTGTGGAGACAAAACATAGGGTGTCCATTTCCTTATGGATCCTTGAGATACAATAACTGAATCATATGCAGCTGCAGTCACCTTGACTTTGTTGGAGTACCAAGATCAACTCAGAGGAGCTTCCTGCTACTCAACAGTGACACAGGACTTCCAGCTTTGTCACTTCCTCTCAACAAGGCTCCTAGTATAGCAGAAGTCTTGAAACAGCACCTGCTCCACCTCTTCCCTTCTCTCTCCTGTTCATACTTCCGTGCAAAACAAGGCTGATTATGCACAGCAGAAATTAAAAGTAAGAGGTAAACTCAAAGGGAAGACTAAGTTTGAATCATCAAAGCCATTTAAAGTTATCATCAAAATAAGGATCTATATCATGCTAATTTTGCAGTATGAGTCCCTTTCTCCCCCCCTCTTTTTACCTTTCCAAATTTCAAAGAGTACATTGTGAATGTAATGATAAGAAACGAGATTTCATTCATTTTGTTCTAAATCTGGGGAGTAATGTCAATCTGTCTCAGGTGCAGTATGTGTTTCTGAAAGAGTGCTTGCTCTGGTATATTGTTTTCTGATGCAACATTGCTGTCAAATCCTACAGAAGGTCTGGAAGTCTAGCACATCTCTCTTTAAGAGCTGTAGCTCACTTTGCTAATGCTGTATTTGAGAACTCTTTTTCACTACTTTTAGTTCTTTCCATCAGACTCCTGGAAAAAGTCTTGCTGCTTCCAACTTTTATTTCAGTTATTGTAACATTAGCAGTGCCATCAATATGTAGGATTTTTTTTCAGCTTTTGGAAAAGGGTTGAAATGTGACTCTATTAAACCTGAATCTGAAGACAGACTTGGTTTCATATTGTTTTCTCTTAATAGCTTTCCAAGCAGCTGCTAAGTGAAACTACTGCATACTGAGCCTGGTGTAATATGAGGCTCATTGGGTAAAATAACATTAGTCTGTGCTACTTAAACATGCTCTGGAAGGCTTAAGGAGGAGAGGAAGGAAAATATTTGAAGAGATCAACTGGATGTGGTCAAATACAAGTAATGTCACCTGAGAAGGATTAGAATTTGCCAAAGCTTGACCTGAACGAAGACCTCCATTTAGGTCTTGTGTTCCTACCAGATCAGCTGCAGTAGTTTTTCCATGCGCAGTTTTCTAATAGCACTCATCCAGTGAAAGAGTCCAGTGATTTACTTGGCTTCTGTGTCTCAGCTGCAGTAAAGCTTTTTTTTTCTTAAAAAAAAAAAAAAATCCCAGTTTAACATTCCTTTTCCTTATTAGCTGCAGCTGCCTTTTTCTAATTACTAAAGTCTTAACATTTTTTTTTGTCTACGTTTGGTTGGCTTTATCCTCTCTGGGAGCTCAGGGTAGATGATAAACAGCTACACTTGTAGTTTCTATCCTTAAGATGTGGACAGCTTAAAAAAAAAGTGCATTGACACTTCAAAATCCAGGAGAAGACTCAGTAGAGTGGTTAATGGGAATAGTACTTCATCATCATCCTTGTTTTCTGATTATGTGTGGTTAGCAAATTCAGTGGCCATGCATTCTTAATATTCCTACTGTGAACGGTGTCTTCAAAAATTAGTTATTCTTCTGTTTTGCAATCATGTTTTGGAGTGCTCAGGACACTTTTCCATGCACCTCTCTGAAGTGAGAGGTATCTCTTATAGGTGTAGGAATTGAGTCCTGGGATTATAAAGGCCTGCAAAAGGTACTCCTGGGGTTAGTCCATAAGGTAAAAGAGCATGAGGATTAGGGATGACAAAATTTCTGTTTCTACAGAAAATGAGACTTGTTTCTAAATTTTTATGAGGTTCAGCATAGCCTGTGCCTTTCTGGACTTGATCTTTCTCCTTAAAGATACTTCAAGTCACAGTTAAGCCTGGCAGATACATAAAGAGAAAAAGCACATAGTGAAATGCAGTGCTATGGAGGAATAGCATGTCTCTCAAGTCTTGTATTGAAATGATTTAATGTCAGAACTATTTATTGTTCTCCTCTTTTGCATTTACATCTCACACCACTAACTTATGAAAGTGTCACTAAGCATTAACCATTTTGTTTAGCCATGAACAGTTTACTTATTTTTCATCGTTGCTTGTTACTGTATCAATTTGTTTCTTTTTTTCTGTCATTCATGTGTAGTTTCTAACAGAGAAAACCATCTTGTCTCTCCTTGTAGTAACCATGTAGAGAGTCCCCATGATATTCTACTGTATAAAATGGTTTCTCTTTTATTTACATATGTTTAGCCAAGGAGAAATCAGATTAGCTGAATGCTCTTAATAGCATTCAAGTACATCTTAGTGCTTTGCATTTGCTGTTTGATATTCCATTTTACAGCTTTAGTTAAATGCTCTGCAGGGATTGTGGTTTAGTGGTAAGAGCATGAAATTTGAATCCAAGGTGCCTGGTTCTCTTACCAGCAGAGCTGGTCAGTATGTTTAAAACCAGATTCTTCTACCCTAACATCCCTATAATAGATTTTTGCATGTGTCTCTTCAAAGAAGATTCTCTTCTATTTTCTCTTTTTTTCTTAAATAAATGTTGAGCCCTCACAGCTTATGCAGGCTTTCACTTCTGTGCCTCAGTTCCTCTGGTGCAGAGGGTAATGTTTTGTTACAGTGCAGTTTAACTTATGTCAGCGATTTGCATGGCTAAGAGGCCCTAGACTGTTTATCTCTAGGTGGGTATATGGTTATTAGGAATAACCATATAGGTTAGGAATAAATAGTTTTCTTGCCTCCAAGTTTATTGACTGGGCACACACAGGGCATCTGTGGAAGTTATCTAAGAGATATACAAAGTGCTGGCTCTACCTGATATGAAGTCTTCTGCTTTCTCATGTGCTATAGAGATGAGGTAGTAGAACCTGTGTGACTGAATCTGCTCTATAGTGTGCAGAAGTAACTGCTGTTTCTTTCATGACAAGATACATGTTAGAAAAAGTATTTAAAAGTATTCCAAGCCTGTATCACTGCATGGGGTTGTTGTGGCCCAAGTGCAGGACCCAGCACTTGGTCTTGTTGAACCTCACACAATTGGCCTCAGCCCATTGGTCCAGTCTGTCCAGGTCCCTCTGAAGAGTCTTCCTGCCCTCAAGCAGGTCTATGCACCGGCCCAGCTTGATGTCATCTGCAGACTAACTGAGGATGCATTCCATCCTCTTATCCAGATCATTCATAAAGATATTAAACAAAACAAGCCCCATTACCAAGTCCTGGGGAACACCACTGGTGACCGGTCACCAACTGCATTTAACTCATTCACCACCACTCTCTGGATCTGGCCATCCAGCCAGTTTTCCACCCAACACACAGTATGTGCTTCCAAGTTATGGGCAGCAAGCTTCTCCAGGAGGATGCTGTGGCAGATGGTGTTGAAGACTTCACTAAAGTCCAAGTAGACCACATCCACACTGTTCATGAATGGTAGGACAAGAGGAAATGGTATCTAGTTGTGCCAGGAGAGGTTTAGATTGAAGATTAGGAAGAATCTCTTCACTGAGACAGTTGTTAAGCATTGTAACGGCTGCCCAGGGAGATGATGGAGTCACCATCTCTCGATGTGTTGAAAAGATGCATAGACGAGGTGTTGAGGGGAATTTTTTAGTGGTGGACTTGGCAGTATTAGGTTAGTGGTTGGACTCAATGTGCTTAAAGATCTTTTTCCAACCACAGTGATTCTATTATTATCCTGATATATTTTATTAACTTTCAGATACAAAGGATGGAGTAGATATTTTCAGTAAGCTGACTTAATTGCTGTAAGAACAATTTATTTATTCATGAAAACTGCAACTATGTTTTATTTCATACCAAAGAAAGAAAATTATTATCAGACTTTCACAGAACCTCAAGGGCTGAAAGGGACCCTGAAAGATCTAGTCCGTCTCCCTTGGCCAGAGCAGGACCTCCTAGAGTAGGTCACACAGCAACTCATCCAGGTAGGTTTTGAATGTCTCCAGAGAAGGAGACTCCACAACCCATCTGGGCAGCCTGTTCCAGTGCTCCATCACCCTGACAGTGAAGAAATTTTTCCTTGTGTTTCTTTGGAACCTCTTATGTTTCAGCTTGTACCCATTGCCCATCCTTGAGAACAGCCTGGCTCCATTCTCCTGATACTTGCCCTTTATGAATTTGCAAACAGTAATGAGGTCAGTCTCCTCTTCTCCAAACTCAAGAGCCCCAGCTGCCTCAGCCTTTCACCATAAAGGAGATGCTCCACTCCATCATCTTTTTGGTCCTGTACTGAACTCTCTCCAACAGCTCCCTGTCCTTCTGGAACTGAGGGGCCCAGAACTGAACATGATATTCCAGATGTGGTCTCACGAGGGCAGAGTATAGGGGGAGGAGAACCTCTCTCCACCTGCTAACCACACCTCAGGATGCCATTGGTCTTCTTGGCCACGAGGGCACAATTGCTGGCTCATGCTCATCCTGCTGTACACCAGGACACCCAGGTCCCTTTCCCCTATTTTGAAGATGACAAGAGACTTGAAGCACTGTGGACTTTGGCTATGAAATTAAGATGTTTCAGAGAGGTCCACATTTAACAATACTTAGCTGAACATCTTACTGACTTTAACTTATTGGAAAATGGAAACATAGCTTTAAAAATTGAAGTCATTCTCAAAATTAGGAAATGCATATTTCTTATATTAAAAAATACATAGCATGTTCATCTCTACAGTTTCAGAACTACCAGTATATTTCCTTTAATTCTAGTGTCTCTTATTCACATTACAAACCCAGTACATGTAATGTCAGCCAAGTGACTTTTGTTTTTTTAATAAACGTATGACTTGCTTCTTTTTAAGACTGTATTTTCATTTCAAAAGAATAACAAAAAAAAGTCAGTAGCCTCTTGCAAAGTTCTAATTTTAATTTCTGCTTGAATTATGCTGAATCCTAAGTACTTAGAGTACAGTGGTAAATTTAATACTTTTTTATATTTTATCTTCTTAAAGAGAGAGTTGTGTTTTGGATAAAAAAAACCATGTAGCCATTAAGTGTCATTCTTTCAGAATAAGACCCAGCCCGCTGTGATTTAAGTGGGTCTGAAGTACAGAAACTATTTCATTTAATTCCATTTTTAATGGTATTCCTGCAAGATGAGGAGATAAAGGTATACATAGCTGAATAGCAGACATGCTCCATCTGTTCTATTTCAAAGTTTCTAAGTCTAGTCCATCACCATTGTTTGATGTCTCAAACCCTGATGTCTTGATCTGACAACAGGGAGGATGACAGAAGATTTGATGGATATTTTGAGTGTGTTGAGTACATGCAGGATGTAAAGCACAGTGCCTTTGGATTGAATTAAAGTGACATCCTACAGCTAAATGTATACTTGTGTATTGTGGAAACAGTGAGAGTTTGAGTTGTCTTTTCCATAAATCTTTCTATAACTCAGATACATTCATATGGGGTAATATATGCATGTTTCTGGAGTTCTAATTTTCCAGTCTGGTGTTTTTTCCACTGTGTTTAAAGATCTCCATTGTGCTCTCCTACCTTCCCCATTTCTAATTGGTTTGTTTTGCTGTTCCTCCTCTCAATCATGTGCAGCTTTGGCATAATTTTTAGCATTTATTTGTCCTTCACATTTTTCCCCAAGTGCCTATGAGCCCTTTTGACTTGCCTACAAATGTTCCATGTTGTGTCTGAGCTGATTGCTGAAGCTTCCATATTTATTGGAAGTATCACCTTCTTCCTGTCTCCTAACCTGCAAAACCACCTGTCTTTATTGAAAATGATTCTACTGGTTAACTTTTGTTTTGGAAGAAAACTTTGTAGGAAGTTTTAAAGCTTTTTAAAATTTAGTAATTTGTATTTTTTATCAAGCTTTATGAATTACGGTTTTGCAATGGTTATGTTCAGTTTTTCTAAAGGTTTAGAAGAGGATGACTGCAATGATAAGGAGCTGTCTCAGGGCACAGAAGACCTGTTTCCACTTCCTGACTCAACTTGTATGACCTTGGTGAAATTGTTCCTGTCTCTACCTTTCTTCATCTGGAAAATAAGACTACACATTTTCTCCTGACATAGACTTGTAACTGTGCTACAGTGGTGAAGACTCTGAGTATCTCTTCTAAAAGATAAATTCCATTCTGTTCTCTAGTTCTCTGTTTCTTCTTGCATTCTTCTCAATACTTTTTTTTTCCCCCCTGATATTTTTAACTTGACTTGTCCCTTAGCATTCAGTGTTTTCTGCTTTTGGTGCCTTCATCCAACATACTCTTTAGAAGGTTTTTCCATAAACAGCAGCGTGATGCTCAAAACCTCACATTTGGACTTCAGAGCAGTGTACTTTGTTTAAACTGCTCTATAAGTTCTTTAGGGCAAAAATATGGAGAAAATTCTGGCCCTATGAAATGAATGGCTCATCTTCCATTGACTTGAGTGGAATGACAGTATCACCACTGGGTTCACAAGTGCTGGGTGAAATGCTGTGACAGTTGGATATGTCTTTGAACAAACTGCTTACCCTGTGATTTTTCTGGGCTTTGGTAGGACTGTATTCCTTTGCTTATTTCCCAGTACTTTCCATGTCTCATGTATATTATAATGAGGCCTTAGGTACCTTGGAAGTAGCTTAGGTGAGCTGGAAAACAGGCTGTTCCAGTATAGAGCCAAGCTTGTTACTAATGCTCTATAAAACTAAGAGAATGGGATTTCCTTTAGGTTTCTGAATTTTATTTACTCAGCATAGTCTTAACATGTAAAATCTTATGGGCATGAATGAGATTAAGTAACATAAGCTCTTGTTAGCATTGTTTCAGACTTGGCAATAAACAAACTGTACCCTTTCCAGCCTCTCAGCAGATAAATACTTCATATTTTATTACAACAATTTGGCTCCTGACATGAACTGTAGGCCCATTAATCCTGTAATATAGTAAATAAGATTGGAAAAATACAGGATGTAAGTATGTTCTTCATTATGCACTCTAATACCAACCAGATATGTAGTGTGTATTCTAGAACATGGTAGTTGGAGTGTACTAAGCAACTAGCAAATTGTTGACAAGGCTCATCTGCTATTGGTTTATTTTGGGATTAAGAGCAAAAAGCCTTAAGAAATTTCAACTGTTTGACATTATATGTTGATGACTATCATATCTTGCTGGACATAGCTTAAGTAGATAGGACTAGTGGCTTTTTTACCTTCAGCTCAGTATTCTTCATTGAATCCAGAAACAAGACAACTTAATATGTGAGGAGTTCTTCAGTAAGTCTTACAGAAGAAAAAGCCTCCTCAGTGATGAGAATCGTTCCTTTTTAACTTTGGGAATAAAAATTAAAAAAATAGTCTAGTCAGTGAAGCGGTAAAACCAAGCTCTTTTGCTTTATCATGGTCTTTTAATTTGTACTGCTTTCCTTCACAAATTTAATGAGTGTTATTCAGATCACTTAAGAAGTGGGAAAGAATAAATTCCTATTGATACCGTAGTGTGTGCTACCAGAAGTGGTGGTCATAATGGCTTCAGTGGCCATATGTTTAATAAATTAGTAGGGTAAACGGGCCTCAAACAATGGCTCCAAACTGGAAAGTATACTCTGGCAAACAGCACTGTGTATCTTACCTGTAGCTTACCCATGGTGAGCATGTATGTGGAAAGGAAGCTTGAAGGCCTTTGAATACAGTTTTAATACTTTCACGCAAGTTTTTCCTCTTGGATTGGTAAGGTGTTAAGACTTCTACCTGAAATTTCTGAAGGGCAGAATATTGATCAAGGGCCTTCATTGTATATGTTGTTTCAAAAGTTTCTAAAGTAATTCCAGAAATGCATCCACAGTATGGTATTGTTTAAATTGAAAGCTATCATGTCTTTTTGTAAAGTTTCCCTTTCTTCTTCATGGAGTTTGTCCTGAAGGTAAATTTCGGTGAGTTGCCTTCCAAGTTAGACAGACTTTCAATACATTTGCATAAGTGAAGTGACAGCCCCTTTATAAATGAAGGAGACATTCTTTTGAATCTACCTAATTGATGCTTAATTGATGACTTATTAAATAATGTTGCAAAATTCTGATATTACATTAGTGTGCTGCTATATAGCTGCCTCTTGTTACAAGACTCCATAGCAGAAATTTCAGATGTTCAGTGATGTCCTTAGTAAGAACAGTCAATTTCCATGCCACTGGTGACTGAGCAGCAAAAGATGCATTGAAAGAGAACTTTTAGCCTTACTTTGTTACTTTCTTAAGCCATGGACCTTCTTTAGGACCGAGACTACTATGTTTTCACATTACAGAGTTGCTAATGTGGAAAAAAAGAGCACAGAAACCAGCATATTTAGTGGAAAAAAAAAAATCAAGGAAGTGTTTTCCATTGGTGGGGGAGATTAGGCAGAGAAGTAAGACAAAACCCTCTTTTTCCATGAAAAACTATCATGAGACAAGTTTAATAGAAAATATCATTTAGTATAAAGAAAAATAATTGCCAGACAAGATGTCAGTGTAGGAGCTTACAAGCAGCCATAGGAAACAGAACCAAATTCAATGGTGTGGGATTTTGGGGTTCGTCTTTTATTGGGCCTGACAAAGTGCGTTGTGATCTCTTTGGAATGAGACTTGATGGAAATATACTAACAGGCTGTGCACAGATTCAGAAAACATTCCTGTATTTGAAGTGGTTTAGCAAAATTCATTTATTCATTAAATCAAGAATTATGTTTAGGCTGCAGGACCTGATGGCCCACATAACATGCACCGGGCTCCTAGCAGTCCTGTGTAAACTGTCTGATCACTCTCAGCTGTGTTATAACAAATAATTGGAAACTTAATATCTACCAGCAGCTGTACCTGTATCTATAACAGCAGGAGACATTCCTCTTACAGCTTCTTAAAAAAAGATGAGATCCCTCACAAAAAATTGTTTAGGTTTTTTTTGTCTGTTTGTTTGTTTGTTTTCTTATGTTTCTGCTACTTTTAAAAGCTTCTGCCACAGCTTGGTTACCTGTTGTCCATGATGCATTGTTTTCTTTGGAAAAAAAGCCAGTCCTTTTTTTGGCAAGTAGTTTGCCACTGGAACAATTGTCAGTAGGGAGATGTGTTTCTATGTTGACACAATGATGGTTTTAACAGGTTGCTGATGCAATGGAGAACGCTTCAGAAACATTCCTTGATACAGAGATCCTTGCCGTGAACTGTGCATTGTGAAACCCAAGACATTGTACAGTGGGCAACTCTGTCTTGCCCACTGTGTTGACTTTCATATCAGTTTAAAAGACCAGTAAACCTTTTTGCAGTAGCGTTTGTTATTAGACCTTGCTCACTTTATATGTGTGGGATGCAAAAGCACTGAAAAAAATTGCACCCTATATTCTATGGAAAGATAATTTCTAGTTTTGTAATGTTACCCAATCTGTTGGAATTTTCCTGATAATGAACTGAGGAACCTAAATGTGCTCAAATTTATTACAACATCTAGAAGATTATCCTGAAGGTAGGGATTGTGGTAGTAGATAATATAGCTCTAGGATCCTCTTAAAAACAGAAAGGACATATTTATGTGAAAAATTGTCATTAGTTGAAGCAAACTTGTAATGCAACCTTTTGAAAACTATCATGCAGACTTTCATTGTACTTGAAATATGAGATGAGAAATCTTTTTTTTTTTTTTGTTTTCCTCAGGGGCTGTGTCTCAGCAGATGTAATCATTTTGGTGTTCTATAGTTAGCCCAGTAATTAGCTGATGATTACTCAGCAAAGAAGCTAACAGATCAAGAATATAAAGAGTACGGTTCTCATCTGAGAACATTCACCCTGTGTTATATTTGGTTGGTAGTTCTTGGTTCTATGATTGCTGTGTGAAATTTTCAAGGTTTTATAACTATGGAGAGGAGTTCTTTGGTTCACATGGAGATTCTTTCTCTTGCATTCAGAACAAAACCAACAAGGCCAAAATACAAAGGAAAAAGCTGCAATAGTGTCACTGTAAAGTTGCAGGTGCTATACCTGCTTTGAACTGTGAACCTTATAGTCACATAAGTCTAGGTTCAGCTTTGTAATATTTAACAGTTGCTGATAAGTGTTAACTGCAGACATCTTCCAGGATACAATCATTTCCCCTCCATCTCTCCCTGAGCTGAACCAAGCTGGCATTTGGCTCAGTGAGACACAGCTCTGCTCAGTGAAGAACCTTGTCCGTCCTCATCTTTGTAACACTTCACAGGCTGAAGGCTTGCATTTGAGGGAAAGTCTTGAATGAATGATCCTTTCTTCCCTCCCATTTTCTTCAATGTATCTACTTCTAATGGCCAGCATGTGTCTGACTGAATTTGTGGACTCTGATTCCCTTAGAATATATGGCAAAAGCCTATTTTATGTTAAATTTAATGTGGTGATCATATGGACTTAAAGATTTGTGGTTTTCACTGAGATGGGAGTTAGTTCCTTTACTCTCATTTGGTCTTTGAAAATCTTTAACTGCTTGAAGTTTACTAAACCTGTTGTTTTTTGCATTTTAAGTGCATTTTCCAGCAATAGAGGGATGAGTAAAGATAAATGAGCTTTCTTGTGTTGCTTTCATTTAGTTAGTCTCTGCTGTGAAGGTTTGTGACTGACAGTCCATATGTGCATAAATACATGTGCAAGTGTAATGCAGCTGTATTTTTCTAAGTGTCTCCCAAGCTTTATTTCCTTACTGTTTGTTATTGGGGTAGGAAACTTTGCAAGAAGATAGTCACTTGAGCCTTGGGTGTGTGCCCTAGTCTTTGGCTCTTGGGATCTTTTGCCATAGCCCTGATCTTGAACTAAGGTTTATGCAAGGGATTTTGTAGGTTCATAATGAACTCCACTGAATTCAGGAACCTCATATAGGCCTGGGCCTGAGCTGCTTTGATCAGGAAGTCCAAAAGAACATAAATAAAGGAAGGTGGGAAAAAAATGATGCTGATGTAAGATGCAGAATGTGACACAAAGAGGAAAGAAGAGTGAAAAAGGCAGTTTTTATTATGGAAGGGAGATCAGCTGAGTTAATTAGTTTCATGTGTGGGCTTCTTTTTAAAAAATATTTGTTTATAGAATTAAATGTAAATTCCTTACTTGAGAATATTGTGGTTGAGTATGGTTATGCATATGTGACAGAGGATAGCAATGTATACATTAAAAAAAACAGGCGAACCATTCAAAATAACACATTTACAGGAGAAGCACCACTTCATTGACTTTAACAGCAGCTAAACTCTGAGTCCCTGAGTTAATTAGTGTCAGTTATTCAGCTCTCATCAAATTAATCTTCTATTTGTTAGCTGAAATTCAGTTCTTGACGTTGATTCAGTTTTAGGTGCTGATGACAAAGTTTGTGCGTTTTATAAATTGCATGCAATGTGTAGGACTCATTAATTGGTGGTGGAAGTTACAATCCATATTTTAAATAAGTAGCATAATACAGCCATTCAGAATTATACCACAAAAAAGAGAGGAGTTTAATGGACTCCATATGTTTGCTTTTAGAACTGGTTGAGTAAAACTTTGCTATACCGCATAATGGTAAACCATCAGTGCTGTAACGTCTTTGGGGTCTTTTAAGAACCTTCTTTATAGACACTCTTCTGACAAAGACTAATTCATTAATGGATTCAAGCCAACAGTATTATGGTTTACATTGTTACAATAAGCAGGCATCAGTATTGGTTGCATTGTCCCTTTAAATTCCTGAAAATCGAAATGTAATATCCCTACCCTTTGAGGAAAACCTTGTTCTGAACAACAAGCAGCTTTTCAAGTATACCACTTGCATTTTTAAAACAATTGTTTCAATGTACATCTTAGTTTATCCCTTTTCAGAATAGAAACGAGAAAGAGTAGATGTATATAGGAAACTGTGGATATAGGATTCAATCTTCCTGCATCAGTTTTTTAAACTGAAGTGTTAATAACCAGTTCTTAGAAGTTTTCATGGCTAAACATTTAAATTAAGTAACTCTGTTCATAATTTTTAAGAAACTAGTTTGTAGGTACTAATGGGTAGCTGGCCTTGGGCCACATAATGTAAGATTGCCCGCTCCACCTTCCCTCCTCTCAAAACATTGCTTGCACTTGGGAGTATTTTCAAACCCACTGACCTACATGTGTGCTGCCTGGCCTAGCCACTCTTTCCATAGTGAAAACCAGGTTGTGGGATTCTGTAACAATTTCCTGTGGGGAGCATGTCAAAAATACCTGTAGCGGTCCCTCCTTTACTTCCACCTCTTAGGCACAGGCTGGTGAGGAACATGCTTACTCATGTCTTACCATTGGTGCCTAAGTTGTCTTTGTTGTTGTCTAAGTGGGATGGGCTGACCTTGGTTGGCTGTCAGATGCCCACCCAGCCACTCTCTCACTTCTCTTCAACAAGAGGAATGGAAAATATGATGAAAAAGCTCACAGGTTGAGATAAAGGCAGGGAGATGACTTACTAAACTAAATATTATTTTGCTGTATGGGAATAACAGCAATGAGGTGCATTTGTAACTCTTAGAGAGGCAGAGAAGGCATATGGACCATCCTCTTGAGTGGAAATCATAGCCTTACTTCATAGAATTAAGTAAATCTGTTTCTTCAAAACTTACTGGATTTCTGATATTTCTAGATAAAGCAAAAAAAAAAAAAAAAGAAGTTCTCCAAGGTCTGTAAAGTAGCTCACACATTTCAAAGCTGTTATATAAACTGACTGCAAACTTTTCATACGAAGCGAAGAAAGAAATCCCATTGTTTGCCTTTTAATTTATCACAGGAATCCAGGACCCGGGTATTTGGGATCCCATACTCCCACATCTTAATTTTTGGCACTGCCACCTTTTGGAGGCTCTGTTCTTTGGCATTGTCCCCCTTTTCAATGGCAACTGGAACTAATTAATTTACCAGTGCTTGTCCACCCATGCATTTCACTATAAAACCAGATTGCTGCATGACGGAAAGGAATGATACAGCAGTCAGAGAAGGAAAGGAAGAGTGCTCATCTCGTGGCAGTCTATTTTTATGTCCTTGTTTCCTCATTTCTGTTTTCTGAATAGGCTGATAATTAATTTAGTGTCTCAGCAGTCCACATTTTTTGATAAAGAGTTAGTTACTGTAGAAAAAGACATCTGTTCATTATTTCATATGTTGGGATTTAATACACTCTCACAGTTACCTTCTGCACATATGTAATACATTCTAGCTTTTTATAAGGCTGTTGATTACAAATAGCTTTGAAATAACTACCATGCCTTCTAGGTATAAAATCCCATAATAATTATTCATTATATCACCATTATTTTTATTATGCTAAAAGGTATTCCTCCACACCTCCTCCCACAGCAGAGTAATATTGTAGAAGGGATTTAATTTGCCCACCTTAATTCAGAATTGTTCAACACTGCAGGAGAGCCATATCATCTTTATTTTAGGGGAAACTGAATGGAGTGAGACAGCCACTCCATGAAACTTCGGTAACTGGATTCATGTTTAAATAACGTGTGGGCGAAAAACCCCTCCAGCTTCCTAGCTTAATTCTTTTTATTATCTGCATGTAATCTGAGAAGGTTCTAACTAGAAGTTCTCCAAGAATTAGAGTAGCTGGCTTTATAGCTATAATTTAGGCATAGTTATACATACTTCTGACAATTCCTGCTTCCTGTTACATATTCAGAATATAGAAGACAAGGATTTTGAGATGGCATTTTGCTTCTGAAAATGAATTTGGATTCTTTTAACCTCTCTCCTTCCAAATTTTAAAAGTTTCCGGAGCATTGGGACATTTATTTGTGTTTTGTTTTTTTTCTCTTATATGTTTAAGACTACCACAAAAAGTCTGATTTTTTAACTTAATTTTAATGTGGTATATGCTGTTATAATGTCCAACTGCTTAAACATATTTTAGGGTTTAAAATGCACTCATTTAAACTACTTGGGTTCCGGAGCATCTGATTTAGATACTTGTGCATTCACTTCTTAAATAAAGTGAAAGCATATTGTGTCATACAAGATTTTTTTCCTTCATTATCTGATCCTTATGCATTTGAACTTGGGCTTCTGTGACAAAGACACAGTTGTTTGTCTGCTGATTGAATTTAACAAGAAGCTGGTGTTCTCAGAGTGCCTCATTTCCTAGAACATAACAATACAGTAATGCTCAATGCACATATGTACAAAAAAGCACTAAA
The DNA here is from genome assembly GCF_028858725.1 of Colius striatus. Taxonomy (NCBI): domain Eukaryota; kingdom Metazoa; phylum Chordata; class Aves; order Coliiformes; family Coliidae; genus Colius; species Colius striatus. The sequence continues at coordinate 78,866,928 of NC_084762.1, read as the reverse complement.
ATCCAGAAAAGCTCCTTAAATCTCAAAGCTGGAAATTCAGCCACTGAAAAGTAATTGTACTAAAGTTTATGCCAAAAGTAATTTTCTTATGTGGTTGAGGAGTTTTATATGTAATAAATAAAGTGCAATAAAAAGGGTCTTTAGAGGCAACTTCAAGGAGGTGGTATGAATTCATGTGCATCAAATGATCATAGTTCCTAGCCAAATGTACAGCAAAAATGTTGTTTCAAACCTCACGTGAAATAAATAGGCAAAATAACCCTCATTTTACTGCAGCTTCTGAATTCTTTCTGTTAGATATTTATTTAAATGATATATTTTTGGAGCTGCTGCCTAGTAAACAGCTGCTACTATCAAATGTCTCACTGCCTACTCCAGAAGTGTAGCACCCTTGCATCACGCAGGTTTGTCACAGCAGAGTACAAGAATGTAATAGTTTATAAAATTTAGAGAGGAACCTACTTCACTTAGTTTTAGTTATCTGAAGGTTAGATTCAGTCTCACCTAGCCATTAGTCCGTGAAAGAAAACGAGCATCTCGGCAAGGGTGGTTGGCCCACTCAGGTTGTTTCACGGTATAAGAGAATGATTATTTTCAGAGGGTAATTTATCTTATCCACAAAAGGTTAGGCTGGCCTAAAAGCGAATCTTTTAGCTGTTGAATTTAAGTGCAATGATTTCCATCCCCAGCTTTCTAAATATTGTAGCTTGTTACTAGATTGTATTAGTTTATGACTTGGGAATGATCCAAGATATGTGTGGTGGAAATTAAATCATGACTGTTATGAACTTTAGTAAAACAAAGCATTTTTTTCAATGGAGCTGAGCAAAACAATATTTTGAATTGTGAATTTGTGAAAAGAAATATCTTTGTCAAGACTCAGAATACCTTCAGGTAAGCTCTGGAAAGTTCTGGTACAGTCTGAAGACTGAGATTTTGGGAATTTTTTTGAAACATCATTGCACTGTGGAATGATAGCAGAAGACATTATGGTAGAAAATGCTTTTAAAATTAAACTTAGAAGGCTTGTGACAAGTATGGTACAGCCTGCACAGGTCCAATCCTATTCTTCTTTCCTATATTTTCAAAACCTTAGCAGAAGTATCACAGAATCAATACAGAATCATTATGATTGGAAAAGACCTTAAAGATCAAGTCCGAGTAGATTGGAGTCAATGCATGCTGTAAACTTCCATGTGCATAAAGCTTGCAGTTCCTATGGGTGACAACCCTATTCTCGCAACTGGTGGTGAATTGATGGACATACCTACCAAATAAAGAAATCTGCTTGTTTCCAATTTGGCTAAAGCAGCCTAAAAGTTTAAACTTTTTCAGCAGTGGTGTTTGAGGAGAGTCTTGCCACGGCATAGTGAATTTCAGGATTGCCTAGAAAGCATGTTGGCATGTTTTGCCAAGCTCCTAATATTGGTGTGTTCACTTGCACAGCAATATTAATCCTTCCATAGTATTCTGTATGTGAAAATCGGCTATGGTTTTCCTCTGGTTCCTGCATAGTTACCATCTTGTTTTGGTTTTTTTTTTTTTTGGTGGCAGGGTGTAGAACACTGGTTTGGCCCTTAAATTCTTTTGCTTTTTCTCATTGGTGCTTGACTGGCTTCTCCCTTCTGTTTAATTCCTAAATGTCTTTTTCTTTGCATGGTAGTTAGTGATCTTTATCTCTCATATTTGTGGTGATGTGTTTGTTTTCAACAGTGTACTGTAATTTATTCTTTGCATCATCTCATGTTCACTTACTGATTTGGAGCGCAAAGACGAAAAGGAAAACAAAAAGGCAAAAAGGGTATGTAATTTTTTTTCCAATATTTTAGTCAACACAAAATACACTGTGGAAAATACCATTGTTTCAACAGACCCTCAAAGCTGAGACCTGGGTAAAGTTTACACTTTCAATGGGACTCAAGGGAACATATGTTTTTTGCCAACTCTAAAAAGACTTGAAAATGTGTTGAAATCTTATATATATTGTATTTGTTTTGTCTGTGTAGGCAAATGCTTCTGTGTGGCCCCTGCTTTTCTTGATATTCTCTACAGCTTACCTTGTAGTTGGGTTTTATGTCTCTGGTGTTGGTCAAAGGGAGTTTGTAAAGTGCTTTTAAAAAGAGCTTTAAGAGTTGGTCTGACTCATGATTGAAGGGTTTGAATGATTTATAGAAAATATGTTCAGCAAATTAATTTTTATTTTTGTAATGAGTGTGAATTCAGTTTCTTGAGTTTTTCTTTGTCCTCCTTACTACAAAAATATAGGGTTTTCCTATGGTATTTATGTCTCATTTAAGTAGAAAGAAGAGAATTTGTGGTTTGTACTTAGATTCCTCATAACTAAGCATGTAATTTTTCTCATGGTAAATTTACTGGCCATGTGCAGGTGAAAGTAGTTGACTTGTGTGCACCTGTATGTTAAGATAGGATTTTGAGTGTTATGTATAGTCTTCTAACACATAATTAGATTCATTATTTCACATGGACTTGTCCATTTTTTTTTTTTTGTAAGTCGTCTTGTTTCAGTTCCACAAACACTTATTACTGTTAATCCAGACTCAGTGCAGCCAGGGAAGGGTTAGCATATTCTGTACTGCTTCAGTTGTGAAGGAAAAAACAGATACTTGCTATTTGATATCAAATGAAAGAATAGTAACAGGACAAGGGGTAATGGGATGAAGCTGGAACACAAAAAGTTCCACTTAAACATAAGAAAAAACTATTTCACTGTGAGGGTGAGGGAGCAGTGGCACAGGCTGCCCAGAGGGGTTGTGGAGGCTCCTTCCTTGGAGGTCTTCAGGACCCACCTGGACATGTTCCTATGCGACCTGATCTAGGTGAACCTGCTTCTGCAGGGGGGTTGGACTACATGATCTCTAAAGGTCCCTTCCAACCCCTACCATTCTATGATAGTACTTGACCTCTGGGATAGGGCATGATTGATGGATTTATTGTGCCAATGTGTGCTTGTTTTGGTACTATACATTGTAAAGACTCTCTTATTTAATTTTGGAAGCTACTTTCCATACCTGTGTTTCCAAACAAATTCAAATTTGTACAGATGTAAACGATTTTAAAAACTAGTCAAGCTTCATTTCAAGACTGCTGGAAATAAGGAGTATTGACATGCTTTTAATTTTGATTACGGTGTGACTGTTGTCATATAGTTGCTTAGTGAGGTGGGTTAAACTGCTAAGGGATTTTACAAGTGGAGCTGAGCAAAGTTCAGCCACGTTTGTCCATGATGCGATCTTCTTCAGAAAGGTCTGTGAAAATGCTCTGCACAGTAAGTATGTAAAGATGGGAGCTCTCGCAAGAATGTACTTAAAACTCCACCACATTTGTAAGCAGATGTTATTTTGTGGTTTATAAAGGTTAAATAATTATTTTTTTTTTTCTCCAGCTGTCTACCAGAATCTGACAGTTGCGCACTTTCCGGATACCATCAGAAGTTGATGTATCAGTTTGGCAAAAACTAGCCTGTGCTCTTGTGTATTTTTGCCTAGTGTTACCAAAGACACTTAGATACATTTGGGTGAGCTTTTTCACTTCTGGATGCATTTTTATTAGTTAATTTTGACACGTGGTATTTTGAGATCCCGTGGTCTGCAAGAGCAGCAGCTGCAAGATGAGACTAATCCTTAAACAGTTCAAAGACTAAACTGATATAGTAATTGCTTTTAGAATCTCCAAACTGCTCTGTTACTAAAAATCGTATATTTAACTCTCTGTATTTTGATAAATGAATTTTCATTTAAGCATTGTCTCAGAGAGGGGAGAGAGGTGAAATTTCAGAAAGAAGTGATTTAGGGGGTTGCAGTAGGAATTGCTGTCACTCTGGGCTGATGTCTGCCTTTTTGTATTTTTCTTTAATCATACCGACTCATGGAAGAACATGAACACTTAAGAACAGCACTTCTCTGATAGCAGATGATGGAGCTGTTCAGCTACAGAGATTGAGTATGTGTGTATAGCTTTCCTTTCTGGGCATTGCTTTCTGAAATTTGTACACATTCCTGTTTCTGAGGACAGGTACTTTTGCTCACTCTTATATTGCAGCATTGAAACGTTCCTACCAGCAGGTGGAGAACAATTAAAAAAGGCAGATTGACGAGGCTATCACTTGTCTTTATGAAAGGTGACCTTTCTAGAGGTTTTCAGAATATATAGTATAATTTTTCGTGTTCTAAATCTCACTTCAGCATATCCCCTTAATTTCTGTTGGCTGGACAGTGTGTGCAGAAGAGGACATTCAGAGAGACATTTCCCGAGCCACAGGAACGTTTAAGGAAAAGCTGATGAATGAGCAGAGATGTTACAGCTACCTGGCAAGACTCCTGTAACACTTTCTGTGCCTGGAAGAACCTGGCAACTCCAGGTGGCTGAGTGCCACTGTGGAAATCTTTTCCACAGGAATGAAAAACCTCTGAGACATTTCTGAGCCCTGCTAAGTGTAACTACCCCTGTATGTACATCAGACTGATAATTCTTACTGGGCACATGAACTAGATTTCGGTTTTGGGTTTCTTCTTGGGAGACAGCAAGAGAAACCTTAAGCTGTGTTGGAGGCTGATCTCATCTACTCTGAACTCCTTTCCCCCTCTGAGAAACAGCAGTTTATCTTGCAGTTCTGCTGACTCTTCTTTCTTCTACACTTGAAGAAAACTGAGCACTCCAGTTTTTGCAAGGATATAATGCTGCAGGGTGACAGATGCTCCCAGCCTGGCTGTGCGAGAGGCAGCTGGCTGGGCCATGCTGCTTGGTTTGCCTCCTCCAGGGAAAAGGCACCGGGCCAGATTCAGCTTGTTAACTTCCAGCTGGATCTTACTAGTTAGTCTGTCCCAGCAGCATGCAGAACTGGTAGGTGACATCTAGGAGGTAAGCATGGAACTGCAAATTGTTAGAGAATAAATTTGAAGCATCTCTTAAAGCATTGGCTGGCTAGTGTGCAGAATTCATCCAATAATCAGTTGTCAGTTCTGCATCTGCAAGTGGGATAGGTAGGACTTTCATTGCCACTGCTGTGAAAAAGCATTAGCAAGCTGCTTTGCTGGCTTTACCTTGGTGTTTATTTTCTCTTTCCCACAAGATCTTTGTTCGACATCTCCTCTGCACACAATCTCCAAGAACCTTTCCTTGCAACCTGAGGGAGTGATTTAACATTGGATACAGATGTGTGCACATGGACACACACAAGTGTAACATCTCATCATGAGAAAAGTTGTGTGACTTCCTGTTACACAGCATGATTAAAGGGGATGAGAATAGCACAATTGCTAAAATACAGGCAGCAGAAAGGCAATCCCTAAAGTATATAAAATTCCTATGATTTAAATGACCAGATCAGCTGAAAGCTGGTAAATGTTCCACTAAATGTTTGACTAAACTCAAACCTGGAGACTTTCTGACTGCCAAACTTGGACTGTGGAGGCAAGCAAAAATAATTGATAGGGGGATGAGTAGTGAAGGAAGATAGAATTGACTTTGAGCCTCTTACTCCTCAAACTACTTGCCATTTTGCTGTCAACTGGAAATAAAGATTGAGAAGCTAGGTACAGCCTACAGAGCTTCCTTGCTGGAAATGTAACCTAGGCTTCTTTGTTACTGTATCTCTGCTTCTCATTGTTAATATACATCTTGTACAATAAAGAACTGAAGAGCTCAAGTCAAATGCATCCTGATGTGGAGAAAGGTCGCTTGCCATACTTCTTCCTCTGATGAAAGGGGTGGAAGAGCATGGAAATAATGTGAAATGTGGATGGACTAATTTTTCTTTTTGAAGCTTTTCTTGTCTGTACTTCCCCCATCTGTGTTCTTCCCCTGTAAATTTGTGTTCCATGCTAATCTACTTGCAAACTCACTGAAATTCCTTCTGTATGCTCTTAATGTTCCCATGTGGCTTCAGACCAACCTAGCATGTGGCCTCTGCAATAAAAAGTTGATATGATCTTCTCTGCTGCAGAACAATTAGATACTTGAGCATTTTTGTTTCTGATTGAGGTGTTCTTAGTTCTCTCTGTACCTAATTAGAGAATGTGGACCTTTCCACAGAGTTCAATGTCATTCTGGGTGATTGTACAGGGGCTGCAGGAGGACCTAGTAAGAGAATTTGGCTGGAATTTTTCTTTGAGGAAAGCAAAAGTGTAAGCTGATAGATGGACAAGTTGAAGGCTTTAGAGGTCTTTGTCCAGCAGACTCTACTGGTACCTGTGCCATCAGTAGCAACAAAGCTATGAGAAAGACCACATTCATATTTAAATAGAAAGGGAGATACCACAATCAGTGGGATGAACCCAGAAAAACACTGCTGCCTGCTCGTTACCAGCCAAGGCACTTGCTTCTCCGCTAGCTGCTTCTGGGGAAGAAAACCATTCTTGAAATGAAGTGGTGTTGAAGCTATCATCTCTTTATCCAAGAATCTTTCTGAGCCTTGTGGTGGTGCAGATTTCTAAGAGTGAAAGAGCCATGACAAGCCTTTCTTTCTCTTCTAATCACCACGTTCTCCAAAAAGACTCCCCTGGTAAACACGTATCATCCTGTATTCCTCTTCTCTTGTGTTTTAGAATATGATAAATTAAGTTTTACCCTTAGATAACCTTGTGTGCCTACAAAATTTTATTTAGATGTCCACGTTCCTAAAAATAGTGCATGAATGAAGCATTCCAAGCAGCAAACCGCAGCTTCCTGAGGTAGCAGTGGCTGTAGTGCAATTTCTAGTTCAAAGGTTTTGTTTTATAAGGGATATAATATTGCAGAGTCTACATTGAGTTTTACAGCATTGCTTTGCTGTGTGCTGTTTGTGTTTGGTTTTTTTTAATGATACTTGGATGCAAAGCATGTGTCGTTAGTTGACTGATGTAACAGAAGGTCGCTAAGGAAGATGTGTTACACTGTGTCCACTCCACGACTTAACAAGGCTGTTGAACCTATATGTTGCTTCTAGCCCTCAATGATCAAAATACTGCTCACCTATTTTAGTCATATATTTTATCACTTACATAGTGAAAGTGCACTTAGTTTTGCAGACTATAAGACTGAAAATTTGGATTTAGTACTTTGACTCTTAGTGCAAATTCCTTTCTTGGTGTCTAAAGCCCTGCTTGCAGAAACAAACTTCTTGGTAAAAAGGGATCTGGCTGGGACTTGGTTGCCAAATGTGTTTAGAAAAGGCATCATAAACGATAAATAATGATTTCAAGTTCATTTGTCTGGGACAAATCCAAGCACGATATGTGCTATGTTCCAAAATTAGTTTAGCAACATAGGATGATGGAAGGTAGAAGGAAAGGAGTGAAGTGCTCATTTGGCAGTACCAAAGTACGTACTTTTCTTGCAAAAGTTCTTAATATTTTAAAACATTTCCGTCTTTTGGACAGAAACTGTATGCTCTCTAGTTACTGGCAATACAACTAAGGAATTAAGAGCTATGAATGTTACAGTTGAAGGAAACTATAATTAAGGCTGGCAAGACTCTGTTTCCTTAAGGAAACAGAGTTCAGACAGCATTTTCAGGGAGATAGTATTTATTTTCCCCATTGAATTTCTGTGTATTGATAAATGCACGTTCTCCAGTCTTTAACCAGTAAGTTAAGTAGTAATGTAGCTTCTTGATTTGTTTCCCTATGTACTGTTTCGTCTCTAAGACAGTTTACCTAGAAATGTTGTTTCTTCTAATTGAACATCAGAGTTCTTCAATTCTGCATCTTACATCTTTTGCTGAGAAAGAGAGGTGTAGAACAAAGTAAAATTTTAATGGATATGGCTAAAAATACTGCATTGTGTGTGTATTTGCAAGCACTTTATTGTAGCCTGTCTGCTTCTAGTTAGGGAAACTCTGTTACTGCTGAATACAATAGCAGGAAAAGTTAGTCGTAAAATAAATGTGGGTACTCATAAGCATTGTCAGTCAGCAGGTCATTACATGCAGCCAAGTCTAGACCATCATGGAATCACTGCAGACACCACTGGCATATAAATCCCTCTTATTCTGGTGGGTTTCCCTGAGGCAGTATTTTGTAGCCAGGAAAGATGGTGTGGAGGCTGAATCTGGGAGTGGTGTTTGCTGCAGCTCTTGAGCTCTGGGACTCACACTTTATCACAATGTTTCAGTGCTGTCAGGGCGTTAGCTGCTGCAATAGCTTCCAAGGCACTGTGGGAAGAGCAGGCTGGTGTATCTCAGTGCAGGGCAGTGGAGACTTCCCTTTAGCTCACTAAATACCCTGAAAGGGTGTGAGTACCTGGGAAGCTTGGGGGTGCTGATTCCCAAGTGGAAATTCCTGCTCCTGGTGCAATAAAATACATTTGTCAAGTGGGTAGAACTAGAACTTGACTTTGAAACATTTATTCCCATTTTATCCTGAACTGGAATGAACGCTGAGTGTGAATCAAGATCTTCTGTGAAGTTGGATTGTATTTTCTATAATCTCTGTAAGTCATAGAATCATAGAATGGTAGGGGTTGGAAGAGACCTTTAGAGATCATCTAGTCCAACCTCCCTACAGAAACAGGTCCACCTAGATTAGGTCACACAGGAACACATCCAGGTGAGTCTCGAAGACCTCCAAGGAAGGAGACTCCATACCCTCCCTGGGCAGCCTGTGCTACAGCTCTCTCTCCTGAACAGTGAAGTAGTTTTTTCTTATGTTTAGATTGTACTTTTTGTGTTCCAGCTTCATCCCATTACACCTTGTCCTGTTGCTAGATGCAGTAGAAAAAAGGGATGTCCCAACCTCCTGATACCCACCATTTATATACTTATAAGTATTAATGAGATCCCCCCCTCAGTCTCCTCTTCTCTAGACTAAACAGCCCCAGTTCCTGCAGCCTTTCCTCATAAGGAGAAATCTTCAGTCCCCTGATTATCCTGGTGGTCCTGTGCTGGACTCTCTTCAGAAATTCTCTGTCGTTCTTGAGCTGGGGAACTGTACACTCTACTCCAGGAAGACTGTTTCTGTACCACAGGATTTTGAATTATTAGGTAGATTCAGATAAAGAGTTACATAGTTAGGGAAAAGAATACTTTAAAAACCTGTATTTTGACAGTGACCACACAACTAATGGAAGTGTAGCATGACATAAAATTCCCTTCTACTTTAATCCACTCCCTTTTTAGCAATTGTCACAGAATTGGCAGACTGGTAGTTGGTCAAAGAATAAAGCATTTGCAGTGATATTATTTGATTTTTGATGAGGCAGAGTTCATGGAGCTAGATCATTTTGCATATGAGTTTGTTTTTGAGTCAACTTTGTCAGAAACCGGTTATCCCCTGTTATAGCTGTGTGAAGATAAATTGGTTGCTGTAGTGCTGTGAAGGGGATGTATGGTCAATGGCTTAATGTCCAGGTGGACATCAGTGACAATTGGTGTCCCTTGGGTCCATTTTGGGATCAATACTGTTTAATGTCTTTATCAATGACATAGACAGTGGGATTGAGTGCACCCTCAGCAAGTTAGCAAACAAGCTGAGTACTGCAGTTGACACATTATAGGAAAGAAATGCCATCCAGATGGACCTGGGCACCTTGAAGTGGGCCCCTGTGAACCTTATAAGCTTCAACAAGACCAAGTGCAATGTCAGCACCTGGGGCAGGTTAACCCGTGGTATCAAATATTGGCTGAGGGATGAAGGAATTGAGAGCAGCCCTGTGGAGAAAAACTTGGGGGTGCTGGTAGCTGTAAAGCTGGACATGAGCCAGTAATGTTCCCCCGCAGCCCAGAAAGCCAACTGTATTCTGGGTTGTATCAAAAGCAGTGTGGCCAGCAGGTCAAGCAAGGGAGTTCTGCCCCTCTGCTCTGTTCTGGTGAGGCCCCACCTGCAGTGCTGCATCCAGCACTGGGGTCCTCAGCACAGGAAAGACATGGACCTGTTGGAGTAGATCCAGAGGAGGGCCACAAAAATGATCAGAGGGTGAGAACACCTCTCCTGTGAGGAAAGGCTGAGAGAGTTGGAGTTGTTCAGCCTGGAGAAGGTTCAAGGAAGACCTGTTGCAACCATTCAGTCCTTAACGGAGGCTTATAAGAAAGGTGAAGCCAGAGATTTTAATAGAGCTTGTTGCAACAGGATAAGAGGAAATGTTTTTAAGCTAAAAGAGAGCGGATTTAGACTAGATAGAAGGAAGAAATTCTTTCTAATAAGGTGATGAAACACTGGAACAGGTTGCTAAGAATGATGGTTGATGCCCCATCCCTGGAAACATTTTCAGGGACAGGTTGGACAGGGCTTTGAGCAATCTGTTCTAGCTGAAGATGTCACTGGTCATTGTGAGGAGGATAGGTGTTGGATTAGGTGATCTTTAAAGGCCTTTCCAACATAAATGAGTCTATGAATGTGTTCTGTTTTTCCAGACATGAATTAAGTAGTAGTTTTAAAAGCTAAGTTAAAATGAATGTGGTTTATGGTCCTTGCAATAAAGCAGAATTAAACATATCACAATGTTTTCATGCAGATGCAATTATGTTTTTCTCTCCATTTTTGGAGACAGAGGCAGATGTTCAGCAAGCACTATAGTGGAGAGTGAGGGATATCTGTGTGTTTTTGGCACCTGGGATTCTTTTTCAATTTCTAATTTTTACATTTAACCAATTCTAAAAAGGCACACAAAATGTTAAAACACAGAGTGTTAAAAATGACTCTCTAGGTCACAGGTTACATTTTAAACCAGGTTGTTATGGTTCCTGCTAATATTTCTGGAGTTAGAAACCTGTCAGTGTTTCCATTTGGAGAGACAGAGCTATAACTGTCTATAAAAATATGTTCCCAGCCAAAGCATGCCGTGTGAGGTCGTTGCTGAAAAGCAATTAAAGTCTGACAGCTTTGAAAACTGAAGCATATCAACAAGACTGGGGAATCTGCTGCTTTCTGACTGTGCTGCACTCCTAGAAGTCAGGAAATGTATGATGATAGGAGTATGGTGGCTGTTTGGGATCTGCTTTTATAGGTCACTCTGCACTCTGCAAAGGTCTGGCTGGGTGATTTTGGTTTGGATATATGTCATTATTGTTAGGTTTTGTTGTATTCTTGATGTTGTTTTCACAAATTATTCTCCTGATGGATATTTTAACACCTTCTAACCATTTTGTAAACCTTTTGTGCAATTGTTCTTTTTCCTCTGGTTCACCACAGCTTTAAGTAGCTCCAGCACGCTCTTCCAATTTATGACATCTCCCTGACTCACCAGCTGGACTCCACACATAGCCTTGGTGCTCCAGGAAGGAAGACTTGGCATCAAGTCAGTCTGGGGTTAATGAAAGCCTGGAGTGGGAAGTTATAAAAATCAGATGGTTATAGTAATTGTAAAGAGCTATAGGCTGAGTTTAATAGCTCCACATGGAATGGTGATGTATGAGGAGTGTAGGAGGAGGGAATGGGCATAGGAAGGTACTATTATATGTATCCCTCTTCCCTGTCTCTTTCATTTCTTCTTTGCAGGATGTTTTATATCTTTTTGCCAGAAACCCAGACTAATCCGGCTGTACTGCATCATCAAACAATCCCTACAGAAATCTTGCAGAGAAGAAGCTGTTTCCCCAAGCCAGTCTTCTCTTCTGGCTCCAGTGAAAAATGTTAGTCTGATAATCCCGTATGATTATCTCTCCTGCATTTTCCATGGTGATTCTAAATCATCTACTTTATCTTTTATCTTGATCAGATACTTATCTGTTTCATTTTCATAGAATAATTTTGGATGGAATAGACCTTTGAGTCCAACCACTAACCTAACACTGCCAAGCCCACCACTAAACCATGTCTCTCAGCACTTCATCTACACATCTTTTAAGTATCTCCAGGGATAGTGACTTCACCACCTCCCTGGGCAGCCTGTTCCAGTGTTTAAAAAAACTTTCAGTGAAGAATTTTTTTCTTTAATATCCAATCTCAACCTCCTCTGGCACAATTTTCTTGTCCTGTCATTTATTACTTAGGAGAAGAGACTGACTCCCACCTTGCTACAACCTCCTTTCAGGTAGCTGTAGAAAGTGATCATATCTCTCTTCAGCCTCCTCCAGACTAAACAATCTCGACTCTTCACCAGACTTGTTCTCCATAGCCTTCACCAGCTTTATTGCCCTTCTCTGGACACAGCTGAGCATGTTCAGGCAGATGCAAGTTTTTTAAAGGAAAACAGCTACGCAGGTGACATCACTTGGTATTTTGATGTGTCCCAGGTTGAAGGTCAGAGTCACACAGGCCAGCGCTCCTGCTCAGGTGGAAAGAAGAGTAGCTGGAGTGAGGTCTACTACACAGATTTGACTATAATGACAAACTTACCATTACTGGCTGCCTGTGATCACCTGCGTGGCCGTTGTTGTGGTAGCCAGGGGTTTACTGCTCGACGCAGAGGCACTGGCAGTTGGTGTAGGCACAATACAATAGAAAAAAGTGATGTCCCAACCTCCTGACATCCACCTTTTAGATATTTGTAAATATTAATGAGACCCCCCCCGCCACAGTCTCCTCCAGACTAAACAGCCCCACAGTCTTTCCTTATAAGAAAGATGCTCCAGTCCCTTGATCACCTTTGTAGCATCCAGCTGGACTTTCTTCAGAAGTTCTCTGTCTCTTTTTTAGCTGGGGAGCCCAGAACTGGACACAGGGCTTCAGATGACGCCTCACCAGGGCAGAGTAGAGGGGGAGCAGAACCTCCCTTGACCTGCTGGCCACACTCTTCTTGATGCATCCCAGGATGCCATTGGCCTTCTTGGCCATGAGGGCACAACTCGCTCATGTTCAGTTTATTATCAACCAGGACTCCCAGGTCTCTCTCTGCAGAACTGCTCTCCAGCAGGTCAATTCCCATCCTGTAATGGTGCATGGAGTTGTTCCTCCCCAGGTGCAGGGCTCTGCACTTGTCCTTGTGTTATGTTTTGAATTCCTTAAGTCCTTGAATTATATTTTGAATATTATATATATTTTTATTATAATATATATAATCTTGAAAATATTAAAAAAAAATCTTTTTGAGATAGAATTTGTTCTCTGGGACTGTCTTGCATGAGTTCTCTGTCATTTTTGATGCACAGAGATGAAAGGTGCTTGTTTGTCTTGTCACCTTTACAAAGCCAGCATTGTAACAAAAACCGCTTTAGATTCCAGATTGTATATTTAAAGAATAATGAAATAAGATTGCACTGCAAACCTAAATTCTGCCTTTATTTACATCTCCTTTTAATTGTGAAAGTGATATTGTTTAAGTGGTTTAATAGAAAGCATAATGAATACAAAATGTTTGAGGGAGATACAAGAACCTTCCATAACATGATTTAATTTTCTAGAGCTGGTTTTGGAGTGTGTGTGTATATGTGTGCATGCACACATTTACATGTGTGTATCTCATAACTTAAACTTGTTCTGGAAGGCCTTGAGGAACACTATAATGTTGGTTTTACACCCATGTTTTGGAGAGGATCTGTACTTTGAGGAACATTGTAATTGCATCATTTATTCTGTTTTTTAAGAAATGTACTTCAGATTAGGATAGCCCAGTTTCTGGATGCTTCACAATGTCAGAAAGTAATAAAACCAAAAACCTCAACATTATAGGGATAATGTGAGTAACTTGAGGTTTCAGTTTACTTAAGTGTTTAAATATAAATTTAAATATCAGTGTGTTTAATATTTGATGTTTTGTTTTGATTTGTTTTTTTTAATTTCCCAGAGTCAAAAATGTCATAAGTTCCTAAAAATTTACCTCTGGTGGTAGAGATGACAATGTGCTTACCACAGAATCACAGAATCTCAAGGGTTGGAAGGGGCTTTCAAAGATCTAGTCCAATCCCGCTGCTAGAGCAGGACCACCTAGATTAGGCCACACAGGAATTCGTCCAGGTGGTTTTTGAATGTCCAGAGGAGGAGACTCCATAATCCATCTGGACAGCCTGTTTCAGTGCCCTGTCACCCTCCAGTGAAGAAATTCTTCCTTGTATTTCTTGGAACATCTTATGTTCCAGCTTATACCCATTGCTCCTTGTCTTGTCATTGGACATCATTGAGCACAGCCTGGCTCCATCCTCTTGACACTGGCCCTTTATGGATTTGTTAACAGTAATGAGGTCACTTCTCAATCTACTTCTACTCTTCTCCAGGCTAAAGAGCCCCAGCTCCCTCAGCCTTTCACCATAAGGGAGATGCTCCACTTCCTGATCATCTTGGTGGCCCTGTGCTGAACTCTCTCCAGCAACTCCCTGTCCTTCTTGAACTGAGGGGCCCAGAACTGGACACAGTATTCCAGATGCAGTCTCACGAGGGCAGAGTAGAGGGGGAGGAGAACCTCTCTTGACCTGCTAACCTCACCCATGCTAATACACCCCAGGATGCCATGGTCCTTATGATTCTCAGATGCAGCTTTTTGTCAGAAATACCTCTTAAAATCTTATGAAATTGGAAACTCAAGCAAATCTGAGATACAAGTAAGTGATGTGTTGAAATATTTTACTTTTTCCTGTGAAATAAGTGGGTAAGAAAGCAGGTATATTAGGGGATCATTTGCGTGTGCTCTACTTACCAACGTTTGAGCTTGCATTGGTATATGCAGTGAAGTAAATTTGTTCTGTCATTTTAATTTCTCATTATAGAGCCCAGACCTGCTCACACCACCGCTTCTTTTTACAGATAGTTATGTGACTGGGGATTTGAAAATATTTTCCTCTTTAGAGGTCCCAGAATGTGCCTTATGGCGGCTCTTGTTAAGTGACAGTGTTGCTAGGATTTTTTTTTTATGCAGTTGAGCATTTTGGGCTCTCTGGGGGCTTTCCTAATAGTCCAGTTCTTAACAAGCTTTTGCTTGTTTTTACAAAATACTCGTGTCGTCTGCTTTCAGTGGGAAGATATGTTTTCTCTTTTCCAGTTAATTACTTTTAGTCAAAAACCTTGTAATGTGACTTGTGATCATGATATGAATTAGCAGACTCAGTTGAAGACCATAGTTGCACTACGGCTATACTACAAAGTCCTTCCTTTCTGGGAAACTATTAGCCAGTACATATCCATTCAGAAAATGGTACCAGGAGACTCATAACTGCAATGATCTTGGCTTCTATGGACTTATATGAAATGAATGGAGTCTGTTAATGTACAGCGGTGTTGAAAATAAAAGCCTGTTTGAATATCAAAGTATTGCTTTAGCTGCCAGGTTTGAAGTGCTGTGTTTGAAAATACTGGCCTGCATTATTCAGAAGCTGTTTCTTCAGTGGCTTATGTGGTTTTCACTTGAGCTAGTTGAAACTTGAGCTGTACCAGGAGTAATTCCTTCTGGTGACTTGTTACTCCACTAACTTTGGTCATCTGGAGATTGTGCCAGCAAGGATTTAATAGAATCATAGAATGGTATGTTTGAAAGGGACCTTTAGAGATCATCTAGCCCAAATCCCCCTACAGAAGCAGATTCACCTAGACCAGATCGCGTAGGAACATGTCCAGGCAAGTCTTGACGACCTCCAAGGAAGGAGACTCCACAACCCCTCTGGGCAGCCTGTGCCAGGGCTCCCTCACCTGAACAGTGAAATAGTTTTTTCTTATATTTAAGTGGAACTTTTTGTGTTCCAGCGTCATCCCATTACCCCTTGTCCTGTTGCTAGCTACAATAGAAAAAGTGACACCCCAACCTCCCCACACTCACCCTTTAGATATTTATAAATATTAATAAGATCCCTCCTCAGTCTTCTCCAGACTAAACAGCCCCAGTTCCCGCAGCCTTTCCTTGTATGAAAGATGCTCTAGTCCCCTGATCATCTTGGTGGCCCTGTGCTGGACTCTCTCCAGAAGTTCCCTGTCCCTCTTGAGCTGAGGAGCCCAGAAATGGACACAGGACCCCAGATGAGGCCTCACCAGGGCAGAGTAGAGAGGGTAAGTGTTGATTCTCTCATAATATGGAAGTGTACATTTAGAGATGGGTTTTAAAAATCAAAATGACAGAAGTCAGGTGACTTGAAGAAATTAAAGTGTAAGTCACCACACCTTTTCTTCCAAGCTCATAGAAACAATTTTGATTCAAACTTGTACTTATTCTATGTATGTATGTATCTCTTGCTCATCTATGTATATTCAATCTTCTCAATGATGTGACATTTTCTTAAACATTCCTTTTTTTGCCCTGAAATCATCATAGAATCACAGAAGGTGACTCAGTCTGTAGTTCTCTGCTTGGCACACAGGCTATCCTCCTCAGTCTTCAAGCATTTTTCTGACAAAAAAAAAAGAGAGAGGGAAACATTAACTTAATGCATTTAACAGTTGACTGACAGTGTTTAATTTTTCTTTTTAACTTTGGCAAATGGTCTTGCATAGCTTCCTTTCGTATGGATGGCAAACTTTTCATGACAGCTGTGTTATCACATTGGGTGGATACATCCTGCTTTATTCCAAACATGAGATGTAACCATTAGGCTCTCATGATTTTTTTTCTGTCTGTTTTTTTAAGTGTTAGAAATATGGCTTGTTATTCTGGTCTCTATTCACTGTTGAGTTTTGGGATCTGATGGCTTAAAGGGGTGGGGTGGCATTTTTTTTGGTTTTTTTTTGTTTTTTTTTTTTTTTTAGATCCCTTTATTTGTCAATTATACCTAGTTTTTAACATGATTTGCTATTTAGGAATTGTTTTTCCATCCTTTGAAGCTTTACTTTGATGCCAGCAGTGTGCCCAGGTGGCCAAGAAGGCCAGTGGCATCCTGGCTTGTATCAGAAATAGTCTGACCAGCAGGACCAAGGAAGTGATTGTCCCTCAGTACTTGGCACTTGTGAGACTGCATCTTGTGTACTGTGTCAAGTTTTGGGACTCTTACTACAAGAAGGACCTGGAGGTGCTGGAGTGTGTCCAGAGACAGGCAACAAAGCTGGTGAAGGGTCTAGAGAAAAAGTCTCATGAGAAGCATCTGAGGGAGCTGGGGTGATTTACCTTAGAGAAGGAGGCTGAGAGGAGATATGATCACTTTCTACAACTACCTGAAGGGGGATTGTAGTGAGGTGGGGGTCAGTCTCTTTCCTATAGTAATGAATGATAGAACACGAGGAAATGGGCTCAAGTTGTGCCACGGGAGGTTTAGACTTGACATTAGGAAGAACTTTTTCACTGAGAGGACTATTAAGCATTGGAATGAGCTGCCCAGGGAGATGGTGGAGTCACCATCCCTAGA
This sequence comes from Colius striatus, assembly GCF_028858725.1. Classification (NCBI taxonomy): domain Eukaryota; kingdom Metazoa; phylum Chordata; class Aves; order Coliiformes; family Coliidae; genus Colius; species Colius striatus. The sequence goes on along the minus strand of NC_084762.1, from coordinate 78,849,800 downwards.
GATAGTCAAAAGATACATAGATGAGGTGCTGAGGGATATGGTTTAGTCTAGTGATGGGCCTGACAATGTGTGGTTAGTGGTTGAATTTATGGTCTTAAATGTCTTTTCCAACTGTAATGATTCTGTGATGCCACTTCTTTTTTTTTTTTTTTTAAATTCAGAGTAGTCTTTTTTTTCCTCGTCTGTTTTGTTTGTTTGTTTTGATATTTGTGGTACAATGGCTTGTTATTCATCCAGGAGAATATTCTTAATTACCAGTTTTAACTCTTCAAAACATCTAATTTTTTTGTTTCCAGTCAATCATGCCAACAAGTAATTTAAGCTTGGCAAATTTGACCCTTGCTCTTTCTAGTAATCGTGTTTCTGGCTTATGCCATGTACTGCTTGTACAGTGAAAATATAGCCAGTCCGAAACTCACTATACATTGTCAACTGCTAATTTTTGATCAGCAGTTACCTGCTTTTTGTCTTAAAAGTTAATCTAATTTTGAATTGCTCCTAATAAGCACAGTAAGATGGCTCTCTTTATAAATACAGAAAGACCCTTAGCTTATTAAAAGAAACTCTAGACAGATTTCTTTAAAGGCTTATATCAGACATATTGTATTTCTCCAGCACCAGTGTTTCCTGGGATGTTATGTTTCTTTTCCAATAGCTGATGGCTAAGGAAGAATTTATCCTGGTCTTTTGGGAGGGCAGAAAGTCCACCAGTAGTAACATTTTATTCTTATGAATGAGCTTTATTGGCTATGGAGTTGCTGGACTCCTGTGTTTGTAAGACACCAAAAGGTAATTGTCTGTTGCAGAATACTACCCCATCACCACTTATCAGAGTCTCACCTCATGGAACAAGGAGGCATGTGGGTGAAGTTTTCAGTGATTGAACATATAGCCTTTTCTCCTCGCTCTTGGTTACTACAAAGTGGGTGTCCATATCCAAATTATCATTTTAGGAGTGCGGTATTGAAACCTCTCTTCCAGTGCCAGAGTGTAGTAGAGTGGCTCATGCTTGAAGGGAGTTTCTCTTCTTGCAGGAGGAAGGGAGTTGCCACCTGTTGCCACCATCTCTGCTTTTTTCAAAACAGGATAAAAAAGTTCTCTGGGGGAACTGATGGGAATTTTTGGCCAATAGTGGATGTTGTCATCTGCTTCCTTGAATTTCTCATTGGAGCTGAGCTGTATTGCTACCTATAGGACTTTTCCTCTCATGAGCTTTTCTTTCTCTTAAGATGGCTCACTTTGTGTGGGAAAGGATACTTACAGCTGTGAAGATATCCTTTAGATTCCCTTATTTGTAGTTACAGGACATTTGCAATATGCTTTGTTTCCATTTCATTCATTGATATTTCTTGCCTCCCATAAAAAAGAACCGATCTGGACATCGAGAAAACTTACCATATCCTCATGTGCTTTGTTATGTGTTCCTCCTCTGTCAGAAGTACTTTGCACATCATGTAGCTCAAGCTGCCTCCTCTTGCAAGCAATAAGTGAAATCTGACACTTGAGGTGCAGGTTATAGAACCACAGGATAGGTCTGTCTGGAAGAGACCTCCCAAGCTCAGAACTAGCTTTTGCTCAGTTTAAGGACCTGTACATCATCTCTGCTAAAAAACTTACAACACTTTGGTTATAAACTTACATGTGCTTTAAAGTTTTCTACTCAGATCCTTATGTCTTCTAGACTATTCCTAACTATCTAAACCTTAGATTTCTTTCTTCTTAGACGGTACTACTTTCTGTACCTTTCAGTTTAAGAATATTGTTTTTCTTCAAAAAAAAGTGCAAAAATCTCCATTTACATGCTGTTCAGCATTTCAGATGTTTGATATTTATATTCATAAACTGGAGAAATAAGGCATGTTCTTTTCTGGTACAGATTTACAATCTCAGACAAATATTTGTTTGGCATGTCCTGTACATACAGGTTCCTGTTGTACAATAAATGTGTTAGTAAACAATACCTAAACATGAAGTCATTAGTTTAGTGGTGCCTAATATAACAATGAAAATAACAATGTAGACTTTAGCTGGGTTGTATCCTGTTTGCTATGTTGTATGTAATTACTGTATGGATTATCTAGCTTGATAGTCGGGATTTGATATCTGTCACTTTTCAAGTATGTTGAATTTAATCTTCCAGGAAGTTAAAAGAGAGACTTGAGCTCCTTCTCTAATTACCTTTTTGTTTTACTGTTCCTCAATCTCTTCTGCCTTTTTATTAATTATTTAGTAAAAGAATGAAAAGACATAGTGAATGATCATACAGCATACGTGAAGTTGTCTTGTATGTCGTTGTACTTTGTGTCTTAAGCAGAGTGTTCTGGATCTTCACCTCTTCAAGCTTTAGTGCTTCCAATAATGTTTTGTCTTTAGCGGTTTGGGTGGATCTGGGTTTGGAACTGTGTTTTTGTTGGAATGCTTATCTGTTGGATCCCTGCAGTTTTCAGTGCTTGGAAAAGTTATAACCTACAATAGAGAACAAAGTAAACACGCCATCAAAGGGGAACAAATTAAATCTCTGTTTATTCACCTGCATACTGGAGATGACTCTTACAGCAGCTAGTTGAAATATTCTAGATATTAAAAGACTCGGAAAAAAGTGAACTTTTTTAAATGCCTGGGACTTTGTTCCAATAGGATTTGTGTCCCAGATGTTGATTTGCAGCAGCAATATGCTAGATTAAATTCACTCTTGGATGTACTATTGGATAGCAGTACACAGAATATATACAGAGGGGAAAAAGCATTCCTGTGCATTTCTGCGCAATTTTGTGATGAAGAAATAGGCTGTGAAAGCCTGTGCATTTCTGGATGACTATAGCATGGAAACCTGTAAAAAAAGGTCTAAGACTGGTGTCCAAGTAACTTTTAACCACCTTGTTTTAACCGCTTGTGGACTCCACTGACCATGCCTTCCCACCAGCATGGTGTTATGAGGAAAGTAAAGAGGTTTTTTTTTTCTTGTGGTTTCTCTTCACAGCTTCCACATTAACAGCATATATAGAGTTGGTCCGAGGTATAGGAAGTCTCTGGAAGGAGCATGACTATTTCTTCTGTATTTGAAGTGAAATTAGTAGCCTATGTTTCAATGTCTACTTATGTTTCCCAGTGTGCCTTATTTTCAATTTTCAAATAAGCTTTCCACTTGAAATAAGCTGGGGAATATGGAGGTTGTCATGCACTGTCCTCCGTGCTTCTCTCTTCTTCCATACAAAGCCTAGACCTGTGTCTCATTCATAGGTGAGATATGGGAGATATAAGTGAAAAAGAGATAGAGCCTTAGCTGAGGAATGTGATTTTCAAAGGCCTGTTTGGGATGACACGGGGATTGATCTAAAACTTTCAGATTCCTACCATAGATGGTCTGTGCAGGTGCAAAACTCCCTGCTCTGAGCAGATCAGGTACTCACTACTCAGTGTTTTGTGCTTCACTGTCTGCAGATCTGTGGCTGGTGAGTGATAGAGAAGTGACCTGGTGGGAGAGAGCTCTAGATACCCCTTTGTTGAAACTAGCCCACTGTGCCACTAAGGCAAAAGGGCCCTACTGCTGCTTCAAGTGCAAATGAGCAAGAGCTGGGCATTGAGGTAGATCCTAGGACTAGAGCAGACTGGAGATCTGGTCTTTGTCGTGCGAGTTGATTTATATGGTTTTCCTGTATGTGATTAATATGTGTTGTTGCCAAAGGTAATGACTTGTGGAGTTCTTGCCTCCATGTCTAAATTGCTGATGTTGAAAGAACAACTCAAATTTCTCTGATGTGATTATTTCCTTCTTTTTAAGTAGGAAATACTTAAAAACTGGATTTTGGGGACTTCTATGTCTTACTCTATAGACCTGTAAAAAAATGAAAGTGTAATTAATGTAAAATCGAAATAAGAGAAATTTGAAGACAAGTTATGATTCAAAGGCATTGCATGTTAAAAATCTTCATGTATTTTATGGTTAGAGTTCCTTGAGGTTACTATACGTGAAGCTACTGGCATTTAATCAAATTATGAGGGGCTTATATAGTATCCTAAGTCATATGAAACCTGATGGAAGTTTATTTAAAGCTTATGTCATGAGTATTTTTACAGAGACTGAAGATGACAGATAAAGAATTTTAAAATTTGGAGTAGACAAAACTGCCCACAGCTGTGCAAACAGGAGAGTGATGTATAGAGAGAGAGGGCATGTATTGGCCACGTACTGATAGACTACAAGGTTTCTAAAAAAGCATCATTCCAGCAACTCGTAAGCATCAGAAACATAGGTCATCCTGGAGGGACTCTTCTCAGCATGAAAAAACTGAAGTAACCATTCTAGAAATCAGCTTGGATGGATTAAAGGAAATGACTGGTCCATTTGCTGGTATAATGCAATTTCTTACTATAGCTGGAGTGGATGGGCCTATAAATTACATGTCAGAGGTGGGGTTGGCAATATACATATGAATGTGAATCTTGTAAGACTTAGAACAGCAATTGTAAGTATTTGATGGGGCTAGGCTTCAAGATAAATGACTTGTGAGCGATATTAATAAACCTGGTAAGACTTGATTCTTGGTCTGTTTTTTGTTGTGGTTTTTTTTTCTGAACAGGCTATGTAGCTGGCCTGTATGCATGAAAACAAGGGAAACAGGCTTTTTCTAAAGTATATTTTACTTTACCTTTTTTGTCCCTGCATGCACTTTGTGGCTATGATACTTGAACTTTTTATCACCAGTGTTTCAAGTGTGAGTGTTGATTACCACCTGTCAGTGACAGCAGGAAGACCTAGGATAAAACTGGTCAATCTGTGAAAAGCAAGTACCAATAAAAGCTAGTATTTCCTAGGACATTTGAACAGTGAATAGGACACTTTCCTCTCTGTGTCTATTTCTGTATTTGATTTTTAGGATGGGAGGTGATGGAGTGGTGTTTGTGACCTACAACAGATGTTGCATATTTTTTTTTCCATCTGGTAGCCAGAAAGGACTTCCTGTGCATAGAATGTAAATTGTTGACAGTGCTAGAGTTCTGGAATGGAAGGATGAGTACTGTCACTGGGGAACACTGGGGAAACAGAAGAGGTCTGAGCAACCAGATTGAGGAAGCATGCTGCTCCATTTTCAGGGAGAGAAAATGTGCCCCAAGAAACTGAACAGAAAGAAATTGTGGAGGAGGATTCACATCAGAAGTAAAAGGAGGAAGCAGTATTCAGTAGACTTGAAGGTAAATAAGGAGCAGTAGACTGTGGACATCAGGCAGAAGAGGACAAGGGGGAGCTGAATGTTTCCAGTTGCTAGCAGATATCCAGAAAGAAAATGATGAGAGATGTCTTTAAAATTTCCAAATGATTGAATGAAGAAAAGTGGCTGAGATACCTCTGTGACTGGTAGTTCAACATAGCTGGAAAGCAAGTCAGTAGTGTTCTTAATATATCTAAGCAACCAAGGTATCCTGAAACCAAGGTACACATGTAATTTTAGTAAGTAAGCTTCTGACTTTACTAGTTAGTATGTAATGCAGATAATGCCTAATGTAATCCAGATAATGCTAAATATTGCAAAATATCTCAACATCCGGGTGATTTCTTTAGACTTGCTAGGATGCTGAAGGAGAATAAAATCTAACTGATCTATCTGAAAACAGTACAGGAAATTCTAGAAATATTCAGATGGATAGCCATGTAGCAAAAGTAAAACATTTTGATTTAGTAGTGGAGCAAAAGTCCACTGTCTTTTGAATATAGATGGAATAAAGACAAGTTTTCTGAGGCCTAGACTAGAATAATTAGAAGATTGTTCTATCCATAATGAGAGAATGAAATGAGCTGACAAATGAGTGATTTAAAAATATGATATTAAAAACATGATATTAAAAATATAATTAGGACCTCCAAAGGAAGTGACGAAAAAGCTTCATAAGAAGAAGGCAAAATTGTTTACTTACAAGCATAAATTTGGTGAGATTTATACCAAAATCATTGCAGTGAAATCTCACCCTACAGTTAGTCCATCTTCAGAGGAAAAGTGCGGAACATGTGGGTTTTCTGAGTTGTGGACAACTTCAGAAAAAATGATCCCGAGTGGTTAAGGCCCAATGTCTTGAGAAAGATAACACTGTGTGATCTCCTGCCTAACTCCAAAAAATGTCTGCTTCCTACCCAGAGCAGCATGCTACTTAGGAAATGGTGTCTTTGTGTCTTTGAAAAAACCCTTACATAACACATGGAGAGGAATATCTAGGAAAAGTAGACAAGTTATATCACTTCTGTGTTTGGCACTGGTACAATAACTTTTCCATTGCCGAGCTCCTTTTTTGGTGTCCATAAGCCTGTTGATAAAATGGTAAGAGGGACTGATCAAAGAACTGGATACTTTGCCTTGCGGTGAGACATTCTGGAATCATGTTCTGTTTATCTTACCCATGAGAAGGCTAAGACTTGACCTGATCAGAGTGTCTGCATTGGGGGAAAAAAACCTTGAAAAACTGTTAACAATTTGGCAGGCAAAGATATAAAAAGGTCCAATGGTTGCTATTTGAAGTTAAAATTCCACTGCAGATTTTCAACAGTGAGAGTGATTAGCCCCTATGATATCTTAACAAAGGTTGTGGTGGTTTCCTTACCACTGACAATTTTAAAATCAAGATTGAATGGTTTCTTAAATGATATGTTTTAGTAAAGCACAAGTTCTGTGGCTTCTTTGTACAGGACATTGAGCTAATTGTTCATAAAAATCCCCTTTGACCTTGAATATCTTAATTCTCTTAAAGACAATGACTAGAGTCTTAAAGTTGAAGTATTCTGTCTAAAACTTATTTTTGCTTTCTCACAGCCCTGATGAAAAATAGGTGTTTTTCTTGGCCAGATTCTATTCATAGCCTGTCGTATGTTTTTTTTAACTATAATGGCCTTGAAACCTTTCAGTGTTAGTATGCTGGTATACTATGTAATCTTGGTGTATCTGTAAGCTTGTATTCTTTGCTTTGTTCTTTGGTACGTTGAAGACATATGCCACGCATGAGTGTATTTTAGTTAGTTTTGTTGAAATACATGTAGGATATGTTTATAGCATTAGTTGAATTAAGGATTATGAAATCTGCTTTTCTTCAGTAAGTGGTCTTTTGCAACTTGTAGTAATCTTTTAGTTGCATCCTTTCTGAGTCCCGTCCGTACACCTCATGTTCAGAGCGATAAATGTCTTGGCAATTTTCCTGCTAAATCTGAACTAAAATCCAAGTATCAGCACTTATGTGGCTGCAGTCCCAGTCAAGGTAAGAGTGCTGTTAAACTGGCTCTGGTACCAATAAGCTTAGTTTCTGACTTACAGAATGTTCACAAGACCAAAGCCTGCCAAATAGTGAGACAGTGACCAGGCAGTCAGTGATATTAGAAACATAATGAGCATGTTAGCCTGGCCCTCTAAAGAAATTATATTTAGGAAATGACTTGCACGGCTTCTTTCTCTTCCAGACACTTGTCTTTCTCCAATTGCTTTTGGAATTGTGTTCATTTCAGCCTGTTTTTTACAGAAGTGTAAAAATACCAGGTTCTTGAAGTAAGCTGAAGTACCAGGTTCAAAAGTGGTTTGCGACACCTAACAAATGGGTGTACAAGTAAGACATAAATTAGTAGCAGTTGTCGTGGTATGGGCTGGAAGACAGTAAGATCACAGAAAATCAAATGCTCTTAGTTCTTTTGCTTACAGAACAACTTGTATTCTTGTGGGGAACAGGCTAGACTCATTTTGTTCCATTGATTCTCTTGTGATTTCAAATAGTCATAACAATTCTGTTAAAACCACTTCAGCAATATGGCTTAAATACATTTGATCTAGACAAGAGTTAAAGTAATTAGCTGCCATTTGATTTTACTTGATATGAATCCAAACCATGAAACTTTGAACACCCTTAGAGTTCAGAAGTGTTTCATTCAGTGTTTGGGTACTAGTCTGTGTTCTCAAGTAACCTTTACAAACTTGGCAAATTTAATCTCAGATTTAAAATTAAAAAGAAACATAAGGAATGAAGTCTGTAAATGCTTTTTCCTTAGATACAGAGATGCTCTATAGTTGTAGGAGCAGCAAGCAGAAGGAATAGCAAACATGTTACACGTGTAAAGGTGTGTGTTTGTGTGGTGTTCACACGCCTGTACATACTTACGTGGCTGTACATTACATTACTCCTGCTTACAATCTTAACAGACAGCCAGGGCAATCTCACTTTGAGACCCAGAGGATGGTGCTAACTTGGAGCATGTGTGCATTTTCAGTTTTACGACCTGACGACAGCAGTGCTCTGACACTGGTTAACATTTGTGGGCCTTGTGGAAGGAGCAAGTTTCCATGAGGGATTTGGCTAGAGGAAATCTGCCTGCCTGGCACACAGAGCTGAGGAGGGTGTTCCAGGCAGGGTCTAAATAGAGATGAGTAGCAGGATGTTTTACATTGTGTACGATGCAGCTGTTAACTTGGAACGTGATTGACCATGTTTTGTAAGCTTGTTGGTTTTTTTTTGTAGTCTAATATAGAAGGAGGATGAGACTATGAAGAAATTAAAAAGAAAATGTATAGATGTTTCTGCTGAACACAGAGGCATTCTCTCCTCCTTCAAAGAGCATTTATATCAGAATTGAAAAACCTGTATGAGAAAAAATTAAATTGTACTTGCTATGTTAAGAAATCAAGATGGAAAGGGAAGACTTTGGGACAGGAGGGATTTTTTTAGGATTTAATTATAGTCTATGTACACAGGGGAAAAGAGAGAAAAAGTTAAGTTGTTCTCTTCAAGATAGCATGGCTATGTGATGCAAAAACCAATGCTATGGCATTTGGTTTGTTAAAGTGTAAGTTCAGTGAAGAAATCGTGTAGTAGTAGAGTGTATAATGATTTTCCCTGCTTTAGGACAAATTGAACTGCCAAAGTCAGAAATCAGCATGCTTCCCATGAAGCTCTGAAAAGAGTTAAAGCAACAACAATGTGGAAGAATACCGATGCAGCAACACACTCTTCACAATAACTTACTGTATGCAAAATAACCAGAAAGTGTTCAGTTTAATGCCTAAGCAGCACAGTGGCAAGTTTTCTGATTCTTTTGTTGACTCTCAATTACAGCATACTAGTCATATTATCTCTTACTATTGTATAATTCTTTGGGGATTTTTTTGTTTTGTTTTTCCTTAATGTAGTACAAAAAGAAAAGAAAAATGGCTGATGCATTTTTAGGTTTCTATTATAACTTTGTAACTAGGAGAGCAACAGAGAAAGTAATTGCTGTGTGACTATTAACTGGATGACCATGTTGAATTCTGTTATCTAGTTTTAATGTATAAGTTTAATAATTGTTCGTTTAAGTAACATTCCATATGTCATATCTATAATACCTCATATCTGAGGATTTCAGAGCAGTTTACAAGTTTTGATGAATTGAATCTCACAACATTCCTTTAAAAGGGAGAACAAAATATAGGCACAGAAATTACAGATAATTTGTTAAGCTACTCAGGAGATATGGAAGGAGAGTCTAGATGTTTTGATAAATCTTCGCAGAAGGTAAAATTTTGGGATAAACATATGCAACTTACAATATTACTTTATTATTGAACTCCTTTCAAAGGATTATCAACAAAAACATCTTACCAGAAATAGAAACAAAGACATACTTGAATAGATTAAAATGTGGGCAGTAAGATAAAGGGAAGTTAGACAGCAGAGTCAAACTGAAACACATTGCATAACCATGAAGCGTGAACTTTAATGGAGGTCAACCTACATGGACAATACAAATTTATCTACTCCAGAGCCTAACCCCTGGTCCCCAGGCCACATTATTGAGAAAAGTAGCCTTTAGCTGTATCCATGCTGTTCAGCAACTGACCTTGGCCCTAAGTCATAATCACATGCTGTATCTGAGATCTTGATTCAAGATGATTCAGACTCCAAAAACCACTCTGAGTGGTGAATAAATTCAGGCGTCTCACATTGTTACTTTTTCTTTGTTCCTTTTATTTCTTTTGTTATAGTACAGACTTCTCTGAGGAACCTTGAACAGTGTGGCAGTACACATTTACTGAGAGTGAGATGTAAAGAGACTAAAAGGGGATTCAGAAATCTACAGGATTGCCTACCATGTGTTAAGCAACAATTGCTTTGGAGTACATGGTAGTATATTTGATGTGGTTACAGATAGGCAATCTCTGCTGATGGTGAGATAAGGGATGCATCCAGGCCTAGCTCGTTATCTATTTGCTTTTGTATATCTCTGAAGATGTGGATTGGAAAGGAGAACAGCTGCAAGGAAAAATGGTATCTCGGGTTTTGTTGACAACAGGAGTTTGCAGCTGGTTTAGGAGCATAAAGCAGGGTAGAAATTGTCACTACAAAAGGGTTAACAGAGTACCATAGAAGGTAAGGATGCTTTTCCCTTCAAGAGGATGATGAAAGTGAGGTAAGCCTGTTGTCAGAGGACTCCAACACTCAGAATATGTCCCACTGGCTAAGCTATTTTGTACCAGATTGCATGAGTTCTTGGTCTGCCTGCCACCTACTAGAATTATTTTGTACAAGATCAGAGCTGAATGCTGTTGTGCTGGTCTTGGTGAGGCATGTGTGGGGGACGGGAGCAGAGAGGTAGTAGGCATGTGGTGTGCAGATGTGTGAAGGTGAGAGTAAAGCTTATCTGCTACTGGTTCCAAAGGGTGGTGGGGTTTTCCTTTTTTCTTTTCCTGGCTCTGTTGGTGAGTTCATCCATTGAACAACCTCAATTATCCATCTATACAAGTTAAAATTACTGGAGTACTATGTTAGGGTCTGAATATTTTTAAATATTTAAAAATACAACAATTCAACATAGTCCTTGTCCTTTTGGCCAGCTTACTCTTACTCTGTGAAAAACCTCTTGTGACCCCAAAGACACTGTTCTTTGTTTCCAGTAAACCAGGTTTGAACTGGCAAATTTCTGTGAAGCCCTGTAACAAATTTACTATTTAAAACATTATGCTGGTTTCAGGAATGTCTTGAGCCATCCTCCCTCTGCTAACCTTCTGTGCTGACTCAGCACCTGAAAAGAAGTTGGTGGTCCTTTGAGACAGGGAAGTGTTCTGTGACTCTGCCAGAAAGGCAAGATAATAAAAGCTCATAAGGGCAAAGAGTGATGCAGCAAAGGTTTGTGTTGCAGTTATCAGCCAAGGAATTTAAAAGAAAAATGATTAAAAAAATCCAACCTGACAAAACTGGAGAATAGTATTGAAAGCACAACTGCTGGTAACCAAAAAATGGTAATCTGCACTAAATGCCCTCCTTTGGTGTAATGTGTCTACAGTTTTCAACCTGTTTTGGCTAGAAACTTGTAGAAAAGAGCTCTTAGACATTAAAACCCTTACTCTTTTTCTTCAGAGAATTGTCTTGACATTCTCATTAGAAAGACCAAGACGAAACTGCAGGAAGGCAGCTGTTCTAGGGCCTTGAGAGCTATGGGACAGTACGTCTTGCTAATTCTGTGTCTATTCTGTAGAGAGTGCTCTACTTTTAATATTGCTCTTTTCCCAGGTCAGAAATTGTATTACTGTGGTTGCTGGATTTCCATTGAGTTCTCATTCCATGTGTATACATCAGGGTGCTGATTGCCTTATATTTTGTTGCTGTTTTGTTCTTATGTCCCCAGCTTCAAATTTGAATTCAGCACCTGGGTCTTACTGAAGTTATACTGGAGAATTTTCTATGGTTTGGTCTCTGATTGCCTGTGCATCTATTTTAGATATGTGTAAATTCATTAAATTTTTATACAAATGATTAAAAATACACAGACTGCATGTATTTTTATTCTCCTGTCAGATGTATGAGAGTGAGTGCGATTCCAGAACCTTCCTTTCCAAACTACTTGTAGTGATGTGGCAGATAAATAACAGTTTGGAGCAAAGAGGACTTCCAGCCAAAATAATTTCCAAATGATCTTAAAATATAATTTATTTTCTTATTTTGCAGCTAGCTATGGACCAAATCCAATTTGCAAGGGCTGTTTATCTTGTTCAAAGGATAATGGGTGCATCAGATGCCAACACAAGTTGTTCTTCTTCCTACGAAGAGAAGGAATGAGACAATATGGTGAATGCTTGCATTCCTGCCCATCAGGGTACTATGGACTCCGAACGCCAGATATGAACAGATGTTCAAGTGAGTTTTTTTCGAACTCTTACGTTCACTTTTGTAGGAAGGCGATCATTCACGTTCAGTTTTTAAGATATGTTGTGTAACATGGTGACATTTTCACAGATGTCTCAAAATCATTATAAAACTTCTTTGCTAAAGAACATCCCAGCTTATTTCAAGATATGTCACGTTCCTCAAATTAAATACTTTGTGCATTAACCTAGTTTTAGTGGTGATTGTTGTTATCAGTGCTTTAGCTAGAAGGGAAATTTAAGAAAGAATGATGACTTAAGCAGATATTCCTAGTTTTAACAAATACTCTCCATATGAAAATAAAAAAGATTAAGCATTAAGTGCCTCATGTACTAGTCAACATATGCACCAATATATGGGTGGGCTCCTTGACATGCTTTTTATTTCTACACCATTTTCAGGTGACCAGACACCTCACACCAGACATGCTTTAATATCTAAGTGTTGCTATTTTAATAAAACAGATGTACTTTTAAAAACAAACAAATAACCTTTCCCTTTTAGTACTGCATTTTATTTGGAAATTTACAACCTGCTAATGTGCAACGAGATTCTCTGTTTGCATTTTTGTGCCTAGAAGCATAACTGTTAAAATCAACCAGTTCTCTGGTATCTCTATGTATTATTTCACTTCTGTCTGGCAGTTGTGAAAATTCATATTGATTTTTCCATATGTTCATATGTGGAGTATTACCCATACAGATTATTAATCATGACTGTTATGCCTAATTCATATTTCTGGATTTGTCTGTGTGTGTGTGTTTCATAGTCTAACCAGAACTAGGTCACCGAACCTAAGAACCTGAAGTGAGAAATAGCTTTGTCTTTGCATTCTGGGATTATCAAGTATCTGTTAAATGTATGGCACTCCTCCTCTGTACTGCGGCATGTCTCTGGGACACTCCATGTTTTCAGAAAGTTGGTGCTGGCTTTCACATCACACATCTTGAGACTCATGTAAGGTCACTCCATGGCAGTTTGGGCTGGATGAAGAGTACTCATGGCTGTGCTTGGTCTTGGCCCAGCCCAGGCAATGACATCCTGGCTCTTTCTCCCCATTGCCTGTGCAGGCTCCATGGATATAGTATTCTTCACGTTCTGTTCCCAACTGCTGTGTAGTATTGCCGAGTGCTGCCTAATCTATACCAGGTGGCTAGGATTTGATGAAAAATTAAATGAGACCGATATATGGTTTATATATCTCTTCTGTAAAGTAGTTTAGGATCTTGGCCTTAATTTTTATAACACATTTGTGAATTTAGCCACTTGTCTAGTTTAAACTTTTCAAGACAGGCCTGTAAAAACTTGCCCATGTAAAAGTGTTTTTGAGTATACTTACAGCTTTGGGAAATAGGTGAATTTATTTGTGTTATCCTGTACCGTGCTTGTGAGATAGGAAAAATAGTGAGTACTGGCAGACTTTCTTTACTTTCTTTTAAGAAAGAAAAGTTATTTGTGGATGGGTGAATTAATTATAACTTTTTTTGTTGGGTTTTTTTTTCTTTTTATTTTTACTGCTTACAGAAAGTGGCCTTTTTCCCCGAACTACAGGATTAGTTTTGACAAGCGTAAATGTAGTTTTGTCCAACCTATTTTGGCATGTGTTGAGTGCTGGATAGTTAACTCACTCTCATGCCTTTGACAGTCTCCCTCTGTGAGAGTAACGATACAGTTGCGTTTACTGATCAGTCCTGGTTCCCCTCCAACGATTTCTGTGTTGTATATTTTTATTTTAGTGTAACTGCCAACTGATGTATTTAGAAATCACATCTTCATTTTTTTCTTGGTTTAATGATCTTACATGGCACACATATTGCACTGTGGACACATCCACATTTTGTGGTTTAAATTTGAGTTAAAATAAACATTCTTGAAAAAGTGAGGAGATTTCTTCCTACTTGATGTTAGATACTTTAGGTACACTTAGTTACAGACTCCACTGCTCAGATACTATTATTTCAGCCAGAATTTTTATTATTTTTAGCTAGGTTAAAATCCTTCTGAGAGTTACAGGGCTTGAATTACATAAGTTGAAATTACTTCTGCCCTATTAATGTCTTTATAGGCACAAAAGCTGTTTAACATTTTATTACCGGAACACTTGCCCATTTTTGTTAAAAAAGCTATAGAACATATTTTTGTGGAAAATGTTGACTTGATTTTAAAAGCTAAACATTGTTAGTGCCAAATGTAATACAATAAATACCACAGCCAAGTGCAGCAGCTCTAAAATGATGGAAATTTTGAATTTCATGACTAATTTTCTACATGTAAGGAATATGTGTGCCTTGAATTTGTTAAGTGATTCTAGACTGTTTTTCTAGTAACTGTGAATCAAGTAATTTGAGACTACTTGTCTCTAGAAATCAATGTAGAGTTTCCTGCTGGAGCCAATTTTCATCTTGAACACTGCAGTGTGAGAATGCAGTACATTTGGACCCAAAATTAGAAAGTATTGCATCTCTTCTGTAGTAGAATGCCCAAGAGAAGAGCCACAGTTTGTTCATTTTCCAAGAAATTTTAATAATTAATGACTTTGAACTGGGCTGCTCCGACAAGAAGTAATCTCAAGAGAAAAAAACAAAATGGAATTAAGGAGTAAGATGAAATCTCTCACCTGGGTGGTTGGTTTAACATTGGTCAGATTAATGGATCAAGCCTATCTTGAAACTTTCAACTTGATCATAGTAACCTCTCTAATTTTAAAGGGAGGAAGTACTCAGTTTAGAAATTACTGCTCCTTTCAGCTTTGGTTTGCTAACTCTATTTGTTTAGGTTCACCATCTTTCTCACAGGAGAGCCCAACATTGCTAAAATTGTTAATTACCCCTTCCATGCACTATCAGTAAAAACAAGATAAAAAGAAGCTTTTAAACAAATTGAGCATTTATTAAATACTTGTAGTTAATTCACTGTATTAAGAAAGGTAATGCTTTAAAATCTTCATGACAAAATAGCAAGTCATCATTACTATATGATGACTATTTCTTATGTAGCATAGCAGAGCATCTGAGATTATTGTAGTCAATGCAATCCTAATAGTCTATCAAGGGATTCAGTTGCTAGAGGGGTAGCACTATTTCCTTTAAATAAATAGTTTTCCTTACTTTTTTGCTTGTTTCCTTCAAATATGGCTTTATCATTTAAAAACAAGCTTAATATAGCATTTCAGGTGTTGAAGTTGGAGGGCCAGAAACTGAGATCTACCTATTATTATTTTATAAACTTGGGGTTTTTTTCTTATTTCTTCCACTTTTGTGGTGCTTTAGCCCTGGTTGGGTTCCAGTTGCCTAACAAGTTGTTCTTTCGCTCCTTCTCCTAAACTGGACAGGGGAGAGAAAAATATAACGAGAGGTTTGCAAGTTGAGGTAAAGACAGGGAGATCATTCAGCAATTAGTGTCATGGCCAAAACAGACTCAACCTGAGGAGAAAAGGGTTTGATTTATTAATGAACAATCAAAACAGGGTAGAGAAAGAGAGAAATACAACCGAATCTTAAAACACCTCCCCTCTTTTTCCTGGGACTCTCCCTCCTCCCCTCCTACCAGTATGGGTGATGGGGGTTGTAGTCAATTCATTACACATGGACTTTGCTGCTGCTTTTTCTCAGGGGGAAGCCTCCTCACACTTTCCACTGCTACAGTGTGGGGTCCCTCCCCACGGGAGACAGTTCTCCATTAACTGCTCCAATATGGGTCCTTCCTACAGGGGCAACTCTTCATACACTGCCCTAATGTGAGTCATCCATAGGGAAAACAGTCTTTCAGGAACAGACTGCTCCAGCGTGGATCTGCCATGGGGTCACAAATCCTGACACCAAACCTGCTGTGGCATTGGCTCCTCTGTCCATGGGTTCCCAAGTCCTGCCAGGAACTTGCTCCAGTGAGGGCTATGGGGTCACAGCTTGCCTTGTGCATCTGCCCACTCTGGCATGGAGTCCTCCACAGGCTGTGAGTGGATCTCTGCTCTGCTGTGGATCTCTATGGGATTCAAAGGCAGGGCCTGCCTCACCACAGGCTGCACCACAGATCATGGGGCAATCTCTCTTGCAGTGCCTGGGCACCTCCTCCTCCTCTACTGCCCTTGGTGTCTGTAGAGTTATTGTTCTCACATTCTCACTCTGTTCTGCTGCTGCTGAAGTTTATCAACTGCACAGTAACTTCTTCTCTTTCTCCAACAAGTTACTCACAGAGGTGTTACCTCAATCACTAATTGTCCAGGCCTGGGTCAGTGGCTGGTCCATCTTAGAGCCAACTGGTACTGGTTCTGTCAGCTACAGAGGAAGCTTCTGGCAGGTCTTTGTTTAAAGAAGCCACACTGTAGTCCCCTGCCACTAAAACATGGTCCAGGCAAAACCACCACAACTTTATTTTCGTCCAAGTGTATTTGAATTTTTTAAAAAAATTTTTGACTTGACTTTGTTTTTTTTTTTTTTAAAGAAGAGTTTTGTTCCATCCATCAGACAACAATAGTCATCATAGTGCTTTGAAGTAAGATTTATTGAATCTGTAGTCAATTTAGATTTAATAGGGCAATTGTATATTTGTAAATCACTAATTGAAAACACTGATTTTGGCATTTATTTAAAAGATTTCAACTAATAATGAATCTGGTTTAGAACATACTGGAAATGTATCAGCAAGTCTTTATTAAGTGAATTTATTTTTTAAAATATCCTCACTAAAGTATTTTATAATTAGGATGCTTTTCACTGTGAGGGTGATGGAGCAGTGGAACAGGCTGCCCAGAGGGGTTGTGGAGTCTCCTTCCTTGGAGGTCTTCAAGACCCACCTGGACATGTTCCTATGCGACCTGATCTAGGTGAACTTGCTTTTGCAGAGGGGTTGGACTAGATGATCTCTAAAGGTCCCTTCCAATCCTACCATTCTATGATCCTATTCCACACTGAAACATGGCAACTTGGGAAAAAAGTAGACATCATGGTTCTATGCTGCATCCCAAGCACTGCTTTCTATGTAATACTAGAGCTGTGGTAAGTTTTGGGATGTGTCACAGTCAATCATTCATACAGGGTATCATTCTCTAGCACTCACATTGAGCCCCTGCAAAAGTTATAGCTTAAAAACCTTTATTCATGTTACTTAAAAAAAAAAAAAAAAGAACCCAAACTCTGCAACTACCTAAGCCACCTCTGCTTATATTCCCTTGTAGTTCATTTGCTTATGATTTTCATCCTCCCCTTACTGTCTCCTCAGTGCAAGTTTTGATCTCTTTTCTCTTTCCATTTGTTTTTAAGCTGATACTCCATCCACTGTAAGAAGTGCTCATATCAGAGCTTTCTTCAGCATGATGCCTCTTTGCTCTGCTCTTGTTAGTACTAGCACAGTCTTTGTCCCTCATGCCCTTTTGTCAAGGTGAGTTATAGAATGGATAGTCTGTGGGGGTTTTGGAAGTCTTTCCTGGCTCGGGAAATTCTGGAGAGCATTAACACAGAAGGTGGTTCTGGTCAATGACAGATTGGTGTGGAGTGCCAGCAGACATGTCAGGATGGCAACATGAAGTTCAGCCTATAGCACCAGTGTTGTTCTACTGAGCAGCAGAGGGATGGGAGGCAAGAAAAGTAGGGTGCTATGAGTCTGAGCTCAGTGTGAAAGACCAAAGTACTAGATGCTTTGGACCAAACAACAGTTCTAACTCCCCAGGATAACCAACCTCACAAGTCATGGGCCCAGAGGCTTCTCTGGAAAGATGCCTTGATGGAAAGACTGAGTTTGACCTTCCAAAGGAAAATGCTGAGTGAATCATCATCTATCACTTTGATTTCTTAAACACACAAGGATGCCTCAAGCAAGCACCCAATTTCAATGCAAAGAGTACCAAACCCTTCAGTTTAGGAATGCCATATTTCCTTTCCCAGCTTCGGTCTGTAGCTTCTCTTTGCAGAATAAGATCTTTGTGTCTCTGCCTTGAAGGTGTTCAGTATAGTTCAGTTCTCTTTCTTACATCCATGGTTGCTGATTTCCAGTCCTGCCGATCACAGAATCTTAAGGGTTGAAAGAGACCCCAAAAGATCACCTAGTCCAATCACACTGCCAGAGCAGGACCACCTAGAGTAGATCACAAAGGAGCTCATCCAGGTGGGTTTTGAATGTCTTCAGAGGAGACTCCATAACTCATCAGCACATTCCAGTGCTCCATTACCCTCACAGTGAACAAGTTTTTCCTTATGTTTCTTTGAAACCTCTTATGTTCCAGCTTGTACCTATTGCCCCTTGTCCTATCATTGGACATTACTGAGAACAGCCTGGCTTCATCCTCCTGACACTCACCCATTACATATTTTTAAAACCTTACTGAGATCCCTTCATGTATTCTCACTTCCCTTTCCCACACTCGCTGCTCTTAGTTGATGTCTGCATTTCATGTAGAGCAGAACTTGCTGTGAATCGTTGTTATTAACTTTGGTAGGCATTGACCAACTGTCTTTTCCACTACGTGTACTACATGTGTACCGCAAAATAACTTTGTTATGGAGTATAGATAGATAGTCAAATCAGATTAACTATGTTTGGAAAGGAACAATGAAACAATGGAAACACTTTCACAAAGGCAAAATAATGCTCCTGTAACTTTTCCAAGAGTATGCATATCAGTAAAAATACTTTACAAATTGTAACTATTTTTTACGGTTGACACAGACATCTTTTGACCCTAATCATCATATTGCGCTTACTGTAAGAAATTAACATAGTAAACCTTCTTGTTAAGATATGCACGTGCATCTTAATGTGGAGAATTTTATACTTTATTTTTGGTGTCAAAGGCATCATAGTTCTCTACAATTCAGGTTGAATTATCACCTTATAAACTGTCAATAAAGAATAGTATTTGTTTTGATAATGTTTGGTTTTCTGCAATTATAGTACAGAAAAATGCTGTTTACAAGAGAACATGAACATGCCCTTTTTTTTTTTAACAATGATAGGCAAATTCATCTCAGTCTACATTTAATTCAGTATCTGAATTTGTAGTTTGAAGTCCTGGCCTTTTGATTCCTCTCTAAAATGTATGTTTTTAATGCTTATTTTAAAGGAAGACTGAGTAGGGGTGACTTATCATGACTATCAGAAAGCCAAAGCCAGATATTGAAAGTGTTTTAATATTTCTGTGGTTGGTCTGGTTAAGGTGTATCTGTAATTCAGGCATGGTTTTTGATTTGGGCTTTTTTTTTTCTTCCTCTTTTAATGTGTCATTTATGTTGTTTTCTATAAATATCGTAAGTTTCATCCATATCAGTCAGATTTGATTTTTTTTTATGAAATTCAAGTAAATGTCAGTCAGATCTGACTTTTTTTTTTCTTTAAATGAAATTCAAGTAAACATTAGAGGTACTTTTGGGTCTATATAAATGAGATTATAAATCATAGAATCGTTATAGTTTTAAAAGAGGTCTAAGATCATCAAGTCTAACTACTAACCTAACATCACCAAGCCTACCACTTAACTGTGTCACTCAGCACTTCATCTACATGGCTTTTAAATATCTCCAATATTAATCCTAAGTATCCTCCAATAAATATATTGTATATATCCTCCAATATATAACTTCAATACAAATGTTTTACTGCTAGCTAGCTAAATGTATTTTTTTTAGATCATATTAGTTGCCCTAATCTTGACTGAAACATGGCTCGTAGTCATTATTTTTTTAAATGAAAATAAAAAGAAATGAAAAACAGAAGAAAATTTTCTGAAGTGTTAGAGATCACTGAAAAATAAGGAAATGGGGACTTTGACTCCTAAGTCCTGTACATGATTTATATTTTGCCACTTTATTTCAGTAAGCAAAGTTAAATATATTTTAGATGTCTGTCTTGGGAGTCTTTTTTGACTACAGCTTTTTTTTGGAAGATAATATTATCATCCTTTTTCTCCTTTGTAGAACTAAAGAATTTGGGCTTTCAGTGTGGTATATTTTTTGGCCATTCTTAGCTGAGGAGTAGCACAGCATTAGCTCATGGAATTATTCTTCTTTCTTGAGCATATTCTGTAGCTGCTCTCAAGTATGGAGGTGCTTTTACATACCATAAACAACCCCCGTACTCTCTGCTGCCAGTCATTCAAGTTCTTACTCTCTTCTCAGCCTAAATTAAAAGATTACACGTATCAGTAGACTTTCCGTGGGAGAAGCTTTACATCTTTCCCCATAAATCAACATTTCAGAGCTCTGTCAAGGGGATAAGTTTTTGTTTTACTTCATTTTGTCTGAACAATAAAGATACTTAAGCAAAACACTGCTGTCTAATTTCAGTCCAGCTTAGCTTAACAGACAATATCGTATCTTCTACCCTTTCCCCGGGAGGTGAAGTCATGGAGCCGTGAATTTATAACCACTTCTGTGACATCTTGTGATCAAAAATAGACTTCTAGAAAGTTTGGGGTTTTTTTTTAACTTTTGGAGTACTGCTCTTCTTCAGTTCCAACTTTTCACTTTATAAATATTTATTTATCATGAAAGATGGTATCTCCTTAGAGTTTTTAATTTTGCCCATTAAAGTCAATGCAGTGGGCTCTGGTTTGTGTGATGGGATAAAATAATTATTTTGAAACTGCCACTGCTGAAGCATTTAGGACCTTTGCCATAGATTTCAGTGAGGTCAGATTGTTGTTCTTTTAGCATTTACACACAGATCGTATGGGAAGTATGGTGTAACATTTTAAAACATGTCATATGTTTAGAGATGTGCTTTGCTAACCAAACATATCAGCAGATTGCTCTGGGCCTCCCTGAGTGCTTTTTGAAGACTAGTTTTGTAGGATGGCACCAGAGGAAGATACGTGGTCATCATATGGGGCTAGCTTTCAAGGGTGTTTTATAACTTTTAAGTGGAAGGATGGAAGCAAATATTTGACTTCCTGACTTTCCCAAGATAGACTCATAGGGAAAACCCCATGATATTGTGCTAGAAGGTTTATGGTAAGAGGGTTATGGTGTCTGAGAGGTCCTGCTATGAGTAGAGGATAGTAGGGCCAGGCGAATATAAGGACACATGATGCTAAGCAGGAATACTAAGGATTTGAGGTCTGGTAAGAAGCAGATCCTTGATGAGACACTGGAAATTGAATACAAGGAAAGGAAGAGGTAGAGGGTCAAGTGTCTTTCCCTGACCCACAGCCTTTTTGTTGCTAGCTAAATGGGAATAGCAGCAATGAAGCACCCTGTACTTCTTCACTCTCAGGTTCTGAAGATTAGGTTTTCAACACTGTCATCCTGGCCCTGTGAGTATGGTAGGCCTGCCAAAGGTATGTGATTACTCTTTGGAGTTCTTCTGCAGGATTGAATTTATCAACTCTTCCCCCTTTCAACACCAATCTTACTTTTCCCTGTGCCCCTACAGCTTCTGCTTCCAGGCTCCTCCTCCTTACTACTTCTATAATCTCTTTGGCAGTTGCCTTTGTCTATCTGAAAACCTCTAGTGGGCATAGTTTTCTCTTTATTTTTAAAGAGGGGAGGAAAAAAAAAGGCATTTCTGAAAAACACTTTCAGTTACACTTTATCTTTTCCTTTCCTCTGAAAAGCTTCTTAGGTCTAAAATCTTGGCTATGTTTAGCTCAGTGTTTGTTATTCTTGTTTCCTTCAGTTTTTCTTGGTGTTGTAAACTTCTAGCAAATTTTTTAAGTGGAATTAAAAAAATACATGGGCTGCATGGTTTAGCTACTGAAATTACACAGAAAATAAAACCACTGAACCAATGAGAAAAAAATATTGACTCTACAGCTAGTAAATTTAAGTAATAAAATTGCTTTTACAAGAACCTTCTCCAGATGAAAAAACAATCTCTTTCTTGTTCCAGTATATTATATTTATATGGATATGTTAACTAGTTAATTTGTAGAGAATTTAAAAGGATTTACATGGGGATTTTTAAAAGTAGGAAAGATTTTGCTTTCTTTCTCCAGAATTAAGCATAAAATGCTGAGATTAGAAGGTTCAAAGGGCTGAAAATTGCATGAGTCAGAAGAAAGCAGTTTGAGTCATTAAATTTAGGCAATATTTCCTTAGATTCTATTATATTATTTTTTGTAAAAGAGAAAACAATTTTTAAAAATATTGTTTTTCTTAATTATTTAATATTATGTCAAACAGCTCTTCTGTATGTTTCATACTAGGTAATACTTTTATGATCCAATTATTTAAATAATAGAAAGCAAAAATAAATTAGGAATCTACAATATACTTCCAATAAGACCTATATTTAATAAATTGTACATAGATAAGGATTCTGATTAACAAAAAGGAAGTATAAATTTCAACTTCATAATATTTATTTCCAAACAAGGTATCTTAATATTCATAATTGAGTATTAACTTTTTTAGAAGTCCAACAAAAATGTGTACATCTGCCATAGTTAAATAATTTATCTAATAACACCTTCGTTTTTTCAAACAAAGAGAAAATACAAATTTTGCTCCTAAACTAGGTAACAAGAAGAAGCTAGTCACCAGAAATAATAAACTCCATAAAATTTTCTTTCTTTTGTAACCATTCCTATGACAGTTTGTGATTGAAAATAGACTTCTAGCAAATAAGCCTTCCTAACTATTGGAGTACTGCTCTTCTTTAGCTTTTTAGTTTAGTTTATTTAAATTTTATAAATAAACCACTCGAAGCTTAGCTGCACCAGCACCTTCAGGATTTGAAGTGTATGGAATGTCTCAAAAAGAAATTGTCTCTCCCAGCTGATCTTCAGCTACAGTGGTGCATGTTACTGAGTTAAATTATAATTGCTATTAGCACCCAAAACCCCAAGCATTGTGCTGAATTTAAATCTGGTGAATTAGTGTTTTAATTTTAGAATTCTGAAGGTATTCCTAGTAAGTTCCTCTTTACTGTGAGAGTGAGGGAGACTTGGCACAGTCTGCTCAGAAAAGTTGTGGAGTTGTCTTCTCTTGGAGATTTTCAAAACCCACCTGGACATGTTCCTGTGCAACCTGATTGAGGTGAATCTGCTTTAGCAGAAGGTTGGACTAGATGATCTCTGAAGATCAACTCCTACTAATGCTTCCAAAATCTAATTACCTTAACAAGGATTGTTCTCTGATAGAAGAGAGAACTGGCATAGAAGGCAAGGCAAAAAGTATAAACAGAATGGGAATTTTAAAATATGATCAAGAAAGAAGATTTATTCATTAATTGAATGTTTAAATGTTGGATGCTCACATATGTACTGTTAAATAGTGATAGTTTTATGGAGGGTATCCTCAGTGTAAGGTGAGGCAGGCTTTCATCTGCTAAGCATGATTGTGTTTTCAAAAGACAATTTGTACCAAAAGTTTTCTATTTAATCTCTCTTCCATCCAGAAATGTTCAAATGGAGTAAACTTTAGACATGTTACTCCCCAATGTGTTTTTTAAAGCAGTAGGTGAAAGATTAAAAATATACTGTTTCACTTGGAGGTGAGAGAGAGTCACATTATGCTAAATTTTCTTTTAATGTTCTATTCTGCACCTCATCATTGGACTACATGACATGGAAAAACCTTGATATCTTCTCAAATTGTCTTGTGCGTGTGGGCAAGAGGCTAGTTTTTTTTCCTGAATATTTAAACACACTGGGTGCTTGATTCAAGAATGACAATTAATAAAATATTTGCAGCACATTGAGTGTGACAAATCAGGTTTGCAATTTACCATTGTGGCAGAGCAGCTCACTTTATCATTTTTCCTTGCAGACATATTAATCTGGGAAAGTGATTTTGCAGGGTCCTTGTATGGCCATTGATCTGTTCTTTTGAGATTGGTTCAACCCTTGTGAAAAAGAAATTATAATTCTTGGGAACTTCCTGTAAACTAAACCATGGATAAGAAGCCCAACTTGTGCCATTCATATGAATACAAGTTCTAAAAGCGCCTTTGAGAGATGCTAGACACAGGAGTTGGTAGCATGCAGGTTATGTGTGGAGCCTGCAGAGATTGCCTTTGGCAGAGCAAGACTTCAAACTGATGTTTGCATTCTTTCTAAGCAAAGAAAGGTGTACTAACATTTAAATATCTTCTTTTTCTTTTAATGCATTCTGCCTAGTTATTGTTCAATGCCACAGAAAATCTGATCCAAAAAGCCCTATGTTTTCTTAATTGATGAGAAAGAAGAATTTTTTACCACCACTCAGGTTAAGTGTTATGGTATGCCCTATTTTGACCTTCCAAAGTTCACAGATGAATATTAAAATGATTTTTATTAAGACTGGCTAAATTTAAAGTGTTGTTAGTGGGTATTTACCGCTAGCTACTTAGCTTTTTTGTTGTTGTTTTTGTTTATAAAAGAATGAAAGAGACGAAAAATAGAGTATATTGTTGCATGACATGAATAACAAATGCTTCCCACTGTGACTTCAGGTAGCTGAAGACAAGATACAGTTAATGTAGTTAACATAAATAAATGTTGGTTAGCAGGATTAGATATTTGTAAATTAATTTTAAAGTATTAATTAATGTTCCAAATAGAATCGGGTTTTTTTACTTTTTAATCTTTGGAACATTTTTCCCTAGCATTTTTTTATAGGCATGTAAGACTGACTTTCATAAGCCTCCAGGTAAGTATTTCTACTTTTCAGGTGTGCATATGGTTATTGATGTCTACTTTTTTCCCAAGTTGCCATGTTTCAGTGTGGAATAGAATCATAGAATGGTAGGGATTGGAAGGGACATTTAGAGATCATCTAGTCCAACCCCTCTGCAGAAGCAGGTTCACCTAGATCAGGTTGCATAGGAACACATCCAGGAAGGTCTTGAAGACCTCAGAGGAAGGAGACTCCACAACCCCTCTGGGCAGCCTGTGCCACTGCTCCCTCACCTGAACAGTGAAATATTTTTTTCTTATATTTAAGTGGAACTTTTTGTGTTTCAGCTTCATCCCATTACCCCTTGTCCTGTTGCTAGCTACTATAGAATAAAGGGATGTCCCAACCTCCTGACACCCACCCTTTAGATATTTGTGAATGTTAATAAGATCTCCCCTCAGTCTCCTCTTCTCCAGACTAAACAGCCTCAGTTCCCACAGCCTTTCCTCGTATGAAAGATGTTCCAGTCCCCTGATCATCTTGGTGGTCCTGCGCTAGACTCTCTCCAGAAGTTATCCGTCCCTCTTAAGCTGGGGAGCTCAGAACTGGATACAGGACCCCAGATGAGGCCTCACCAGGGCAGAGTAGAGAGGGAGAAGAACCTCCTTTGACCTGCTGGCCACACTCTTCTTGATGCATCCCAGGATGCCATAGGCCTTCTTGGCCATGAGGGCACATTGCTGGCTCATATTTAGTTTATTATCAATCAGGACTCCCAGGTCTCTCTCTGCAGAGCTGCTCTTCAGCAGTTCAACCCCCAGCCTGTACTGGTGCATGGGGTTGTTCCTTCCCAGGTGCAGGACTCTGCACTTGTCCTTGTTGAACCTCATGAGGTTCCTCTCTGCCCGACTCTCAAGCTGATTGAGATCCCGCTGAATGGCAGCACAGCCTTCTGGGGAATCAGCCAGTCCTCCCAGTTTGGTGTCATCAGGGAACTTGCTGAGGGTACACTCTGTCCCCTCATCCAGGTCGTTGATGAAGATGTTGAACAAGACTGGCCCCAGAACCGATCCCTGTGGAACTCCACTGGCCACAGGCCTCCAACTCGATTCTGTGCCATTGATCACCACCCTCTGGGCTCTGTCATTCAGCCAGTTCTTGATCCACCTCACTGTCCATTCATCCAAGCCACACTGCTTGGATGTTATGGGAGACAGTATCAAAAGCCTTGCTGAAGTCAAGGAATAGGATGTTTCTGAACAATCTGCTTCTCAGTCTGTGTAGTCTATTGGGAATCACAGAATCACAGAATGTTAAGGGTTGTAAGGGACCTTGAAAGATCATCTAGTCCAACCATACGCCAGAGCAGGACCACCTAGAGTAGCTCACACAGGAACTCATCCAGGAGGGTTTTGAATATCTGCAGAGAAAGGCTCTCCACAAGCCATCTGGGCAGCCTGTGCCAGTGCTCTGTCACCCTCACAGTGAAGAAGTTTTTTCCTTGTGCTGCTTTGGAATCTCCTATGTTCCAGCTTGTACCCGCTCCCCTTTATCCTATCATTAGACATCACTGAGAAGAGCCTGGATCCATCCTTCTGACACCCACCCTTTATGTATTTGTAAACATTAATAAGGTCACCTCTCAGTTTCCTCTTCTCCAAGCTAAAGAGCCCCAGCTCCCTCAGCCTTTCATCATAAGGGAGATGCTCTACTCCCTTAATCATCTTGGTGGCCCTGCGCTGAACTCTGTCCAGTGGCTCCCCGTCCTTCTTGAACTGAGGAGCTCAGGGATGATAATTCTCTTAATTCTTCAGAGTAATGCAATATTTCAAAGGGCATTAGTTTTGGATTTGGAGAATATTTTTGCTGTTAAGTATAGCTTTGTGTCTTTTAGTAATTTACTAATGGCTATTTTTTTTTAATGAATTAACTGCCTTAATAATAAAGAGGAGTTACATCCAGAACTTTTGTGGCATTTTGCATGGTAGTGCAAACATATATGTGGACACCAAATATAATACATGAAAACACTGATTCAGTTATTTCTAGGGTCAACTCAAGGAAATAAGAATGTATCCTGCTTTCAATAACAAAGAAGACAGTACATTTAATATATACATAGTTCCCAAAATTTTGCCAAAATTGCTTAAATACAAAAATATTTTACATTGAACATTTTTGCTTCAAAAAGATGTAATTGTCCCAAATATCACTTAACTAGATGTTTTAGCTACAGTTTTGATTTGAAGAATGTAGGACAAAAGAAATAATTTAATGTAGGGTAAAGCAGATAGGTTTCAGGATGACAGGATTCCACATTATAGCTCTTCTGGTTTTGGTATTTTATTGTTTTATAAGTCCTTTCATTTTTAGTTTAACTTAGCTGTCTCGTTCCTTCTGTTCCTTCCTTTTGATTCAGGATGCA
Source organism: Colius striatus (assembly GCF_028858725.1). NCBI lineage: Eukaryota > Metazoa > Chordata > Aves > Coliiformes > Coliidae > Colius > Colius striatus. The sequence continues at coordinate 78,822,707 of NC_084762.1, read as the reverse complement.
GAATAGAAAACTGCGACTCCTGCTTTAGCCGAGATTTTTGTACCAAATGCAAAACTGGCTTTTACTCGCACAGAGGCCGCTGCTTCCGAGGATGCCCCCCTGGATTTGCAGCCTTGGAAGAGCTTATGGAATGTGTGGGTGAGTCTTTTAGTTGCTTAAGCAGCTTTTTTGCCATCTATTCAGGTTCAAATTATGGCATTATTTTTAAGCTGATACTTAGCTTTTCCTATCAAGAAACAACCACTAATGAACTGAATTTCTTTACCCCTAATAATAACTACTATTTTTTCCCCAATTTTTGAGATATTGCAGTACTTGGAATGCCACTCTGTTCTACATTAGAAAGTTCTGTCCTCTTAACTGGAAATCACCATATGTGAAGATTTATAACTCAGAATTTGTGATATTTCCTAAGGGTCAGTTTTTTCAGTAGAACCTCAAGTCAGATGTACTTATTGGAATCTTGTCTACCTGCTCATTTTACCTTTTACTGAGGCGAGAACCCAAGGGCAGGGCAGATTGAATTCCTGGGCTTCAAATTCACTTTTTGTCTCTGCAGCTGCCTCTTTTTCCATTAGCAAGTAACAAATATAAACCACCAAATTGATGTTTTTAGTAGGAACTTACTTTATAACGGAGTCAACATCAGTAGTTCTCACACTATTTCACAAGTCTAACAATTTGGTATTTTAACTTTTGAAGCCTTGCAACTATGTCAGAGCAGACTCTTTCTTTCAAGAATCTTCCTTGCATTTCAGCTGCCCAGGTAGGTGATGGAGTCACCATCTCTAGAGATATTCAAAAGATGCATAGATGACATGCTGAGGGATATGGTTAAGTTTAGTGATGGGCCTGACAATGTGTGGTTAGTGGTTGGACTTGATGGTCTTAAACGTCTTTTCCAACAATAATGATTGTATGATGGATTGGAGCTGGAAATGTGAACTACTGAGCTTTGCAAACCCAGGTGACAGAAATAGTATTTATTTATTAAAAAGGGAAAAATTTAAATCAATCTCAAAATTTTAGGAGGGTTTTTGACATGATGGCTATACATACAGATTGATAGTCTCATGGTTTTATGCTCAGGTTGATTCTATCTAGAAAGATCCTTTCAGGTTCTGTAAGAGATTCTAATTTTGTTTCTGAGTTTTTGCCCGTTAACAGTAGAACTTTCAAGTGGTGTTTTCTAATACTGTTATTCTAATTTAAATTAAAGAAGAAAATGACTGTCCCCAAAAAAAACTCATAAGAATTGCTCACTCATGTTCTCTTTTGCTTTGTCAGAAGGTTGTGAAGTGGGTCAGTGGAGTGAGTGGGGAACTTGCAGCAGAAATAACAAAACATGTGGATTTAAGTGGGGCCTGGAAACGAGAACAAGACAAATTGTGAAGAAGCCAGCGAAAGACACGATACAGTGCCCAACCATTGCAGAATCCAGACGGTGTAAAATGGCCATGAGACATTGTCCTGGAGGTAAGCATAGTCCCTACCACAAAAATTTTTATGAGCTTTCCTTGACTGAAATCCTGTTTCTAACTTGAACAAAGAGCTGTTTCATCCCAGCTGAAGGGGAAATTCTGTCTCTGCTCTGCCAGCCACAGCTGAACAGCAGCAGTACTACAGGAGTCCTAATTTGTGCAGCAAGACTCCAGGGAAAGACTCATCGTGGGAGTGATCAAGCTCTCTGTAGACTGTGAAACTCTGATTTTCTTGGTGTGATACAGAGGCTTTTTTTATAGAGGTGCCTTGTGGAAGAACTGTAACAGGTTGCAGTTTTAGTTTCAGCATGAAAACAATAATGATGGTGGAATAGCTAATTGCTCTGCTCATGACAGGAAAGATTATCATTCTAAACCTCTGTGCAGGCTGCACTCCTAGTGCTGGTGTTATGGCTATTGAAATTAAATGTAGTTAGTTATACATGGCATTGTTAGCTGGCACTATTACTTGGAATCTGGTATTTGTTCTGAATATTGTAGATCAAAGCCAAAGTATGATATAGGTAATATGAGCAGAATAGTGACATCAAGGCCTTTCTGTATGAGACCAGCATATGGCACATATCACAAGTACGTACAAGCAATAGCCAAATTTGTCAAACTTAAATAGTGATGCTGATTTGAAAAAGGAAATGGAATTTCAAATTGTATTCAGCTTTATTGACCCCAAAGTGGAGACACATCACTGGTAGAGAAAAGTTTTTGTTGTCTTTTAAGTTGAAATGATTAACCTTTCATTTGTGCAGACTGATCACTTAGAGAGTTTTCAGAATTTGTAGGAGAAGTGGGTGATCAACAGGTGATAAAGATACCATTCTTTTCAGAAACCTAGGATTAAAGAAAGTTTCATGCTTCAGGGGACTTTAAGATCTCTCTTGTTCATCCTCCTGCTGCAAGCTCTGTCAACCATGAGATCAGACAAATAAAAATGAATGAAGGGTTGCAGAGTCTTGAGAAAGCTTATTCATCAGGTTATGGCCTAAAATTGAAATAACCTTAGAACAAGTACTTAAATTTTCTTTGTATTCTGGGATTGCTGAATATATCTCGCGTGGCTTGAATATACTGCACACCAGTATGTATGAAAATTATCAAGTTTTAGTTTACAGATCTGCACAAGCTTCATTTTTGTCTTCAGGACCCTGATACAATCTGGAAGAGAATATAAAGTTGATTTTCTGTTAACCAGGTTAACTGAGTCTGTTATGTGCTTTTCCTCCCTGTTCCACTCCCTATACTCATGCACCTGTGCATGCACACATTGTGCGTAGTTGTAGTGGCACTGCTATGCATTGTACAGCACAGTTCATCTGCAACCTAAATAAACTTCTCAAAGATATTGAAGAGTGGAACCTACAAAATCAGCATCTCTATGGGGAGGAAAAAGAAAAGTCAAAAACCAAGGCTGATTGGAATTTCCATGGATGTGTCTTTGAATTTCAGTCAGCTGCATTTACATCAGCATAGCAACACTTAATAGTGCTTGTAGCCTGCTGAGCTGGATGAGCTGTTCCAGTTACTTTTAACAGACTAAAGCCCAAATGGGGTTAATGATCAGATCAGCTGGTGAAATGTTTTACTGTTAAAATGGAAAGAAGAAAAAAAGGGCCTGTATGAAGCTCTACAAAATCTCCAATCAGTGTTTTCTCTTTTTTTGCCATCGTGGAGTTTAGGCTGTAGTAGTAAATTTGAGAAACTTGCAGAATATTTTCCTTTCAACTCTGTATGGTAGAGATTTAGGCATTTATGTACCTAGTGTGTATAGAGGCTGATATTTCATGGATGCAATGTCCATCTTCTATATAAACCTCTGGCACTAGAAATTTACAGATGTGGATTTAGTCTTGATAATTTAGTTACGATACAAGTTATTGAAATTGTTGTAAATATTTTGAGAAGTGTGCTTATTGGACCACAACATATTATGAATGCTGTAGCATGCTCATGTAACTGTATTAATCTGGAGGTATTGAACATTCATACCTTCTGTAGCAGGTTTTCTTAGGTTGTTTCAAATTTTCTTGTCCAGCAATTCAGGTCACTGGTTTAAGACGTACCTCTCAATTTTTTTCTTTTCAAAGGCACAGTGGTGTGTTTTCCTAAGAGTAGAAAATGTATTGCCCAATCTGTATCAAGATCTTTGAACAAATCTCTGCATTTTTTTTCCACTATGTATCAGCAAAATTATTGCTACAAATACAAATTCAGTGTGAAAAGCTTGTTAGTACTCTTTCATAACTATGAGCTCCAGTAAATAGTAAATATTACAGTTCTCTCCCGTCCTCCCATGGTATGGTGTGTAATTCTCTGTCTGTTTTCAGAGGTAAAAGTAAATATATCCAAAACTGCAGGTTTGAACTCTCTGCACTGAATAGTGATGCTTAATAGTGCTTCTGCGCCATCATCTTAAACATGGTCCAGAGTATAAAATCTTTTCTGTCTCCTAACAAACTGCTGGGAGAGAGCGTCTTAGTGATATTTTAAGCACCTAGGGTGAGTCTTTCCCAAGCCTGGTTACTTCTGCAGGTGAGGAAGCCACAGAGATTGTCCTGTTCATAACTCCGGCTTTGCAGTATGTTTTAGTTGTGACTACATATACAGCTAGTGTAAGATCCCATTCCTTTGTCACTTTAGTTAACAGGTTGGCCTATTAGACACTTTGTTGCTTTTTTAATCACTGTCAAGTTGCAGGAGGCAGAGACACTTATTACAAGGGAGCTCAAATCAAGCAAGTCCTGACTGTTAAGGAAGAGATTCTGTGGTTTTAAAAATATGTTTTCTTATCATTAGCCATTGTGTAACTGAACTTTTAAACTGAGGAAATAGGAGGAAAACATAAGGTTAGCTACTGAGGGGCTGAAGACCTATAATCCATGTAAATGTTGGTTGAGAAGCTGTTATTAAATCCTTTCTTCCTAATGTTGTCAGTACATAAACTCACACTGTAGGATAAGTATTGGATTATATAGCTAAGATGGTTGCAGATTGTGATGGATTAAACTAAGCACAGGAAGTAAGGATATTTTTGGTAGAACAGGGTCAAATCAAGTGCTTTTGACACATGCTTTCAACTTGTGTATGTTTTACAGTTACTATTTATGGTCCATGTTACAGAAAATCTTCTGAAACAGCTTTTTACAAAATTGTGGAAGTGGAGTTAAATTCATTTTTCCTAAGTACTTCAGTTTCGTATTTATTAGGGATTGAGAAGTTACCCATCAGGCTACATGGCTGTATATGAATCTGGTTGATAAAGAAGAATTCTTTATCACTTTCCCAGTATTTGCTGAGTTGTTGTAGATGTACAAGCCAGAATGCAAGAGAAAGATTATTTCACTTCTTTCCTACCGAAGCCAGCAGCATAAGAGAATATGCTACTTGATTTTGAATATATTCTGCTGCGATATACTTATGGTCAGTACTAATTGATTTAACTGTTATTACCTAATGGGAATATCACAATTGTGTATCTGTTCATGTTATATGTTACCCTGTGGCTTGGGTGTAACCTCTCACTCGTACTGTGAGAGGTTAGACTAAGAAAAAGATGTTCAGGCCACCTCCTACCTTTGTTGGTCTCTTACTGAAAAGTATTTTTCTCCTCTTTAGTTCCAAAAGAAAAGAAAAAAAATTAAGAAGAGGGATTGTGTTACATGCAATGGAGAAATTAGCCAGCAGAAATATTCTGTGGACCAATAAATCTTGCTCTCTTGAACTTTTCCCATGTATTTATTATACTCTCTTATTTTAGCATGTTCCACTTGTTCACTTCAGTAATTACTCCTCTTTTGTTTGTACTCTTGAGGAACTTGCAGATTATTCTCATGTTTCATATTAATATTACACAGGCAAGCAAACCAGGTCTCTACTTCTTTTAGTCTTCCAGAAGATTGCAGTTCTTCAAGCTGTCCAATACATAAATATTCCTCTATGACAAACTCTATTATTTCTTACGATGGCATTTATGAACGCTTACTTCAGACATGAAAGAAGAGAGATGAAGATGGTATGTACCTCTACATTAATTTCCTGAACTCAAAAGGGGAGAAGGCAGCAGGACAGGTCATGAGTGGGAAGGAGTTCTTGTTTTGATAGAGGTGTGTAATTAGATGGACTTTATCCTGGTTGATTGGATTTTGGGGGCTTTTTGTGCAGTAATCTTTCTTCTTTGTATTACTGCAATAGAATCTAAGACTTCTGAAAATGCAACAGTAAAATGACCCAATTGAATTGTATTTGGTTTATGTGGCCAGGTTTTGGTAGCAGGGAGGCTACTGTGAAAAGCTGCTAGAAGCTTCTCCTGTATCTGATAGGGAGGACCCCACACTGGGAGTGGATGCCTGAAGGAGGATGTGACTGTATGGGAAGCCCACACTGGAGCAAGTTCCTGGTAAGACCTGGGAACCCATGAACACTGAGGAGCCCATACCAGACCAGTTTTGCAGGACTTGTGACCCCATGAGGGACTCACACTGGAGCAGTTTGTTTCTGAAGGACTGTTTCCCTAGTGGATGAGACCCACACTGTAGAAGTTTAGCCTGTGGGAAAGACTCACGTTGGAGAAGTTCGTGGAGGACTTTTTGCCATGGTAGGGACTCTACACTGTACCAAGGAAAGTGTGAGGAGTACTCCCCCTGAGAGGAAGCAGCAGCAAACTCCATCTGTGAGGAACTGATCATAGCCTTCATTCCCCATCCCCCTGCACCACTGAGGGGACAAGAGGTAGAAGCTCAGGAGAAGTGAGGGGTTGGGGGAGGTGTTTTAAGATGCAGGTTTTATTTGTTGTTTCCCTACTCAGTTTTGATTGTGATGGGTAATTACTGGGTCAGTTCTGGGGTCAATCTTATTCAACGACCTGGATGAGGGGACAGAGTTTACCCTCAACAAGTTGGCTGATGACACCAAACTGGGAGGACTGGCTGATTTCCCAGAAGGCTGTGCTGCCATTCAATGGGATCTCGAACAGTTTGAGAATTGGGCAGAGAGGAACCTCATGAGGTTCAACAAGGACAAGTGCAGAGTTGCAGTCCTGCATCTGGGAAGGACTCTACAACTACCTTAAGAGGAGTGGTAGTGAAGTGGGGATTGATCTCTTCTCCCTAATAATGAATTATACTATATAAGGCAATGGGTTCCAGTTGCTATAGGGGAGGTTTAGATTAGACATTACAACAAACTTTTTCATTGAGAAGATTGTTAAGCATTGGAATGGGGTGCCTAGGGAGGTGTGCAGTCACCATCCCTAGAAGATATTGGAAAGAAAAGAGTGTGGCCAGCAGGTCAAAGGAGGTTCTTCTTCCCCCTCTACTCTGCCCTGGTGAGGCCTCATCTGGGGTCCTGTGTTGAGTTCTGGGCTCTTCAACTCAAGAGGGACAGGGTACTTCTGGAGAGAGTCCAGTGCAGGGCCACCAAGATGATCAGGGGACTGGAACATCTTTCATACGAGGAAAGGCTGCCGGAACTGGGACTGTTTAGTCTGGAGAAGAGGAGATTGAGGGGTGATCTTATTAACATTTACAAATATCTAAAGGGTGGGTGTCAGGAGGTTTGGACATCCCTTTTTTCCATAGTAGCTAGCAACAGGACAAGGGGTAATGGGATGAAGCTGGAATACAGAAAGTTCCATTTAAATATAAGAAAAAACTATTTCACTGTTCAGGTGAGGGAGCCCTGGCACAGGCTGCCCAGAGGGGTTGTGGAGGCTCCTTCCTTGGAGGTCTTCAAGACCCACCTGGACATGTTGCTATGTGACCTGATCTAGGTGAACCTGCTTCTGCAGAGGGGTTGGACTAGATGATTTCTAAAGGTCCCTTCCAATCCCTACCATTCTATGATTCTATGATTATGAGGACCATGAAGCGCTGCAAGACATTTCTGTAGATAGGCCCTGCGCTGGACTCTCTCCAGCACTTTCCCATCCCTCTTGAGCTGAGGAGCCCATAACTGGACACAGCACTCCAGATGAGGCCTCACCAGGGCAGAGTAGAGAGGAAGCAGAACCTCCCTCAACTTGCTGGCCACGCTCTTCTTGATGCATCCCAGGATGCCATTGGCCTTCTTGGCCACGAGGGCACATTGCTGGCTCATGTTTAGTTTACTGTCAAGTAAGATTCCCAGGCCTCTCTCTGCAGAGCTGCTCTTCAGCAGTTCGACCCCCAGCCTGTACTGGTGCGTGGGGTTGTTCCTTCCCAGATGCAGGACTCTGCACTTGTCCTTGTTGAACCTCATGAGGTTCCTCTCTGCCCATAATTGTGGCAGTTTAACTCTGGCTCTGTGCCAGATGCCCACCAAGTCATTCTGTCACTCAGAATCATACAATCTTAAGGGTTGGAAGGGACCTCAAAAGATCAGCTCGTCCAACTACTTTGTCAGAGCAGGACCACCTAGAGTAGATCACACAGGAATTCATCCAGGAAGGTTTTGACTCCCCCTCCTAAACTAGAAAGGGGAGAGAGAAATATAATGAGAGGTTCATGGGTCGAGGTAAGGACAGGGAGATCACTCAGCAATTAGTGTCACAGGCAAAACAGATTCAACTTGGGGAGAAATAGTTTGATTTGTTAAAGAACAATCAGAAGAGAGCAGGGAAATTTAGAAATAAAACTGAATCTTAAAATACCTCCCTCCATCCCTCCTTCTTCCTGGAACTCTCCTTCCATCCTGCTCCAGTGGTATGGGGGATGGGGTTTATGGTCAGTTCATTACAGATGGACTTTGCCACTGCTTTTTCTCAGGAGGAGGCCTCCTCACTCTTTTCACTGCTACACTGTGAGGTCCCTCCCATGGGAGATAGTTCTCCATGAACTTCTCCAATGTGGTTGCTTCCCACAGGGAAAACTGTTCACACACTGCCCCAACATGGGCCATACCCAGGGAAAACAGTCTTTCAGGCACAGACTAATTGAAGGTGGGTTCCCCATGGGATCACAAGTCCTGACAGCAAACCTGCTGTGGCATGGGCTCCTATCTCCGTGAGTTCCCAGGTCCTGCCAGGAACTTGCTCCAGTGTGAACTATGGGGTCACAGCCTGCCTTTGACATCCGCCTGCTCTAGTGTGGGATCCTCCATGGGCTATGAGTGGATCTCTGCTGCTCCATGGACCTACATGGGCTGCAGGGGGGCAGCTGCCTCACCCTGATCTTCACCACAGGTCACAGGGCAATCTTTCTTTCAGTGTCTAAGCACCTCCTTCCCCTCCTTCTCCACTGACCTTGGTATCTGTGGAGATGTTCTCACATTCTCACTCCCTTGTGATGCTGCTGCCATTTAGCATCTGCATAGCAACTTCTTCTGCTTCTCAAATATGTTATTCACAGAGACATTACCTCAATCACTAATTGGCTCAGCCTTGGTCAGCTGTGGGTTCATCTCAGAGCTGACTGGCACTGGCTCTGTTTCTGGCAGCTCTTTGTTTAAAGAAGCCACCCCTGTAGCCCCTTGGCTATAAAACGTGGCCCAGACAAAACCACTACATTACTGAAGTTTTTTTTTATATTCAGTGTTAACTGCTCTTGTTTTAATTTGTCTGATGTCACTGCTGCAAAACCTATCTCCTTGATGACCTACATATTTTAAGCTCCTCAAAGCCACCTATTCTCCAGGCTCAACAAACTCAGTTCCTTCGTCTTTTTTTTCATATGGCAAATGCTCCAGCTCCTAGCCATCTTGATGGTTCTGTGCTAAATTCTATCAACATCTTCCTTGAACTGGAGGTGCCAAAGATGCATATGGTATTACAGATGTGGTCTGGTGAATGCAAATAAAGGGAGATGATTGCTTTCCTCAATCTGCTGTCAGGCTGTATTAACAGGTGTTGTGGTTTAACCCCAGCCGGCAACTGAGCACCACACAGCTGCTTGCTCATTCCTTCTGCCCCGCCTTCTCCCCCCCACCCCTTCATAGGACAGTGAAGAGCATGAGAAAAGAAAATCAACTTCATATGTTGAAATAAAAAACATATAATAAATAAACTAAATAATAATAAGAGTAGAAACAAAACACAAGAAAAGACAGGTGGCACAAAGCAATAACTCCCCAGCAACTCATATTGGTCCAGTAGACTGTGCAGTCACCATCCTTGGAAGTTTCAAAGACATGACTCAACAAAGCCATGCACAATTTGGTCTGAATCACCTTGATCCTACTGAGAGCAGAGAGTTGGACTGGGTACTAACCTGGATGATCTGTGTCTGTGAACAGCAAGACATGCTGTGGGTTTACACTGAAAGAAAACTGTTCTTCGTATCTGGGCTTTGCAAACTTGGTTATATCTTCTTCTCCTAATGAGAGAGGAGCTGGAATAGCTAAGTGGTCATAGGAAAATGGAATAAAATAAGTCTTTACAGTGTTTTTTATAGTGCTGAGATCTCCTAATTTGGCCTATTTTGTTGATGTTGAAATAACATGCACAATGTTTTGCATATAATGCTGTTGTTTCATACATTTTGTTTTTAGGATGAAAGCTTAGGTGGAAGTGATGATTTCTTAATTTACTTTATTATTATTTGACCTATTCCTTTAATTGTCTTTGGCTGAATGTTACACAGCTGTCATTTCAAAATCATACTTAGGCTATAAAAGATATGTAGCATGATGTAACTTTAAGTTAAAAACAGTTAAGTAATTAACGTAGTCTAAGAAAAACACTGAAAAAAGCAGTAGAGGAATTGTAGAGATGCAGGTATAGAATGGTGTTTTAGTTTTAGAGTTGCTATTATGTTTAAAATCTAAAACAAAAGTCTAATCTCTTGACATTTTTAGTAACTTGAGGATTTAATTCTGCTGTTAATTAATTCATGACATATATATGATAAGCTATGGATAAAAGAAAATGGTCCTACTTAGAAAATATTATCATATAAGTTTAAGTGTGATCTGAAGAGGGGTGGTAGTAAACAGAAGACATTGTGGTTTTGGGAAAGATGACAAGTGTACAAACAATAGGATTTTACTGCGTTGGTTCGTATTGCATAAATCTGGAAGACACTGGAATATTATTGATTACTGTAATACTAAAAACTAGGGTTTACAAGTCTTAGCAGCATTTTAAATGAGAGTATAGTACACAGAATTTACAACAATATACTGTCATTGACTACTGCAGCTCTGTTAATTTTGCAGTAGCATTGGACTGAATCCACCCATTTTTTCCCCTAAGCAGACAGGTAGAAATTGCATTAAGTGTAGTTCCGCTGAGTACCAGCTCTGCTTGAACAGTGAAATCACTCACCAGGCAGGCTTGCCTCCTTGATGTGTTTTGTGAGCACCTATTACCCTCTGACCAAGAAGGCTTGGCCTTAGCTTGTCTGAAAATATAACCCATAATTTTTGGTTACAAAGCATGACTCAAAACTTCTGAAAGAATAAAGGAAAAACCAATTTCAGCATCAGCAGAGAATTTACAAGAAGTAAACCCCACCAAAGACATTTGCACAGTGCAGGTTGGGAAAGCAATAGTAATGAACAAATTTTTTTGTGAGCGTTTTAGTTGATGGCTATTTTTCACATTGTTTGAAGGAGTGAGGAAGTGGGAGCAAGAAGGGCCAAGATGAACACAGTTTGGAGGCTTTCCAGGAAGCAAGAATTATTTTATAGTGTGGCTTAACCCTCAGAGCTTGGCATGCTTGTTAGTACGTGTGTTCGGAAAACAAGCTTTTGTCAGCTGCAGAATCTGCTTGTCTGAATTGTCAACATCTGCTTCTCACAGAGAATGGTGTGCTGAGAGTATGAAAATGTTTTGGTTCTTTTTAACCCTTTAGCTGATAGCATTCAGAAGGGACTATTGCAGATGAAAACTAATAGTAAAGGACATCTGAACCCAAAGGAAAGGGAAACCCATAATACTACTCATTTCAGTGAGAGTGCTTGCAACTAGACAGTAAATTTTTTAAATTAAGAAATGTGGACAAGCATGGTTAAATCATCAAGTCAATAAGTTTTTGCCACCTTCTAAAAAGAACACAAAGGTTGTAATCTCTATTTGGTAATAGTGAGACAAGAAACATAAGTAGTTCAGACTGGAAAGGACCAGAGAAGGTCATCTAGTCCAGTCTCTGCCTCAAATCAGGTCAACCATAAGAAAATCAAGATTGACTATTACTCTGACAATACTCCTTTTTTGGTCATAGCTCTGTTCCTTTTCATATACTTATTTCCAAGATGACAATTTTTTTTTTTTTTTTATATTAGAATAATATACTTTCATGTCAAAGCAGAAAAGCAAATTAAGATGTGTTAATGATGAAATGAGCAGATATGTTCTTTCCTTAAGGCTGATGAATAACATATCTGTTAGCTCCTCACAAACCACTATAACCTATTGATCTTTACAGCCACAGGACAGAGATACAGAAAGATTAATATAAATGTTTTTCATGCTGTGTAACTTGTGTTTTATTTGGTCCTATGAATGAGGAAATATGTGATTGAATGAATCTATGAAATCATGTTCTGAAACTTTCCTTGAACACAGAATGTTTCAGCTGCATTTCTGTTGCAGCATTTGATTTCGAAAAATAACCCTACATCTGAGTACAAAAACCTTGAATACACATAGGGGAAGAAAAGAGCAGAAAAAGTAGGTAGGAGACCTCCATGGATGAACAAAGATCTGCTGGGACGGCTCAGGGAGAAAGTAGCCATCTATGAGAGGTTGAAACAGGGCCTGATTTCTTGGGAAGAGCATAGGAACATTGCCAGGGCATGCAGGGGTGTAACCAGGAAGGCTAGAGCCCTTCTAGAATTAAACCTGGCCAGGAAAGTAAAGGAAAACAAGAAGAGATTTTTCAGGTGCATTAGCAACAAAAGGCAGATTAGGGAGAATGTAGGCCCGCTGCTGAACACAAAGGATGCCCTGGTGACCAAGGATGCAGAGAAGGCTGAACTACTAAATGCTTTCTTTACTTGTCTTTACAGTCAAAGCTGGCCCTTGGGAAGACCACTCCAGATAGGATGGTAGGATGGCCTGGACAGCAGAGGACTTTCTAGAATTAAATTTAGCCAGGGAAATTAAGGACAGTAATAAGGCATTTTTCAAGTACATAGACAGCAGAAGGATGGTGAGGGGGAATGTGGACCCACTGCTAAATGCTGGGGGTGCCCTGGGGACTGAGGATGCAGAAAAGGCCGAAGTACAGAATGCCTTCTTTACTTCTGTCTTTACGGTCAAGGCCGACACTTGGGAAGCCCAGTCCGACAAGGATAACAGGATGGACAGGACAGCAGGGGACTTGCCCTGGGTGAAAGACGAAGAGGTTAAAGACTTGTTGGCCAAGCTTAAGGCTCATAAGTCAATGGGTCCTGATGGGATGCATTGTAGAGTGCTGAGAGAGCTGGCTGATGTGATTTTTAAGCCTCTTTGTATCATTTTTGAACAATCATGGAGGACAGGTGAAGTGCCTGAGGACTGGAGAAAAGCCAATGTCACTCCAGTCTTCAAAAAGGGCAAGAAGGATGACCCAGGAAACTAAGAGCCAGTCAGCCTCACCTCCATCCCTGGAAAAGTGATGGAACAACTCATCTGGAATGTTACCACTGAACATATGGAGGAAAAGATGGTTATCAGGGGGAGTCAACATGACTTCACCAAGAGGAAATCCTGTTTGACCAAACTGATAGCCTTCTATTGAGTGTGTATAACCAGCTGGCTAGATGAGGGGAGAGCAGTGGATATCATCTACCTTGACTTCAGCAAGGCTTTTGACACTGTCTCCCACAACATCCTCATCAGATAGCTTAAGCAGTGTGGCTTGGATGAGTAGATGGTGAGGTGGATTGAGAACTGGCTGAATGACAGAGCCCAGAGGGTGGTGATCAACGGCACAGAGTCGAGTTGGAGGCCTGTGGCCAGTGGAGTTCCACAGGGATCGGTTCTGGGGCCAGTCTTGTTCAACATCTTCATCAACGACCTGGATGAGGGGACAGAGTGTACCCTCAGCAAGTTGGCTGGTGACACCAAACTGGGAGGACTGGCTGATTCCCCAGAAGGCTGTGCTGCCATTCAGCGGGATCTCGACCGGCTTGAGAGTTGGGCAGAGAGGAACCTCATGAGGTTCAATAAGGACAAGTGCAGAGTTGCAGTTGCACCTTGGAAGGACCAACCCCATGCACCAGTACAGGCTGGAGGATGAACTGCTGAAGAGCAGCTCTGCAGAGAGACCTGGGAATCTTACTTGACAATAAACTAACCATGAGCCAGCAATGTGCCCTCGTGGCCAAGAAGGCCAATGGCATCCTGGGATGCATCAAGAAGAGTGCGGCCAGCAAGTTGAGGGAGGTTCTGCTTCCTCTCTACTCTGTCCTGCTGAGGACTCATCTGGAGTGCTGTGTCTAGTTCTGGGCTCCTCAGCTCAAGAGGGACAGGGAAGTGCTGGAGAGAGTCCAACACAGGGCCACCAAGATGATCAGGGGAATGGAACATCTTTCATACGAGGAAAGGCTGCAGGAATGGGGGCCGTTTAGTCTGGAGAAGAGGAGACTGAGGGGTGATCTTAACATTTACAAATATCTAAATGGTGGATGTCAGGAGGTTGGGGCATCCTTGTTTTCTATTGTAGCCGGCAAGGACAAGGGGTAATGGGATGAAGCTGGAACACAAAAAGTTCCACTTAAATATAAGAAAGAACTATTTCACTGTGAGGGTGAGGGAGCAGTGGCACAGGCTGCCCAGAGGGGTTGTGGAGTCTCCTTCCTTGGATGTCTTCAAGACCCACCTGGACATGTTCCTATGCGACCTGATCTAGGTGGACCTGCTTTAGCAGGAGGGTTAGACCAGATGATTTCTAAAGGTCCCTTCCAACCCCCATCATTCTATTATTCTATGATCTCTAAAGATCCCTTCTAACCCCTACCATTCTATGAAAAGAAGATGCTACACTGTGAGCTAAGAGATTACGTATCTGTATTATGCATGCATTTAATATTCATTAAAATGAGTTCAAGTGTAAACTTAGTATGACTTGTAAAAGCTGCTGTTATTTTCCTAATATGTTCTTAAAAGCAATCCATTCCTTAGTTATTTTCTAAAGGGAAAGCACAACCCAATTGGACTCACACCTGCAAACTAGTTAGAAATAGTTCTTATAAGCTATATAAACTTCAACACCAATTTGATTAGCAGTTATATTTAATTCTGAAATCAACTACTATCTGATAAGGACCAACATCCAGATTTCCTTTGCAGATTGAGGAATGTATATTCTTCACTCTTATTTAATTATATCACATTACTTGATGGTCTAGATGACTCTCAAAATTCTGTTAACAACATACGATAGTTGACTCATCCTCCTCTGTTTATTATGTGTTTGAAATAAGAATTATTAAATTAAGGAAGTAAGCAATTAAGTGCTCTGAAAAATATCACCACTTACTGAAAACAACCCTTCCAAGATTTTTGCATAATTTAGATAACGATTGAGTGTTTGGGTTGGTATTTTCCTTGCAACTGATATGGTGGATCTTGCATGTGAGATGAGGCAGTTTGATATAAAGTCACAGTGCTGCTACAAAACTGTTTTTCTATTTTAGTCTAGATAAATATTAGTACCAGTTACAGCTGCAATTATTAAAATTTGTATGTCTGTGTGAATGTTGTGAAATAATACATTACTTATATTGAAATCTGTAATTTGACTTAGATAGCTGTAAGAATCTGAATTTCCTTGGAGTGCTGTTGTTGTGAGGTATGACTTTGGATCGTTTGCTTATTTAATTGTTGAGTTAGATTTTTTTTAAGGTTTTAAGAGGGTTGGTCCTCTTTGACTTCAGCAAAATTTTAAAGTGCATTGTTCTTTTTAAGACTAAAAATAAAATCTAACGTGACTTTTAGAGAGTTATTGTAATCTAATATGAGTTGTTTTATCATATTGTAGCAACATTTTCAACTTATTTTCAAAGGTTTATCAGGGAATTGCTGCCTGTGCAGAAGAGCTAGCTGGAGTGCATTTTTCTCATCCTTCTGAATATAAATTATCTTTCAATCCTCCTTTTTACTTAAAGTAATAGGGAATATTTTCTTAGGAAGACTTTCACATAGTTTTTCCAATCATCATAAAGGTTACATGTACAATTTATTGCCGTTATTATATCTTAGAGCAGATAAGTACTTTTAACATGTGTGATTCCCTAAGCATATTTTATTTCATAAGTAGCATGAATATCATGTGATGCAGTGTCTCCTATGGGAGTTATCTGTTTTTAATGAATAACTGAGTAAATACCACAGTGTATGTAAATCCTCATAAATGAACAGACTGTGAGTTAGAACTGTCCCATGGCAATTATACCATTCAAGGTTGTTTAAAAATGCTGAAGGAGAGCCAGCTGCTAATCCACATGGAAATACAAATACTGAAAAGTCCTGTAGCTGATCCAAGTGCACAGATTGAATTTGTCCATAAAAGGTACTTGACAAATTTTATTGTGTGTGTCCTTATGAAGTAACTCCTCTTGGTTTTTGTCTTTTGCTCATTCTGAAAGTACGATCCCCCTGTAGGAGGAAAAGATACTCTTACTCATTTCTGATTCTCAGCCAAAGAGCTGTTTTTGTACAATGTAGTTTCAACCATTTCAGTCACAGCAGAGAAACCAGAAAACACCCACCTACCTGCCATTGTATTTTCCTCCCTAAGGATCAATCAGTAAGGCACAGTTCTATGCATATCCTCTCCCAAACCACAGGCCTGGATATGGCAGGACTGGAGAGTGATCTGCTTCATGTATGGCATGACAAAAGAGCAATCAGCCTCATTTTCAAGGATTCACTAAGGTTTTCCTTGCATGGAAATTTCTTCTTAAATAATAAACCTATTAGGCTGTACAGATATTTGTTTTCACAGTGTTGATGCAAGGACCACATCCTGATGTACTTCTGGCAAAAACTTTGGCTGAGTGTTTCTGATACTCATTTTTTACTGTTCGTCTCTCCAGCAGAATATGTGCTAACAATGGCAATGTTTGGGTATTGGAAATTATTCCATAAATAATGACAATCATGACTGAAGTAGAAAAACTTCCCCATGCTATATGATTTAGAAATTATGTAGTATTTTAATGCAATATTTAGTTTATATCTGCCTCATCATCCTTAAGAGTCCTATAAGAAAACATGTGTATGACTGTGAATGTTAGGCCTTGCTCTGCAGGACTGGCTTGGTAAGCTCTAACCATCAGTGACAGAAATGAGTTTCTTTGGATGCACATGTGATTACCAACAGACTGAATTTGGCAGAAATTGTTTGCTCCTATCCCACAACCAGACAGTTACTCTGGAGAGTAAAGAATCTAGCAAAGAGGAGGACAGAGGAAAGAACTGGAGAAAGACAGTTATGGCTGCATCCTGTTCTTTGGATCCTGAGATACAAAAAAAAAAAAAATAATGTAGGGACATTTGAGTCTTTATTAATGACTTTGTTAGCCAAGTGCAAAAGATAAAGCCTATCCACAGATGCTCATTCACTGACTGGTTTCCAATGCCTTTTGAAATCTGACACATAATGGGCACATCTACAGTGATATGTAGTTCAGAGGCCCCCAAGCTGCTGCTGAATAATGTGGCTCAAGAAACAGGAATAATTTAAAG
Source organism: Colius striatus (assembly GCF_028858725.1). NCBI lineage: Eukaryota > Metazoa > Chordata > Aves > Coliiformes > Coliidae > Colius > Colius striatus. The sequence goes on along the minus strand of NC_084762.1, from coordinate 78,805,625 downwards.
TGTCAGCATAATGTTGCACAAGAGTTAATTACCCTTGCTGAGCACAATATTTATTAGATCTGGAACAGTGCTGTCCAAATATAATGTTTCAGGCCATGAGGTACTATATTTGTGATAAAGAACAGTGATATACTTTATGGATGTGTAGGTCATGAGTGCTAACTTGAGGGACTCATTCTCTTGTGGGGTTGATTCTTGTGGGATTGACTCTTGTCAAATAATTATCACAGAGGGGCTCACAAGAATTCTGGAAAGGGTTTGTGCTCAATTCATAAGTGCAGCAGCTTCCAATACTGTGCTGTAGGCCAGATTTAATTTAATTAACTTACACCAGCTGGCTACAGGAGTCAAGGGAGAATGCCAACAGGGAATATATGGAGGAGCAGTCTCCCCACCTGCTCTCATTTGATCACATCCACACCAGTATTAGAGTTTATGTCAACTGCATTGTTATTTAAGGATGAGCTGTGGAAACCCTTCATAGAGAGCTTCTAGATGTGTCTCCATGTTTACCTCTGATGAAAAGCACAGGAGGAATGGAGAAAAAGATTTGCCACTTTAACTGTTGCTTAGTTTTGCTTGTTTTCTCTTTGGGGGTTTTTTGGATTTTTTTTTTTTTTTATAGCTATTTGAGAGAATTTTAGCTCAGGTTGGAAAGCTTGGACACTGCTGGTTCCAGTGGTACTTTTTGCTTTGCACCTAGAGGTGAATGAAAATAACTTCCTCTTGAGCAGTTTGAATTCCAGTTCATTCTGAAAAACTGTAAACATGACTGTAGATGTTTGGAAAGGAAGTCAGAATGTGAGCAAAGAGCAGTAGAAAGGAAGAAAGCAAGAACTACAATGATGAACAAGGCATCCATACTCTACATTGATTTTACATGGTGTTATAGCCTCACCTTAAAAATGGGTGGATTTAAATAATTTTTGTGGGTACTCTCTTAAGAATGAATCAGCTTAAAATGAAAAGTAAGATGTAAAATAGCAATGCAATACCACAGAGGTAACTCAGTGCTGTATCTGCATCAAGTTGACATCGTCACACAGAATCACAGAAAGGTGTTGTGAGGGATAGCTGGAGATTATCTAGTGCAATCCTCTGCTAAAGCAGGTTCCCCTTGATCAGGGAGCACAGGAACATGTCCAGGTGGATTTTGGAAACCTCCAGAGAAGATTTGACACCCTCTTTGGGCAGCCTGTGCCAGGGCTCCCTCACAAGAAAGAAGTTTCTCCTCGTGTTCAAGTGGAACTTCCCATGTTCCAGCTTGTATGTGTTACCCTTTGTCTTATCAGTGGTCACGACAGAAAGAAAGACTTACCCTATCCTCATGACTCCTGTCCTTTAGGTATTTTTAAGTGTTATAAGATTTCCCCTTAGTCTTCTCCAGGCTAAACAGCTGCAAGTCTCACAGCCTTTCCTCACAAGAAATGTTCCAGTCTCCTCATCATCTTTGTAGCCCTCTACTGAACTCTCTGGAAGTTTTCTATCTCTCTTAAGCTGGGAAGAACAGAACTGTACACAATACCCCAGATGAGGCCTTACCAGGACACTGTAAAGGGGAATGATAACCTCTCTCAGCCTGCTGGCCACACTCTTCTTGATGCACCCCAGGATGCCATTGGCAACCTGCATCAAATGATAAGTCACAGAAGCAGTATTGATTGCGATGGCCACAATACTGCAGCAATATGTTTGGTTCCCAAAGGAGTTCCTCTATGCAATATCCTTCCTCTTATTTTGTGTGTTTAAAGTGGCACTGCTTAGATTCTGAAGGATCTCCAAAAGTTGAATGCAGTGAATTAGAATCTTCTGCCATCTCTGCCTTTAAATGTGAGAGTTTGTTTGTTTCTTTATACAACCTGACTCTGGAAGAAGGCTGTTGGAGTTCAAATGAAGGCTGAGTTTACGTAGCCTTTACATGTCACCTCCAAGTTTAACACTTTGTTATGAGCATGTGCTTTTAAGTATTGCAGATACAGTAGCAAATGTAGCTCATCTTTTAAGGCTATTCCTTTGAGATATTTTTTTTTCTTGTAGAACCCAATTAGCTTGGCTCTTCATATATTTGTCCATTTAAAAACATTTCTTTAAAATTATAGTTTATTCATTTCCTATAAGTGTCCCTCAGTGTTCAACATCTGTTGACTTCTCCAAACCTAGTACCTAGTCAGACTCTGCTGGAGAGCAGAGAAGTGTACAGCTGTGCAGTTACAAAGAGCAGCAGCATTAGACCACCAATAAGAGCAAGTGCTTTACAGCATGCCATATTTATTAAGAACTTTAAAAGGTTCAAGCAAGAAACACGACTTTCAGGTATCTATATTTGAGTTGCACTATCATGTAGAATAAAGTTCACTAGTATTTCCAATGACACTAATATCCCGTGGCACCATGGCACACATTACAGTGAACTCCTGATGAAAATGAGAGCTAGCTTTTAAATTATTCTGCTTCTCTGTCAGATACAAATGTGAACATCTTGAATGGATTGCCAACTGTACTGAACAAAAGTTCAGTAAAAAGGGTACTGTAAAAGCTGTCAAACTTTTTTGCTTAATTCATTGCATTTAAAGTTGCACAATGAAACCTTAGCTGTTGACTAGGTGCAAGTGCCAAGCAGCTTTGATTACATCCAGCAGAGCTGTCTTTAGATTGCATTTAGCTTTAATACCACAGTATCTTCAATATTGACAAAAGTGTGACATTTATCTGCTACTTGAAATGATAAATGCCTGAAGAGTTTCTAAGACAAAGCTAGCTAAAAGCTACCACTAGAATGGTTAAATTCCAGCTTTATATTTTTGCTCTGAATTTATGGACCAGATTATTTTTTTACCTCCTGATTTACCATCTGTTCCTTAGAACATTTAAACTAGAAGGAACAACTTCTATGAGGCCTAGCAAAGAAAACACACAATTTAGCCAAATACAGAGAATAAATTTTAAGCATTGCAAAAGGTTGTGCAGGACAAATGCACTAAAAATCAGTTCACAACTCTGTCATATAGCACTAAGAATGATATATGAGTTAGGACTATTTGAGTGTATTTAGAAAAGAAGAAAAGAGTTTGTGTTTGATAACTGATGGTTGAAGAAATTTCAGTGCCATAAAAGCTCCATTGATGAAAAATATCTGCTGAGCAACTTCTGTGTCAGGCCACAAATCATTGCTCTGGTTAGGCAACTAGAATAGTTAGTGGAAGATTTCTAGCTAAAAGAAAGTACCATGGAAGAATATAGGGAGATAAATCTTGAAGCGAAAGGAAGTTGGTTTCAGGATCATTGTAGACTGTGTCAGTTTTATATTACCAAATTCTGACATTCTGATAAAACAGATGGAATTATTTTTCATGATCATTGAAGCTGATTAAATATATATCCTCTGCAGGACTTAAGAATAGATGCTATCAGCTGTAATTCACAGCACTCGGTACATGTTTATTCTGTCACCAGACATTCTTAATCGACTCTGCAATTCAATGCCAGCTTGAGTGTAGGCTGCAGTAATACTTCCTTTGAGAGCAGGGGAAGCCAGTGGATCATGAGTCCTAAATATATAAATGGAAAAATCCTAGGATATAAGGTTCATTTTCTCTTGCAGTAAGGCAAGGAAAGGGAAAGAGGGATTTATCGTTTCTGCAGAACTTAGTAATAAAGATGGCCCAAAAACCAGCAAAGTATTTCGTAAGAAGTTTTCTAACATGCTGAATATTTCTTTCAACTGGAGTTTTTTATTAAATAAGTAATTGTCCTTAGAATTTCAAGCTCCAAAACCAGTTGATTCATATGTCTTTTCCAGAATAATGTTTTTTTGGGTGGAGCATGTTGTGAAATAATTGATATATTACTTTTCTCTTAATTTTCTTCCAACCATCTGAATTATTTCTTCAAGAGGATAAAAGAAATTCCAATTCTTCGGAGAGGAATGACTTGCTTCCCCCCTGCCCCTGCCCCTCCTCCTTCTCCCTCCTTTTCTTACAATGTCATGGGCTTACAGTGTCTACAAGTGTGAATCGAACTTACAAAGTGTTCACATCCTGGTTCTTTGGGTGTGATACTTCTCTGAAATAGGATAGTGTTGCTCTGTATGTTAGTTCATATTGATCTCTCATAGCATTGATGAGTGTGAGCTTCTTGCCAGAAGTCAGAGCTTCACTCATAACTAGAAAAGTTTCATTGTTTGATTAGTTTAAATGAGAAACAAATCTGCCTGTTTTGTAATCGTTACTTGTTCCACAAAGTAATGGGATCTCAGGACTTAAAAGTGAACTTAAGGAGCCAGAATTTAACTAGTCTCACTCCACTGAGGAGTTTTGGAACCTGTCTCTAATTCAGAGAAGATTGTCATAGAAGAAATTATAGGAAAAATAAAATAACCATTTGAGTGCAGAATAAGAATTTAAATAGTGTTGTTGGACTTGGAATTGTAACTGACTGCATCAGTGCATGCACTTCAAACTGACAGCAATGTGTTGCAAAAGAACCACTTAAAATTCATGATTTTTTAGACAGTTGTCCAAGTCAACATCTCTTTACTGTCTTTCAGGGCTATTAAAACAGGATGTAGATCTAGTGATGCTGGTGTGTTTTATTTTTCTACATAAACCAAAATTTCGTCTAATTATCTAATTGAATGTGTAAACTCTCTAGAACTATTCAGTATGTGGTAAAGGCGTCATGTCAGCTCACTAGCAATTGAACTGTTCTTTGTACCTTTTATACCACTTACACTCATTATTCTAATGGCTTTTATCTAAGACAATAATAAAGAGAACAGTATAAGACCTTTTTACTGAGAACAGTGGAAACTTTAGGATTCTTCCTCAATAAAAAAAAGACTAATTTTCAGTAAGGCTCTTTTTGAGGAAGATAAACTCTGATACTACCAGCATGGCAATGCTTCAGTTGTCAAATGCCTTGAAATCCTGTGGAAATGTGGAGAAAGTTCAGGTACTTCCTTCAGCAGAGCTCTTTGAACTGTGAAAGTTACTGTGCATCACTCACAGGAATTATTCTAAAGGACTTTACCTCATTACTTCTTAAGAGGATTAAGTGAAGAAAATAAATTAACAATGAGAATATTAATGGGAGTTCCCTGTATTGCTTTCTTGTGTGATTTTTGTCACCAGTTTCCTGATTTCTTAAATCTCAGCTGCTGGAAACACCGCATAACAATTTTAATGTTTTAGCTGTTTTTCCAGCCTTTGTAGCTGCAGGCAAAAGTCTGAAAATATGGACACCCTGAATGTTTCAACACCAGAAATTAAATAAAAAGCACTGGAAATTAATCATTACATTAGCATCTGGTGGTTTTAAATTTTACTTGTGACTGGCTCAATGTGGTTGTCAAACTTGCAGCTGGCATCTGACACCAAAATAAACATATTTAAGGTGCTGGTTTAGAGTTTTCCATGTTTACTAAAGTGCTGTGTATCTCATCTAGGTATTCCTGTGAAAACTGATGTGTTTCTGTACGAAAACTTTTGGCATATAATTGGTAAAGGAGAGAATGTTGATGTGCAGGACTATGGATTTGTTCATATTTCCAAAGAGCTTGCTTTCCTGGTATTTATATAAAACCTAGTCATCAGCTAAAAAACAAGGGCTATTAGTGAAATAACACTTCACTGTGATCTAGCAAGTGAACTGGCATGCTAATTTAAGGAGGTCAGAATTTACTTCCTTGGTTCCTGTCAGCAGTTTCATTTGTGTTGAATAGGTATAATTGTGTGTCCTCAAAGAGATTGCACTAAAGCCATTTATGATATAGTCAGACTTTCCAAATCCTTTATTAAGCACAGCAATTTCCTGCTACAGATAAAAATACTTCGATTTGCAGTTATATTTACATTCACATTCTGCTAGTAAAAAGTCACTTTCTTTTAAAAATCTGTTACTTGTAGTCTTCAAAGTTGAATTGATTGAAGTGACCCTATTACATTGCTGTTCATGTGACTACGGTGTTCAGCTGTAAATTTAATTTAAATAAAATTTAAATTTAGAATTTAAAAAGCGCATTTTAAAAGGCTGTTGAATGGTAGTGATGCCACAATGCTACCACACTTATTAGATTTTGGAAGGAAGTGAGTTTCAGAGTCCAGAATAGTTGCAAGGAGAAAGTGTGGGAGATTTCAAGCTGAAGACATTTTGCAGAAAATGAAGTGATAACAGTTACTGCCATTGGCCATATGACTCAGTCCTAACTGAGAAAAATTGTTTACGCTTGGCAGAATTAATACTAAACAAGCTCCATAATCTTATTTTTGCTAGCAAACATATTTCCCAGCTAAAAAGGAGCTAAAATGTACTTATGGTGATCCTACACTTCTGAAGATAAGTGCACGAGGTACTTTATCTAGTTTGGAAGTTTTGGAGTGGTTTTCTGCCAAATCTTAAAAATAAAATTAAAAAATCAAATCTAAATCTTCTTTACTTTAAAGCTTAATTCCGTGTTTATTACAATCTTGCTTTATTTTGCCAGAAAAATATCAGGAAATGGAGTATTTAATTGTGTATATAATGTTAAAATTTGGAAATATTTTTGAGTCCCTGTAGCTCAGGAGCCAGCGTTTATTATTCTTGTTTTTTTATAACTCTCAACACTTTTGGCTAAGATATGAAAGCTTAGATTTTGAGTGTGCTTAGATTTTTTCTAGATAAGTCTGACATCTCTCATGTTTCTCATTTATACCTAAAAATTACCATGTTATCCCCAAAATCTAAAGCTTTATGTTAGACAGACTGGAACAATAATTATTTGTTTGTATATAATACAAATATGAACATATATGCATATATGCCCAGAAACAGAAGTGTTTATATGCTTAAAGACTGGCTAGTGTTTCCTAAATCCAGAAGATACTTGCAGCTAGAATAATTTGAACATTTAGATATTGGGGGTACTTTTAAAGTATAGCTGCTGTTGTTCAGGGTTTCAAAAGTTTATCCAATAACAATTTTGTTATTAGCAGACCCTACTGAAAGCTAAGCACTTTTGAACATTTGTTACTGGAGAGCATTTTTTCAGAAGGATGTTTTAAGAGCATCCTCTTTCTTTTTTTCAAAATGTTTTACTGACTTGTCGTTGGACTTGCTGTTCTGAATCCCTCAAGGGACTGTGAAAATGTTCATTGTGAAGTTACGGATTTTTTTTTCTGCTCAAACTTAATGATATTGTAGAGCATGCTGTGGGATTTTTACAGTCTTATATTTCTCCATACTAAAATTCAAGATTGTAAAATGCTACATTACAAATAGTACCATAGAATCATGTTGCTCCCCCTCCCCCCAGAAGGAGTGACCTAATTTGTGAAATATTTCTGACTATGTTGCAGCTACCCTTCTTAGCTCAAATGAGACGAAATAATCTAGTGGTCACATATGCTGGACACTTCTCAAGGAGCCCTCCATGGCTTTGGTTTAGTAATGGAGCTTGAAGCAGTTTGGCAGTAAAACTTTTTTGTGCTGTTCTTTGAAATGCCTGGCATCATTGACAATACAGTCAATTTATTTTCAAGTATTTTAAACTTTATTTTTGTAAGAGCTAAATCAAGTGGTGGAATAATGAAGAGTGAGGAATAGATTTCTTTATTGTAGTTATCTATAAATTATGTATTTGTTTGGAATAATGATAACACAATATGTCTTTGAATACAGTCTTGAGTTTTGAGTTGCATTCCTAGAATCCTAACCATGACTTCAGGAATATTTAGCTTTCCATCTCATTGTTCTTGACCGTCAGTTAGTTTATCTTACTCTTAAAAAGGGATGTAAAATCCCTCCTTGAAATCATGCCATAGGAACAAACTTTCTTCTAGTCTTTTGGAGCTTCCAGTACTGGCTAAAAGTAGGAATTGCAGAAGCATATGAAAATATTCAAATTGTGGTTAATGGATTGTGTTTTGTTTTGTACGATTATATTGTTATTGTACTGTGTACAATTGTGTTACTTGATATACAGCTATTTTTCTAAATGTCAAGATGTGGCTAGTAAATAACCTTAAAACTCCATTTCATGGTTACTACAATAAATGAGTTTCAATAGAGTAATGCAGTTTGGAGAGGAGACATAGATGTTGCACACATAATGCATTTTTGTTGGGACATTTCTACTTCTGGGTTGTCTTTTGCCTTTTACTTAACTCTTACCACAAAAAAAAAGGGTTTTTTAAGTCTCTTAGGGGAAAAAAAAGTCTGATATTATGTCAGAATATTCCATTCAAATCTTATGCCTAATTTACCAGTCCTGTATTGAGAGAAGGCTTGATATTCTTGTTTGATGAAGTGATGCTGCACACAGGATGCTTCTACCAAGATACATCTGCTCTTGTACAGGTGCTTGCATAGTGCATGTTGGAAACTGCAAGTCCTAGTGTACATCAAACTGTAGTAGCATTACCAAAAATTTTCAGAGTTACTGAGCTTAGCAGACAGGCATAATGCTGTCAGTTTCCTGCCCTCCCATAAAATAATTACAGTACTTTATTTCAAAATCATTAAATAATTATTTTTTTCATTTTGAGGGTTATTACGAAAAGCATCACCTAACATTAATTCACCAAAATATCTCCATGTCATTTCCTCTGCTTTTGGTTATGCCTAATGACTACCAGGCTCTTAGCATATTTCAAAACTGTTTCCAGACATCTCCAGTTCCACTGCAAGCTTTCTTCTTCCTTCTCTCTTTGACACAATTCTCTCCATTTAACTATATTCTTTTCTATTTCCTTCTGCTTTCTATGCTTGCATTTTCTGTTTTTTTAATAACAGAGGTTTTTGGTGTATGCCTCTTCTGTTTTCTGTAGTAGCTAGCAACAGGACAAGGGGTAATGGGATGAAGCAGGAACACAAAAAGTTTCATTTGAACATAAGAAAAAACTGTTTAACTGTTCAGGTGAGGGAGAAGTGGCACAGGCTGCCCAGAGGGGTTGTGGAGTCTCCATCCTCTGAGGTCTTCAAGACCTACGTGGAAATGTTCCTATATGACCTGATCTAGGTGAACCTGCTTCTGCAGGGGGGTTGGACTAGATGATTTCTAAAGGTCCCTTCCAACCCCTACCATTCTATGATTCTATGATTAATGCTATAATTTACTCATTTGGTTTTGCAAGCTATCTTTCATTATGTGTGAATAATTGATGCAGTCAATCCAGACTGATAATATCTGTTTTTATCAACCTACCAGACAATTTTGGTATTTGTTGATTTTGTATTTAATAGGTAGTCTAAGTAAATGGGATGTATTTGTACAATCTTTAAATAAGAAATCTCGATATATTTATATGTTTGAGCCAACAGTGTGCCATTGGAGCAAAGAAGGCTAATGATATGTTAGGCTGCATTAGGAGAATTGTTGCTAGCAGATCAAGAGAGAGGATCCTTCCCCTCTGCTCAACACTGGTGAGGCCACACCTTACCTGGAGCACTGTGTCCACCTTTGAGCTCCTCAATACAATAGAGACATGGATACACTGGAAAGTGTTAAATGACGTGCCCCAAAATGATTAAAGGGACTGGAGCATCCCTCCTATGAGTAAAAGCTGAGAAAACTGAGACTGTTCCACCTGGAAAAGAGAAGGCTCAAGGAATATCTTATCGATGTGTGTAAAATACCCAAGGGAGAGTGTAAAGAGGACAGAACCAGGCTCTTTACAGTGATGCTCAGTGACAGGACTAGGGGCAATGGACACAAAGTGAAGCACAGGAGGTTACCTCTGAACATCAGGATGCACTTTTTTACTGTGAGAGTGACAAAACACTGGCAGAGATTGCCCAGAGAGATTGTGGAATCTCCCTCCCTGGAGACTGTCAAAAGCCACCTGGACACAGTCATGGAACAAATGGCTCTGCATGGTTGTGCTTGAGCAGGAGGGTTAGACCAGATGACTTCCAGAGTTCCCTTCCTACTTCGGTCCCACTTTGATAGGCATAGTTGGATTTCAAAATACAATTTGAAGTGATGGTAAACTAAACATAAATTGTTATAGTCTCTATCTTTAAAGGCAAGAATGTTGCCAGAGGTAGAAAGTTCATGGTGATTTTTATTAATTATATAGTTCTCTGGTAATAAGGGAAAAACAAGCATCTTGGTGCTACGTAGTTTAGAGCACCTAATGTTTTAGTCTAGTTGTGAACATTGCCATACTCAGGGCAATTTATATGACTAGATGAGTGATGGGAAGTTGTAAACCTCACTGGAACATTGAGGGTGGTTGTGGAGAAAATTTATGAAACCTGTGGAGCACTAAGGCGAAATAGATTAGTGAGAATTTGCCAAAGAATTGGTACTGCCCGCAAAATATCTACAGCTTATTTGATGTATCTGAAGGCAGAATATTCTTCTTTCTTACACTGTGGATGCTCTTTTGTTACCACTGATACACTAGCACTATTTTGTCTTTTTAACTATCTTAAAATGCTTCCAGTATTTTAATGTCACTCCATCAATCTCTGCTAAATAGCAATAGTAATAAATATAATAAGCTACTGTAGAACCTAAAAAAAATTCATTCTGCCCTGAAATGTCAATATTAAAGCTTGAAACCCATTAGTGACTTGTAGTTTGATTTCTGAAACACCCTACATATTAATCTTCTCAAAATAACATTCATAACTGAAATTTTGTAGTTTTGGCAGTAAAGGGGGCAGGAGGCATTGACAAGAAGGCACTGTACTTAAAATTCTCTTTTAGAATGCTTATTGAAGACACCATCATCTTCTGTGTGTAGTTTCTTACTGCAAAAACCCCAGATGAATTGGCTGCATTATTTTCAGCTGCACATCTGCAACAAACTGTTGTCATTTGCATTAGCACAATAGTTGGCTGAATAAGCTTGCCTCAATGCAGAATATTACCAGATGCCTTTTTCTTTTCGGATCCCATTTAAGCACAGAGAAAATACTTTTCTGTTTCCTTTCCCAATGATAATAGATCTCTTCAGAGTGTTGTCTGATGTAGTCAGCTTATAAGAAAGAGAATCTCAATCAGTCATTTTATCAGTAGTGTTTCCACATGCTTTCTTCTGTTGTAACTAGCATTCTGAGTGAGTCTTTAAAAACTGTAATTGGAAGCCATATGCAAAAATATGCAATCACTTTGTGCAGTAGTAAACCTAGGATAACTGAAAAGCAGACATTTATAATGTATTTAATTAGAAATGGAGTGATGCATGCATTTTTGGATGATATGTTACGGAGCTACAAGTTTTTCAGTGACAGCCTCTCTATGACTACATGATGCTGTAGGTTGGCATTGCAAAAGAAGTAGATTTATGTCCTATCACATTAGGAATGGACCTGATGTGCAGGGCCAAAAGATAACTAGTATTCTGATTTTAGCATAAAAACAGTGTTATGGTCAGCTGTAACTTCACTCTTTCACCCACTCTCTATATTAGACTCATACAGCAGTTCAGACTTTTCTGTATCATTTCTGATGTCTCTTGTCTCAGGCAGTAGATGTGAGATGTGCAAGTTCAATGTATGTCTTACGATTTTTCTCTTGATAAGCCTAGATTCTGTGCATTTACTGTGTCATGCAAATTCTGCTGTCCCTTCTGTGCAAAAGAAGCTTGGTCTGATCTATTATCAGCTGAAAAATTATGATCCAGAATGTTACAGCTGCATGATCCTAACTAGCTTTGCAGGGTTAGGACCCTGAAGTTTCAAAGAGATTACTGAGTAGCAGAAGAGCAGACGGTCAGACTTTCACTTACAAAGGTTCTACCAGAAAATATACTCCCCAGAAAAAAAACCTTTTTGCAAGCCCTCCTGCAGTAAGTGCCTCTGTATGGCCAGGTACATGCCAGGCCTCATGTGTGGTAGTGAATTTTCTTGTGGAAGGGAGCATATATTTTTGTCCTACTCTTATACCGTTACCAACATGTTAGTTTTGGGGTACTGTTACAAGAGTGGTTTGGGTACATCCTTGCTTGACCCAGATGAGCCACTTTCATGGTTTTGTATTCTGATCCTACCAGCTACCAGCCCGTAACATTATGCACATAGACTTTTGAGGATTTGTGAAATTTGCAGGTCAGCGCATTGTTCAAGACTTATGGCCAGCGTGGAATGAACAAAATTCTGCTAGCGATAGTAACTTATATCTGATCTGTTGTCTGAAAGCACAGTTATATTCCCAAGCAGTAATTCTTCAACATAAAAAGAAAATAAATCAGTTCTTCAAAGATGACCGTATTTCCATTGCCAGATGAAACTTCAGAACAGAATCTCTTATCAAAACATTGTTTTGGAGAAATGTTGAGATCAGACCAGTTAAGTTCTTCATTATGTAAATTATGGATTGAAATCAATCCCATCTATTATAATTTAGAAAAGAAAAAGCCCCTGTCTTCCTACTTTGTAACATATTGTATTGTTCTATGTTAGTTTTAGCTTCTGTTCTTGGCTATTCATAGGTCTGCAGCCCATTACAGTGGCGCCTGTTACAGCAAATAATGTGAAAGTTTTGCCAGTTTTTCTATGATAAACCATGTTTTCCAGGAATTCATACTCAATCACAAAAACTCCCTCACAGTTGAGACTTGGCATGGAAAGTCTCGATTCACCAGGATTTCGCTTGTATATTTATCCAGATTTCCAAAAATAAATCAGTCATCTAATTTATTAAGTCAGAGGTATTTCAAAATAATGTATTGTTTAAAGATCATGGAGTTGTATTTGTTGGAAACAGATAATATTATGATCACTTTATCTAAATAGACACATTTTCTGACAATTAATAATTGTGTCGTTGCTCTTACCTCACAAATCACTCTTAAATGTTTCTGTATGTTTTGTCTGTTGAGTAGATCCATGCAAAAACTGCTAAGTAGCTTAAAATTGTCAAATTATTTCCAGTATTCTAGATATAGTTGAATGGCTAAGGCATTTTCCCTTGAAAAGCTAACCGTGTATCAATGAAAATTTAAGTGTGTAAGTAACTCTCTAACTTATGATGTGATGTTAATACTGCATCTTAATGTGCTTTTTTTTCTGTCTGATGTGCTTGTTTTGTAGCTGGCACTATTTTTTCATGTAGTAAATTACATGTAAAGAGCTATTACTGCACATTGTGAGCATTCATTGTGGAGATGCTTTGTGACACTCACCTGGGATGGTTTCATAGTTCTAATAAAGACAAACTATAACAGTGGCAATTTCTCACTAATAATGTATATAATTATGCAGATCTTGTCTGCATAGATAGGCAAAACAGGAGAAATGCTTCTTTTGTATTACAAACATTTATTTTCAACTGCATATTAGTACTGTGTTTCTTATTGAAATCAGGTTTGGAGAAAGAGCTATTATCTAAAGTTTATTTACTCAGAAATTAACAACAAAAATCACTTGTTCAGAGTTTGTATGTGTGAAAAGAACCTTAAAGAAGAATAACTGGATAGAGTTAGGGAGTAATTATTTGGATACACAGAAGGAAACTGAAAGATGGTAAGCATAACTGGTAGGAGAATAAATCCAATCAGGATTTTGAAAGGAATCTCTTGAAGTCAGCAAATGACAAGAAGAAATGGCTACCTTCCAGACTGAGTTAGAGAGAAGGAAAGAGGCTATAACAGGGGATTGATTGTCTTAGTAGAGAAAATAAACAGTTCAGTGGATACTTGTAACTAATTTGATAAGTATGTCACACACTAAATGATCTAGTTGTCACCCACTATTAATCTTATAGGACAGTTTGAATCAACACATGGAACAGATTGTGATGACGGCACTGGCCAAGAAATGGGTATTTCTTAGCATGATGAAGTGATTAGCATTCAGTTGAGATCAACTATACTTCAATGTGAAAAGCTGATAATCACTTAGCTGAACTTGGTTCAAATAAATACTTCCAGCATTCAAATCAGAATCAGCCACTGCAAGTACGAAGCCAAAATTATACACTTGCATGTCTAGTTTTTAGGTACTAGTATTCCAAACCAGGGACTTATCACGTATGCATCTAAAATCAGAACTGTAAAAATTGTTCAGCTTGAAATACAGATGTCAATTTGAAAATAGTGAAGTCTGAAGGATTTGGGTAAATGTTTCTTTTGTCATCTCTTGATCTTCTGCAAGGAATGTACACATAAGAATGTACCATTCTTGGGAGAAATAATAGCTTTCACAAGTCAGATATGTGCCAAGAAACCTGCTGGTGTTTCAGGACAGCATTCAAACCCCTCTTCTGGCTTGTTTTGTTTCATTCGTAAGATGTAAGCCCCTGCAGCTGGCCACTAGTTTAGCAAGACTTGTGGTTTGTGCTGCTGTACCCACTGTACTATACTGCAGGATGGACTTTCTATGACTGCCACCCTCAGTATCCACTGATGGAAACAGCACTGACTCACAAAGAATTATTGACGTTAGGTACTTCTAAGCAAAGAATGAATATATCTTGAACAATTTTAGTTATATAATGTCTCTGAGTTAATATTGTCACAAAATAATGAAGCCAAGAGCTCTAATCCATCAGAAGCTCAACCATAGTAGCCATAAGAATGTGATGATGTGGAACAGGAATAGCATATATGGTTATATTTTTCATATGGTTAATTAAACCCATAGAATCATCCTGTACATACTAAGCTTTTATTGGTATTAGAATAAAGATTTTCTTTTTTGAAAAAAATAACTGATAATTACTTCTCTCTGTGCTTCTAATCAACAGCCTTTGATGTACATCTGCTTTTTTTAAGTACATCTGTAACTTTCAGTCAGGAAAAGCCTTTTATGGCAAGTGGCCTTTAAGCTACATGCTGTGTTTATTTCTTATATTCTTTTTCCTTTTCTCCTTAAGAAAGCATCCATGTATTTTTTTTTTTCAACTTCAACAGTGATTATATACTTTAAAATGATTTGTGCTGGAAAAAAAATCTTTAGTTTTCAGTTTAGTTTAGACTGGTTGTTTAAACTAACAGTGGAGTCTTTCTTGCAGATGTGTATCAGAATAAGAAGAGAACATAATTTGTCTACTCCACATATATTATGATTAGATTCCCCATTATAGGGCTTTTTACTTTGTATATCAGCTGCTGCTTATATGAAGCGGAAAGACGGTCTCCTGTGGTGTTGATGGCATCTGCAGCAATACCCTGGCATAACAGAGATATTGCGAACCATTCATTCCCCTAGCAAATCAATGCCTTTTACCTCTAGGAGGGGAAAAAAGATATTTGTTGTCATTCTTTAGATCAGAGCTAAATATAGAAAGTACATGATTTTAAATATAACAAACTTGAACATGGATGTAGTTAGGGTTGATATACATAATAATTATTCAATCTGTTGAAGCATATGATGCTGCTCATGTGGATAAATTTCTTGTCAAGTGCTTACTTTAGTAAAATAATTTTCAAACAAGCCTTTGCTCAGTTCCTCACGGTTGGTCTACGTGAAGCCCTCGCTGCACTGCTGTAGGTGTTTCTGCAGCTGTGTCAGGGGAAAGAACACAAGCCTGTGACAAGTGGCCTTTGGCACCAAGGGAGGCAGTTGAGCCTTCCTGCAGGCACCATTTTGTGCTTTGGTAGAGTAGTTATTTTTAATGCAGCCTCTTCGGCCTGCAAAGCTGTGACTGGTAACTGCCAGGTGGTGAGCACTGAGGAATAGCTGGGGCAAAAATGTCTTCAGTTGCTCCAGCTGGATCCAGAAAAGGAACATTCCCCATAACTGCAGTTATGGGGAAATAATATTGGTTTTGTTCTGGAAGTACACTCTATTCAGGCTTCTCATGACTGTTCCTAGACACATGTTTTTATGGTGAAGGGGAGTAACAAGACTAGGCTCTGTGGCACTCCCTCGATAGATCGTATTTTGTTCTTTGCTTCTTGTGAATTGGTGTTTAATCTGTTAGGGACGTAGTTCTTTTTGAATTAATAATTGCTGCTGTAGAAATGGAGGAAATAGAAACATCACAGCAGTCATTGCCAGCCATAACTAAAATATCTGAAAGTGTTGAGACTTGAGATTTTTATAGATCTATAAAGTTTTCTTGTCTTTACCACAAAATAAAATTAAAGCACGTGCTGGCTGGAAGTCAAGGAAGAAGTGATGATTGCTTTTAATAGGTTTCTGTAGGCATTGCTGTTTGTTTCAGTGAAATATATATATATATATATATATATATATATATATATAAAATCTGAGAATAATGTTTCACAAAAAAAAAGAGACCTAAAGAAAAGCAGACCTAAAGAAAAATCCAGGTTACTTTGTAAAGTGGACTCATTCCAGCAAAACTGATTTTCATTTTGTTAAGTGTAATATTATCCTGCAGGATCCAAGAGTTAAAAAACTAGGAATGCATACCTGCAGGATGAAGAATGACATCTGAAGAGCAGCATCTCTCAGAAGATATCACATGAGTCCACTACAATATAGAGTGAAAAATTTCAAATGCAATACTGTATAACTTTGGTAATACAGAAAAAAATGCAATAAATCAGTTTTAGCCTCTGTGTAAGCAGAACTCTGAAATCCAGTCTGCGACCCATATTTTATAGAAGATATTGGAAAACTGAACAGATAGTTCAGCTGGAAACTGTGCAAATAGAAGTGACAAACTTTACTTGAGGACTACAGAATAAGCTTTAAAGAAATGCTCCCGAAGCCATAGGTTTAACTTCTCAGAAAGACGATAAGCAGACGTTTATCTTCAATGCATGATCTGTAACAGAAAAGCGTAATGAAAAATAATAGATGTATATTGAAATTGAAGTTAAGAATTGGGCAGATATTTCTGATGTTGAAATGATTATCTGCTGGGACAATTACCAGAGGAGGTAATGGATCCTCTGTCTCCTCTTGTCTTCAGATCTAGGCTGGATGCATTTCTCCAGTAAGTTACTAGTCTCAACAGCATGTGAGAATAATGTTTGACTTCTTACATTTGTATAAGAGATCTTATTAGAGGTTTTCTTGACCTCCTTCTCACTTGCAATCACTGCATCATTAAGTTTTAAGGAGTAAAACATGTTTTCAATTATATTAATATAAAGTGTAAGCATTCTTAAATAGACATGCATTATCTAATTTTCCTATCTAGGTATTTATTATTTAATCTGCAGACTTTGAAAGGTATGCAAGCTTGAGACAATCTTGAAGCAGTGAACTTCAGATAACTAGTTCAGCTGACTTCAAGGCAAACAAGACACTTCAAGTTAAGTCTAATAATAAACTTTGAGATATCAGAGGTTACTTGGCTTGGGATTAATCCTTATGCTCCCATGTGCATCTGCAGTAAAATTTGATACAGCACACATTATAACTGATTCTGCTAAAACAAGCAGAGTCAAATTTATTTGGAAAAGTTGCATCGCATGATTTAAAGAAAGTATAGCATAAATTGTTTGTTTCTATGTGAATTTCTATTTGAATAACCACAACTGTGAAACCACCTCATTTATTTCCTTCAAATGCAACTCTTTCGCTGTGAAAATCTCCAGTATATCAAACTGGATTTTCCGCCTTTTGCTGTTTTACGTTACATCCTGTTTAACATTAAAAAAGGGAAAAAATGCCTGTCAATAACTGAATATCAACAATTAAAAAAAAAATGACAACCCATTCACTGAAACTCATTAACTATCATATTTTTAAAGTCTCACAATATCTTGAGCAAAATTATTTTTCCAGAGAAGAAGAAATTAATGAATTGTATACACCAGTTTAGTGCCTTTGGGGGAAAAAATGTTAGGTGGTCCTGTGTCTGTTTATGTGCTACTTTGGAGAAAGCCAAAAAGAAATACTTTTAAACTCAGTTTGTCTCAGGTACTTCATCCTTGTTTATTGATATTTCTTCCTGTCCTCAGCCAACTCATGTTCAAGCCTCAAGTACCACTTGGTCAAAAAAGTTAACACTTCACGGCAAAGCGGGGAAAGAGCTGCTTATGTGGGATTGGGGATGAAAGTACAAAAGTCCTGTACCTTCAGAGTTCTTTCCTGTGGCAAGAATGGTGCAGAGACTTGAGCCAACATTGTTCAAATGCTCACAAAAAAATCCAAGAGGAAGTCTGAAAAAAATTTATTCGGTACTTTTAAATTAATGATGAATGTTTTTACAGTTTCATGGTCTGGTATGTGAGATGGCCCCCACAGATGCTGCCTGTGTGCCAGCAACATGGCCAGGCTAGGAGCCAGGACTAAATAAAAGCTCTCAGTGCATGGTGTGTGACAATGAAAATAGGGTTAACAGTACTTCTTTATGGAATAAAATAGACGTTAACACGATTAGCTGATGGTCATACAACTTCTCTTTCTTTCATATTCCAGGCCCAGTCTCGCAGTTAGCATGAAACAGTCAGTGTCTGACATTTTACATTTTTTTAAAAACTTTAAAGAAATCCTTTAAGGAAGTCACACACTGTGTCTGTGCTGAACGTACAGTAGTTTTGTACCTGTTTGAATACCAGTTTTGGGGTAAGGAAGGAACTATATTTTTCCCTAGAGTGCTGAAACTCACACTTCAGTCCGGCTGTTCCTTACCATGGATCTCTCCATGGCATCTTTGCAGTGGAAAAAAAGAAAAAAAAAAGATCCTGAAGCAAAATTGTTCTTCAGATCTGGATCTGAAACTCTAAAGGAATTTAAAAAGAAAAATGCTTTACAGTTAAATCGTATTTCACAGAAGAAAAAAAAAATCTCTAAAAAAAAAAATCAACTTCCAAGTGTAATCACTTTCTCTGTAAGAAATCCTTAAATGAACAAAGTGAAATTTCCAGTATGAAATTAAACCTTGCAAGTGCCACGAATGAATGTCTTAATACAACTTATTTCCTCTTCCTTATATGATGAGATAAAATTAAAATTAATTTAATTATCTAGAAAAAGGAGAAATGGAAGACAAATAAAAAATCTGGTTTGAAATACTGGACAGAAGGAATTTTAAGTCAGATTAATGCCCAATCAAATCTAGAGAAGTTTAAAGCCAATTAGTTTCAAACTGTATTTCTTTCCTATCGTGTTAAAATCTATTTACATGTGTCTGTGTACTCTGGACTGTGTATACTTTTTAGTTACTATTTTGAATTTTTCTTTATATTGCACTGTGAAAGGAATAAAAATAAACACAAACTTTTGATTGGAAACGTTTTATTTGGCTCAGCTTGTGGAGTATCTGATCTAACAAGGTGTTGACTAAGATAAGAATGATGAGTACTCTGCAAGCAACAGATACTCCTAACATTTTAATTCGGAGCTAAATCTACATTAGTTAAATATTTTTGCTGTGAGTGAAAGGATCACAGGACTGAAAGGATCACAGGACCCAGCATTTAAACATCTATTCTATTCAGCTAAACATAAGTCTCTTATCAGAGTTTTCTGAGAGTTTCTATATCATCATTATGCTAGTTTTTCTCTAATGTGCTTTCCATAGAACCATAGAATGGTAGGGGTTGGAAAGGACCTTTAGAGATCATCTAGTCCAACCCCCCTGCTGAAGCAGGTTCACCTAGATCAGGTCACATAGGAACATGTCCAGGCGGGTCTTGAAGACCTCCAAGGAAGGAGACTCCACAACCCCTCTGGGCAGCCTGTGCCAGGGCTCCCTCACTCTCACAGTGAAATAGTTTTTTCTTATGTTTAAGTGGAACTTTTTGTGTTCCAGCTTCATCCCATTACCCCTTGTCCTGTTGCTAGCTACAATAGAATAGATGGATGTCCCAACCTCCTGACACCCACCCTTTAGATGTTCAAAAGTGTTAATAAGATCTCCCCTCAGTCTCTTCTTCTCTAGACTAAAAAGCCCCATTTCCTACAGCCTTTCCTCATATGGAAGATGTTCCAGTCCCTAATCATCTTGATGGCCCTGCACTGGACTCTCTTTAGCACTTCCCTGTCCCTATTGAGCTGAGGAGCCCAGAACTAGACACAGGACTGCAGATGAGGCCTCACCAGGGCAGAGTAGAGGGGGAGAAGAACCTCCCATGACCTGCTGGCCACACTCTTCTTGATGAAGAAGATGCCATTGGCCTTCTTGGCCACTTTCTTCTCTGAATCTGTATATGTGAATTTAAATTTTTACACTTTTACTATTCAGTAATGAATAGAATGTCTGATGTTCCAGGCTGAATAATACTGGATACTGGCACAAAGAAAAATTAGCAGTCTGAAATGATGGAAGTAGAGGTTTTCAGTTAATATCTCACTGCCATCTACTGCATACATTGGAAAACTGCACTGTGATAAAGGCCTTGCATTTCAGTAATGTGAGACGACTCTTTTCCCGGTGAATTTATCCTGAAGTTGAGGAAAAAATCCACTGAACTCTCCATAGGCTGTGGCATGTAAATTCCATTCTTTGTAGAGGGATCATTATTTCTTAAACAGATGACAATGATACTCAATATTTTCCAGAAGGAAAGAACATCAGGTTTTAGTATTACTTACTTAGTTTGTATTCAGGCCAGATGAAAGGTAGATGTGTATTTTGGGACAAAAGAAGTGCCTCACTTTCCTTATTCTTGCCCTAAATACTAAAACCTTTAATATTTTAGTGGATGTGTCAAACCAAAAAAACCTAGTGAGATTAACATACAGAGACTTGGGACAGTTTGATAGTTCTCATAGTTGAGGAATTATTCTGTGTTTCTTTCTAATTAGCTTTCATCTCTGATGATTAAGGGAGCATCTCCCTTATGATGAAAGACTGAGGGAGCTGGGGCCCTTTAGTTTGGAGGAGACTGAGGGGTGACCTCATTAATGTTTACAAATATGTAAAGGTTGGGTGTCAGGAGGATGGAGCCAGGCTGTTCTCAGTGATGTCCGGTGATAGGACACTCACAAGTGTGCGTGGGACAGAAGCTCTCCAGAAGCTTGCATCTGCCACCTTTCTCTTGAGTTGATCTGAGTGGTTAATCATCAAGTATCTCTGTCATCTCTCCACTGCTGTTATTAGTTCCCTGGTGTCTGCTATCTTGAGTATAACAACTTTTCTAGCTTACCACACATGTAAGCTGCTGCCACACATGGGGTCTAGAGTAGAACTGCAGCTGTAGGAAAATGACATGCAAATGTGCAATATTTAGCTCCTAAAAGGACAAATTAAAGGAAAGAGAAGTTGGAAAAGTGTATTTAGCAAGATCTTCTGTCATCCCAGGATATCATTCTGCTTTTACTGCTAGCAGTGAAAGTTCTGCATATGACAATCCAGGGAAGGGAAGCAGACAGACACCTGTAAGTCCCATTATTCAATAGTCATCAACTCAACATGAAAATGTTTTAAAAGAAAAAAGAGAGCATTGAACATTCTGATGTCTCTAAAATAATAATCTGTATGTGAAAATACTGAAAATTTGTGAGGAAATTACACTATGAAATAAAACTGCAGAGACTCCTTGCTTTCTTTTCCTTTTTATTAAGTGGTTTAAATTCAAATCCTTGCTGCCCTCATGTGGTCATCTATTGTGTTTGCTGCATGTGCTGATACTAGCAGTGGACAGCTTTTGTTAAAAGAGCATTACTACAACAGTATTTATACAGTAGATGAAGGAAGTTTCAGATACTGAACTGATGGGTCTGTCTGTGCCAAGGGTCTTGAGCAATGTAGCTGGGAGTCCCTGGGCATGCATTTACTACATTTAAGTTCTGAAGTGCCCTGAGTATTCAGAATGTGCTACCAAAACTGTCTGGATAAAGCTGCCTTTGCAGCTGACAGAAAGTGATGAAGGTTTCCTCTGAACCAAGTGTTGTCTATCCTGAATTGACTGGATGGATCCATCCAGAAGGAACGTGCGCTATCTCCAGACACCTTTCAGATCAGGTTATGAGACAGACCAGAGAACTGGGCACAAATCTCTAATATACCAGCATGTAGCAGCTATAGGAGCAACACTGATAAAGTGGTACAAAAGCAACAAAAAAGAGAAAAACAATCCAGCAAGAGCTGAAATAGGTAGCTTTTTATAGCTATTACTTTCTAATACATGGAAAATTGCCATATTGGTTTTATTATTAACATAAATGATGTGTTTTTTCAGGAATTCATGTTGGAATTGCATTATTACCTATGTGTCATTGTACCATTTCCTATATGTTAGCATGTCATTAGAAGCTGTGGTACATTGTTAGCTAACAATAATGTTTCATTGCATAGTGTATTAGTTGCCTATCTACCTACCAAACCTAGTGATCCAAACAAAAATTTCATGAGTAACACTGTAAAGATACCAACCATACTTATAAAATAAGCACTTAATCACTGGTAATTTGTAAAGCAAATTGCAAAAACTGAATTTCATAGCATTGCAAGAAATGTTTTGAATGACTGTCTTTGCCAGTCTTGGGTGTGTAAAATAAGGTGTTCAGAAATGTGGGATAGGGAATGACAGATAAGCTTTTAAGGTTTTTATTTTCTAGATAATTTAGAACTGAATCCACCTAAGTTTCAGATCTTTCTTGGGCCCTATACATTACAGTGTATACACATGACTTTACAGAGTATTAAACAAAGTATTATGTTTAGAGCTGACTCTGATAATAAAAATTGAAGAGCCTTTTTTTAGACAGACAGAAATGAAAAAAAAGCTTTTCAAGGAAAAGTTAGTTACCTGGTCAGTATGCAAAGGAAAATGTAATCAAATTAAAACCAGAATACAGTAACCTGAACAGCCCTCAGATACCCTCTCCTCTTTACATGAATTACTTGTATTTTCTCCCATTGTTGTTAACACCAAAGGCTTTCCAAAGTAGATTATTTGCAGTCATAAAATAAAGATTGAAGAAGAGACCTGATGTGGAGACCTCTAACTTCGAAAGGAGAAGCAAGGCTCATGTCTGCCAAACATGACACAACAATGTGCCCTCGTGGCCAAGAAGGCCAATGGCATCCTAGGATGGATCTAGAAGAGTGTGGCCAGCAGGTTGAGGGAGGTTCTGCTCCCCCTCTCCTCTGCCCTGGTGAGGCCTCATCTGGAGTCCTGTGTCCAGTTCTGGGCTGCCCGGTTCAAAAGGGGCAGAGAACTTCTGGAGAGAGTCCAGCGCAGGGCCACCAAGGTGATCAGGGAACTGGAACATCTTCCTTATGAGGAAAGGCTGTAGGAACGGCAACTGTTCTAGAGAAGAGGAGATTGAGGGGGAATCTCATTAGTATTATAAGTATGTAAATGGTGGGTGTCAGAAGGTTAGGACATCTCTTTTTTTCTGTTGTATCTAGCAACAGGACAAGGGGTAATGGGATGAAGCTGGAACACAAAAAGTTCCATTTAAACATAAGAAAAAACTATTTCACTGTGAGGTGAGGGAGCAGTGGCACAGGCTGCCCAGGGAGGTTGTGGAATCTCCTTCCTTGGAGGTCTTCAAGACCCACCTTGACGTGTTCCAATGCAACCTGATCTAGGTGAACCTGCTTCTGCAGGGAGATTGGACTAGATGATCTCTAAAGGTCCCTTCCAACCCCTACCATTCTATGAAAAGAAAATGACAAGCAGGCGAGTTATCAGAAGGAAAGATGTAATGTGGCTTCAAGAATTGTGCTGGCTGCTCATCCCAGGTGGCTGTGTTGGAAAATTGGTGCTGTTTCTGATTAGGAGGGATTTATAGGCTACGTGAATCAGACTTAATATCTCAGATGTTGTCATTTTCTGTCCTGCGCAGTAATACGATAACCTGTTGGTAGTGATAAAATTCCTCTAGAGAAACAGAGCCCTTTTGCTCTCCCTCCTTATTTGCTTCTGATAAGAACTGCCTTCTGTGTGCAACACCAAGTTGTGGACAGTGCTGCTAAAAATCCACTCCTCTTCAACTGCCCCAGCAATGCCAAGCATGGCAGAGCCCTTCTGCTTCCTATGGAGAGAGGGGCTTGGGGTCAGAGCTCCTGCTTTCAGGATCAATGAGCATGGTGAGTCATGGGTAGCCTGTACAAGGCTCTCTGTGGACAAAGTTCTCCATACTCGACCCAGGGCATAGAGGGGAGGAGCTGCTGCCTTCCTTGCCCTGGGAGAGCACCTCTTCCATCAGCTGTCCTCACCCCACTGCCCTCCCATTGGGGAACTGGGAGTGTTTGATTCTTGGATCTTTTCTGAGGATCAACTTTCTGTATCATAAGCATGATGTTCTTCAAAAGAACTCTGTAGCAAGATATTCAGAAGTTACTTCTGTTCACTCGGCTTCTGCTTAACAAAATAAGCACTGTAATTGAAATCTGAATTTAATAAAACTTCTCATGCATGGGGACTTCAGTAACATACTTTGTTTGAACCCTGTAGTCTTTACAGTCACTTTTTTTCTTGCTAATCTCTAATCTTTGTTGCATTCTAGTAACAATATGGGAACTGGTGGTTAGCCAAGAAATACCTTTTATATTCAGTTCTCTGCTTAAAATGACAGTTGGAATTTGGGTCTCTTAGCATTGCCAGCCATCTGGATCTTCTCTGTGTAGTTTAATATTATTCTGAAAATAGCAAAACTTATTCTGTACAACAGGGCATTTGGAAATACAGTGAACAGCCAAAGGGCTCACTAACAGGAGAACAAACTACCAGGTGTCAGCAGCTCAGTGGTACTGCTTTGCTACATGACACATGTAAAAGAGAGTAATTTGCCTTTGGTATGCCTTGGGGCAAAAGTAGGTATGATTTGGTTGCTGCAGAGCAGCAGAAACACTGTAATGTTTTTGCTGCACAGTGACGTGTCAAATCACTGAAATCTAGTCCATTTCTATTTTAAGGATATTGTGTGGAGAGTTTGCTAGCAATTTGATTTGATTTGATGGTTGTATTACAGAGACTACTTTGTAAGGCTTAGACAAAGATACCAAGTGAGTTGTGTGTCATTTCATCTTTGCATCTCAAAGTTTTCAGAGGAAAAATAATAGGATCTTTTACTACCTTAAACTTACCATAAGCTTTTCCTCTAGTTCTCTGGACGAGGTCATAGAGAAAACTAGATGAGGTATAGACTGGAGTTTCTGTTTCTTTTAGTAATTGATCTGTATAGTGAAAAACCTCAGAAAGTAAGATCATGGAGAAAACCATTTGCTATCATGGGATAGCAAAACTCCAGTAAAGCTCTAATTGATTCTGCTGATCTTCTGAGAATCAATTGACCAAGAGCATTGGTCACTTGTTTCAAATTCTTTCGCTTCATCTAGTTCTTAATAAGTATTTTGAAGATTTTACATAAAAAAATTAGAATATTGAAAGTGGAATTTAGAATGCAATGTTAAACTACTATATCCTAGTTACGATGCCTTGCAATATACCAATTAGTAGAATCCCATAATAAAATTACGATATGGAAATTTCTACAATTCAAACCATCTTCTTGTAATGCCACTTTGTGTCAAGTATTCCTCCGACCTCATTAGGTGTACCTAGTTATTAAATACAGTGCTGTTAAAGAGTTTTAACTTAAAAGCTGCTGTGATTAATGACTGGTTGGACCAAAGTTTTACTGTGTAGGATTAACTAGATTTAAAAATGGCAAAATGCCACAGTAGCATTAAAGCCAGTCTTTAATGAGAAGCAGAAGTAAACTCCAAGGACCCTTATGATTCTAATATGGACTAAACTCATGTGCTCATTACCTTAATGTCCTATCCTATTTTACATACAAAGATTTCACTAATTCCTAGACAACAATAGCCTAGACAGCATGTTCAAATATATGATCTGAAGTACATAAACCTATTTTTTAAAATTAATGATAAATTTTGATAATAATAGAATCAGATTTATTCAGTGTTATCATCAAGTAGAGAAAAAATAAATCCTTCATACTAGTTTGGGCCTTTTTAAATTAAAATACATTTTGGAAGTAGGATGAGGCCAATGTACTGGCAAACATTTCTCCCAATTATTGAAGTACTGCAATGTGGATGAAAAGTGCATTTTGACATTTCTATGTCTTCTGCTATTTGAACTTCCTCTTACTGTCTTCTTAAGTTCATTTAGTTCTGAAAGTTTACAATGATGTCAGCTCTAGAGCTTAATAACTACTTTTTTTTACCATTGATAACATATTTCAGTATATGGTACTGCCAAGAAAATTCAGACTGTTTTCACTCCAGACAGTATTCAGTCATCCTCTTAAATCTTACTAGACTTGATACGATTTAAGCATATTCTTAAAAGGCAATGCATTGCTGAATGAGAGCCTTTGTATCTAGCATTTCTTCAGTCCATGGTATCTTTGCTGAGATAATCAAAGGGCACTGGTTTATTATTAGAGCTTAAGAGGAAAAGAAAACCTTCCCTATCCCAAGACCCTGAGATTTTGTAAATCTGGTTATTTTTCAGTGAGCTTCCAATAGTGAGAAGCCTGTAATGAATTTTTTTTTTTCTGCACTGTAATAAGCTGAGAGAATTAGGCTCAGTGTACTAACAAACAATAACAACAGTTCTTTGCAGAGGTGGCAGTGGTTCTGCCAAAGCATGTAGGAAGACATCCAACCAAATACTTGGACATGATTTCACACTGAAATCATGGATGTACTGAACTTGACTTAGGATTACTCACTAAGGCAAATTTACGCAAGGGTCTAAGGCACGTGTCCAGTAAGTCAAGAGCCTACGTACTTGCTTGGCTCTGGGCCTCAGGCACTTTCATAACATTGCTTGCATGATTTACCCTGTCAAAAGCGAGGTGTACATCGACATGATTACTTACACCAGCAAAATTGTACATGTGGACAAGTGATGACAGTCAGGAATCCTGCTCTTTAGCCAGCATTACCTCTGTAGTCCCCATCGATAATTTCTGTACCACTGAATTTTCTGACTACAGTCTAATATCATTTCTCTATTCTTTATTTAATTGACTAATTGAGATTATTTGTTTCTCTTTTAGGAAGAAGGCCGGCAAAAACAAAGGACAAGAAAAAGAAGAAAAATAATTTGATGGAAAGGGCTCAGAAGCAGCACAGCATCTTTTTAGCAACAGATAAAACAAGCCAGTAAAGACTTGATTTTCTTTAATATATATTTTTGCAAAGTGCACAAAAGCTGCTATATGCTCCTGCCCGTGGATGCACTATGATTCAGCTGCTTTGACAGTATTGGTGGCAAATAACTTGTGAAAAAAAAAAGCCCACAAGCCTGTTTGTTTTATTTATTTTATTTTTTTATTATTTTTTCCTCTCATTTTTGACCTGAAGACTTCAAGGTCAGAAGTGCACTGAGTTGAATCAGTGGAAGTGGTGCTGAAGTGCGTCAAAAATTTTGTCCTGAATGCCTGGTCAACATGTTGACACAGAAAGGAAGCAGGAAAGAAACATAGGTATCACCATTAGATGGACTTGTGCATATTTAAATAATAATTAAAAAAAGAAGTCTTGGAAGGTGTAGGTACTATTACATTTATGGCCTTTGTTTCCTGTATCTGTACATTTCAAGAGTAAATGGGTATGATTTACCTACTTAGTGTTAATGTACATTGTTCTCAGCACCTGCTACATTGGAACAGTTGTATAATAAAACTGCTTTAAGACAATATACCACAGGAATTACTGCTTAGTCTTACAGAAGCACAACAGTCTCTGTGTACATATTACTCTGTCTACATATAAATGAACGTATTTACTGTGCATCTATGCATTTTTATGTACAATACTTTATACAAGTTTAAAGTTATGCCCTGTTGGTTCTACTAATATACTTTAAAATAATCCGGTAAATGTTTACTTTTTACTACATTTTAAATGTCTTCTCCTATTTCCCAATAGTTGCAAACTGGATTTTTTTTTTTCCTCATTTGTAAAGCACATTCAGATGGCTAAACTACCTTGTACTGACTCTTGCAGTGGAGTGTCAGCTCTGAAGTGTACTTGCTAGACTAGTAAACTGCGAATCTTTTTTGCTATTCTGTACTCCTATCTCAGCCTCACTGCATTTTGTCTCAGAAAAAGAAGTGTAACTTTTTTTTTTTTTTAAGATGAGGCAAAATGACAATAGTTGTTTTGAGTGTCAGGAGAGAAATTATATGGAAAGTTCTTGGTATCTAAGATTGTATGAGTAGTTGTTTCGATTTGGGTTTCTTTTTTTCAAATATAATGCTGTGTTTTATTTCTGTTAGTTCTGATCCAAGTCAAATTCAGCAAATACTTGAAAACGGGAGAAACAAAATAAAAAGCTATGTGAGATCAGTCATTCAAAAGTACAGCAAACACCAATGTTCCAGTATTGTCAGTTATTTGTAGGGGTTTAGCAAATTTGATCTGCAACTGGTGTTTGTTTTCAGGGGTTTTTTGGGAGAAGTGGTGAGAATCTTTTGTGTAGGAAGTTAAAAAGGCTCAGGATGTGTAATTTGGTAATCTATCATTATTTGGCTTGCATTCAAAGAGATTTCTGAATATCTGATGAGAAAAGCCCACACTAAAATGGTTGTCATTGATGTTGTCACTTAGAGGAGTTATTCCAGTTCTAGGACTAAAACTTGCGTGTGACCTACACAAAGCAAGGAAAAAGTAAAAAAGACCCTGAACCCCTATAGGACTCTTTTTGACATATATTTCAGAAAAATTCACAAATATCAGTTTTAATTTTATGGTTATGTAGTTATAAACTAGAGAAATAAAGCATCTGTTAAGCACAAATATATCTGTATTTAGCTAGGACAAACACTACTACAAAAATGTGCAGTACTTAGGCACATTTGAATGTTCCATGAAACCACTTGTGGACTTCCAAGTCCACCAAGAGGTTTTCACCATCTTTTATTTAGAATATTTTTATATTTATCTACAACATAATAATGTTAAGGACATTAAGATTGTTCTGATCCTGGGCTGCTATTTTGGACATTAAACGCTCACTTTAAAAAAACCCCAAATCTGACATCAGGGCTATAGGAATTGCAGCTGCCTGTTTGCTTATTGGTTATCAAATTTGGTTAAGTGTGGTGAATGCCCTCATACAATCCTTTTAGTAGTGGTTAAAAATATTGTATTAGGCATGCCATGAAAACAATGCTACAAAAGACAATAAAATGGTGTCACAAGCTTCTGAGTAAAATTTTTTTTGTCCTTTTTAATTCAAGAGTGTATTCCTTCAGAAAAACATGCACATAGAAGAACTGGAAAAAGTGTGTTGATGCAGATTTTTCTCCCACTGGAATGGAAAACTTGAGGCTTTTCAAAACAGCTATTTTGTTGATACATACAACATGTTTGAAAAGGCACTGTACGTTAGGTATACATTGACTTCTCTTGTCCCACTCACCTTCATATTCAGTTTCCTTGAGAGTATACAAGAAAATAATCCCAAAGGAGCAAGTGCCCTTTGTATGTAGTTTCTTCTTTTGTCCTAGACAAAAATCTGGTTTTATCCTGCCTTTGCATGAAGAATCTTATAAATATATTCTTAACACCGGGGTTTTTCTAGGCTCATATTTCTCCTGAGGTTAGAAATGACACTAGAAAAAGGTTCCTCACTTAGTGGTCCATCACTGGAACAGGCTCTCCAGGGAAGTAGTTATGGTATCAACCCTGTAGGAGTTCAAGGAGAATCTGGAAAACATTCTTAGTCATGTGGTTTAAGTTTAGATAGTCCTACAAGTAGCAGGGAGTTGGACTCAGTGATCCTTATGAGTAGCTTCCAGCTTAAGATATTCTGTGATTCTATGACCTTGAGAGATCTAGTCACAACCTCTTCTTCAAACAGGTCTAACCTCAAAGTTACATCAAATCTATCAGAGGTGGAGGATTTCACAGCCTCTCTACTCTGTGGTGCCATGTTTGACCACCTTTACAGGGGTTTCTGTTCTTGTGATTTGTATTGCCCCTTGTCCTTTTGCTGTGCACTTCTGAGAGAGGAGTCGAATTCAGTCTTCTCTGTAAGCCCTGATCAGGCAGCTGAATATTGCTTCTAGATTGTCCTTTAGTCTTCTGTTCTCCAGGTCTTTGGCCTCAATTTGGATATTTTGTGCTCCAGCCCCCTAACTGTTTTAGTGACCATCCAGTGGATTTGCTCCATTCTCAGGTACAGTACCACAGTGGAGGCCTCCTGAGTGGGAGTAGAGGATATCAAATATCTTCCAGACTACTCCTTTTTGAGATTATATGGACAATCCTCACAAAGTGGCTTTCATACTTCTGCTGAGATGCTTGGAGAACCAGGCACAGCTCTGGGACAGGACTGGTTTATACTACTGGGAAGGAACTATTTGGGAAGGAACAACCCCATGCACCAGTACAGGCTGGGGGTCAAACTGCTGAAGAGCAGCTCTGCAGAGAGAGACCTGGGAGTCCCGATTGATAATAAGCTAAATATGAGCCAGCAATGTGCCCTCGTGGCCAAGAAGGCCAACAGCATCCTGGGATGCATCAAGAAGAGTGTGGCCAGCAGGTCAAAGGAGGTTCTTCTCCCCCTCTACTCTGCCCTGGTGAGGCCTCATCTGGAGTCCCGTGTCTAGTTCTGGGCTCCTCAGCTCAAGAGGGACAGGGAAGTGCTAAAGAGAGTCCAGCCCAGGGCCACCAAGATGATCAGGGGAATGGAACATCTTTCATATGAGGCAAGGCTGCGGGAACTGGGGCTGTTTAGTCTGGAGGAGATTGAGGGGAGATCTTACTAACATTTACAAATATCTAAAGGATGAGTGTCAGGAGGTTGGGACATCCCTCTTTTCTATAGTACATAGTAACAGGACAAGGGGTAATGGGATGAAACTGGAACACAAAAAGTTCCACTTAAACATAAGAAAAAAACTATTTCACTGTGAGGGTGAGGGAGCCCTGGCACAGGCTGCCCAGAGGGGTTGTGGATTCTCCTTTGGAGGTCTTTAAGACCCGCCTGGACATGTTCCTATGCAACCTGATCTAGGTGGACCTGATTCTCCAGGGGGGTTGGACTAGATGATCTCTAAAGGTCCCTTTCAACCCCTACCATTCTATGATTCTATGATTCTATGATTCTATGATACTGCTTCAGGATCTTCAAACAGATACTGTTTCTTTGTAAAGAAAGTCAGGTTTTCAAATCTGAATACCATGAAAACAGACTGTGTCTACTCTGCCTCTGTGTTGCTGAGAAGACTTCCAGACAGATTAAGACCAAAGTTAGTGCTTCAACTTTCTATGTTGATAAAAAACCAACAAAAATAACTGGATACTACTGGCACAACTAATATATGTTTTTAAGTGGGCAGTGCTACTGAAGATACCAGAGGGTATGAGAAACTTTTTAATTCAGGCTGCACATCTCTTTCCCTTCATCACAAATTGTACTTGTT
The DNA here is from genome assembly GCF_028858725.1 of Colius striatus. NCBI lineage: Eukaryota > Metazoa > Chordata > Aves > Coliiformes > Coliidae > Colius > Colius striatus. The sequence continues at coordinate 78,774,464 of NC_084762.1, read as the reverse complement.
GCTTGATGTTAGTTTACACTCAGTGATGTAAGTCAGCTTAAATTTCTGCCAGCTCTCTAAAGGTCCCTTCCAACCATTCTACATTTCTATGATTATTTTGGACTGACGCCAAGAACAAAATGAAAGTGTGACCCACAAGCTACTGTCAGTTTTTTGTTTATTTCTTTACTGAAAGCTCTGTTCTGAAACTGGCATTGTTTCATGGACTAGAAGCATCTGTCCAGGAGTGATGGAAAGGACACAAAATTTAGGAAGTATTGAAACAGTCTGATCCACAGGACACCTGAGAGAAGGGCAGGTCAGAGTTTGAAGTGCAGTTCCTTTCAGTAGAGAAAAATGCTATATGGAAAGTATGACTAGGAAGAGCATCTTAAGTGAGCGCAGCTTTTGCTCACTGTCTACCTATCACAGAATCATAGAATCTTTTCAGCTGGCAGAGAAGTTTGAGATCACCAAGTCCGCCTTTGTCCCAGCCTTATCAACCACTAGACTATTTCCCCAAGTGCCACTCCTCCCCAGGCCTGTAGCGCTGCTGGGGGTTGTTGTGGCCCAAGTGCAGGACCCAGCACTTGGCCTTATTAAAACTCATGGCATTGGCCTTGGCCTAGCCATACAGGTTATCCAGATTTCTCTGTAAAGCTTCCCTACCCTCAAGCATATCAACACTTCTACCTAGCTTTCTGTAACTGGTTTTTTTTAATGCAAAGTAGTTCTATGTCTAATAAACATACGTCCTCAACCCCAGTGCAGTTGGAGCCTTACTTGAATTGGCCAGTAATGTATGTGTAGTCATCCTGTCTGTGAAAGTGCTGCCCAACCTCATTGTTTGCAAATTGTGTCTTCAGTGACACGTTTAGTCTTGTTGATTTAAACTGAGAAATGCCAATGAAACTAACTAGTAATTCACAGACCACAAATTAATAATCACTGAAAGTTAGACTGTTTTGTTTCTCCCCAGTCACTTTCCAAAAATAGATATTCAGCTTAAGAGAGCAAACAGTGGCAGAGTGTCTTGGCCTGCAACTGTGTCTTAGCTTCTCTGTCAGACTTTACAGGGCCTTTATGGGAAAGATTAGAGTTGCTATTTTTTTTTCCCTTGAAGTCCTCTTTTTTTTAATCCAAAACTTTGGCGAAAGGTTACATTTGCTTTCTCCTTGTGAGAATTGGTTGCTATCTACAGAAGCTAAGGCCCTCAACTACAGGGGACTCCTGATCTTTGCTCCAGAATTATTTCAGTCTTTTATTTAGTCGCTGTCTAGTGATACATACACAAAAAATCTCAAGGACATGGAGTTCAGCCATAGGATTCCTCTGTCGCTGTTTGATACTCTCTTCTTGGCCTTGTGTTCCTTGTTAGGCTGTGGCCTGGCTTTGGCAGGAGCAGTGAACAGCCCTTCTACCACAAATGTCTTCTGGTCTACGTGTTCTCTTGGCTAAGGCTTGTAGATTCAAACACTAAGACCAATCCTAGTAATTTATTTTTTTTTATCAGTTTTCTCTCTAGAGAGTTAAAGAGAAATTCATGAAATAAAGGTCTACAAACAGATGATGAAAAGAATAAGCAAGTACATACATCCTCTCACATCCATAATCTAAACCAAGAGTAGGTAAATATTTAGGCAAGGATAATGACTACCCCTAATCCAATGACTGCAGATACTGAGGGAACACAAGATGGACTGCAAATAATGGCATGGTATTGTTCATTGCCACTATTGGAGGCAGAATATTGAACTGTTGTTTTTTTCCTGTTAGAACTTCTTCAATATAAAAGCTTTTCATAAAAGTATATAGAATTTGTTGCTCTGTTAAGATAGTTTAGATAACTTTTTTTTTTCTGCTTTTTCTTTTTTTCTTCATAGTTAATTTATTTGTAAATTCAAATTAGTTCAATCCCAGTTCAATGGGTAGGTACAAAATCAAAGTCTTTGATCAATTCTGTTGGGACATTGATAAAGACAGTTGGTGACTTTGGCAGGCAAGGTGCAACGTTCTTCTCAGAAGAATACACAAAGATGTATTCGACTTTGAACAAAAATTATGAAAAATTTTCCAGTTTACAACAAGTTGCTACTTCATAGAAGATTGACAACAGTAAGAACCAATGTGAAATAAATATTTTCAGTTTCAGTTTGTTATGTATTTGTAACAATGATGCATAAATGTTGAATGATAGTGTTTTAAAAATGTGTACTGAGATTACCAAAATTGTATTTCTTCTGAGTATATGAGCTTCAGCTTTCCAATACTTCTCAGTTGAATGTGGCAATCATTCTTCATTCTTACTCTCATTTTGTTATTACTTTTCCTTCATCCAAACGGCACAGCACAACGATTGGGGTTTTTTGCCTACTCTTTCTTCACCTTCCTTCCTGCTCCATAATTCACGCAGTTCCCCCCAGCCTTAAGCTGCAGGTCTTCGCAATATGTAGCTGACATGCAGATATTTTGGAATGTATTTCTGAGTTACATAGACAGCCACTCTGAAAAAAATACGGATATTATTCAGAGAGACAGCAGGTAGCACATGTGTTCTGGAGAAATATATTAATTCTTATGATTTCTCTAGTCAGCTTTGATTTTTGAGATGTGATATAAAAAGGGCAAAAGTATTACTGGGAAAGCCTCCAGGTAATGCTAGCAAAAAGCTAGCATTACTGTGTTGAATACACAGAGGAGATAAGAGAACTTAGCAGCATGACAGAAATTCCTACCCCAAATGACCTTATCATAAGCACAAATTACCTATTCCCTATTAAAATGGCTAATTAACAAGTATGAATATAGATGAAGGCTTCTTGAGCAAATACAAAAGGTTGATGAACACTTTGCTAATAGTGAAGATGTGGTGTGCACAGCTGCAGTTCTAATTTTAAAAGTTTCCATACCTTCAGATCTTTGGCATGAGAAATAGTTCCAAACTGAGGGAACTACTAACAGCATTCAGGTTAGAGAAATAATAAAAAGGTCTGAACAGTTTAGAAGTTTAGACCAGACAATTTTCATTTTTTTTAATTTGAAAAACCCATAAAGCTACCCTTATCAGGAGGCAGTAAGGGAACTGTGTTGGGTTTGTTGGCAGCTTAACTTTTGTTTTGGTTCTTTGCTTCCTTGAAGTTGTATCAGAGTTTGTGTGGAAATTTTTCCAGGTAATTTATTGTCTAAAATGGTGCATTTGGCAAGAGTGCTGCTAAAAAAAGTGAGTTTTTGTCTCTGATTGGAAATGTAACAGCATACTTTAAAAAAAAGTGCTTTGAAAAAGGAACTAATTTAGTGGCTTCCTTTCATTGTCTCATACATTGTGTCAGGTGGTGGGTAGTAATATTTTTGCAGTTAGGGAGACCTGGAATAGAAACAGATACTTCACTTAAAAAAACCAATGTTCTCAAATGCCACTATGCCTATGTTACAGGATCTCCAATGTTGCTGGTCAGTCTCTTAGGTAAGAATCAACTCAAATCCATTTAACCTATAAGCCTGGGTTTTGAGGGGCCTTGGCTGAACATGCTGTGCTTGAGGCATATGCAATGGCACAGACAGTCCAAATCAGTGCATCTGCAGTCAGCGAACGGCTGCTTGAACAGATGAGCTGATACCACAGGTTTTACTGTCTCAACAAGTAGGAATTACCATAACTTGTCACAGCTGTGGGGTGTTGCATTGTTACTTCTCAAGAATAAGTGAGTACTGAGGCCACACTGTTCTGCAAGAAAACCCATTTGCACAGAGATGGTTGGCATTTTATTTACCAGTCTACATTAGAAAACTGTTAGAGAGAGGTGTGTCGTTAGAGGGAAACATATGGGGGAAAGTGATTTTCCCTTCAAGAAGATTTTCATGATTGGCTTTCTTTCTCAGTTCTGTGGTTGAGATTTTGTATGAAAGTGGGGCTTTTGTAAGATTCATGTGGCTGTGTCTCAAGCATTGTTCTCTAGCACTCTTCCAATTGCTTGCTTGACTTCTATGCAAGGATCACTTTGACTAGAAATCATTCTGATTAAAAGCTAGTGAAAAGACAGGTGTTTCTCTTGATAAGAAATAGTAACATTGCACAACTAGTGTGATGGTGCAGCTGCTCTTTTGCCTTCTGCTACTTCAACTGGACATCCTTCAGAGATCCTGAGCCTAGTGCCTTTGAGGGAGAGACACATATTCAAATCTAGCTGGAGAACCATCAGAGAAGAACCATATCTACACAACATTTTCTTGTCATGCACTTTCAAAGAGAATGGGCAGAGGCAAAATTGTCCCTTATGTTAGAACAAATGAAAGTACCACTGGTAGAAATACCTTCAGGAGAAAAAGCCAAAGCAAGACCTCTGGTCATGCTGCTGTCTGCCCACAGAATCGTAAACTGGACTGCATCCTTGTGAAGAGGAATGGATGCTCCCAGACAGTAATTTTCATAACTGAATCACCATGCCTCTCCATGAGATCTGGACAAGATGAGACTTACCAAAGCATCCAGGTACATTTGAGTGGGCTGCTTGGGCACTAGTGCTGTGTGTACTGCAAAGGAGTAGTTCAGTCACTCTGGAAGTGCTGCAGAGGCAATCTCCAGTTCTGTTCACTTATGCACAGGAGACAGCAAAATTGTCCTGCATATCAGCTCTCCACTACAATAGTTAGCAAAGTTGGAATCCCTTTTTGGCATTTATGCCACATATTCAAGCAGCTGTCAAGTATGAAGAATTTTAAATGTTCAAAATCTTCATTTTCTTCATTTTCTGTATGAAATCCTCAATAACAGATCGTTTGACATCTTCATCCATTTTCCCTGACTTACTGTCTCCTCATAAAATCCTCCTACCCCATGCTGTCCTTTAATTCAAGCTCCCTGCACAAAACAAGTGGAAAAATTCAGGCATTGCACAACAAAAATGTTTATAATAGTAGAAGATACCAAGAGTGTAACTAAAACAATAGGAAAGATGTATTAGCTCAAAGATGCATTCATAAGTTTAATGTTAAATAAAACTGAACCTCCAAGAGGCAAATATTTAAATCAAGCCACAGAAATGGCTCAAATTGTATAAAGTTTTCAGGAAATATGGAGTGATTTTTTGAACAGAGTTCTGCAATGCAAACGCTAAAACCTTATGCAGATTTCTGCGTATCACAAAACTGAACAGAAGCCAAAGAAGATATTTTGCTTTGTTGTGTAAATTGGAAGTCAAAGAAGCACTCAGAGGGCTTGACTGACTGTTGTTTCCTCTCCATGTCTGTAATAAATGTTGCCAAGTGAATAGCAGCACTTCATTTCTTTCTAGTTTGTCCAGGCTTTTCTGGACAAGACCCTTGAAAGAAAAGCCACCCCAGAGGAAGAGGGAGGCAACAGCATTCCAAAACTCTGAGCAGAAACATTTTTATCCTTGTTAGCATGAAAACTAAGAGCAGCTTAACATGTTCTTGGACATGTTATCATTTCTCTTAGCAACTGCAAAACTACAGCCCACAGGAAGAAGGGAACAGTTACCCAAAGAGAGGCTGATAAGTCTTCAAAGAAAACTAAAAAGAGAACAGAAGCTTCAGCTCCATCCCTTCAGAAGGCCACAGACTGTCCAGGGACTTCAGTGGAGCATGTGGCTGGAAAGGGGCACGATGCAGATGGCCCAGCAGCAAAGACCTCTGTTGGAGTCCCTTCTGATACAAATGTCAAATATTGCCCCAAGAAATGTAGAAAATAATTAATTTTTAATAACAATCTTTGCCACAAACATTCTACTCTTTTACTATCAGAGAAATGGAGGATTGTTTTGAGCACATAATCTCCTAGGATTTTCTTAACATCGTTTTGTCTGACTGTGCTTCATTTCCTTTGATCTTAATTTTCACCATAGCTTGGTTTAATAAACACTTTTTTTTTTGTTTCAAGAGTCATATGTTGCCTAGTGGTTTTGTGTTAATGTAAGATTATTACATTGCTGCAAGAGTTGTGGGAAAAGTTTGATATTTTGTTATTACTTTCCAGTTTGAGCTAACAGATTTCCATACAGTGTGTTCCATCTCTGCTTAGGTAGGAATAAAACCACTCAGATTTTTTGACTGCCTGAGATCACTCCTTTCTTTGTCTCAAGCCCCATGAAAAACACTTCTGTATACATCTATCATCTATCTGTACGCATCACAGCTCTTAGGTAGAAACATATTATCTTTTAATAAGATACTATCATCCACCCACTAATAGCTCCATTATTTTCCTGGCCATTGCACAAAAGGAAAAAATGTTCCACTGCCTTGCCTAAATTTCCATTGGAAAGCTTCATATACTGGGTATTAGAGAGCAGGAACAGTGCAGTGATAGTATTTATGCCCATCATAACAATAAACTTGGATTTTGCCAACATTATACATTAGGCAAGGGGGTAAAATGTTGCCCACAATTTTCTTGCCCACCGTTAACTGTGAACATTGTTGGGACGTAGGACTCTGTGGGTATTAGCGTATACGACTAGTCAACTTGATTGCTGTTACACCTTAATGAAGGATATTTTGGGCAAGGCCCCTCTCTCCTCTTACCTACCTGCTACATGATTTATTCAAGCATAGATGGAAGATACTGTGATACAACTCTTCTGCATACTGTGATTCATGTACTGATAGGTGCTTGCCAAAGGACAAAGTTTATCAACCTTTCTTTTCCTGGAATATCATAAAGGTTGCCTAAACCTTCTGGTCTGTGGCTTGTGTCCATGCCACGTAGACTTTTAGCTTTAAAGTCAACTTTGGATTACTCTTGAGATACCATGTTATTAGGTGTAGTCCTGTCCTGTTAATTTCCATATAACTGCCCTGATTTTTAAAATACCCTTTCATCATACACTTTTCTAGATCAAATGCCCTCCAGCCCCACCACGCTAATTAGGTGTTATCTTCCATAGGAATAAATCAGGACTGTAAATGCTATGGAGGAAGACTACTGCTAGTCTTTGAGGTTTAGTCAAGAGGAAACAATTACTTTATCATCTTCATCCCATCTGTAATCTCTAAACAGTTTGTCACTGTTCAAGTAGGGTATAATTGAATATTATTATCTAACAACTATTATACTCATGCTGACTCCTTGCTAACAGTTTAACAGTTTTGCATCAGAAAAAGATTAACAGATTAGATTTCACAAAGAACCCACATCACACAAATCTTCAAATGATCTTTTCAAAGGAACAACAACCAAAATAAATACTTTTTGAAAATAAGGCAGTCGATCAAAATTGACCACTGTTTCCTTTGAAAGTAATCAGATGAAGATTTTTGGGTAAAAGCCATCCTCTGGAGGTAGAGAGACTGTGTGCTTTCTTTTTTTTTAAGAAAATATATGTGTTAATAAAATACTGCATTATGCCTAAACTCAGATCAGAAAAGTGTTGTAGTGGTGCAAGTTATATTCATTCAAAGATGTAGAGAAACTAGGTAATACACATGCAGAGACATACACAGGCAACATAGTACAACCAACAGAGTTGACCCAAAGCCACCTTTCCTTTGCCAGCTACCTCCTTATATGCTGCTTCCATCCATGTGATCACCCAGGGCCCAATTGATTAACTCACAGCACCTGTTTCTGATAATTGAAAGTAGGTTGCCAGTTGCATTAACTTGTCCCTACCAACTTTATTCAAGCTGGCTGGTCCAAGTCCCATTTGTGCCTACAGAAAAGGCCCTACATATGCCAATAGTAATGAGAGCACAACACTTTTCCCTTGTTCTTCACATTATAAAAGAGGCTGTAAAGACATCAGACACATATGCAAATGTGATTCAGACTTTAGGTTTTTAGCCAAATCAAGTTCTGTTTATACAGAAAATTAAAGACATTCTGCTTTTCTCAAATTAGACATTACCTGGCTAATCAGGTACTATTTGACTGAAGAAAAATGGTGTGTGTCTTGAGTATAGATGAGAGATTTTACTGTCATATAGCTTTTAGTAACAAATTTTCTCAATTCCAAAACCACTGTAATGCAGAACTACAAAGGTAAAGTCAGATTCACTAAACCTAGAAAAGTTCTCCAAAAAATCTTGACAGGTTTTAGTTTATTGCCTAAATAGCATTTTTATATGTACATATATATAAAACCAACAAAAATATACAAGAAATCTTGTCTGAGGAATTTTATCCAAGAAACTGTCCAAGGCAGCCTATTCATATGTTATATATTTTTTGTTGCTATGGATTAGAGTAAGAACATTTTTAATAAAAAGGAGCCTGACCCTCAGATTTATCTAGAACAAAAGCAGAACAGTAATGTGTGTATGTGTGTTTATTCTAATATTGGGATGCAGAACTAGAAATGCTGAGCTACTTTGGGAAGCCATTCTCTTGGCACTCCCTCCTTGGACAGAGCCAAGCACGAGAGTTCCTGCATATATACTGCTTGGATCTCCTGCTTTCCTTCCGTTTTCTAGGGGCAGTTCTAAGAAATAGATTTGGAAACAGAATTGGTTTCTGATGGGAAATGACCCTGCGGGGTCGGAATGAACGAGCTGAAACCTCGGGAGCAATCCTGATCCCTGCGGCAGAGCGCGAGTGCCGCCCCGAGGCCACGGGGGACTGACGCTGCTCCTGCCTCTGTCCCTGTCCCAGCCCTGTCCCTGTCACTCCATCTGCCCCTGCTCCTGTCTCAGCCCTCTCTCTGTATCTGTCACTGCCTCTGCTCCTGTTCTGGCCCCTGTCCCTGCTCCTGCCTCTGTCCCGGCTCCTCTCCCTGCTCCCGCCTCTGTCCCAGCCCCTCTCCCTGCTCCCCTGCTCCTCTCCCTGTCACTGCCCCTCTCCCTGCCTCTGCCACAGGCCCCTCTCCCTGCCACAGCTCCCCTCCACCATGCTCTGCTGGGCTATCCTGCTGTTGGAGGCTCTGAGGGTATCACTGACTTTTTTGAGGTGTTTTCATTCCTGGATGATGCTTTTATTTGCTTTATACGGGTGATGCAAAAAGACTGTGGTGCTCAAACTTTTCATTTACCTCCATCTTACCAGGCAATGGAAGAGAACAACAGTTTTGCAGGGTGAGCAGAAGGACTCTCTACAGCAACTTAAGGCAATGTAGGAAGTTACATCATCCTTTATAAAATGTGAAAGACTTCACATCCTCACCAGAAGAAAAAGAAATCATTCTTAAATTATGGTTTCTTGCTTTCTAAATTGTTGATTTACAAACATAGCAGTAGAGCAGAAATATCAAACTAACAAACACAACATGCTCTGCAGATTCCTCACTGTAGTGGGTCTGGGATGGTAGTGATTTTCTACAGCAGCTCTTGCAGTGCTGTGCTTACTGTTGGTGTCAATATTATGACTACTGCTCACACAGCATCAGGGCTGTCCCTCCAGCATTCCTTCCCCCATCGATAGCTGTGGGTGGGCATGATCTTGGGAGGGACCATGGCCAGGACAGCTGACCAAGGAGATATTCCATATCATATGATGTCAGCTCAGTAATATAAACCGGGGGAGAGGAGCGGGAAGCAGGGGGCAAGATTCATTTTTTTGGCCTTCCAAAAGCAACCATTACATGTACCGAAGCCCTGCTTCTTGGGAAGTGGCCGGACATCGCTGCTGATGGGAAGTAGAGAGTAACAGCTTTATCTGCTTTTGCTTCGCTTCCTGTGCACGCAGCTTTGCTGCTTCTTTATTAAACTGCTTTTATCTCAACCCACGAGACTCTCATTTTCTCCCCTTCCCTGGCTTGCTGAGGAGGGGGGTGATAGAGCGGTGTGAAAGGCACCTGGCGTCCAGCCAGGGTCAAACTACCACACTCATAATGCATATTTACGAGTGTATCTTTGCACTTCACCTAAATTAATCAAGATTTATTACAGTAGATATTGAGCACTGCTTCTAAGAGATATTAGCTGAACAATGTAAAAATCCTTGTGCAAATGCTTCTGCAAAGCAGTGATGACAAATAGCTGACAATATACAACTATAAGAAAACATAAACGCTAGAACCACAGAACCACAGGTTGGAAAAACCTTTAGGATCACTGAGTCCACGTGTACCACTAAACCATGTCCATAACTGCCAATTCTGCACTTGGCACTTTCTAAAGAAAGAATATGGTCCTAAAATGATTTCACATCATTTTAATATTTCACATGATTATATCTTTCAATACACTGTATAACTGATTTTTTCAGAGTGGTACAGAAAGCGTCAGGAAATTTTCATTGGGCAATATTGTATAGTTGAAGCATCTTTTTATTTCCACCTCTGAATGGGAGTTTGGTTTTTTTTCTGTGTATCCTATACTGATAATACCTGTTTTACAAAGACTGTAACATGAGCTTTTCTGTGAAGTATATTCCTTTAATTGAAAAAATTATCAGAATTGTACATGTAGCATTCTATGATTCTATGATTCTATGTTTCAAAAAAAACAAAGGTGATTGGAACAGATGACCATTGTCAGCCCCTTCCAACTGAAATAATAGTCTATTTTGTTCTATTAAATTCTATTTTGAAAAGAAAATTTGTCTGAAAGGCTGAACTGACCTGGATGTTGTTTGAGGAATATGATATTTCATATGATAATTTTAGTCTCTTTTCAGATTGGATTCAGTTAGGAGATCCATTCTCAGTTTGACTTTGACTTTTAATAAGATTATCTTATGTAGTATGCTCACAGCTTTTCTGGATGTATTTATAGGACTTTGTCCTATCCACTCAAAGCTTAAAGAACACTGAGATCCCTTTCTGCCTTACTGATGAGGCCTGTGGTCTTTATATGGAGAGATATTGTGGGTGCAAAGTTTAAAAGAAAGCAGTATCAAGATTTGGAAGGGAAAATAGTTTTTTGCCTGGACCAAATTAGTATAATGAAAAATAGAAACTTTCTCTTCAAACCTTGCCCATTGTTCAATCCGTAATTACATCTAGGCCCATGACAATACATTTCATTATCAAAAGGCAAAGAGAGTGTTTTTGTCATGCTCCAAAGTACTGTAGCTATTTTGTTTTGTTTGCTTTATCATGTGGGAAAAAAAATCTCCTACAGCTAAAACCAGTATATTTGTAAAAATCAAATATAAATTAAGTATAACGTGGTCTCCTTTTTTAAATCTCTTCCAGTTCAGCTATGTGGCTTTAACACAAATTACCATCATGTGTTCCTGAAGAAATATTGCTTACACTGCTTCCAGGGATATGCAGGACTTGATTTTTACAGTATATATATTTTATTTAAGGAAGACAAGAGTAATATCCTAGTTAGAGGCACTGGAGGAAGTGTTTACTTTGTAGTTTTACCTTGTTTCTCACTTGTTACTTTTGATTGAACATGGATTTCTGATATTATGCATTACCAATCTTCTACCTTTCCAGAGAATTCCCAAGGTGAAAATGGACTGAAAGATTTAAGCTTTTCATTTGCAAAAGAAGCGACATAGATATCGAAACAGAATTGTAGAAACATGGAAAAGTTGAGCTTAGAAGGGATCTCTGGAAATCCCGTAGTACAACCACCTGCTCAAAGCAGTGTCATCTGAAGCAGAGTGCTCAGGGCTGTGTCCAGCCAGGTTTTGAATGTCTCTAACCATCAAGAATCAACAACCTCACTGTTGGAGTAGATTGTTTAAAATATTCAATCATTTTTACATTAAAAACCCCTTTTTCTAAGTTTAAATGGAATTTCCTTTATTTCAGTTTGTTCCCGCTGTCTGTTGTCCTTTTGCTGCACACTACTCAACAGTTTGGCACTGTCATTTTTATTCTCTCTCATCAAGCATTTATTTATATTTGTAGGAATCTCCTGAGCATTCTCTTCTCCAGGCTAAACAACTCAAGCTTTCTCAGCCTCTCCTTGTACACAGATGCTCAGATTTCAAAGTCAGATTCATGTCCTTTTTACTAGACACACCAGAATGCTCATTTGTTCCTTTGCTGGGGAGACCAGTGCTCCAGATGTATCTCACAGTACTGGGCAGAGGAGCAGCATCATTTCCTTGGACTTGCATATGCCTCATTTGTTTAAATGTTGCCTAACCTAATCCTCCTCCACGAGTAAGCCTTTTTTGATTTAGACTTTCCCGTAGACCTCAAAGGCTTGGAATTCCTGAAGGCTGGGCTTACCAGTGAAGACCAAGATTCATAAAGTATTGAGCAACTTGACCTTCCCCATGTCCTTTATCGCCAGGACCCATATTCCGTTCGGAACTGATCCTGTATTTCTCCCAGCCATATCTTTGGTTTACTACTGATAAATCTGTAACATCTCTTCTTACTGCTTTTCACATGCTTCAACATATTTAACTTCAGGTGTCTTTCTCACCTTTGCATACTCAGGCTGTTGTTATATTCCTCCTGGGTCACCTGTTCTTGATTCCATCTCCTGTATGATTTCATTTTATGTTTGAGCTTTGTCAGGTCCTTCTTGTCCATCTATGCAAGACTCCTCCAAACTGCCTCTGCTTGATTTCTTGCACATGAGGATGACTCATTCTTGAGCCTGGAAGAGATGAGCCTTGAAAATAGACCATCTCTCCTAGACTGCTCTTCAATCCAAGACAATATCACATGAGATTTCTCCAAGAAGATCCCTGAAGAAGAAAAATCTAGTATTCTGAAGTTCAGGGTTGTGATCCTGTTATTTACATTGTGTGATCCTGCTTTTTACCTTGATCTCTCCTCTAAGGAATCCAAACAAACTTGGAACAGTGGGTAGATGGATCTTATGCTGGTTACTGGATAACTGGATACATATATGATACCAAACTAATGATATTTCTGTTTTTTTCTTTTTTTTTTTTGTCAAATCTGTCTATCTTTAGATCTTTGAATCATTTACAGTCCAACTACCTTATTTCTAGCTAATGAGACTACTATGCTCCTTTATTTTTCTATTTTTTTTACAAATATCACGTCCATAGTAAATCATGGATGAAGGAAGCATCTTTTATATCATTTCACATTCTCATTTACATAAATCTCAATTCTGTTTCACAAGTCAAAACTCAAACATTGAGGTAACAGAAAAAAAGATTACCCTTCTCATTATAGTGCTGAGCTTATTCTTGGCAGCCTGACACTGGGCTGAAACAGAAAACTTTTTCCTTGTTTTCTGCCTTCTTGACTTTTCACAAAACCTGCAGTTTGTTCATACAAGTAACTCAGGGTGAGTTCAGAGGGGACATGTATTATACATTCTGAATAAACTTCTTTTCACAACTTAGCCAGAGCAGGGGCAGTTGGCATCTCCAAGTAGCTAATATTAACTATCATATGCAATGGGACACTGGGAGATAACAGGAAAGATCAAGTTTTATTTTATGCTGATCAGGTTTGTTTCCCTCTTTCTTGGATAGACATGTATAAATGTACTTAAAAAAATAGAAAAGAGCCAAAGGAAAGCTAAAAACGCCCTTTCTTTCCTCTCTCTTTTTCATTGTCAAGGACATAAGAAAGTCAACAGAGAAAAAAGTTTGACTATAGACACTGAAAAAACCCCTTTGTTTAAGGATGCTTCTCTCATATTTTCCTTTTCAAAATCTTACACAAAGATGAAGAGAGAATGTCATTCCTCCCATCCCATACCAGAAACAGAAATAATCAAAAGCCAGAACCCAGGGAGATCAGGAGTCTCAGAGCAGCTGGCCAAAAAGATTGTTAACAAAGTCACAGAAAAACAAGAGGCTTTCCAGAGCTATGGAAATTTGCTATGATAGTGTGGAAGAGACAGTGAGATAGAGAGCTGGAGGCCAATAACTATGAGAGAAGAGGCAGACAACCTGGCTCTAAGCAAGTAAGAGACTCTGTCAGCTGTCAAAAAAAGGGGAGAACACTTAAATGTTAAGATTCAGGATCAAAATCAGGGTTTCTTAGAGGTCAGGATAAATAGTGTTCCAAAAACTCCATCTACTTCAGAGACAAGCTTATGTGATCTAGGTGAGAGGATATTGGTCTAATCTGGAAACCCTTACAGCCATCTAGTTCATGGGATGTGATGTTTCTAGAGAACAATTGGATGATGAATCACACTAAGATGTAAAATCAAAGGACATTACTAATCCCTCTTTTCAGCACAGGAACAAACGTTTTGAAAGATGGAAAATGTTTTTCCTGAACATTTTAGTCTGTGTTTCATGCCAAGCAAATAGGTATCTGTACATACACTGGCTAGCTTCATCTTCTCAAGGAACTGCACTAAGTCACAACAGAGCTCTTAATCCATCTCCCCATTAGAAAGTACAGCCATAATCACTCCTTCTCCCTTTTTGTTATTATTGTAGCTTGACACAGAAATGCTTCCTAGCTCTGTTGGAAGGGTGTCTGTCACAAATGAGTGACAGGTCAGACTCAAGTAATAGCTTCACATGAGTCACTGGCAGATGAATCTCAGAACACTGAACCTGCAGGAAGACATGCACTACAAGAGTCAGCCTTTGTCCCTGTGTTGCTGTTGGGAATACAAAGGACAAACTTCACATGACAACAATGGTCCTCAAACAACCTGACTCTTTAACTGGTGGAGTTAGGTGTCCTGCAGACTCTATGTACCAAAGGCTAAAATCTTGTCCAATGTCAGCAGAGAAAGGAAATGAAGGTCCCCTGCTCCTGCTACTCACCAGAATTACAGCATGCTCCCACAGCCTAGGAAGTGAGCTGAGTCTCCTGCAAATTGTCCATGAAATCTTTGACAGGTTTGTAGACCACCTCCCCCAAACCCTAAGAGATCACCTCAAGGGAGCACTGCTTTGCCTGTGGCAGGCAGCAACCCTGCTGCCTTCCTTCACCAGAGCCCTTTGATGACAGCTGCATGCTGTCATGCAGCCACTAAGAGCAACAAATGTACCTACTGAGTACAAAATAAAACACTGCTGGAAATTACCAGGAGAAAGACAGGCTGTATGGTGAGAGTTGAATTATTTGAGGTCATTGCAGGAATTGTGTGTCAAAACACTTGAGCCTAGCAAGGAGGATGATGCTGCTGCAGGCATGGCCTCACTTACAGCTTGAAGAGAATTGTTCTGAAAAGATTACCTCATTGATAGGTTTTAGCTAGCATTGGTGTGTACTCTGCTATTATTACCAGAATTTACTTGCAAATATTTTCTCCATGATGTAGCTACATGTAGAGGAGGCAGCATCCTAGCCAAAGGCAACTGAAACAAACTGCATTTGTTTTATTTTTAGTCCATTGAATGCAGAGTCCCTGGAAGTCATAGAACTTACCATTCTATGGTTCTGTGACTTCCATGGACTCTGCATTCTACTGTCTTTTCATTTTAAAAGTGCATCTGGTGTCACAAAACATTACTAAACTGGGTTTTTCTTGAGGGAAAAAACAGGAGAAGCAAGAACACTTCAGAACAATCGATAAGAATAGTAGCATTACATTTTAAACACAAGATGGAGCAAAATGTATAATTCCCAGTATATCACTAATTTTATATCAGCTTTAGAGACAAAGCAATAATTAAATGCAAGTGCTAGTTTGGGATGCATCTTAGCTGTGGTTACATTAAATGATTTTGGTTTGCACATTTGTAATAAATCTGCTACAAACTCTTCAGGCATAACTTACTGCTTATTTCTTTCTTTCATTAAAAAGTAATCTGGTTCCAATTGTAACACTAAAGTGATAGTCATCCTTTTAATTTCAAGTGAATTGACAGCTGACTCCAATATTTGTATTTATTGGAGTAAATGAAAAGAACAGAAAAGACACTCTTGAACAGCCCTTCATGATATAAAGTGCCTCTCTATATCAAAACACTTCTTAGAAAAATTAATTCTTAGAGAGATAATATTGTACTTATAAGTAGGGGATCAGTGATGTCAGAGTGGAGACCAAACGAACAAAGGAATAAAGTGACATTTCTAATGTTCCAACCTGGTGCAAACACTATTGACTTTATATGTTTCTTGCACAAATGAGCACTCCGATAGAGAGCTCTGCCTGCTCCACATGAGGGTTTGTGTGCGACTTTCTTGACACGTCATCTTTCAGAGCACAAATCTCTTGCTGGTCTTCTCGGGTCGGTGTCTTCTGGCTTGTTAATCTCTGGTAATTTCCTTATCCTTTTTGCTTTCTTTTCTTTTCTCATTTCTGAAGGTCAGCAGAACTTCTGAAGGACATCCCACTTTAAAGAGATGCTACTCATGAAATCTTTTTTTTTTTTACTTAGGTAATTTGTTAAACAGTGGAAAAAGCTGGAAATTTTACACACTAAATGAAAAGCACTTTGCATAGTGGTTAAAGGAACAGTTGCACAATTTTTCCTCCTACTTGTTCTTATTAGTTTGAGTAGAAAATATAAAAATATGCAATTATTTTTTTACAAGGAGTTTCTTTCCTGAGTTCTGTGAATGACTTAATACCCAAGTGGGAAAATTCACATTTTTCAGACTGTCTTTTCAGACTCTGCAAATGTTGGCAGATATAGCATTCAAAACATGAATCTGATGTAAAACATGCAATGATCTTTCCAGTCTCATGGGTTTCTTTAAAAACAAAACCATTGTTCTTCTGGGGCATAATATGGGACACTGGAAAAAAAGTATATTGTTCCAAATCCAATTATCCTCCAATTCAAACTCATTGTCATAATTGCAGATCAGACAACAGACTAGGTTAAATAAAGATGCTGTGACTTGTCATCCTGGCTTACCATGGAGTTAGAGTTTAGCTAGCTTTTTGATATTTCTATTATAGATTTCTGTTAAAAGAGCTATCGCTCCCCCTCTACATCCCAGGATGAAGACAAACAGTTTGGAGGGAGAAGCCTGCTGACAAAGGCTGACTGAATTTTCTGTTTTTTCCCTGTTGCCCTCAAACTGATGCTGTGAGAAAAAAATGCTCAAGTCTCTGTTATACGGTGGTCTCTCCTTCACATGCAAGTCCCTTTGTCTTTCATTTTCCTGTTTGGTCTTTGGAAATAAACTGGTACCATATGACATTGATGCTCAGGAGCAGGAAATAGCAAAAATTTCCTCCAGTCCAGACCATATTTTTAACTACTACATGCTTGAAAGTTGTTTGGGTAATTTCTTCACTCCCTATGCACCAGCTAATACTTAGACCAATTGTTCCAAGCTCAGACTTACTATTAAAGTGAATGGAAACTTTTAATGAGGAAGTGAAACTCACTCTCTTATTTTCTTAATTACAGTTTTAAACTCTGTAGGGAAAATATGAAGACAAATTGTTATGCAAATGAAGAATTAAAGGGATTAGAATATCCAGCACATTTTAAAACTGCTTTAATCATAGATTGTTGATTACCAGCTGCATGTCTTACGTAGTTTTTTGAGCAGTATTAATCTTACAAAAAGTACAAAGAGTTGGGAAACAATGGGGAATATGACACTTACATGCAACAATGACAGCTGTGAATAGTAAGAATTGTTAAACCTCAAGTAACCAACCCGTATAGTAAACTCCAACATCCCTAGTCTTTTTATTCCCTTCCTGAAACAAACATATGCATTCTTTTTAATGCAAATTTGTATGAACAAGACTATTATTTCTCCACATGGTCTAATAAGAAAATGACTGATTAAAGACATCCCCTATGTACAGACAAAACTGGCATATGCAAATACATTCATTTAAAACAAATACAGAATTGTAATAAAAGTGCATTTTAATGAGTAGCTAGCCTTCAAAAGGAAAAAAATACAATTTTAGACTGACACAGCTGAAAATCTCAATCAGCAGTGCTTTCTATCCATGAATATATTTTAATTACCCACAAAACCTGTAGAATTAAATAAGAAAAATACCCCAAAAATTTCCCGATGACTCATAAAATCACAACAGATATTTCAGCATTTCAGTTTCCAGGGTTAAGGTTTTCAGTGTATTTTTGTCCAATGTGCTTTCTTGATCTTGAAAAAGTTAAGTCAAGTCTTCATAGAACTGTATTGGTGTACCCTTAAAACTTACACTAGATGCTGAAAGATATAGAATCTAAGCACATTCTGGCCTTCTTATAGTCTTCCTTAGTGTCAATGATCTTCCACAGAGAAAGACACACATGAATGTAGCCAG
Organism: Colius striatus; assembly: GCF_028858725.1. Taxonomy (NCBI): domain Eukaryota; kingdom Metazoa; phylum Chordata; class Aves; order Coliiformes; family Coliidae; genus Colius; species Colius striatus. Next base: position 78,756,479 of record NC_084762.1, on the reverse strand, counting down.
CCAACTGGTTTATAGACATTTTTTCCAGATTAGTGTGTTCTGAATTCAGAATATGCATGAAGTGCACTTAAGAGACCTTTTCCCTCTCACAACCTCCCAGCTTTTGAATTTGGTTAGTTTCGTAGATGCCTGCCTGAAAGCAATTAGATTTATAAATCCATGTGAACTTCTCTGCATACATAGAACTTAGACTTGTCTGTATTCCTATTAATTTAATTATATTCTGACAAGTATTAATATTGTGACCTCATCTGACTTACCAATAAGTCATTAAATGTTTTACACTCTTGGATTTATGGGGCAGCAGACCAAGGCTTAGATTTATCATAGTTTTTCAGGTCCCAGGACTTTTGCTTGACAAGAAGAACACACAGGCAAACACTTCCAGGAGCAATTCAGGGACCTGCTCAGTACAAGAAACTATATGATCTTCAGACATATTAGGAAAAATACCATAAAAAGAGCCCTCAAAAAAGTTTAAGAAAAAGCCCAAGAAATTCTTTAATGATATGTCTAAGCTGCTTTATGTTACTGATGAAAATAAATTTTTACCTAGTCATTTGTATTTTGCTCTCTTAGAAATTAAGGAAAATTGGAATGGAAAAGTCATTAAATTTACCATGGATTTTACTAATTCCAGTAAACGTATTTGTTCTATAATTCATCACATCTATTCAACTCAGACCTAGTTAATTAGAGAACAAATGTCATATTTGGGGACAAAATATGACCATTTGGACAAAAAATAAGCCCAACCCTAAGCTGAAAAATTAATTCCAAGACTTGTTCAGCATTTTTACCAAAAAAATCACAGAGATTTTCAACAGTTAAAGCCATTTTGAATTGGAAACAAACCCAAAGCTTTTCTTTAAAAGTTAAGAATAGATGACCTTTTTGAAGCATTTTCCTTTATTCCCTGTATGAGAGAAATAATTTTTCTTGTTGTCATCAGGAACTCTATGCTACTAAAAACTTGTCTAGGTCTAGTGTTAACTGCTCTTGCATATTAGGGTTCAGCAGCAGGGGAAACGGTCAAGAAGAATGAATTTGTTCCAGGAGCTATAGCCATGTCCAGAGTGAATAACTGATGATTCCTAGGACAATTTATCATGTAAGATAGAGGTATCATGTTCAGTTGGAAATATCTGGAGTAATCACATTGCATTGTTTAGCATAAGCTTAATGTAAAATAGATGTAAGAGCCTTACTTCCAAGTCATGAAATTCCAGTCACCAGGCTTTGCAACAGAAGGCAAGCACGAAACTGCTTAGTTTTTTTTTCTGATATGCATCATGCCAATGTATACTTTGTGAATTACAAGTCCTAAGAGAGTTTCCTGTGTTTATGGATTTTTTTTTTTCCTGTTTGTTCTGACATAAGAGAGGAGTTAAGCTGTCACATTACAAGAGTAGAAAAAAACCCCACATGATTTACAAAAATATCCAAATAAAACAGTATGCTTATAAATCACAGCTCTTAGAAAATGTTATTCTGTACTTCAAAGACTGCTGAAACACCAAAAGAACTTTTAAAAATAACCAAATTTTTGTTTTTGTGTCAAATTGTTGTGGAACATCTGTTGTAACATCTTCTAACAATAATATTTTATATTTCTCTCATATTTCCTTCAAAGATTTTAACTCTATATCAACGATATAGATGTATGGAAGAGGGGATGATTTCTTCTATGACAGAACAAATAACAGAATGGACAACTATGTTCAACTAATAGAGAAAGAAAAAGACTATCAGATACTTCAGTGTCTCTCAATAGGACTGTCACTTCCATCTGAGAATTTAATCCTATTTACACCTTCTCTTTATCTTGCCAATTGCCTTTAAGTATCGTATTTGCCTGCTCCTAATAGCAGGAGTACACTTCCATGAAGTGAACTCATGCTATAGCTCTTTAAGCTAAATGAGTTTTCTTTTGTTATGAAGGGGAACAAAAAAGAATAATTCTAAATTTGGGCCTGGATTTACTTCTTGTCTACAAAACACCTTTAATGTATATATTTCTATGTATAATATTCCTTTGAATATCCTGTTGAGTTGATGACTCTCTGGGGTTAAATTTAGCAGTTTAGTCAAGTTCTCAGATATTTGATAAGATAGGTAGAAAGAGGTAATTAATTGGGATGACTGGCTGTGCAGGATTATCTTTTTTTTTTCTTTTGTCTATGTATGTAGGTAAACTCTTTCTTATACTTCTCACCATTGCACACAAATGAGATGACAAATACGAAGTGAAAAGCTGCAATATAGATCTGGTATGATATAATATTTCGTAGACTTGTTGAGCATAATATTGCGAGGTTTTCATCCTTGATCCCTCCTTAGCCTAATTAGTAAAGGACTAGAATATTCTTCAAGCTGATGAAGCTGGAGTTTTTTTGGTAGTACACTCTTTAAATACACAAAAAGAAGGGTGTTGATTGAATATTCCACCTTATATTTAGATTGCATTTTTAGTCTGGATATCTACAAACAAACACAGTGAAAACTTTAATATAAAAATCTTTAGCAAATATCTGTTAATGGATGAATCTGGGAAACAGGTATGAGACAAAATGGTAAGAGAAGTCATGTTCTGTGGAAGTCCTGAGTGAAAAAAAAAAACCTTGAGTGAACTGGAAGACGTGTAAGTAGGTGTGGTTTGTTGTGGGATTTTTTCATAGATTTGAAAATTTGTTAGGAGTTTTCAGCACTAAAGCCTGCCTCCATGGAAAATCAGTTTAATTTAGGGTTAAGAGTGACATGAACCTACAAATGAGGAAGCCATTCTTTGAAAAAAAAAAGAAAAAAAAGAAGATAGAACTAAAATTACAATTTAAGATCCAATTTTGTTAAACTAATGTAACTTGCCTATAAGAACTAAATCCTCACTAATTCAGTTTCCTTCTTGATTTTTTTCGTTTACAGAGTTCTTTAATAATTGTAATTTCTTACAACTTTTTAAGTACTTTTAAATTTTAAGAACATTTCCAGATATTGCCACATTTGAATCAAATATAGTTAATTTTTATCTTCATAATGAAAGCAAAAGCTCTTGTTGACTCTTTACTACTCCCTTCATAAAAGTGATTTTTCATGTATCTTTGTCCTAATATCCCATAGCAGGCCCTGGTTTGGAAAGGCAAATGGAACACAGAGGCCATCCAGCAGTTTATAAATAGACATTTAGTGCATAGTAGTGCTTGCTTTTATCTTGAATTTGTGGAATTCCCTATGCTTTCAATTGGAAAAGTTCCCTAGTGAACTTAAGCAATATTGTTTTTAAATACTGAAAGATAGTTACTATCTATACGCAGTGAAGGAGATGTTGCTGAGTGTTGTCACATTGAAAATAAAGCTGTACAAGGGGAACGTCTTGCACTCATGCATAGCATTCCCTTTTTCTATGGTGAAGGAACTGATAAAATGCAAAGCAATACTGTGCTTAGGGATTCTCAGCTGTTTCTCAATATAGACAATTTTATGATCAACTCTAAACCAGAAAAAGCCTTTAGATATCCCCCAAAAGAAACAGGTTTTTGTATGCCTCTGACCTATTGTACATCATTTCATTACTTGAGTCATTGTTCTGTCTGTAATAACTTTGTGCTCTGAATGATTCTTATCCTCCTTTAAGAACACTATCTGCACTCCTTGGATGAAGTACACAGCCTATGTCAGTTCATCTTTCAGCACTCATTTATGTATAAATGCCTTGAACTTGTCATCATTAGTGAAATGAATCCACATTCTTTGGCTTTCAACTAAAGTTTTGTTAAGGAATTTCTACCCCCCCCACGCCTTTGACAAGCTTCCTAGATAGCTGCATGCTTCTGTTATTGTCACTGTTTTTTTGTTCCTGAATTGTATTTCTTGATTTCCATGTATATAGTTAGTTTGTATCTTCTCTCACCTTTTTTTTTTCACTTAATCCAGTGTTAAGCAAAGTCAGTAGGAATCTGTGGGCATTGTACTGTGACCTTTCTAATGTCTGTAGGGTATAACTAGACTGTTGTAGCATTTTTCATTGGTATGGAGAGTTTGACAAGTTTCTTCTAAGTCTCGCTTTTCAGATTCAAGGAAAGGGATGGATAAACCTGTAGGTAGAGTTCAAAAGGCCCTCATTACGTCTTACTTCTTTTTGTATGGGTAATTTGGATGACTACAATGTATATCCAGGAAAGTAACTAAGAGCCTAAAGTTTAGAACTCTTGTTTGTATCTGTGCAGTTAATTAAAATAGACTCTAGGGAACGTGTCATGGCACAATTTATTGCCATATAACTAAATATTTTTTCTCCTAGACCTTATGCTGTCCCCAAACTGTTCTCAGATGTTGTTTGGGAGAGCACTCTTTGGCATGCTAAAACAAAACATGCCAGCAGGCTTGACAGTAATTAACCAATATGAAGTTATATATTCTATCCAGAATACCAGCTCTTAGGCAAATAAGGCAAACTGTGATAAATGAAAGACAGAGCTTTAATCAGGTAATTGTAGACAGCAGTAAAGGTCTTCTCTTAATCTTCTTAAGCCTGAACAGGCCCAGTTTTCTTGGTTTGTCCTCACATGTCATGTTTTCTGGCTTATGGGCTTATTGACCCTCACTGGATTTGCTTTAGTACATCAATATCCTTTTACTGAGGAGCTGAAAACTGGACATAGTACTCTAGATGTGGTCTCACAACTACTAAACAGATGATGAAGACATGCAATTTAGTCCATGTTTAGGTATATGTCCCATCTCAGAAGTCTCGGTTTTTAGAAACTTCATAAATCAGTGAAATTTGTTCTCCTATGAAACTTAACTTCGACAAACTTATCTCTGAAAGTTGTCATAGTCATGACATCAATTTCCTGAGAATCAGAAGGGTAATGTACTTAGATGGCTATAATGTGTTTTTTAATATCTCTGAGGCATATTTAGAAGTTGGTTTCATCTATTTTTATATTGGAAGATGGAGAAATTCCTGTCTTCCTGTTTTTAAAATGACTGAAGATCATAGAATCATTTCAGCTGGAAGACTTTAAGATCATTGAGTCCAGCCTTTATCCTAGCTCTATCAACCACTAGACCATTGCCCTAAGTGCAGCATCCACCTGTCTCTTAAACACCTCCAGGGATGGTGACTCCATCATGTCCCTGGGCAGCCCGTTCCAATGCCTGACAACCCTTTCAGTAAAGAAATTCCTCCTCATATCCAGCCTGAACCTCCCCTGGAGCAACCTGAGGCCATTTCCTCTTGTTCTATTGCTTGTCATCAGGGAGAATAGACCAATCCTGCCTTGCTACAAGTTCCTTTCAGGTAGCTGTAGACAGTGATAAGGTCTCTCATGAGCCTTCTTTTCTCCAGGCTAAACAGCCCCAGATTCCTCAGCCCTTCCTCAGATGAAACATGTCCTAAATCCTTTACTAGCTTAGTTGCCCACCTTTGTATCCTCTCCATCACTTCAACGTCCTTCTCACAGAGAGGGGCTCAAAACTGGACACAGTGTTTGAGGTACAGCCTCACCAAAGCCAAGTACAGGGAAATGATCACCTCCCTGCTGCTGCTGACCACACTGTTCCTGATACAGGCCAGGATGCCATTGGCCTTCTTGGCCACCTGGGCACACTGCTGGCTCATGTTCAGCTGCTGTCAACCAACACTGCCAGATCCCTCTCTACCTCACAGCTTTCCAGCCACTCCTCCCCAGGCCTGTAATGCTGCTGGGGGTTGTTGTGGCCCAAGTGCAGGACCCAGCACTTGGCCTTATTGAAACTCATGGCATTGGCCTTGGCCCAGCCATCCAGCCTATCTAGATCTCTCTGTAAAGCTTCCCTGCCCTCAAGCAGATGGACACTTCCACCCAGCTTGGTGTCATCTGCAAACTTACTAAAGGTGAGCTCAGTAAGTAAGATACAGAGCATCAGTTGGAATAAAGATTGTAACATCTCAGGGTCAGGTCCTGCATCGTACTTTAATTTTGTTGCTGATTTCTACCCTGTGAGATTGGAGAAATTGTCTAAATTCATTGTTTGCTTATCTAGTTGATGGACTTAAAGAGTATTTACAGTGTTGTTTAAGAAGACTGAATTAGTAAGTCTACAAATAACACTAAAGAAGCCACTTATTTATACTTTTTCCTTCAGATTTTCCAACAGTCTGAAGAAAAATTGGAGACTGCCACTTTCAGCAAATGCAAACTTCTCTGTATTCCAAGATCTGACTGTATTTCATCTTTTTCTAACAGGGACACTTTGGACAGGATTTGACCATTCTGGATTTTTATTGTGTTAGATTAGTGTGTAAATGGAAAAAAACATTCACTTTTGCACTGTGGGTTACTTAAATAATAATTGTGTATGGCTGTAGCTATTTACTCCTCTAAATTTGCCATAATACAGAACTGAGCTGTGAGTTGAGGAGTCCTGGATCCCAGTATCACATATATAGACCTTTTAAATTTGCTTTTTCAATAAATCAAACAGTAAAATGGAAAGATTTTTCACATGCCCTTCCTGTTCAGTCTATCAGCAAATAAGTATGGGTGAACTTTTCAGAAAGGCAGTCCTTTGAAGATGTTTAGAAAAGAAATGGGGAGGATGAGATCAAAGGACCCCAGAACCTGTTCTGGATAGTCAGTCAGTATTGTTCTTCACATCTGGGTCAGTTCAGAGTGTTTTTTTAGAGGCAGAAAATCTTCTCCCTAAAGGCAATGAGAGCATTTCACACACTGCATTCTCTTGAATTTATTATGTGAATACAATGCTATATTGAAGTTAATTGATAGTGAACCTAAATATATACAATCCTAGACAAAAACTATGCTAAGCTCAAGTTAAGGTCACAAGATGCAGCTATAATTTGGAGTAATAAAGATATCCAAAGGACATGAAGAACAAATACAAGAAATATAGAGCTGTGTAAGGGACCCAAAGAGAGACATTTAAGTCTCCTCCCACCCAACTCCCACACTCCATAGCAATACCATGTGGCAATAATTTGATTTTTTTCATGGCAGCCAAATATGATTAAATGTTTTTGAAGAAATGTGTTTCCTTTAGCAGTTCCATCCAGTAGACCTGAATGACCCAAAATCGGCAAAGTTTTTTTCCCATCAGTCCTCTATTGCTAAGGAACCTCATCTCCAAAAAAATAATCCCAAACTTCGACAGCATTATATTTTCAGGAAGGAAAGAAACAAAAAACGTGATCAGCAATCCAGCATGTCCATATAAAGCACTCAAAGTGAACAGCCCAGTATTTTCATGTGAGGATTACTGAACAAGAAACTTCCTTTATTTGGGACCTTCTTCACCTGCCCAGGAGGAAGACACTGTAGCATGTTATGAAGATCCGGTCTCTATGCTGGCCCATCAACTGGACCTGCCCCATGCCTGAGAGCAACTACCAAATAACCCTTTTTCTCTGCCACTACCTACCCTTCTCCTCTACCACTGCCTAGCCTATGGCTTCATCTAAGTTAGCTTAGTTTGGGGAGCTGAACTAGATGATCTCTAAAGGTCCCTTCCAAACTCCTACCATTCTGTGGTTCTATCTCAGAAGAGAAACACAGTCAGATTCTCTTCTTCATTCTGGCACAAATAAATTTGATTTTCCCTTGTTTGCAATGTAAAAGTGGCGAGGCAAGCAGAAAATCTCTGTGAAGCTCTTTTGGGCTGCCATTACCCACCTGTTTTTTCAAAGTCATGCTGGAGTCTGCGTATTTACTGTTAAAGCTACATGTGGCTTTTGTATCTGCTGTTTTGAGACAGGCTGGTGAAGAAAACCATATACAAGGGATAAATATGATCATCTTGATATCAAAGATGCAATTTTATTTGTTTAGGATGGAGGGCCTCTTCCCAGTGCAGTAAATCTTTCCCTTGATTTCTGGAAATATTTGTCATTCCAGCGTCACCCTTCAAAAACTTTAGCACTGAACTATTCTGAGGCTCAAGAAGCACCTGGATTCAGTTTAGTTCAATTATTTGGGTAGCACAGCCTCTGGATTTTTCCAAATTGATACATATGATACTAAATAATAGTACTTCTATAAAGCAAATATAAAAGAAGTTAGTGTTTCTTGCTGCATTCCCAGGCCAAATTCTCCAAGCCAGGAATTTCAGATGAGTGTTCAAACTTCTAAGAATTAAATATGTGGCATTGATTTGAATGGGAAATTGTGTTACAGCTGCAGAATTTGTTCCTATATCTGGTGGTTCTCCAGGAGCAGTAAGAGTTTTGCAATCTCATAGAAATCAAGTTACATTTCTGAACATTCTACACTTACTTCTTCATGAACTCGTCTTCAGAGAGTTTCTTCTTCTCCAATATTACCTTTTAAAATGTGCAAGCCTTTATTTTCCTCTGTGCAAACCTTTATTTTCCAGTGCTAGTCCCAGAACTACCTCCCTTCGCCAAATTGCTTTTCACAGCCCTTTGAAATATACCGTATCTTTCTAACCTTAAACAGTAGAGGGCAACCTGAGAATGATTATCCTAACTTGCAGCTGTTCGAGACGCTGTGAATCCGGTGGTTTAAAAGTTGTTACCGGTTATTGGTACTTCAAATCCGCTTTAAATAATTACAATTTTCAATATTGACTGCGGATAAGCTATGCTTGCTATATTTCTCAGTGAAAACGGAACTTTTTGTTCCAGATTGATTGACTATGAGGTCTCAATAGTGAGCCACACCATACTCAGCATTCCCATACTGTTCACCTCTATAGGCTTGAGTATCAATCCAGTATTCATTTTTGTTGTATAGTTCTTGGAATAACATACTCAGTTTAAGTGAGTTGTATAGACTTTGTTTAAGCTTAGTTGAAAATGTTGTTGTGCTATATTAAATTTAGTGGAAAAACTAAGAATGTGCTTGAGAGACAACGAGACACCAGAAGATGTGAAACGGGGGCGTGAGAGAAAAGAACCTGCATAATATGAAATACCATGAGTGCTTGGCAGCAGTGATTGTCTTGTTGCTTATAATCTGATCCAAATACTACTACAAATTTATTTGTGAAGAAACATCATTTGGATCTTGGAAATCATCTTGCTGACACTCTGTAATAGAGCTTACTTATATTCACCAGGGTTTCATGCATGTCTTTAAACAAAAGTTTGAATTTTCAAACACAAGCTACAGCAATATTTGTAAAGAACATTTGCTGCTACTATTTTCCTTGCACACCATCCTCCCAGGTTTCTCTGAGGTTTCACTGGACTCATGTTTTAATTGTACCTCTGTTTTCTCTTTCTATTGATCTTTATAAACAAAACTCCAGCTATCATCTGTATGTCAATGACTCACAGGTTTAGTCCTTCACTCAAATTAAAATTCTTTTCTAGTCATCTCAGTCCTAATGAGAATATCAAGCAAGTTCAGAATGCATGAAACAGAATTCTTAATTATCTCCTTTTGGTTTTCTTTGCTATCTTTGCATGATATAATTACTCTCCTTTCTGGGCCTGATGCCTGTAAGATTGTATTAACCCCAACCTTCTTTTCAGAACTTCTGGTCCCATCTTGGGGAAGAATCTTTCCTTTTCATCCATGTGGCAACAAAACTACCACAGCTTTGAAACATTCAATTTACATCCATTTAAGGTGATGCTGTTATGCAGAAGTTGGTCTGTAATGCATTTTACACCTTCATATTGCATAGCTTCCCCTTCTTCTGCTAACAAAACACAAACTGTCTGTGTTGAATTGCAGGGCACATTCTTGCAGTGTTTGCTGTCTTCAATGATTCTGAGCTTCTAAACACATCTCTTTTCTGCCATTGTCTCCCCTCTTCACCTCATTATAACATTTTTTTAATAAAATATTTTTATACCATTTGCTATAAATATTAGAAACAACTCAATTATTTAGTATCATTTGTTATGGTTAATGCTAATGAAAATCTGGGAGGAAGCATTGAGATTTAAACTTCACGTTTTAATCCTGAAATTTCTCTTTTTTATTTTAAAGCATGAGCAATACAACAAAGTTAATTTTGTTGAGAATTGACTTCTTCACAAAAAATCAAGGTATTCTACCCAGCTAATCTGTTCGGAATGAGGTGTTGCTGGAACATAGGCAAGAGCTGATGAAATCCTTCCATTCCTCTGCTTTGCTTCAGAGGCTGAGCCATTGGGATTTCAAGGGATCCCAGCTTAGAGACCAAATAACTTTTTTTTTTCCCATGGAGAAACTGAAATTCTGGGATTTACTCTGCCACATTATTGTGTCACATATTGAGTCTTTGCTGATTTGCATTCCCTCTCTCTGTATATTTCTGAGAACATTATAACTGTTTATGTGCACCTGTGTTTCTCTGAAAAAGCAGTTAAGAACATATGAACTTCCAACAAGCTCTAAATTAGTAGACAGTTATGCAGCCTACAAGACAGTAAAGGGAAGGAAAAAAAGTGATGAACTCACTAGATGTGTTTACTGACTTGATTAGTTTCATGACCTCAATATCATCACTCATTTTCTTTCAACCTTTACTTCTCCTTTTCTGAATGTTCATGTGTCTTTATTATTGTCTTGTAGACTGTTAGGGTTTCGGGATAAGGACAGTGTGAGATTATGTGAGTGTATTTGGGTAACTGAAAGCAAATAATGGTAATATTTGTATTCATCATTTCACAAGACAAAGAGTAAGTCTCTTTGTCATATGCAGTATGAATGTATTCCAGAGGTCTAGTTCTTAGTTTGTTTTCTTTTTATGCAGTGGTATGAAATACTGGACAGACATCACTTTTCATAAAAGTCTACTAAATGTTTGCGTTTCTTAGATGTCCTTCTTAATATAATATTGGCAAAACCTATCAACATTCTCTGAAAATATTGGCAAGGCTTCCACTGGCACAAGTGTTAAAACAATATTACTTAGACAGAAAGCAAAACTGAGTGAGGGATTAACATGAGAGATTAATTTTTTTTCTTTTATTTATTGAGGATGCAGTCACGACCACCAAGAATTTTTCTACCCACTTTAAGACTGTGTTAAAAATTATTTATTCCAGGTTTTTTTTTTTCCATAAAACTACAAAGTATTGTAGATTTTGAGTTGCAGTAAACCAGCAAAGCTGGCCTGACCACAGGTAATCTACTGTTGTGCCACTGTGTTTATTCTATCTGAGGTTCTAGCACTGTTGTCTATATTGTGCATTACTGTTATCAGTTTTTGGATGGGAAATTATTATGTAGTAGGTCCAGTTGACTTTGGTACAATTTATCTAACTTCATTCTGCCTTACCTGCTGTAAACTACAAATACAAGACTTGGTTTTACACCTATAAATCTTTTTGTACTCTATTTCTGAGCCTTATGTCTTTCTGGTGACTGCCTTGAGCTGCCCTCCACTGTGGTGGGAAGAAACACATTGCTATGTAATAACTGTTTGCAAGATCAATTTCTGCTCTGTACCACTTCCCTAGTTCCTAGTGGCAACACGGATCTGACAGGCTGCCTCTTTTCCCAGGAAACACAGTTTCTCTATCTCTTTCCTTGAATGCCCAGGAGGGCTACACTAGCTGTAGCCCTGAGAGCCGTAACCGACCATGGCAATGTTTAGTCTGTGATTCACCCTGGAGCCAAAGGTTGCTCTAACAGCACAGCTCTGCCTGCACCAAATTCTGCCCTTACCTTCTAAAATTCCTGTCTTCAGGCATAATATTTGTAATCCTGCAGTTATTAAACAGCTATTCTGAATATGTCTCATTATTCCTTAATATTATTTTTGAAAAAATAGCAAAAACATGTCCATGTTTTTACTTTCACAGGCGTTTAAGAGTGGATATTTTCAAAAAGCAAAGAATGTATCCCTATGTTAGAGAGACAAAGCGTATTGTTAAAGAGCAACTTGGATGGATGATGAATTGTACAGTTGTTCAGAATGACCGTGGTTTAGCCAGTTGAAGAAAATGTTATTTATTTTTATAAGACAGGAAAACCACAAAGATTTTTAATGAAATTCTGTGTGGAGGCTTAATTCACTTGCACCTTCTTATAAATATTTAGTTTTCTAAGAATATTACAATATAAAAATTTAATAAAATGAAATAATAGAAACAGATTGATGCCAAAACTAAGGATGAATAATCTCTTTCTGAAATTCTAGTAGTTTAGAATATATTAAAGATACTGTTTCCTTCTATATTTATAAATTCATATAGTAAAATGCTCAAATAATTTTTTCTTAACATCTACATATATTCAGGTCCTATATGCCATGTAGGTGGGCATAATGTGATCACTGACTTTTTGGTTTCTACCTGCAAAAGTGCCTTGCTCACAGCTTGGGTGGTTAGACTTCCGTGGGCTCAAAAGGTAATTCAGGTTTTATGCTTATTTAGTCTTACATCTTTTATTAGCTACTATTGTTTATATTGTTTATTGTGTGCTGTGTATTCACTTGTTCAATAGAAGCTGAGCTAACAGCATTGATTTATCACCTTGGTTCAACTCAGGCTGCAGAGAGAGGGATGACTGGTCAGTGCAGAGCAATCAATAACAACCAACCAATTTTACACAAGGCAACAAGAGTGGAAAGTGAACCATAAAGTAACCCCTTGTACCACTACCTCACAATGTCACAAATGAAGTTGGCATGTTGTAGCACAGATTTATGGTGGTAAAGAGTGTAAATATATTTGGTTTCACTTACCATGTCTTCTGTTTTGAAGCTTTTCTATAATTAAAGTTTTCAGTTTTTGTATGGATTCTGGACCATGGGTTATTAAAGTACTACAAGTATGTTGGTTTTATTTTGCCTAATGTGTCAGAAAATCTTTGTTGAAAAATTAACAAGTGAAAAGATGGGAGAGGCAATCATATATCACTAGATCTAAACCTCAGGATCTTGTAGCGCTTCCACCTACCACACTCTTGTTGGACACAGGTGTGTGCTATACACCTTGTCTGCTGCAAACACCCTTGTTTCCACAGCAGGATTCTCAGGTTGCTCATTGGAAAGAAAAGGCAATTTGCTCAGGCCAGATTCTTTATATGGATATTTAAGGGTATATAACCCTCACGTGATTGCCATCTAGTCTAGGCATACCTTCTATAACATTAACTAGTTAGTGTCCACATGTAGGTAACATCCTACCTTGACTGCCTACTGGAAGATCAGGAGTGGGCAAGACCGCAATATTTACAAAAAAATTCGGACAGTGACAGAATCACAGAATCACAGAACCTCAAGGGTTGGAAGGGACCTTGAAATATCATCTTGTCCAACCCCCCTGCCAGAGCAGGCCTTCACCAAAAACTCAAATCCATGATATAGAAGTACATCAACAGAAAACAGCCCAATGTGGCATTACTATTCTGCATGCATGAATGATTACTTATGATATCACCAGAATCTTTGGTTGTATTTCATGGAATGTGTTTGGAACTGAAAGATTTATTGGATTGGTGCATTGCTTTTTTTTTTTTAATTATTTTTAATTTTCATGTCCCTGGGGTTCTACAGGCTTCATTACTTCCAAGGCTTTTGCTGTCAATTACTAGGAATAGCTAGTGTATTGTCAGTAGGATGATTCTCTAATTAAGACTTCCATATCTCTACTGAAAATTTTCTATGTGATGTCTTAATAAAAAAAAGAAAAAAATACCCAGCTTAAGTGTCATCAGACTAAGTAAAACTGTAGGTTCTGCACTCCTTTCTCTTACTGCCAGCTAGCAGAGTGGCATCAACACTTTACTGTTTATGGTCAAAATCATGTACAAATTTGAGCAAGTGCCCAATTTGTGCATGTGTATCATCTACTTCCATTTATGTTACAGTCATTCCTCCAATTTAAACCATCTGTCTAAATAATCTCTGTTTCGTTAGAACAAAACATTGTAGATCTAACACTCACCTTGGTGGCACTAGTGTGGTCTTCACACTGATGGATATCAATGTGCCCACTTGCAAGAAAATGTGAATATTGGACAACAACTGACCTTACCCACTTCAGTGAAACCATCTTCCACTTCCCCACTTGCCTGAAGAACATGATGACCTTTCTGATGGTGACAAATTATATGGAAACAGAACTGCAGTGATTTATAATCTCCAATTTAGTGAGACAAGTTTAATAAGGAGCCAGTTCTGAGGTCTATATATATGAAACACACTAAAAGCAGGAGATGCTTAAGTCAGTTAGAGTGTCAACAAATTCTATTAGAAAGAAAATTATATTGATTTCATTGTCTATGGGTGAGGTCTTTCTACTTAATCATTTTCATAGTTTACTTGACTTTAAATCTTAACTGAATAGAGATAATTCTTTTAATTAGCAGTATTCTTACTGATCAAGTCCAGATGATGGTAATGATGATTACTTCCATTATTACTATTTACATTGATTCATTAATTTTAGCTAACTGAATTTCTTGCATTGCATTTTGAGATAAAAGCTGTAAACTTCCCACTGTACGTAACACAGGACATAATTTCAGGTTGAAGTGGCACAGTGGGCTTCTGTATTGCTCTTTGATGTCTGGAGAGATGAACTTACATTCTGACTTTGATCTCAAGTGAAAATAAGTTTGGTGAGTCTTGTTTTAGTCTCTGTTCTCCATAGGATAAGTGCTCCCACAGTTCAATACAATCGGCATTCTCTGTGTAAGAGAGGCCCTAGGCATGGGGTGTTGTGGGGTCAGTGCTCACATTTGTTGGCAAAGCTGAATGGGTATGCTTGCTTAACAGCTTGCATGATGCCTGCTTTATATTTAGCACTTCAGTACAAAATACACTCACATAATTAATGTAAAACAATGACTCCAAAGCACCTGACAGATATATATTGCTTCATCCACATAAAATATTTTATTATCTAATTTTAAATACTTTCTTATCTTCACTTGACTTTCAGGTTTTCAAATGTACATGTGAAATCTCTCCATCATATGCTCCATCTAACAGTAACCCTCTGCTAAACCCATTAAAGTGTGACAAGACCACACACCCTGCACAGTTTTACCTAAAGACAAATGCAGTGAATCGTAACAAAGTGTTTTAGCTTTGCATTTATCTATTTTTTTTTTTTCCAAACAATTCTTCATGAGTCCTGCTCTATCACAGCCCAGATTCTAAAACCAGTTATTCTTCAGTTGATCACTGAAGATGTGATATACAGCTAAGCAACAACTGCCCAGCTTTAGGAATACAGAATCTTGACTTTTTTGTGCATCTTTATAACAGCATCTAGTCTATTTTAATCCTTTTGTTAGGTGCTATTGCAGTGCATAATATTTTAAAAATATTATTGGCAAATAAAATGCTTATGTGCAATAAACTGCAGTAAAAAAAATTAAGATACCTCAAAACTCTGGCAATACAGACATTTATATACATGGAGGGGTCTTGTGTGTGCATATTTCACAGTTAATTTTGATATTTACTGTGACTCAAAGGAATTTAATGAAATGAAAGTAAAGAAGATATAAGGAAGACCAATATGCTCTTATTTATTAATAGGTCAGAATTGATCTTGACTCCAGACCGTGGTCAACTTGTATGACTTCTCTCTCCAAAAAGTCTGCAAGTCACCATTACCCTTGCAATCATTTCTATTGTTCAAAAAATGTGAAATAGTTCATCATGTGATATGAAATTAAGGCGTTAACACCCAGTGAAAACTTCGCCTTTTCCAGTGTTCTACGGAGATTCTTATGATACCATTTCCTTTTTGAAAAATTGAGTAAGTAGATAAAACTGAAGAACTTCCAGAATAAATCTAAAGGCCATCTTCTCCGGTTTCTTATTTTCAATAGTTACCTGGTAGAAGATGATTATGTAGGATAAAAAATAGAGGGCAAGGTATAGGGTGAATATGGTCAGGTAATAGCAGCTGAAGACTTAAACTAGAGGTTGCATAGGAATGGTCATGTTAATGGCTGCTTAAAGACCTGTCTTTAGTTATGTCTGAACTCATACCCCACAGCTTCACACTGTTGACTGAGCCACTTTGTGGTAGAAAATGCTGAGGATTTTTTGTAACTTTGATGACATCGTTTCTGTTGCAGTCACAGAAGGATTCAAGGAGTAGGCGTTTTGCCCTGGAGAACTACAAGGATGTTGTGAGGTCATGTAGGGAGAAAATTAGAAGGGCCAAGGCTCAACTTGAACTTAAGCTGGCCATTACTCTAAAAGAGAACAAGAAAATTTTCTAAGAATATATTAACAACAAAAGGAGGGCTAAAGGGAATCCTCACCCTTTAATGGATGAAGGAAAAGCTGGAAGTACTTAATGCCTTCTTTGCCTCAGTCTTTAAAACTAAAACCAGCTATTTTCTGAGCATCTGTCCACCAGAGTCAGAAGACAGAGATGGGGGACAGAATGAAGTCCCCTTAGTCCAAAGGAAAATGATATGTGACTTGCTGCTCCACCTCAATGCACACAAGTCAATGGGGCCAGATGTAATCCAACCGAGTGGTTTGGAAGCTCTCTTGCAGAAAAGAACCTGGGGGTATTAATCAACAGCTGGCTGAACATGAGCCAGCAGTGTGCCCAGGTGGCCCAGAAGGCCAATGACATCCTAGCTTGTATCAGAAAGTGTGACCAGTAGGACCAAGGAAGTGATTGTTCCCTTGTACTTGGCACTGGTGAGGCCACGCCTCAAATATTGTATTCAATTATGGGCCCTTCAGTACAAGAAGGACATTGAGGAGTAGGAGCATGTCCAGAGATGGGCAACAAAGCTGGTGAAGATTCTAGATAACAAGTCTTCTGAGAAGAGACTGAGGGAACCGAGGATGTTTAACCTAGAGAAGGAAGAGGCTGAGACATGATCTCTCTCTACATCTTCCTTAAAGGGAGTTGTAGTGAGGTGAGGGTCACAGAATCACACAGAAGCACAGAGTGGTAGGGATTGGAAAAGACCTCTGAAGATCACCTAGACCAACCCCCCCAGTCCTGCAGGTCCACCCAGATCAGGTCACACAGGAACGCGTCCAGGCAGGTTTTGAAAACCTCTGGAGGAGCCTCCACACCCTCCCTGTGCAACCTGTACCAGGGCTCCATCATCCCTACAGTAAAGAAGTTTTTCCTTAAGCTTAAGTGGAACTTTGTGTATTACAGCTTTTGTCCATTATCCCTAGTTCTGTCACTGGGCACTAGAGAAAAAAAAAAAGTGATGCCCTACTCTCTTGACATACATCTTTTAAATACTTATATTAATGAGATCCTCCCTTAGTCTCCTCTTCTCTAAACAGCCCCAGTACCCAGCTCCCAGCCTTTCTTCATATGGAAGATGCTCCAGTCCCCTGATCATCTTAGTGGCCCTGCACTGAACTCTCTCCAGAAGTTCTCAGTCCCTTTTGAGCTAGGGAGACCAGAACTGGACACAGGACTCCGGATGATGCCTCACCAGGGCAGAGCAGAGGGAGAGCAGAACCTCCCTCAACCTGTTGGCCAAACTTTTCTTGATGCATCCCAGGATGCCATTGGCCTTCTTGGCCACGAGGGCATATTTCTGGCTCATACTTAGTTTATTATCAACCAGGACTCTCAGGTCTCTCTCTGCAGAGTTGCTCTCCATCTGATCAATCCCCAGTCTGTAATGGTGCATGGGGTTGTTCCTCGTGAGGTGCTGAAGGCAGCACTTGCCCTTTTAAATTGTTCCCTTGTGGTGAGGTGGGAGTCAATTTCATCTCTCTAGTAATGAATGACGGTACACAAGGAAATGGGTTCAGGTTGCGCCAGGGGAGGTTTAGATTGGAGATCAGGAAAAACTTTTTCATGAGAGTATTGTTAAGCATTGAAACAGGCTGCCAGGGAGGTGATGGAATCACCATCCCTAGAGATATCCAAAAGATCCATAGATGAAGTGCTGAGGCACATGGTTTAGTTTAGTGATGGGTCTGGCAGTGTGGAGTTAGTTGTTGCACTTGATGATCTTAAAGGTCTTTTCCAACTGTAACGATTCTGTGATTCAGGTAGCACCACAACTGCTTCTCCCATAGACAGAAGCTATGCAAATGTAAATGAGTGATTTTATTAATGATAATCAATGAATTTTAACCCAAAGCTACAGTATTGTGAACAATGGTTAAAAAAATATTTTCTTGCACATAGTAAAACTGCAAACTGTCAGAAAGCAGGAAAATAAACAGCTGTGCATTATCCCTTCATCTTTCACATACAAGCAGCAGGTTAAACAAAGATAGAAATCAGAGGGATTAACTGTTGATAATAGTTTCTGTCAAATTCTTGGCAGGCAGGAACTTTTCTATTAATTGTAAAGGTCTTCTGAGGAAATCATGTTCGTTTCATAAGGAATAAGATGTGCAAGCATTCACCTTTTACACTTACTAATTAATACATATCTTTCAATTAAAAGGCTATTGATGATTAGAAACAGTTTTATTAAATTATTCTTAAAATAGGTATCATGTATATTTCCTAACACTTTATTATAGCAATGTAAATGTTTAAGTACTTTAATTAAATCTATTAAACCTTTTCAAATCATCTAGCTACCTATTAACAGTTAATTATAAAACACCCTGTGGCTTTATGTCATTGTAACTAATTTCAAAGAGTTATTCTTGTAGACCATGGAAAATATCCATCCAGGTTTAAGGGGTTTTTCTGACAGAATGGATGATCCTTTTAGAAAAACAGGAAATGTCTTTCTCTGAAGACCTGGGATCAGGAAAAGGGTCAACAAATAGTCATTAATGCAACACTTGGACTGCAACTTCTCATCTTTGCTGTGTAGACATGCTCGAGATCTCTGTACACATTAATACTGATACAGAGTCACTGCATTTTTGTACTTATTTCTGAGCAACTATATCTTTATTTGGCTGTGTAGAGAAGTTAGAGGCAGTTTGATAGATCCTTTGTCTCTCATGGGTTACTGGCTTCATGCATATCAGTGTGAGCACCCTTTTCCTCTCAGTTTTTGGGAAGTACAAGAGGTCTGTCAGACCTGAACTCTCACATCCCTGCAGTTCGATGGGGCACCAGCTGGCTGGCTTGACAAAAAGGGATGACTAGCCCATGTAAAGGTCTCTCCTGATGAGTGCAAGTAAATGCAGGAAAGTTTTACCCATATGTCAAGTCAGACACAAGCCAGTCATTTCAGGAGGCATGTAGCTGATTTAGAATCACATTACACTTTGGAATTAACAAGCTCCAATCAGAAGGTGGACATATTTGTTTATTGTACTATCACATCTATTCATCTTCTAAACCAGAACTGTCTCACCTGATGGACCATTTATATCAGTCTTGGAACTCAGAGAGAGGCGAGAACCATGGTACGAGTTAGTCCTCAATTCCTTGCTCTTTCCTGAGTGTAGATAATAGGCTTATAACAGGAAATGAGTGTGAGGTTCAGGATCAGTCAATTTATCAGTTGCATCTCTTTTAAAGCTGAACAAGTTATTTATTTTCTTTAATTTGTGAGCTTGACCATCTTTGAAATTTACCTGAATTCCTCTTGTGTCAAGGTTTTTAGCTGTGGAGTTGATATCCCACCATGTTGATGCTTTTAGAGTGTCTGAATTCATCAAGGAGGATTAGGGTTCCAGGGAAGAAAAGACTAGGAAATAGGGGAAAATATGTCAGACTGCTGGAAGGAGTCTCTGCTGGTCCTCTTTGGAAATATCTATACTGCTTTCCAATAATTTGTTTACAGTAGGAGAGATTTTGTGAAGCATAATATTTAAGGCAATTTCTCATCAGCAGTGAGTCCAGTAAGACATGGAGACATAGAAACTAGTCAAATAAACACTAAGGAATAAGCACCAGCTAGACAAAGCTGAGAGATAATGTAGAGGACAGATGATCTACTAGCTTTAGTGTTGGTCTAAACTTGCAAAAGTCATGTCACTTCCTTGCTCTGCCAAAAATTTCCTACATGAGCACATGCAAACTGCTAAAGCCAGGTATTACAAGGTGATTGCGGTTTACAACTTAACCTTAGGCAAACATAGTCTGTCTGTGAATTTTGGAAGAAATTAGGTACCTAATTGGGAACAGCTGTTGTGAACATTGCCTCCAGAATTCTTGTGCCCTACTGCTGAATGCACTTCTATACCTCTCAGAGGTGTTGTAGGAATGAAGACCTTAAACAGTAAGCTGATAGGGAAACATGTTTTGGGCACACATATCTCAAGATGAAATGATGTTCTAGGAGTGCTTATTTTTCTCCATAGACTATAATGGAAGACTACAGATGCCACACTTCCATGTCTATAA
The DNA here is from genome assembly GCF_028858725.1 of Colius striatus. NCBI lineage: Eukaryota > Metazoa > Chordata > Aves > Coliiformes > Coliidae > Colius > Colius striatus. The sequence continues at coordinate 78,736,297 of NC_084762.1, read as the reverse complement.
TACACACTTCCAAGTTAGGGCACACAAATCCTGCTATACGTAATTTAATAATTCTTAGAGATTAGTATGATGTCTCCATGACTTTACTGTCAGAAAATGAGTAGTGAATAAAACTTAGTGGTATACCCACTGAAATGATCTCTATAGAGTCCATGGACATAGCTTACAGAAGTTACACAGAAACCTGTAAGACAGTCATATTTTAATAGGGTTTCATCCCCCTTTCTTGTTGCTTGAGTAATAACCCTAAGCAAATTAAGTTGCTTGAGCAGAACAAGGCTTTTTCTGTCATGATGATCAGTCAAGTTGGATCCTTTTCACTGCTTATCTTTGCAAGCAGTTGGTGGGTAAATGTGCAGGCTGTTGCCTAACCCCATTCTTGTGTTACCTTCTGACGTTGAACTGTTCTTGTTTTCTATATGATATAGACTAAATTAAAATAAAATGCACATAGTTCACTTCATAATGAGCCTGGAAAGTTAAATTAAGATGTGAGTGCGTAGCTATTCCAGGGCTGTTATTAGAACATGTGTGTTTCCAGACTATAAAATGGTTCAAATTTAATACTCAAAAGGCCTATCTCTGATAGACCCAATTTTATTAGTTTTTTAAACTAGTTTGCAGAGTCCTCATTATCAGCCCTGGTCACAGTTCATTGAGAAGAATGTACACAAAATTTTTAGGAAAAAATTACTCATTATCTATGAAGGGGATGTGAAGAGCCAGAATGATGGAAAAAATATTATTTTAAATACAACTGTATTTCAAAATCTCTTTTGTGGATCTACATGTTTTTAAATCACCTAGTAGACATGCACTTGTCCTTTAATCATGGATAATTATACCCTACCAGGCACATGTATAGATTGTGTCTGAGTGAAAAACAGTACTTTAAACCTGCATACTTTCTGTTTCCCACTTTAATGGCTACTCACAACTTCTTAGAATAGTGAACTCATGGTTAGCTGATTGCCAGGCTTATAAATTCAGACCATATTTCAATAGTTGAGGTACGTTCTGCCTAGTCCACAGTAACAGGTTCTGCATTTCAGGTTGCCAGTATTTCCTTGGAGATGCATGAAATACAGAATATGTGGTAGCTTATCTGACACTATAAATACCTTATAGATTCATGTTTGTCAAAAAACCTATATTCAGAATGGGAAAAGATTTGATAAACAATTAGATGCTGTTTTTCCATTGAACCCAAACCACAATGAAAATTTGGCTCAATATATTAGAGCCTTAAGGTGTTTTGACTATCCCAAGAATGGTTGATCTTTCCATATTCTGTTATGAGCATTACAGTGTAATAAATATTTAGATTTGGATATCAAAGCTAAGATGCATTTGTGGTAATGGTCAAAGTGTATCAGATTTTTCTCCTTCAAATAATTAAAAATGTAGTTTGAGACAGACATTTGACCATTCACTGCTTGTTGTAAGAAATGAGCAGCCACCTGTAACACCTTAGACTTTTTTGCATTCTCACATATAAAACTGAACAGAGAGACAGTCACTTACTAAAGGATTTTGGAAACTGGTAAAAATGAAGGAAATGTAGAGAAAGGCAAGAATAAAGACCGAACTTGCTGAAATAAAAGATCCAGTTTTTCAACAATTTTATAACACCAGAGCAACATAAAACTTAGATAAATGTAGTAACCTTCAAGTATTCCACAAATAAACTTGGACGCTGCATCTGGGTTAGAAGTAAAATATCCAAGTCCTGATCATTTCAACTAATTTTTGACCTTTTACAAAGTAAGTATTCCTGCTGCTGCACAAAAAAGGGAAAAAAATGTACTTTATACTAAGATTCGGAACATATTTACAAAAAAATTAAGTCTTTGAGGGATAAGCAGTTATGAGAGAATTCATTATATTTTCTTTTCCCTTGTAAATCTCTGTGGTCAGAGAGGATCTCTGTAGGAACCAGAGGAATTTTACAAAAAACAGACACCTCTATTTCCCTGATGTCCCACTCTTCATTATGCCAAAAGGTTTTAAAAATATGTATATGGTCTTTGCTTAAAATAACACTCTGTTTATTTCACACTGACAAAAATGTGCTGTTTTCTCCTCTAAAAAGTCTAATGAAATCTGTAAATTGCCCTCAGTAGAAAGATATGTAGTAATTTGCTCAGAAGAAATATTGTGCAATTTTCCTTTTACTTTCTTCCTCCTGCCTTTTCTTTCTCCCAGTCTCTTTCAGAAAGACCTTCACATAAGCTTAATTAAGAAATACCTATGCATCAGTAGAGGTAAGAGGCAGTGTTTCTACTGACAGTGGTATTGATATATTGTACTATCAGTGTATTTTGGCTAATGATCTAAAACACATTACAGCTGTAAACCTTCAGATCTGGACACTTGCCACACTATAGTAACATCATATACATATATACACAAAATACATGTACACACACGTGCACATATATGCATATATTCCTATTTATATGCACACTGAAATGAGGGTCAAGGCTCGTGCATTCTATAAGGTCTTTTTATAGATCATAAATCAATTTATTATGAGTGTTTCTGCTTCATGGTTATGAAATGTAGCCAGAATTTTTTTTAATGTTATGTGATATGATGTTAGCCAAACATGAAAAAGCATTAAAAGAATGTTCAACCAGGGGAGATTTAATGAACACCAAACAAGAAGTGCTTTCATAAATCTACTTGCATGTGTTAGGATGAAGGCAAAAAATCTGGTCATATGTAACAAGATAATATTTTGTACATGTAAACATGGCAGAGCTTCTTTTTTAAATGATGATATTAAGGGACACAAGTAAACAGTACAAAAAATAAATGTATCCCTGTGATAATGAATGTAACCACAGTGAGCTAGAAGCACTCATGAGATAATGCTTGCATGCTGGCCTCTATCATAAATATAAAGTACATGTTTCAGTGTGTTGGAAAGGGAAGGGTTAGTGTAGGCTCTGCAGTGAGCAGAGAGAGATGAAGAGCAGTAGCAGTGAGGTGCCAAGTGTGAGCATAACAAGCCACTCTTTCCTGAAGTGACAAAATCATTTGTCTCAAAACAGAGACCATGATAGATAAGCACTTTAAATGTTCAATAAGTTAAAAAAGAAATTTAAAGAACTGATTTCCTCAAGTGTGCTAGTAATTCAGGCAGTAAAATCTGGAGCTTCTTACTCCTAAACTTAAGTTTAAACTCCTCAAAATAATACGGAAAACACCTGGAACTGATGAGTTTATACTCAAAGTGACCCTATAACTCAGGTTATTAAGTTTAAAATTGGGATGAATATAAGACTGTCATCAGAGGAGCAGAGACACAACTGGGAAAGCTAAAGCCTTGTTGGGGTTATAATCTGAAAGGGAGGACAAGAACGACAAGAAGGGCTTCCTCAAATATGTTGTACCAACTAGGAACTCATGAAAGCGTAGGGTCTGATTGAGCTGTGAAGGTTGAGGGCAGCCTTGGCTGCAGAGACCAGGAGATGGTGGAGTTCAGGATGTTGTGCAGTAGGAAGAGAATACCAAGCAGGATCATAACTCCAGGCTTTAGCAGGGCCAACTTTGCCCTTTACAAGCAATTGCTAGGGGACATCCCATGGGTACTGGAAGGTAAAGGGGCCCAAGATAGTTGGTCTGTGTTCAAGGATCACTTTTTCCAAGCTCAAGATCAGAGCATCCCAGTGGGTAGGAAAATGAGAAAGGGAGTCAGGAGACTTGCATGGTTAAACAGGGAACTGTTGGGCAAATTCAAGTGGAAGAAGAGAGTCTATAGATCATGGAAGAAAGGGATGGCCATTTGGGATGAATATAAGACTGTTGTCACAGGATGTAGGGAGGCAACTAGGAAAGCTAAAGCTTCATTGGCATTGGCATTGAAAGGGAGGTCAAGGACAACAAGAAGGGCTTCTTCAAATACATTGCAGATAAAACTAACACTGCAGGCCCTGTAGGCCCACTGTTGAATGAGGCTGGTGTCCCGGTGACAGGGATACAGAGAAGGCAGAGTTATGGAATGCCTTCTTTGCCTCTGTCTATACTGCTGGAGACTGTCCTCAGGAGCCCCAGACGCCAGGGGAAGTCAGGTTAAAGGAGGATTTTTGTTTGGTTGATGAGGACTGGGTTCAGGATCAGCTGAGCAGTCTGGATGTACATAAATCCATGGACCCCCATGGGATGGACCCACAGGTGCTGAGGGAGCTGGCAGTAGTCATTGCTAAACCATTCCCCATCATCTTCAGTAAGTCATGGAGAACAGGAGAAGTGTCTGAGGACTGTAGGAAAGCAAATGTCACTCCAGCCTTCAGAAAGGGTAAGAAGGAGGAGCCGGGTAACCACAGACTGGTCAGACTCACCTCCATCCCTGGAAAAATAAGATCTCCACTCAGTCTCTTCTTCTCTAGACTAAACAGCTCCATTTCCCACAGCCTTTCCTTGTATGAAAGATGTTCCAGTTCCCTGGTCATCTTGGTGGCCCTGCGCTGGACTCTCTCCAGAAATTCTCCGTCCCTCTTGACCTGAGGAGCCCAGAGTTGGACACAGTACTCCAGATGAGGCCTCACCAGGGTAGAGGGCTAGAAGAACCTCCCTCGACTTCCCAGATGCAGGACACTGCACTTGTCCTTCTTGAACCTCATAGGATTCTCTCTGCCCAACTCTCAAGCCGGCTGAGATCCTCTGAATGTCAGCACAGCCTTCTGAGGAATCAGTCAGTCCTCCCAGTTTGGTGTCATCAGCCAACTTGCTGAGGGTACACTCTGTCCCCTCATCCAGATCGTTGATGAAGATGTTGAATAAGACTGGCCCCAGAATTGATCCCTATGGAACTCCACTGGCCACAGGCCTCCAACTCAACTCTGTGTCATTGATCACCACCCTCTGGGCTCTGTCATTCAGCCAGCTCTTGATTCACCTCACTGTCCTCTCATCCAAGCCACACTCCTGAGCTTTCTGATGAGGATGTTGTGGGAGACAGTGTTAAAATCCTTGTTGAAGTCAGGATAGGTGGCATCCGCTGCTCTCCCCTCATCTAGGCAGCCGGTTATGCACTCATAGAAGGCTATCAGGTTAGTCAAACAAGATTTCCCCTTGGTGAAGCCATGTTGACTCCCCTTGATAACTATCTTTTCCTTCATAAGTTTAATGACAACATTCAGGATGAGTTGTTCCATCACTTTTCCAGGGATGGAGGTGAGGCTGACCGGCTCTTAGTTTCCTGGGTAGTCCTTCCTGCCCTTTGAAGACTGGTGTGACATTGGCCTTTCTCCAGTCCTCAGGCACCTCACCTGTCCTTCATGATTTTTTAAAAATGATGGAGAGAGGCTTAGCAATCATATCAGCCAGCTCTCTCGGCACTCTAGGATGCATCCCATCAGGATCCATTGACTTATGAGCCTTAAGCTTGGCCAACAAGTCTTTAATCTCTTCCTCTTCCACCCAGGGCAAGTCTTCTGCTGTCCAGGCCATCCTGTTATCCTTGCTGGACTGGGCTTCCCGAGAGCCAGCCTTAACCATAAAGACTGAAGCAAAGAAGGCATTCAGTACTTCGACCTACTCTGCATCCTCAGTCACCAGGGCACCCTCAGCATTTAGCAACGAGCCCACATTACCCCTCACCATCCTTCTGCTGCTGATGTACTTGAAAAATGCCTTATTGCTGTCCTTAACATCCCTGGCTAAATTTAATTCTAGAAGGGCTCTAGCCTTCCTAGTTGCACCCCTGCATGCCCTGGCAATGTTCCTATACTCTTCCCAAGAAGCCAGCCCCTGTTTCCACCTTTCATAGATGGCTGCTTTCTGCCTGAGTTGTCCCAGCAGATTCTTGCTCATCCATGGAGGCCTCCTACCTCCTTTTCCTCCTTTCTTGCTCATTGGGACACACTGATCCTGGGTTTTGAGGAAGTGGTGCTTGAAGATTGACCAGCTCTCATTGGCACTTCTACCTTCTAGAATCATATCCCATGAGATCCATCCAAGTAGATCTTTGGAGAGGCCAAAGTCGACTCGCCTGAAATCCGGGGTCACGGTCATGGTCCGACTTTGTGTTCTGCCCCTTACACAGGATCTTGAACTCTACAATCTCATGGTCACCACAGCCGAGGTTGCCTCCAACCTTCACATCCCCAACCAGGCCCTCTCTATTCATCAGTACCAGGTCCAGCAGCACATGTCTCCTTGTTGGTTCCTCGATCATCTGCGAGAGGAAGTTGTCATCAACAATCTGTAGGAACCTCCTGGACTGCGTGTGCTTGGCTGTGTGGCTATCCCAGCAAATATCAGGGTGGTTGAAGTTCCCCCTGAGGACCAAGGGATTGTGATTGTGAGGCAGCTCCCAGCTGTTCGTAGAGGAGACTGAGGGGTGACATCATTCATCTTTACAAATATGTAAAGGGTGAGTGTTAGGAGGATGGAGCCAGACTGTTCTCAATGATGGCCAATGATAGGACAAGGAGCAATGGGTACAAGCTGGAACATAAGAGGTTCCAAAGAAACACAAGGAAGAATTTCTTCACTGTGAGGTTGATGGAACACTGGAACTGGATGCCCAGATGGGTTATTGAGTCTCCTTCTCTGGAGACATTCAAAACCCACCTAGATGAGTTCCTGTGTGACCTATTCTAGGTGGTCCTGCTCTGGCAAGGGGTTTGGACTAGATGGTCTTTCGAGGTCCCTTCCAACCCTTAAGATTCTGTGGTTCTGTGATTTTTTCAGATGAACTGATCACTGCTCTTTTTTCCTTACATGTATGTCTGAAGATGGACATGCAAAAATGGACTACAAACTTCTGATTCATCTCTTCTTTACTTTTACCATTTTTTTCATTGAGATAATATTTATCAGCTTTCACAGAAAAGTTTCTAATGGGTGGAAAGCAGATTAAAGTACCTTTTTAGTGAGCACAGTAGATACAAAGTAGAAAATACTGAATGAGACCTTGAAAGCTCTTGAAGAACAATCTAAACAAAACAGGGGCGAATAGTTGTAGTACATTTTCTGGAGATTCTTTTTCACGGTAAGAAATTTGAATAGCTGCTGAAATCTATTTATTTTACTGGCAGTTATGGCTTGAAAGAAAAATTTTAAAAGTAATAAAAAATAGCAAGTTTATTTGGAGACAACAGGAAGTGGAAGAACATGATACTTAAGAGGAAATGATTAACTGTCTTTAGATCAGTGTTCTCTCTTGCTTATTGAATGCGAGCATACACTCTGTAACTTGCAGAAAGATCTTTCTGCTTCTTATTTACCTCTTGCAATAAGTGTAGTCAGCTCATGTGCCTGCTGTTATAGTGAAGAGGAACAGGAAAAGTAACAGGACAGGGGAGTATACCTGGGTACTAAGATATGTTAGAGTCGTCATTGCTTTAGTTCATCCTAGTTACAATCCTACTTTTTCAAGACATAATGGTGAATTCTGGAAATGCTCATATGGGAGGACATCTTACCGACCAAGTAAAGATATTGAAGAAAAGGGGAAGGAACACCCATGAGAGCTTTTGTAAGTACATGGAAAGATTAGGTCCAGAAAATGAGTTATTATAAAAACTAGAAGTTTGGGAATGTTTGACTGACTTGGATTATGCAGACTATATTTTGCCTATATGATTTATAATGTTTAAGCTAAAGAAAGAGTTAAATAAATCATAGTTGTTCAGTGATTGAGCATCTACTGATCACACTAGCTTAAAACCACAGATTTCAGGATAAACGTGCATAATATGCCTTATTTACGGTCAGAAGACTAAGGACCAACAATTTAAAACTTAATTCTCACCTAAGGAGTAGTTGCAAAATTCCTTTTAAGAGGCACTTTCAGGTTTAGAAGGGAGAAATTCCCTTTTAGTAAGTGTGTTTATGTCAAAGTCCTCCTAGCTTCCTTTCCCAGTTCTCAAGATAGATCTGGCTGCAGAGAAAATGAAAGGATCGTTCTGTAAAAAGTTACTCATGAGTTTTTGTGTTTTAAAGATATATCCTTAATGGACAGTGACAGATTTTTGCGGTTGTATGAGGTAGAAACATGATTCATTTACTAAGAAGACCTTGTGATGAGTTTGGTCAACATTTCTTCAAGTCATAGACCTTCCAGTGTTCTAGGTGAAGTTCTGCTTCCATAGATTTTTAAAAGAATCATATTTACCATAGCAAAATAGAAGAGCGTACAAATAGTTTGCACTTTGTCCCTTCTGGCTCTAGAAAAGAAGTATTAGAAATGAGTAAAAATACACTCCCTGTCTCCTCAACTTCCGTGTTCAAGGCTCCTATCTACATTCTCACACATGTTATCAATCACTCCACATCCATCTTAATAGAGTCAAACTTCACTCTCCTGCCTTTCAGCACCATGCATACTCTACATATTCCTGTAGGTCATCAACTTTCCTGACTATCTTGAAGCTTAAAATGTTCAGCTGAAATACACTTAATCAAGCAATAGCCCTAACAACCAAAAACAGGCACAATCTGTTAATATGTTTCCCTTTTTAGTAGAAAACCATAAATGATGTCAGGGTTGTACAGGGTTGGACATATTTCTTTAAACAATTAAGTAGAACTGATACCTTCCTAGGTCCAGCAGAGCTTTCTAGTAGTAGTTTTTTTGACTCTTTCTTCAATATGTACAGTGTGATGTAATGCTGTGCCTGAGACGTTTTGGAAACTCTAGGCCTCTTGTGTAAACTGGTAATCTTTTAATTGCACTGTTCACATGACATTATGATGTGACTGATGCCATGCTTGAAAGGCAAATATTTTTCAAAAGAGGTTTGAGAGAGGGTAAAGAATTTTTTTAATTGTGAGTTACCATCATAATACCCTCATAATCCCGTGAGTATTCACTGCTGTTCAGGCTACAAGAGGAAGTGCATGTTCTACCACACTCATTTGGTGTTGTTCAGATGATCTAGTGTCATACAGACTTGGGTTTGTATGAGTGAATCCCCCTTTGAACAAATAGCATCAGATGTACTGGCACCAGCTTGATCCCAAGATCTTACTTGCTGTAATCTTCAGATTGTACTTGCCTTGAAAATAAAACCTAATATCCAGAACAAATTCTTTGCTTTATAAAAGCATCAGCTATCTGTTCACACCTTCCATGGGCTGTTTGGGCCACCCAGATGAAGTAGTCGCAAATCAAAATGGAACTCCCGTCATGCTGTTAAACACTCCCCTAAGATAAGAGCAACAGGCCTGTAACATCAATTATCTCACCAGTAAGAGACAGCAATGAGGTTTCACAGTATCTTGTTCTTTTGACAGTTTGTGCTAAAATAAACCAGGTTACAGCACAAATAAATGAATATGTTAAAAAATAGTCTCATCTATGTGGCTGTTGTGCACAAAAGCATTGTGTATGTGGCTATAGCAGACTCAAACTGAACTGAGTCTAAGACTGATTAATGACAGAGCAAATACATTTAGCTTTGGTAGTGGGCTTCTACTTATATAGTAGAGAAAATCACAGAGTCACTGTTGGGGAGAATTAGGCTAGACATGAATTTATTTTATATTTCCAGGACTGCTTGTTGAAAATACCTCTACTCTTTCCCCATGAATTAAAAATACTTCCCCCAGTCTTTTTCTTTGGAATTTTGTATGTTAAATCAATTAGTTTTATTTACTTGAGAGCCAGACAGGAATGTAAAGACCTTAAATGGATGCGGTTATTAGCACAATTTACCCATCCTTTCATTAGGCCAAAGATGCCACTCATGAGTCTCTAATACACCTGAAAAATCTTTCCTGCATCAACTCTGAGAAAGGAAATGTTTAGCCCTTCTACCTGCCACCTTTCTTGCTATGCATCACAAGCAATATTCCAGAACTCAGTATGAGTCTCAGCGAGGGACATAAATTGCAGTGATCTTAACTTATTTTTCTCAGATCAATAAGCTGGATATTGGCAAAGATTTCATAAGGCTGCTGTGAACAACCATCCTTCTTTATTTAAAAGCATTTGGAGACAGAAAGTACACTGAAGTGAGGGAATATTCTATAGATGTGCCTTTTTTTTCTTTTTTGTTTTTTTACCATCATGTATACTGCATATGTTGTCATATGGACTGAGAACAGAGCAAATTTCAGATTATTTGGGCAGTAATGTACTTAAATTCATTGATTTGTTTATGTCTTTATACCTACAGCGGTATTAATGGTATTTCTTGTTTCTTGTGAAAATCAGCCAAGAAATGCGGAGGTATTACTACTTTTTTACTGTGTTTTATAGTCTTCCTTTCAGTAGCAGCATGACTATCCAGTAGTCATTGAAGTATCCAACAATATCCTGTGCATGCAGCAGGAGCAGTCATAGTTAATATTGGGTATGAAAGAAGTAATACATTCACCAATATTGCAAGAAAAAGAAAGAGACTAATCATTTCCTTTCTGCTTTTTTACAAATGAACAAAAAGTCTCAATGAAGAAAGGTTAGAAAATTAGTATTGCATATTCTCTTTTACTTTTATTCAACAAAAATAAGGTTCCTTTAAATGAAGCAAAAATAATTTATAGCTTTTCTCATCATGTCGAAAAACCAGAAAAGAGTGGTTTTGATGTGTCTAAGGTTCAGAAAACAGTAAGCAAATAAAAAGAAACTGTATATTTTTCATTAGAGGAAGGATTCCTGACTGGCAATTTTTTGAATTCTCAAAATTGCTAGTGATGCCTGACAATAGTAATTGACACTAAAGCATTCCTTTTGGGTGCAATCTGAAGAATTTATTATACATGACCTAATGCCTAAATTGCAAGGTTCTGTCATACCTGCCATAGTTTACTTCTATCTTCTATCTGTTCCTCACATTTTCTTCTATAATGTCTGAAAGATTTTCATCTCGAATAATTATTTGTTGCCAGTTTTAATTGTGACTGTTAAGTGACAAATTTGTTCTGTCTCTGACTTCCTTCATGATCTTTTCTAACTGGCATGATTCCCCTTTCTACCCCTTTGTAGCACCAGCAATACTTCTTTTAAAAGAAGACATCTTGACACTGCAGGTCTGGCTAGTGGCCTGCTGCACAGAGTGATTTTTACCATGCATGTTCAAAGTCTCAGCAATCTGCATGGCCTCCTATGTCACAGACTGGTGTTCCCAGGCATGATGGTAAGAATCATACATAAAGAACGACCTTCTGTAGCTTTTATTAAATAGTATGATAGCAACATTATCTCTTTTTTTCCCCCTACTTTTCTTTCCTTCCCTTCCCTAGGGAGGATTTAATAAACTTCCTATCAGTGTTTCTAAGTCTACATAACACCAGACAGCCGTGTGGCTCTCCACTTTCAATGTGATTTTGAAGGCAGGCTCTGGAAAGTTGATAACATATTTCATGACCTTCGTGTCTGGAAGCAGTTTCCCCTGATTGAAGTCATATAAGTTCAGCTAAGTTGGAGTGTGTTGTAAATATTTATCTGACAGTCTGACATATAAAGTTGTTCTGAAATTACAAAGTACATTCCTGTCTTTCATGTATTATTACCACTTTTTTTCAATACACTTGTGAGTGATATTATTTAGAGAACCTTCTATAAGTGACTTATCATTGCTTGTTAAAGTTCTCACACTCTGTTGTACGGTCATTTTTTTAGGATGGTAGCTCTTGAGTTGTATTACTTCCCTATCTTTTAAAACATAAATGTAAGATTATTTCAGAAGTGCAACAAGAATTTATGCAATGAGGTAAGCATGGTTGGCACATTTCATTTTAAAACCTAGTTTTGTGGCACTTATTTCCACGAAGGGCTCCAGATGCTTTCTATTGCTGGCAAATCTATGGTGTTGACAACTTCTCTAATCATTAGGTCGTTTGTCATTACCTATCAAATAATTATATATCAAGTAATGCTTCTGGGTAGAAATTCTTTCCCAGAGACAGAATTAATTCAGCTTAAACTTCTCCTGCATATCCTTGTTGTTTTCATTTATAGTCTAAAATTAATTTTATGCTGTACAAGGTGCTGTGTCTGAAATGTACTCTTTTTTTTTACAGAGATATAAGACAGGTTCAATAAAGTCAGTACTAGGATGAATTGTGTGCTGCTGCTGAGCTCTCAACTGGAGTCTTTTCAAGTTCAAACAAAGCTCTAAGTGTATTTTGCAAAACTTTAGTGTGCTTCAGTGTGAGTCGCTTCTCTGAGTTTGTGAGTAGCTTTCATGGGAAGAAGGAGGAAGGGAACTGAGGTGACAAGTCAGCTAATTTCAGCAAGCATTTCTCATTTGTACCTCTTTCAGCTGAAACAACCATTGATGGGTTGAAATAGCTGCAGTACAGCTTCCCTGACACTATATTTTCCAAGGCCGGAAGCCATTATAGTCTGTCAAACTCCACATTTCAAAGACTGTCACTGGCTACTATTAGGATGCAGTTAGAGACTGTGGATGTGCAGTTTCTCTGAGCCTGGTAACTGGAGATAGTTTACCTTTGTAATAATTAATGTCAGGAGCAAACCTCTGGATTATATATACATAGACACACACAAAAAATGTTGACTCATAATCATGGGTTAATTTTTGTTCTAGTTTTGGTGTTGTTTCCTATTAAATGTTGATTTATTAAAATAATTATGTAAATGACATAAAAGCCTGTAATTACTCTCTGAAGCCTGCCTCTGACTGAATTAGAAACATTACTTCTCCTTCAATCCTGAATGACAGCAAAATAAAAACTATTCAGGAAACATTAGGAGAAACTTTTAACATGTAAAATACCTATCACTTATTTAAAAGTATTAAATTTAGCTATTAATGTAGATGAACACTAAAGAAACAAGATATACAAGGAAAAATTTCTTGATTAATTCCAACCTAACAATGATTTTGTGTAGCTAGAGAACAAATTCTCACATTTCAAGTTAAAAACTAATTTAAATGTGGTCAGATAGCTCTAAGACTTATATTTCCAAAGAAAACAAACTAACTGTTTTATGGTACCTCTGTTTGCAGAAAAATGAGAGCTTTCCTTTGCTTTTTGGCTGAGAAGGGACTGAATAGCTGCAGAAATAAATTAGTTTGTTACCAACTATTTGGATCAAACAAGGAGAAAACTGCTTTCTGCAGATCATGATGGTTGGGCAGACTGATAACTGGTCCCAAAATCTATAGATACCATGAAAACAATGTGAGGGAAGAGGGAAAATTAAATTCTTTCCATGTTCTGTTTAGCAACTGCAAAATAGGCACTTCTGAGATAGTATCATGATATTAAATATTCTAGACTCATTTATCAGTGTTACCTGATGTTCTATGCTCTATATTGCAGGACTTTGTTATTCTGTATTCTTAGGGATGCAAAAAAACCCTTCAGAAAACCACCTGCTGATACATAAGTAAGTAGTTCAGTTTTGATCATTTAAGAGTGATTGCGTTTGAGAGGATGCAATCTGATTGTCTACCTAGTTGACTGCAGTCTTTTGGGAAATTTACAAGAAAATCATGTTTTGATTAAAAATATATATATTCTTCTAACTATTTATGCATTTAGTTTCTAAAATTTAAATGAAAATTGCTGCTTTTCCAACATTAATGCAAATTATGTCATTTTTTTGCATCTTGGATTCTAGTTCAATAAAGCACTCAAGTTTTCATGGGAATGTGTTCTCAGGAATATAACTGCTGAAAACCTTAAACTCTTAAACAGGAAATAATATGTGTCATGAGCTGTTGCTATAGCTTTATAAAAAGTTGTGTGTTATCAGGGTGGTAACTCATCCATGTCTGATTCTGCAAAGGAGATCCCATTAGTGACATGGCTCTCCATACAGGTTTTTTGTGTTTCTATAAGATAAAGAATACTTGATACATATATTTGCATTGGAAGAAACTGTGTATGTGCATGAGGAGCAGACTACCATTTGATCCAACCAAGGACAAACTACCAGTATGACCCAACTAAATATGTAGTCTCATATGAATAAGAATTGAATATTTACCCTCTAACTCATATCATAAAGGTATTCAACATCATATTGATCCAGTATATTGTGATAGTTTCTCTTTTCAGGACGTTATTGTTCAATGATATGAATTTAATCACATTAAGAAGACCACAAATGGAATGATTTGTATTGACCTTATACCCAACAGAGACATGATATAGTTAAGGATACGTGTAAGGAAGATTTCTCAGGAAATAGTGAACTGTTGAAACTGAAGATTTAAAATTCAGAGCTTGCTGTTCTGTTCTTGGCTCTGTCACAGTGTTGATATGGGATGTTTGACCAGTCACTAAACCACCCTATGCTTTCACTGCACCTTCTGTTACCAAGTTAGAGTGAGGTTTTATTTTCTTTCTTACTCTGTTTATAAAGCATTTTGCAACTCTCAAAAGGGAAAATGAGCATTACAAGTTTAAAGTTATAAGATTGTTGCCATATATATGTAATTCAACCCACTTATCTAAAGCAATGAAAAGCCTTATAAGCATAGTACTATATCTTTTTAGCTGAGCTATTCCATACCATATGACAGAGAGAGTATGCTTGTTGTTGCGGTTTGTATCTATTTCACTGAAAATATCTGATGCTGGTTTTCTGTAAAAAGCAGATTATGGACAAGATAGAGCCAGTTTCATCCAAATGATTAATTTCTATGTTCCAAAACTAAGCTTTTCATACAGTGGTGGGGAAGCGTAATGCAATAGATGGCTTTCTTTACTGTTGTTAAGTCACTGCTACAGTATTATTTCAATTTAATCACTTTTACAGAAGTGTAACAGAAGGTATTTCCAATAAATATACACTTTGCTTGCACTGGGACATATTTACACTACTATGAAATAATTTTATTTACTTCAAGTAGTCATTGAAGTACAAATATTTTTGCTAGACAGAGTAAGATTCGTGTGTGAGTCATTACAGGAAGAGTGATTTAAAACAGCTTTTTTTCCATCACCTGGGTCTCTGCACTTTGGTGCTAAGATTTCAACCCTTTGGAATCGCCTTGAGCCTTCTAGATCATTCTCCTTGAAAATTAGATGTTTCACTGGTTTATATGAGTATTCTACTCTTTAAAGCAAAACTTTGTAAGTTTTACATCTGCTTGTCTTTTTGTTAAACAATTGTACTGTTAAAACTGAAGCTATGGACAACACTAGGGTATCAGTTGAATGTTTAAGAAAGCAAGCAAGTTCATGTTTTATCTAGATTTCACATATGATAAATGCTTGAATATTCATTTCTCTATTTCAAGAGAGTTTGAGTTCTTGTAACTCACAAACATAGAGAAATACATCTTTTCTTACCATGTGCTTCTCCTACATTGCCTTTTGCTACCCCTTCTTTTACTTTGGCACTAGGCATCAGGATCTCCTGGTTAAATGCTCTTGCCATACATCAGTGGTTGTAATGTCCTCCGTTAGTGTTGCATTCACACAAAATTGCCTTATTCTTAAAAAGAAAATAACAACAAAAGTAGAAACAGACTCAATAATTTACTAAAGGTAATTGTTGAAATATCTTTACATTACTAACAGAAGAGGTCAAATCTCACCTCAGAGATTATGCTGTCGTTTTTAAATGTGTGACCTCATCTAGTAGTTCTTTATTTCAGTAGCATTCTTCTAAACTACACAGGCTCTGTTTGACCTGAGCAAACTTCTTTCATCTGGAATAACAAACACAGTCAGCATTAAATACAGCAATATGTTCACTAGAAAAAATGATATTGCTCTTATTACTTTGTTTCTTTTTTATATTCTAAGCTACTTATTACTCCTTTTCAATACACACATCCTGATATGAAATGTTCTTCATGATGATTTAATAAAACCAAATTAACATCTTCAAGATTTTATGTAAATTCACTGACTGATATTTCTTTCATGTCTCTGGTCCTCAGGATAGAGTAGTAATCAGTTAAGAAAGACTGTATGGTGCTCTTCGGTTCTTTTAACCCTTTCAAGACATATTCCACCTTAAAATGAATAGCCTTATAACAGTTTGAAATGTCGGAGATCTAAGATTTGTAGCAATGTAGGTGGGGACTCAACTTCAACAGAAGAAAACAATCTATCTTCCCCCTGTACTTTCTGAGAACCCTTTCCTGCTGGATCTTGGCAACATTAAAGACATCCATCACTACTAACTATGCTTGTCTTGAAACAACACACTGATGTACCTATTATAGAAGGCTTGATTTAAACATTTCCACTCCATCTCCGCACGTGATCTCCATACATGGACTCACATATGTAATCCCAGAGATGCACTTTGTAATCTGATTAGTGCTGTAAACTGATGGAGGTGGACAGGGCTGTATGTCTCTCTGTGAGCATCTCAAGAGGGCTGGCCTGAGCAGGTTTTGCCAGATACAAGGAATGCTGCTGTGAACTTCACAATTATTACTTTAAAAAATTACAGGCTCTGGCTGTCACCCAAAATATAGCAATTTACCTCTGATGACTGATGTTCTGGTAGCAAACTGTGCATACCCTATTTTGATTTACTATGATTATGGTATGTGCCCTCCAACTTTTCTTTCCTTGTTTTTGAGGAGATTACAGGCGTGCTTCTTCCTAAATCCCAAAAGTGCAGCTGTGAGCAGGAGAGACATATGCATGTGATTAATCAGTGGATGATGAGAAATCAGTGCCCCATTTTCATTATTTTGTGGTGACCAAAATTTCCTAGCTATTCATGCATAAAGTGGGTTTTAGTCTGTAGAAAATTCAACATTGGGATAGCAATGGGGATAGCTAAGTGCGGATGAGATTTTTCAGGAGATTTTGTAGAAAATAGTCTTCTTTTTACAGCAAATGAGAACTGGGGCTATCCTTTATAGCTGTAGAGGGCTGTGGGATCAAACTTTGTTACTATGTCTGGTTCTATACATTTCGCCAAAAATAACTTTGAAGGCTAAAAGAATTAAAATGTTAACTTACTGAGAGAAAGAAAAATAATCTGCTGTTTCTACAAACAGCCTTTCACTGTCTCTCTGCAGCTGCCTCAGCAATACTCAGTAGGATAAGAAATAGGTTTTCATTGCTATTAAAGACCACATGAAAATATATGGAGGAGTCTCCTCTGAAATAGAAGGCTGATTCATTTTATTTTGTTTTACAAAGAGAGATGAATTATGCATTACTGCACAGCTTCTGAAGGATTTAATGGCACTCCTTACAGATATTTAGAATTATCTGAGAAACATATGAGATGCGTAAAGAACTTTTTTCTTTTGAAATATTTACAGCTGGGAAAGAAGATTTAAGTCTTAAATGTTGAGGTACTTCTTATCTATTGAAATATAATGATCCATGCATTTTAGTGCTACTGTGTTAGTGATATTTGAGCAAGAATAAAAATATGGGTTTCTTCTTTGTGTGAGATGCATACTATTTATTCGTATTTGTGTTTGCTTTTAGAGGTATGAATGAATGGGACTTGGAATCTGACATGAATTGAGGAAGATATATAGCACAAGCTAAACCTGAAATTAGCAGTGCTTCTCATTTCTGTCTACTGTTTCTCTCCTATAAGAGAGATAGGTAATGGTTTGATGAAATGCATGGACATGAGTAACCTGTTTTCAGATGGAGAGCAATGAGATAACTGGAATTTAGCAAATATTACTTCAAATTGTTTTTGTGGTTTACTTTTTTAAAGTTCAACTATCTTACTGAAATAAATATATGATACACTGTGACACTCCATCTGTGAATCTGTCTGTGTATGTAGTCTTTCCCAGGACCTACTTGAGAGAAGATTTTTTTAATGTCAAGGAATTCTTTCTCATTACATAGCTTTAAATATTGGAAATATATTCACCAAATGGCCATATGTCATGACATCTCATCGTTACTATCTAACAGATGGTTTAGTGAAAATCTGGCTCTTTGCTTTCCGTAAAATCAAGTTATAAGTAACAGCTAAGGAAAACTGTGTCTGGAGAGGTCTCAGGAGTGTATGCTTTTCTAATTAGATTGATGCTTAGGTAAATTTAATATTGAGATGGCTGAGCATTGCAACAGGAATCCCTTAAAACCTCTGCACTAAAGTTAGGAGCTTGCTTCTCTCTCTCGCCCTCTTAATGGAGTAGTGGAACATCTTTAAGCTATACTGGAGTCAGAGAGATTTGTATGACCACATTTTTGTGATTTAGAAAGTATGCCAGACTATCCCAAGAATGCTGCAATATAGAAACAGTGTTGAGCCCTACTACTGGAAAGAAACTGAAAGGAATGGGCAAGACCTGCGAGGTGGTAAGTTCAGGCAGAAAATTGGGACCGTTGTTAAAAATGGTCAATCAAAAGAGATGCTTTTTGCCCGAGTAGAGAAAAAGAAGGTATAGGCATAGATGGCAACATAGTATAGGACGTCATCTCTACACAGTCTTGTCCTATCACAACGGTGGAGTCCGTGTTGCTGTAAATGGTAACCTAGACCTAGTATGAAAAGCTGCTACAAACAAACTATAGTGGTTTTGCTTCTACAAGAAGCTTCCCCTGTAGCTGATAGGGCTAGGGCCAATAAATTCTAAGATGGACCCTGCAGCTGACCTAGGCCTGGCCAATTAGTGATGAAGGTCATGCGTCTGTGAATAACGTATTTGAGAATGAGAAGAAGTTGCTGTGCAGTTGCAAAACTGCTGCAGCAAAGGGAGTGAGAACATGAAAGCATCTCTGTAGACACCAAGGTCAGTGGAGAAGGAGGGGGAGGAGGGTGCTTAGGCCCTGGAAGAGAGATTCCACTGTGACCTGTGGTGAGGACCATGGTGAGGCAACTGTGCCACTGCAGTACATGGAGGCCATCAGGAAGAGAGATCCACTCACGGCCCATGGAGGACGTCATGCTGGAGTGAGTAGATGCCTGAAGGAGGCTGTGACTCCATGGGAAGCTTTCTCTAGAGCAAGTTCCTGGCAGAACCTGGGGAGTCTGTGGGGAGAGAAGAGCCCACATCAGAGCAAGTTTGCTGTCAGGACTTGTGATCCTGTGAGGGACTCAGACTGGAGCAGTTGGTACCTGAAGGATTGTTCTCCCAGTGGATGACCCACGTTGGGGCAGGGTGTGAGGAGCTGCCCCTATGGGAGGCTCCATGCCGGAGCAGTTCATGAAGAACTGTATCCCATGGGAAGGAGAAGTTCCTGAGGGACTATGTCCCATGAGGAGGGACCCCACAATGTAGCAGTGGGAAGTCCCTAAGTTGAGTCTGTTTTGCCCATGACACTAATTGCCGAGTGATCTCTCCGTCCTTAACTCAACTCACAAACCATTTTTTAAATTTCTCTCTCTCTCCTGTTCACTTTAGGAGGGTGAATTATATTATGACTTGGTGGACACACTCCCTGACTTGTAAGCAGGTCTGCACTAATCTCTTTCTTTCTGTGGATCAAGATTTGCCACAGTCCAACAGCCATATTTTTACTGGCTTATTCAAAGTACTCCACAATCTGTATTTTCTTCCCACAAAGATCTGTTGCAATTTCTATTCAATTGTTGAATACACACAAATCACTGGTGTCCAGTGTCTATATAGGCAGCCTCTGTCTCACGGTGAATCTGGAGACTAAGGAAGCACAGGAACATTTCTCCACTGCTGTTAAGCACTATTTTTAGATATCTCTAGTGTTTTAAACTCTACATTTGGACACACATCATTCTTGAACTATTCCTGCTCTTTAAAAAATCCTGCAGAGTAGACAATCTTTAAAGGTTTTAACCTGTTAGATGTGGCTGGCTTCCAGGACGTTATGTCAAGGCATACTTTAGAGCATGAAAAAAATTTCTTCTGAGGTGGAAATAAGTACTCCAGGGGAAAAAAAAGTGACACCGTCCTGCAAAGAAGTCATCACTCTTTCATAGAGTTTCTAAGGGACTCTGGAAAACAGGATATTGTTTCTAGATTGCTGCACTCACAATCAGCACAATTTGCAACACAGTTTATGGCATCAGACATGCACATGTGACATAGAAGGCTTAATTCAGAGTAGTTCAAGTCACCAGCTATAAATAGTTCTTCTCGTGAGTGTGACTGGATAAACAAATGATAAATGTGCATCTTCATGAGTATAGGAAAGAAAGGACAAACTTATAGCACTCCATCTTTCCTGCTAGAAATGTAAAATGTTGGGTGCTTTATGTTCAAAGCCATGTTCCTTACGGTAGTGATTGTAGTCTTAGAACCAACAGAGTACAGTGTTTCTGCTACAGCTGAGCACTCAATCTTCTCATATAGGAGTCTGAAATTACATTTCCCCAAATTTCACACACTCTAAGATATATTATGCGGCCAGCATTTTGGTTACAATTTAAAAAAAATCCCAAAAAACCAAAACAGAGCAGGATAAATTATAATGAAATTATAAATTTATAAACAAACTATTAACAGAGCAAGCCAAAATTATTTTTCAAATGCAACACCTGTACATTATTTTAACTTTAGATCATGAAGTCTGCAGGTGAAAACTAGACACACAGTTTTACCAAATGTGTGTAAAACCCAAAACTTGGTTGTTTCAAATGAAAAACTATTTTCAATTAAAAAAACCCCAACCCAATCACTTTCCTACTGGTTTCTATTTTAGTTTTTGCATTACAAATGTTAACAAACCTCAAATTTCTAGAAATTAATTTCAACAAAAATATAAGTCTTTTTAAAAAATTGCATTTAAAAATCAACAAGTATTTTTTATTCTTAAAGTAAAAACAACACTAAGCTGTTTTGGGTTTTTTTTACCTATTTAATTTCCATTTTTTAAACAAAATCAGTTACATTGGAATAAAACACCAATTTTACACTTCAAACCTTTGAATGCATTTCCAGCTATCTAGAGATGTTAAAGAAACAAAATTAAATTTTCAATTATGCTGAAGAAGGAAGCCTGTATTTTTCTAATCAGGACAGGAAATGTTCCTGAGGACAGGTGGGATGTCAGACCTTTGCAGTTTTCACTTTCTGAGTACAGCTGCACCTGTACATCTGTACATAAATTTAATGACAGATGCTTAGCGCTCATATGGAAGAAGAATTTTCACAATTAACTGCATGAGATGTTTCCAAAAGATTTAATAAACTTATGCAATATTCTTGCAAAGGCCTTTAGTTTGTAAAACATTCTTATATTTAACAGGTAGTTTTCTATATTTCAGTTAATATATCCAGTTTTACAGAGGTAGTTCATTTCACTCCCTTTCTATTTTCTTCTCAATGGCTTCTTCTTAAGGTACTTTGCAAATAACAGCAATAAATCCCAAAGGATTTTGAACTATATTGAACTAACATCTCTGTAAGAGAAATATGTTTGAAATACACTGTAGGCTGAAATAGTAGTCTTCTAAATTGATATCTACAAAGACAATATCTCCTTGGTTAAGATTAACAGAATGCCAAAGAAAATACTGCATTCTCATAGTGCAAACTAAAATATCACTTGATATTTGCAAACAGAATTGGACAAAGACAGGAAAATCCACTGTTAAAAGGTCTGACATTTTTTTCTATTAGAATTTGAAAGGAAAACTAAAAAATTACAGAGGTCTCCATGGAAAAAAGAAGCCATTATTAATTGAATTAAAAAATAGCTACAAACTGCACTAAAAACTAATTAAATGATTAAATTTAGAATCATTGTGAGAATAAAAATTTTTATAGCTTTAAAGCAACTTTTTATCTTCAAACTATTTTATTCTGCTTTTGTTGTTATTATGTATGTACATTGTGATTTTATCTTCTATTTTGTTTTAAATATATTTACTTATATACATTTATTTTTGAAGCTTTTTGAATCTTATTGTAAAGAACAACTGTTTCTGACATAGAACTTATGTGACTTTTTTCTTCAGAGTGTCTTTGGAGTTTTCATAGAAGGCCCTGAAACTTTGAACTAGCAAATGAGTCCTCAGTATAATTTAGCTAGAAGCTTGTTTTTAATATCTGGATAGCATCTTGGATGTATTTTGCTGCAGTAATAAAACATCTGCTACTCTAACTTGCATTGAGTGAGACACCTTTCTTTCTTATTCCAGATTTTTCTTCACTAATTTCATGTTATAATAGAGCAACTTTACACCTCAATTCAAGGCATCAGATTGCTTTATTAAAATAGAAGAGATACTCTGAAGAAGTTATTATAATAAGACATATAAAATGTTCAAAGCTCCTATTTAAAATATTTATGATACATTTTTAAAAGTAAAAAATAAAATATGTGGGTGTTGTGATTTAGAAACTGCTGAAATCCAGAGGAACTAATTTCTGAAGCAGTGTGAACCATATTAAGGGGTATGAACTGTGAAGACCCAGCTGTGTTGGGGAGCTGGAATTTCTGTGGCAAGTATGTTCTTGTGAATCCTGAAAGTCAAGCAGCCCAACTGTTTCAGGAGCCGTGGCAATTGGAGAGAAAGCCTATAAACTGTAAGAAAAAAGTCCTATAAACTGTCAGAAGATAGGATTTTTCTCATTTCCAGAGGGAAGATATTTAAATAGATGCATTCCTACAGTATATGCCATTCTTCTAATGATTCTGTTATTTTTCTTGGGAAAAATATTACATTCCCTACTCAACTCTCCTAGGGAAGTATCTGCCTAATCTTTCTGCAATGCCCAATAAACTTGCTTCTCCACTTGCTTCAGTGTAAAGACGACTTATAATTTCTATATGCTTGTGATATGATTTAATGTGCCTCTCTTGTTTACAGCTCATTACTATGAACCATCTCTAAGAAGTCCAATATCAATGCTATTGGCTAGCCCACATCACAGCAAGATTGCTTTCTTTTTGAAAAAAAGCATTCCTGTCTAAACTTTGTTTCCAAATTATTTTCCTGAGTGAAGCTATACTATTGTTGCTCTGTAAAAAAATGAGAAGATTCTCTATGAGACTCAGTCTAAATATTTAACTTGCAGAAATCATAATAGCTCCATGGTGCTTGTTGAACAAGGATTTCTGATATGCAATGTAAAATATCTGCTTTTCAACCAAAAGTTAATGACGAGCTTCGATACATTCCTCCCAAGCCTCAGTGAGTTCAACTATTTCCTTTCAGAAGTAGATTGATTACAGTTCTCATTTTCATATTTCAGCTCTTTAAGTCAGGATTATGCTATTATAAATTTGGAGGTCACTTTTGGTTCTTTGTGTCAACTGACACTGCAATTGTCACATAAATAAAAACTTTAGGTGATTACTGTTAGGACTTAGCATTAATCATGCATAATGTAGCTGTTGTGGTTTTCAGATCTTAGAAAACTTGATGTTTTAATGTAAGACAGTACTAATATGAGGCCCAAATGTTAGCAATTGTAGGCAAAATGCATTGCTGCTTTTTTATCATTAAGTTAGTAAATAACAGACTACCAATTATCAATGTGATTTAAAAAATAATAAATAACTTGACCAAAAGCCATATATTTTTCATTTCTTGGTCCTCAATTCTTTAAAGGAACACAGCTCTCTGAGACGTGATTAGCATGATAGTCTTCTGAAACATGATATTTTTAGTAGAAAATAAGTGTTGGCTTCTAAAAGTTTGGAGGAGAGGGATAATTGGAGATAATTAATTGGAGAGAACAATTGCATACAGAAAGACTTTATGCTCTTAAATTACTTTTAATGAGAGGTCGAAAGAGCAATGCAGTCACTAAAGAATATCTGCATTAAAATCTTAAGTGTTGCGGCACTTCAGGGAAATGTATAACATAATTTCTTACCAACAGTCAGACAATTCTCCAGGCAGCCATACATAATGCAGTAGAACTCTGTTATGACAAGGGAAAAGTAATATGGTTTCATTAAAAACTAGTGAATGAGACAGGTTAGGTCCCGATAAATAAAGGTGGTCTTTAAAATGTCATATATATAGGAGTAGAAATAACATTGTATATATTATTTATAATATGTTACACTGATATTGTGAAGCTGACCTCAACTAGACTGAGAAATTCCTTGTACTGGACACCAGGTCAAAATATTGAGACATCCTATGACCTATCTAAATAATGTTCCAAACCTCCAACCCCTACCATTTTATGATTCTATGATTCTGTGTTTGAAGATCTGCCTCTTTTCAGATGGAAATAGCTAGCAGACAGTGTATGTTTACTTCAGATGCAAACCTCACAGTTATTCACACCTTTCAAGTTAAAGTTGAACTACTACCCCATGCTACCAAAACTGAACTTATTCATTAAGTTGAGATCATTTTTCTATAAGTGAACTGAAAATTACTATGTGATCTTTATTTGTTTGTCTTGTTTTCACCATCCTCTGGGCCTGGTAATTCAGTTTTCAGACCACCTCACTCTCTGCCTTTTCAACCTATTCTTTTCTATAAACCTGCAGTTCCTCGAGTCCTTCTTGACATTTGTGAAGATAGGAGTGATGTTTGTTTTCCTCCAGTCCTCATGTACTTCTAATCATGACTGAATGTTATTGAGTGTTGTCCACAATGGCATATGCCAACTTCCTCATTAACTGTGGGTGCATCTCATCAGGCTACATGGACTTATTTATGTTCAATTTGCTTAAATATTTCTTGGTCTGATACCCTTCTACCACAGGTACATCTTCCTCCAGTTTTTCCCATGTTTCTTGGACCTAGGATTCCTGAAGGCTGGTCTTACTAGTAAAGACTAAAGTGAAGAAAGTATTCAGTACCTCAGCCTTTTCCATGTCCTGTGTCACCAAATACATCCATCTTCAGCAGTGAACCCACATTTTCCCTAGTCTTCCTTTTGGCACTACATATTTTCGAAGCTCTTTTGGCTTCTGACTTTCCTTGCTAGACTCAGTTTTGTTTGGTCTTTGACTTTGTTAATCTCACGTCTAGATGCTCAGACAATGCCTCTGTATTCTTCCCATTCCCTATATTCCTGACAAAGCTTGTACTTATGTTGCTAAAGACATAACAGTGAGACAAATGAGCTGCCAGCCATCTATATTCCTTATTATGCTTCTAGGTAGCATCTAATCACTAATGGTGATTAAATTTCCTGAGACAAAGCCTGGGCATGGTTTTCTGGATAGCATGCACCCAAAAGCACCCTCAATAGGCAACATGGTCTAGAGTGCAGCAGATGTGAAACTTTTACCCATATTTTCTCATTTGTTCCAACAAGCTTTTCCATCTTATACCTTCCTAGAACACCCCTTGGCATGTAGTATGCACTTGCAATATAACAATATGAAAAAACCCTGCTCTATTTTCTTCAATATTACTTCCAGGCACTTTGGATAGAAAGACAATAGATAAATCTGTAGTGGGTCTAGGATGGTAGTGATCAACAGTGCTGTGCTTACTGTTGATATCAATATTATGGCTACTGCTCACACAGCATCAGGGCTGTCCCTCCAGCATTCCTTCCCCCACCTTCACCAATAGCTGTGGGTGGGCATGATCTTGGGAGGGACCATGGCCAGGACAGTTGACCCAGGCTGACCAAGGAGATATTCCATACCATATGATGTCAGCTCAGTAATGAGAGGAGCGGGAAGCGGGGGGCAAGATTCATTTTTTTGGCCTTCCAAAAGCAACCATTACACGTACTGAAGCCCTGCTTCTTTATTAAACTGCTTTTATCTCAACCCACGAGACTCTCATCTTATTTTTCTCCCCTTCCCTGGCTTGCTGAGGAGGTGGGTGATAGAGCAGTGTGGTGGGCACCTGGCATCCAGCCAGGATCAAACTACCACAAAAACATACCATCATATGCTACTCAGAAACAACACAAGATTAAGAGAAGACATAGGGCCAAGTGCTAGGAGATGTGGGTGTCAGTGGTCTGTGATACTTGACCTCAAATCTGGAAAGAGATTTCATAGATTGGAGATATTTAACTATGCAAGTACAGCTTAAGAGATCTCAAGGCCTCTGGTGACATATTTTGGTCAGCAGAGATGACTGAGTTGAAATTACTTCTGTAAAAAGACATAGATTGCCTTACAAGTCATTCTCCATCTGGTCCTCACACTCTTGTTTCAATGGGTCTGTAAAGCCCTCAATTTTTCTACTGTCAGAATATTTTGCAAGACCATATCTTCTATTTATTCAGAAAAAAGTTTAATACTAATGTTGGGCAGTGTAGGATATTAGTCTTCTTTCAAAGACTGGAATGGGAATTATTTGATACATATGGAGATATTTGGCATCTTTTCCTAAAAGAGAGGGTTACCAATAAAAAAATTGTATCAGGTGAAGGTTTCATGATACTGATTTAATTTCTTATAATAAATATCTTCTTTGACAGTTGGCACTGTAAAAAAATACTTTGTGAATTTCTCATTTTTTTTGTCTGGATTTCATGTAAAATGTGTTTCCTCTTCCCTAAAGAAAAGTTAACAACTCTGCACACACCATACTAGATTAGAGAGTAGATCTGAATTACACCCATCTCATTTAATTCTAACAGCTAGTATGAAAGGCTCAAATCTTTATGTCTCCCATTTGATATGCCTTTTCGTCTGCTAGTGTCACATGTCAAAAGCTCTATGAAGAAGACTGGGCATCAGCTGACCAATTTACATTGTTTTGTGTGAAAAGTATAGATATTGCTGGCTGCCTTTCACAGAGTCACAGAATGGTAGGCGTTGGAAGGGACCTTTAAAGATCATCTAGTCCAACCCCCCTGCAGATGCAAGTCCACCTAGATCAGGTTGCACAGGAACTTGTCCAGGCAGGTTTTGAAGACCTCCAGAGAAGGAGACTCCACATCCTCCATGGGCAGTCTGTTCCACTGCTCCTTCATCCTCACTGTGAAATAGTTTTTTCTTATGTTTAAATGGAACTTTTTGGGTTCCAGCTTTTTTCAATACTCCTTGTCCTGTCACTGGATACAACAGAAAAAAGAGATGTCCCAACCTCCTGACAACCATCATTTAGATATTTGTAAATATTAATAAAATCCCCACTCAGTCTCCTCTTCTCTAGACTAAACACCTCCAGTTCCCACAGCCTTTCCTCACAGGGGAGATGCTTCAGAACCCTGGCCATCTTGGTGGCCCTGCACCGGACTCTCTCCAGAAGTTCTTCGTCCTTCTTGAGCTGGGGAGCCCAGAACTAGACACAGTACTCCAGATGAGGTCTCACCAGGGCAGAATAGAGGGGAAGCAAAACTCCTTTGACCTTCTGGCCACACTCTTCTTGATGCATCCCAGGATGTCATTGGCCTTCTTGGCCACGAGGGCACATTGCAGGCCCATGTTTAATTTGTTCTCAACCAGGACTCCCACGTCTCTCTCTGTAGAGCTGCTCTCCAACAGGTCAAACCCCAGCCTGTACTGGTGCATGGGGTTATTCCTCTCAAGATGCAAGGAAATTATGAGGTAATGTCAGCTGATGGACTTCTGGACTTCCCTGCATCTGGACTATCGGAATGCCAAAAGGCATTCCTTGCCAGTCAGAAAGAACTCAGGAAAGTGTGAAGTAATACTGACCAGAAAAGGGAAATCTTGTGCATATCTGGTCAAAAAAACTGCTTCCACCATTCATTGAAGAAATACAGCTGTCATTCATCAAAATGGTGCAAAGCCTCAGGGCTCTGTTTAACTCCTTGTTGACCGATACTGGATGAGCGGGTAACATCAGTTTCCAGAAATGCCTCATTTTATTTCCATCTGGCTGGGAAAAGTAATTACCTTCTTTCTGATGAGAATTTTACTACAGTAGTCTGCAATTTTTCTCACTCCTGTGAAAAATACTTTAAATATGGTTTTAGAAACCAAATACGACTGTCATGAGCACACTCTAGCTAGTACAAAATGTATCTTTCTACTTTCCTTATGGTTTTGACCACTAAAAAAAAAGAGAGAAGTTTGTGAAGTCCATTGTGGTAGGTGACTTTCTCTTCCAGATTAAGAACTTCTTTCTTGAAGGCAATTATCAGGCAGAGGAGGATTTGTCTTGGCACATTCTACAACCACTCAGAAATAAACAAAGTCAAAGTTGAGGACAAGACTTATTTACCAATGAAGCCAATACTAAAATGAGACTGTTAAGACATTAGATGGATATCAAATCTGTCTGTCCTTAGGAAAAAACTGACAAATTTCCCTTCTTAGACACCTTCTCCAATACATGTAACCTCACAAAATATTTTTGTTTCCAGGCTCTTTTAGTCTCTCTTATTTCAGGAAGAGGGTTTTTTTTTTTTTTCTCAAAGGAGGAAGTGTTAAAGTCTTTTGGAAGTTTGTTAATTTCTGCATTACTGTCATTTATTTTATTGGGAAAGTGGGCAGATGCTAGGATAAATAAAAGTAGAAAATATTTGGTAGATAGTAATACAAGGAATTAGTAAGTCACCCAGAGGACTGTGAAAAATTTCAAAGATACATAACCAGCTAGAGTAAATGAAGTCAGTGTTACTGCTGCAGGATTTCAGTGTTGATAAATATAAAAGGAAATATAAAGGAAATATAAAGGAAAATTTGAAGTCTAAAGTTAACAGCACCAGGTCAGTTTAGGGGAACTGGCTGTCACTGCATATATGTTACTGAAAGCTGATGTTCAGAAGAGTTAGGAATCAGATGAGAGACAGTCTAAGTCACTAGGGTTTACAAGAACGAAGAAATTTGCTTTTAAAATGTTATTAACATTGCACAATAAATTCATATGTTTTTCTGTGATACTGTATGTGAATCTGGCCATCCTGTCTTAAAAGCAAAAAGAATAATACAAAATATAGAGTGAATCAGAATTACATGATGAAATTAACAAACCTATGGCTATAAAAAAAAATTATATCAAGAGAAATTCAGAGGTCATTTTGCTTATCATAGAAGACAGCCTGTCATGGCACTAGATAAAATAATTTAAAGAATGAAACAGAAACTCCATGTTTGTAACTTCTGTTCTCCTAGTCTTAAAAATGTGTGACATTTAAAGAAACTTGAGTGTAAAAATTCTAAAATGCATAAAAAGTAATAATTTTCTACATAAAACACTTTTGACATAGGATACCTCTAGTATGCTCACAGGAAAAGGAAAGGGAAAGACTAGAGGAAAGGGAAATAAGACATTTCTTTTAGAAGTATGTAATGAATTTGAAACAACAGCTTCAGGATAAATAATAAACACCACATCTAAGTGATTATGGCAGTTTCTACTACTAGACTCACTTTTGTTTACTTATATGGGTTTTTGAATATTCATGTGAATTGTCTGACATAGTCACTTTTGGAAATATATCTCATATAATGTTGAAATGACTATGTTGTATACGACTGATTATAAACGAGTAACTAGTTACTGCTACAGATGGTGAAAAGAAATAAAAATAAGAGAGTCTTTTAACACTGATACTGGGTCAACGGTTTCTGAATACAAATCTGTCTTCTAGATGCATTGAAATGATTGACATGCAGTTGATAGCTGAAAGTAGACAATATTGACACAGTATGTTAATTTGATTATTTCATACAATATTTGTAATATTACCACCTCTTTTATATTTTACACATCAATTTTATCTTGCCCTAAATGAATACAGAGACACTGGGATGTCTTCATACATCACTTAGCACAGTAATTGATCCTGATTGCCAAAATATAAACAAGCATAGTGAATTACTTTAGTTCTATTTGGAAAACTGAAACATATCTGAATAACAATATTGACTTTGTCTCATGTTATTGTATGTTAAAAGCAAACCTGAACTTCATCTATTACTAATACTATGATCAGATAAGGCATTTCCCCAGGTCCCTTAGCCATATCTGCAGATCCCATTGAGATGGAAAGAAGGAAAATAACTCTAAACTATTTCTCACTGTTTAATAAAACTGTGAACCTAATCTACTCATGTACATTTCCAGGGGTTACAAGGCTGCCAAATCTTTTTACTTAAGTAAATTGTTCTGGAATAGTGGGTCCGTAAATAATTAAAGTGATGCTATACCCCTGTCAGTCACTGTCAGTGAAACAAATAGAGTATTTTAATTACTATACATAACATCTTTGTAACAACGAATTCCCACATCCCTGCCTGCTCTGAGTTCCTTCCAGAAGAGTTCAAATGAAAAAAGATATTTTCTATAGTATTTTATTTTAAATAACTGAGGAATATCAGTCCAGTCAACCCTTTATGCTGCATTCCAGATGTGTAGTACTTAAAACACTATGGGATTGTGTAATGCAATTAAGGGAATTTGATCAAGAGACCAGACAAACAAAATATTCAGTGATAATGACTTGCCAATGTGAGTCTTCCTTGAAGTAATGCAAAATTCTCTCTTTTTAATGAAGCAAGTTAAATAAATGTGTACCTTAATATTGTTGTTCCAGGAATGGACCATTGAGAAGTTAAAAATCCTTACTCATCAAGAACTCCTCTGGAGTTTTGGGTATTTTTTTGGGTGTACTTTCTCCAGAGTTTTTGTTTTGTTTTATTTTTTGTTGTTGTTTTTTTTTTAAAAAAAAAAAAAAGAAAAAAGCCATCTATAGTCATAAAGTAATATTTTGAAGAAACTTAAGAAGCATCACCTAACATGCAAGAAGTTGTTTCAGTGTTCATCCTGTTACCACAAGAACATGAATCCCATCTATGAAAATACTTTCTCTTCTTTCTCAATTCAGTGTTTTAATTTTTAATTTCTTACTCTGTTGAACTTTTCCTAGAACAAGATAGACGATGATAGCATATGGGACAGAGTATTCTGAGGTGGTTCTATGTTTTGGGCATAAGTGAACCAACAAAAAAAATTCACACTGCACACAAACCCATATTTCCACCTAATGGTTAAAAAAGTGACTAGTTTACCTCCAGGGCCAAATTACATTCAAATTACTCAGACATAAAATTTTGTGAAGTCATCTGAGCTAAAAGTGTAGGTAAGGTGGCTTGGATTTGGTGGCTTTATTACCCCAATGTTGTTGTCAATTATTACTTTGAAGGAGAGAACATAGTTTTTTTAAACTCCCCTGGGTAGAAATAAAAGCCATTATTTATTTTAGGAGAGACCAATGGCTTTACATGGGCCAATCAATCTTTTTTAAGGAAGGATAACAATAAGGTCAAAGTTTTAACAAGACCTAAAATTAATGTAATTCCTTATGGACATTCAAAATGTTTAAGACTTGAAGAGATGGCCTGAAATCAACAAAGTAAAATACAGTAAAAAAAAAGTGAAATGATTGTCAATAAAAAGCTTGATACATAACTAGTTATTTCTTATGGCAGAAATTGGACTATTAAAATCGATGACAAACTATAAGTTTATGAGGCTGCAAGAAGAAATTATGAAGGATGCATCTTCCATCCAGGAAGTAGCTAGTAAAGTTTCTTCAGGAAATTGAAGTGTTCACCTGGATGATGTGCCCAGCTGCACACCATGCTTCTTGGAAGGTATAGATTAAGAGGAGTGAATTGAGAGAAAAGAAATAAGCATGAAAGGAGGTTTTGAAACTCTAAATTGCTAGAAAAGGTTGAAAAGTGTGTTTGTTTAATCTAAGAAACAAAAAACCAAGGGAGTGGGACATAAGAGTCTTCCAGTAGACAAAAGAAATAGATATTAAATTCTAAGAATGGAGATTTAGGATGAAAAGCTCTGGAATCTTTTATTGGAAGTTTGTAAGATCAACTCGTGCAAACAACTACTGAGGAGAATGGTATAGACATCTGAGAGTTTGTCCAAGTCACAAGTTGGAAACATGATTTTATATATCTTCTACTTTTAACAGTAATTTGCAACATGGCTATGTGATAAAAGGACAATTAATACTGTCTCATATGCAAGAACATGTTCAAAAACATGAAACTGAAAAATTAAAAACTCAAATCAATGAGTGGTTACTTTTCTGTGGATACCACTCTGAAATGCAAGAAAGTGTTTGGATTTTCTCATTTCTATCTTGTTTTAAAGTTTAACTTCAAGAATTTAACTATTAGTCTACTGATTGACATTATGTTAATGAAAATGAATTTGCTTTCAACTGTTTTTTCAAATAGATATGCTTTTTCTAGGTTGATCTTTTCCTACATTTCTCCATTTATATTTTTAAATATTATTATTCAAAACAATACATATTTTTTTATTGTTAATATTATTCTCAGATATTATTCTTGTCTTTTGAATCTTCAGCTTGATCTTTCTTTCAGTTATCTTATTGAGTTTTTCTGAATGGAACTTAAAAGAATGCCAAAATATATTTGTTATCTATATAGGAAAACTTGGAATATTGAGAACTGCAAGCTGGTGTATTAACTTTGAAAAAACTCAGTCTTTGTGTATTATTTTTTTAAATCCTAATTTCAGTGTTACATATTTTCTTTTAAGAAATAATTTTAGAAACAAATATAATTTTAAGTAACTTTGAGTTCACAGTGAGGACTGTGATATTTTTAACAATTTCAATTTCTTGAGAATAATTACACACATGTAACTTAGTGGGACTAAGTTTTATTTATTATAAAAGTTGGAATATATAGGGATTTGTATTTCGGCTTTGAAAGTTACTAATGAAAGATAATTTTGATTTTGGCTCACAGATAGGTTTGTTATCTAACAGTAAAACTGATTCTTCATTCTTTGAAAAGATCATCTGTTTAGTATTGTGTAGCTGATAGCTGTCCTTAGTATATTTTTGCACTTGAGAAAGGCTAATGCATATCTACTGTAGGAAAGATGAATTAATGCCAGAGGAATAATACTGCATTGTCAGAGGAAACTGAGCTTTGCAGTTGATAGTTTCCCCTGTGACTGGGGTGGGAATGTGGAATAAAACACAGTCTCATAAATCACTGCACTCAGGTGGTGAGTATGGAAGCAGTGCAGGCTTGTCTATACAAAACTAAATAGTGTCTCTTAGCAGTTTTTCTACTGACTCCACATCTAACACTGCAGTGAGTTTCAGTGGCTTTAATTTTTCAAAACTAGCAGTAGATTAAGACCCTATTAAAACAGAGACTAAAAATGCATAGGCAACACAACAATAAATTTTTACATTCAACTTGTGTATTTCAACTGCAAAATGCAAGAGGCTGTATATGAAAACTGCTAAACTCCTCCCCAAGGAAAACTACTAAGCAATGGCCTAGTGAAAGAATATTTGCTACAGGAATACCTTTTCATAACCATCAGTCATCAGGAAGAGGGGAAAATATGAACAAATATGAGACTAAATGTTTTAGAACTAATGCTGTTCCACGTATAACATTACATTACTAGTGAAGGTCTGTCTCTATAGGAGGAAATATCACTTTATGTCTCTACATAGGGCTGTAGTTCTGCACAATAGAAGGCAAAGTAACAGCACAGTTCTGTATAAAGTACCAAAAATTAAGATCTATTTTCATTTGTATCAGTGAAAGCTAAAATACTTATTATTTTGTCTTTATTTGCTAATTTATTTTCTCTTTACTTTCACTTGACAATCTTCAAGTTAACACAACTTCTCTGAGTCAGTATTAAAATTAGAATTTTTACAGAAAAGTTTCTTTCTAAACTATGAGATTCTAGTAGAAATAGAAAAAAAAATAATATGAACATAGGCAATTTGTGTTTAGCTGAGAGTGATCCCTGGATACATCATCATTGGGAAAAGCAATATGTTCTTTAGATAATACTTTTGGTCCTTTTCTGGTATGAATTTAAAATTCCGTCATGGATTTGAGATAGAGAGGACTTTAAATTGTTGTGGAAAACTATTTAAATAAACTTCCAAGTTTTTGAATGTTTGCTGGAAGCTTGTTTGATTTGCTCCTTTTAAAAAAATCATGCCGGTAATCTTGCAACCACAGTTAATCCCCTGGGACTTTTGATTAAGACAGAAACAGTCTGTTTCTCTGCCTCTTCAGCTTCTAAGCCCAACTAGAATCAGAGAGAGGAGATAGTCTGAAAAGTAAAGATAGTCAGCTAAGTAAAGACTAGAGTCAGGTCTGTTCTTACCTCATCCTCATTCATCTGCTCATCTGTTTTGACCTTTCTGAGAAACAAAAAGGAATTTCTTTTGTGTTAAGGTTAGGACCATTTAGGAAGCAACGGACTGTTGCTATTTCAGACAGGTCCCTATGAGGATCCCTTTCTCTCTCACTTTTGACAGTGCCTGCATTGTCTGTCATATCAACACAAGCTGTTTGGATCAATCTGAGCTGTTGCCAAGGAAAGCTGTTGCAAAACAATGTGAAGTCTCTGCACGGACAAGTCTAAACAAGCTTCTTCCCAAAGTGGACTAAGCTGAACGACACAAAGGAGCTCTTGTGTGGAATAAACTTTTCCATATTCTTTCATTCCCAGATACTTCCCTGTGGTCGGCCTGGATGGCTTGCCCTTGCTGCTTTCATTTCTACAGGGCTGAATCATCCCTGTCCAAATCTGTCTGTCCCTCACAGCTGCCCTGTACATTCTTTGCAGATTTGTGAAATGGTATTTTTCTCTTCCATCCAAATATACAAATGTTATGAGTTCTGCCAACCACTATTAGGCAGCTAAGAGGATTTTAAAGTGGATTTCTAAAAGGACTTCTTGAGATATCCTTCAAATGTACATGTGCATTGAGTAAGTGGTCAATTAAGCATCTTCTTCCAACGGCAGTCATTTACCCACAGATCTCCAAACTATTGTGATGTAAAACTGCAGTCTCAAATACTTGTTCCTTTCAGATTTTCTGATAATTCAGTAGAAGACTACATTTTTTTTTGTTGGTGACAACTACCAATCATGTTTGCATTTCTGGATCCTTCAAGAGGGAAAGAAACGTATTTTTTAGAAGCTACGTCTTTGAGGGTCAAGTGGCTAGAAAGCAACTTGGCAGAAGATCTGAGTGGTCTCTTGGAAACGAAATTGAACATGAACCAGAAATGTGACATTACAGCAAAGAAGGCTGAAGGTATCCCAGACTATATAAGGAAAAGTGGTCATCCTTCCCTTCGACACTGCTGAGGTCACATTTGGAGAAGTATGTCCATTTCTAGAGTCCTCAGTACAAGAGAGCCATAGAGGCACTGGAGAGAGCCCAGCAAAATCCTGCAAGGATAATTAAGGGCCTGGACTCTCTCTCTTGTGAGAAAATGCAGAGAGAGCTGGGACTGCCATGCTTGGAGAAGAGAAGACTCGGGGAGATCCCATCAATGTATGTAAATACTTGAAGGAAGGATATAAAGAGAGTGGAGCCAGGCTTTTTTCAGTGGTGCCTAATGAAAGTATATTAAGCGATGAGCTTGAACCGAAGTGCAGCAGGTTCCCTCTAAACATCAGCAAACACTTTTTTACTGTGAAGGTGACTGAGCACTGACACAGGTTGCCCAGGGAGTCTGTGAGTCTCCCTCCTTGGAATTATTCAGAAGCCATCTGGACACAGTCCTGGGCAACCATATCTAGGTGGCCCTGCTTGAGCAGAGGTATTGGATCAAATGATCTCCAGAGGTCCCTTACAATCTCACTCACTCTATGATTCTGTTATGATTATGAGAATTGTCACTTGGAGTTTTGTAGGATTATAAAGATCATGACGCAGAGTTTAAACTTGATTTAGAGAAGCAGAAGCTAGTGTTTTGAGTAGCTTGAGTATTGACAATACAGGGATTTTTGGTATATGAGATGAGATACCTCGTAAAATTTTATTTGAAGCAATAGTGTCATAAGAACCTTCTCTGCACATAGTTTGTTACAATTTCTGTCTGAAAAATATGAGCTACTTGCCTGAAAAAAAGAATAAAATGAAATTTGTAATAGTTGGCTTAGCTTTAATGATTGACATGATTTGGACTTAGTTTACTTTTAAATGGTTCAGGTTCGCTCTGAAGCTCACTGTATTGCCTGTCCTGGCTTCACAGCATATGAAAGCAATAACACACCATATGGTAGAACTTTATTTAATAACTATTGTTGACCTTTCTTTCAACTCCCAGCCTTTGTGCAGGACAATCCCATCACACTTCACCAAGACAGTAAGTACTGCAAGCTGGACCTGCATACTGCCCTGTGGCTGTTTCACCTTAGTATGCATAAACTATTTACAATGTGTTTATATAAAGATTATGGAAGCTCTGTGATATAGACCATTCACACATAATGAGCCAATTCCAATGCCTTTCAACCCCAGTAGTTCCTTGGAAGAAGTAACGTCATTGAAGTCAGTGGGGTTCCTCATGGAGGGGTTAAGTATGACTCAACATGAGGAAAGGCATTGAGAGCTGGGCTTATGTTTTCTATGACGCAGCTAAACATTATCTCTACAGATTCTTTAGTTCAGGGTTTTGGTTTTTTTTAAATTGATAGTGATCTCAGTACAACCATAATTGTAGTACATTATATAAATACTACAAGTACAGCAAAGGTCATTTTCATCCTGACCCTGCCCTTCTACCACTCCCAGCACAGAATGAGTGACTCATTTATTTCAGTGGAAAAATTTCCATCACTTTAACAGAAACAGATAGCGCTTTGAGGGATCAAGATCATAATTACTTTCACAGCCGTATATGTTGTACATTGGTGAAAGTTTTAACAATTAAAAAAATGATTAGTCAATCACATAATTTCTATTCTCCTCTGTATCAATGTCTTAGAAAATTATTTTCCTTCCCTTCAAACTCAATTCTGAACAGATTAGTTAATACTTTTACTATGTCAGAACTATCTGATGCTGTGACCTTCCTTCTGAATGTTTATTTAGTTAACCTTTATGTCAAAAATTGATGACTATTGATACCTACAACTACAGCAATGTTTGTGATGTGCTCTCAGTCTTCAGGGGGATTTGAGGAGGTATATAATTTCAAGGGCTTCCCTCTTTAAAGCATGCTCATTTATCATTCTACTGTCTCACATAAACAGGGATTTTGCACGTTATCTGAATTAAACATTAATTTAGAACCAATTTAATTTTTATGCCTTGCTAACCTCAGTACAGAGATTGTGGTTAACTGCAGTAAGACAGTTGAAACCTAGAAAGGGTATTCAACTGGAGAAAGCCAAAAACTTAACTAGATACCATTGCAGAAATGACTGTAGCAAATTTCTAACACAAAACAAATATACTGCTTTTTGTTGCCATGACAAAGTTTTGTTGCACTGTGTTAAGGATGTCAAAAATGCCTTTTAATGGAGTTTGGGGAATTCAAACAAAAAGGAAAGCTAAGGACTATTTTGCGATCTTAATTTGCTAATAGGAATAATGATTTGGCAAAGAAATATAATATAAAATGAAAAACAGTCATATTAGGACAACTACCACATTGCAATGCGAGACCAATGTTGTTCTGCCATCAAATTAAGATAAATGCTGTAATTCAATGTCTAACTAGAATTTGTTCAGTTGCTGGAAGCTGAAAAAATAACTAAACATTGATGTGAAAATAACACATCGTTCTCATCAAGGAAAAGTACAATACTGTCATTGTTATGCTTGCTGTGAGACTAGAGCTAGAATGATTATTAAATCTGTTGTATCTTTCAAACATATAACACTTTTTTGAAAACAGGTACTTTATTCTGAAATAACTTTATGGTAGCTACTCTACAGACATTGAGGATAAAAATGCCTTTTGTGCAGGAAAGTAATTTGCAGAAAGACTAAAGATAATTTTAAGAGTTATTAAAGAATTGTAGCATCCTGATCTCAGCAGATCTAGACAAAACAATTTTAACTTTCATACAATATCTAAAATCCTCCATGTATACAAAAGATAGACTTCATAGAAAACTTTGTAAATATTGTTTTTAATGAGAAAGCATTTGTGAGAACTTTAATGATTTTTTTTTCTCTATAATTTATCTAGCATTTTTAATTTAAAGCAACATCCTCCCAGTTACTGGAAAATGGCTTCAGATTTTCTTTGTTTCCTCAATGTCGGTGTTCAGTTTCTGAAGTTATCTCTATAGAAACCTGAAACTTTCAGAAATTCTTCAAGACCCACCTGGACACATTCCTATGCAACCTGATCTAGGTTGACCTGCTTCTGCAGGGAGCTGGACTAGATGATCTCTGACTGTCCCTTCCAACCCTACCATTCTATGATTCTATGATTGAGATAAAGTATTATATGCCATGTGTGCTTGCACAAATATTTCTAGTTGAAAGAAATAGTAAATAGAAATAGAATGTGGATGTGCCCACACAACAAGTGATAGTCTCGTAAACAGGAATTCAAAATCCATTAAATATCAAATAACAATCTGTTTTGCAAAGAGTTATATTTTACTTCAGTGTTAAGAAAGATGATAGAATAGGAAGCAAGTTCAATGTTTTGTTAGGATTTTGTGTTCCTAATTTCAGGCAATCAGATGCACAAATCTTTTTAAAGGGTACCTCATTTACCTATTCTGATTATGGAAAGACACAGATGGTTTTAAAAGTGAACAAAACTTTGTTTAAAACTCTCATAAGTATGACATAAGTGGGCAGAAACTGTATTATTAGTCTCTAAGGACAGTAAATAAATGAAACACATATAAATATATGTTAGTTATAGTAAGTATAACTTAATTTTGTGTTCTTAAAGGACACATTATGTTAAGGAAAATAAAATAACTTGACAAATTTTAGTATTTGACAGAATTTCTACTTTTTAAGAGTATAGTATTTGAGGAGTTTTTTTGTTTGATTTTTTTTTCAAGGGGATGTTTTACTTCTTCACTGTGAGGGTGAAGGAACACTGGAATGGGCTGCCCAAATGGGTTGTAGAGTCTGCTTCTTTGGAGACATTCAAAACCTGACTGGACAGGTTTCTGTGTGACCTACTCTAGGTGGTCCTACTCTGGCAGGGGGATTGGACTAGATTGTCTTTCAGGGTCCCTTGCAACCCCTTAAGATTCTGTGATTCTATGATGTTTTCACTCATAAACAAGGAAAAAAATGACAGATATGTACACATAACAAGGCTAGAGTAGCTTCACCTTAAGGGGATACTACAGTTTCCACAGTGGTATGAATTGTGTATATTAAAGACATTTTTTAGACAGAGTTATACATTAAATAATAGTGAACTCTAACTTGTCAGAGTTAAGTGGAATTTAATCACCCAACCTCTGGATTTTGGGGGAGCTGAGCAATGAAATTACACGAAACTCTGAAAATTTAGGGTTAAAAGGGTCCGGCAAGCATAAAAATAAGGAAATTCAAAATGATATGTGACCCCAAAAGACTTGGAATTTGGACAAGCTATGAACAAGTGTCTAAAAGTTCAGATCTTTATCTGATCCTCTGGAGCCTACACAGTTGAGCTGGAAGTCTTGAAGAAGGATGGTTACTTTTAAGATTTCTAGCACTTTATGGTGGTTTAGCCCTGGATGGGGGCCAGATGCCCACCAAATCATTCTATTACTTCCCCTCCTAAACTGGACAGGGGAGAGAGAAATATAATGAGAGGTTTGTGGGTCAAGGTAAAGACAGGAAATCACTCAGCAATTAACATCAGGGGAAAAACAGACTCAACTTGGGGAGAAATGATTTGATCTATTAATGAACAATCAGAATAGAGCAGGGAAAATGAGAAATAAATCCGAATCTTAAAACACCTCCCCCCACCTCTCCTTCTTCCCAGACTCTCCTTCCTTCCCCCTCTGCAGTGCAGGGGATGGGGGATGGGGGTTGTAGTCAGTTCATTAGAGATGGACTTTGCCACTGCATTTTCTCAGGGGGAGACCTCCTCACACCTCCCACTGTTACAGTGTGGGGTCCCTCTGACTGGACATAGTCCACAAACTTTTGCAATGTTGGTCCTTCCCACAGGCTAGTTTTTCCCAAATTGCTCTGGAATGAGTCCTTCCCACTGGGTGTACCTTTTCACACACTGCCCCAATGGGGATCTT
This sequence comes from Colius striatus, assembly GCF_028858725.1. Lineage (NCBI taxonomy): Eukaryota > Metazoa > Chordata > Aves > Coliiformes > Coliidae > Colius > Colius striatus. The sequence continues at coordinate 78,696,633 of NC_084762.1, read as the reverse complement.
CCATTGGGAGAAAAATCCTGTAGGTACAGGCTGCTCCAACCTGAGTCACAAGTCCTGACAGCAAACCTGCTCTGGCATGGACACCTCTCTGCATGGCTTCCCAGGTCCAGCCAGGTACTCACTCCAGTGTGGGCTTCTCACAGAGTCACAGCCTACTTCAGACATCCACCTGCTCTGGAATGAGGTCCTTCATGGGCTCTTGGTGGATCTCTACTGCCCCGTGTACCTCTATCACTTCAAGGGGACAGCTGCCTCACCATGGTCTTCACCACGGGTCTCAGGGGAGTCTCTCTTCCAGTACCTGGGCATTTTCTCCCCTCCTTTTCCAGTGACCTTGATGTCTGTGGGAAAAGTTATTCTCACATTTTCACTCCCTCCTGCTGCTGCAGATTTGCATCTATGAAGCAACTTCTTCCCCTTCTCAAATATATTGTTCACAGAATCGTTATCTCCATTACTAATTGGCCTGTCCTTGGTCAACAATGGGTTCGTCTTACAGCCAACTGGCACTGGCCCTGTCAGCTACAGGAGTGGTTTTTGGAAGCTCTTTGTTTAAAGCCACTTCTGTAGGCCCTTGGCTACCAAAACCTGACTGAGATAAAACCACTACACACTTCTACTTCTGTTCGTAGCTGAATATAATCCCTAAATAATCTTTACTTCTTGGTATGCTCTTCCTATTTGTTTCTGGAAAAGTGATTTGGAGGGAATGGATGTTAAAATGTAATCTTTTCCAACTTAATAATTCTTTTCTCATATATAAATTTAATAATAAGTAATTTAAAGTCATTAATTAAGGCCAGGAAAATGAGAAGTAGTATAAAATTAGTAGTTGTCTTCTGACTTGCCCAAAAGCAGACTTCAAAGTATCATGCTGAAAGGAGTTTGACTGAGCTCTTGAATAACTTGTTTGAGATGAATTATGTTAAATGTTTCAGTACTGACCTGAAGATAGTGGGTAGAAATTTCCTAGTGAGAACTGGTCATGTCACAAAACTGGCATTATTGATATGATGAAGAATGGAGAAAATGCGATCTGAAGGGATACCTTGAGACAGAATACACTTTATATCCACAAATTCAGTGCACTATTTAATCTAAAGGACAATACTGGAACAAGTGAAAATTAGTATGTAGATAAATTTGAGATGGAAATGAGAAAAATACTCTTAAACATCAGAGTAACAGGACATTGTAACGACTCTTCCACAGTAGCAGTGGAGGTGAGAAATATAACTGCTGTCAGGATGGAGCTAGAGTAAATATTTGGGGGATTTCAACTTGTGATTACAAACAGAAATAGTTGATACAGAAAATGGAATTTGTTCTTTTAAAAAATATCCCTGTCAATTCATGAAACATATGCATATGTTTTAAAATTTGAAAACTGCTGCTAGAGTTCAGATGTAGTGGACAAGTGGAAGTGGACAGTCTGACAAATAATGTAAACATAATATTTTTTTCTCCCTGATGTTTGTCATAAAAAGAGAATAAAATGATACTGGCATGAACAGTTATATACTGATTGAACTGAAAATTCATTAATAATTGAATACATTAGAAATATAATCTACTTCAGTTTAAGTGTCCTCTGCGTTTCTCATTTGACAATTGCTGAAATTTTTCCAATGTCCTGTGGGACTATGATTCTTCCTCAGAGGTCCAGCCCTCACAAATGTAGAATATAATAGGCATAAGCTAGGAGAGCGTTTAATCTCAATTTTTAACACATAACTTAATCTCCAGAGATCACACTAAACCTAACACAAAGCCTGTGTGTTAGGCCTACATGTTAAACAGGTCTATACATTTCTACAGCAGGGGGCAAGAGAAGATTTTCAATTTATTTTCTGTTTTATCCTATTTTTCTGTGTGTAGATACATTTTATACCATATATATCTCAGCTTCAGATCTGAGGATCGGCATGACAGTCAATTCAAAGCACTGTTAATCCATTTCAAGTAGAGTAACTGGTCTTCTCTGAATATTTACATTTCATAGAAACATAGAATCATAGAATGGTAGGGGTTGGAAGGGACTTTTAGAGATCATCTAGTCCAACTCCCCTGCAGAAGCAGCTTCATCTAGATCAGGTCCCATAGGAACATGTCCAGGCAGGTCTTGAAGACCTCCAAGGAAGGAGCCTCCACAACCCCTCTGGGCAACCTGTGCCAGGGCTCCCTCACCCTCATAGTGAAATAGTTTTTTCTTCTATTTAAGTGGAACTTTTTGTGTTCCTGGTTCATCCCATTACCCCTTGTCTTGTTGCTAGTTATTTAAAGATAAATTTCCTCTCATCGCTGTCTGAATAAACTATAAGTAAAGACATAATAATCAAACATGACTTTACTTATACTATTGTTACCTATTGAAGAAAAATGTAGTGAGACAGAAGTTTCAAATAGTACTGAAATTCTCTCTGTGTTAATAATTATCTCTCATCTAAAGAGAAGATACATTTGAGGAAACAGACTTAATTTTTTCAAATTTTAGTGCTTTGAATCAGCCACATCCACACAGAAAACACTGATTTGTGTTTTCCGCACAAGAACTGGAAGATTCTCTGATTTTTCTGCATATCTTGCTTGCTCCTGCCCTTTGGAATAAAAATGCACTATCAGATGCACAGCACTGTGACTTTTATATGCTAGGACTCCTTAAATGGCAGCAACCATACATACTGTCTGTTTTAATTTGGGATGTGAAATAGTAAGGTAGCTCCACCTAATAATACCGACTTTATTTGTTTACACTGTGCTCTTAAGGAATTCATCACCCTTTAGGGATTCTGTGTTCCTAGAAACAGAATGTCTTTCTATTGGGACTATAGCACATCTGTATAGGTGACAAGTGCTTGAAAATGCCACTTCTTTAAAAGTAGTGTAGTAAGAGCCTGATCTCTTTCTCTCTTTTTTTTTTTTTTTTTTTTTTTTTGTACTTTGTGTGTTGCTTCTACAAAATATTAAGTGATCTGAGATCTCAAGGGGGTTTTTTTGGATTTTGATCTATTACTGTAGAGACATTTCTGTCATTTTACTGTTTTTTTATAGCTGGCAAGCTAAATCCTGAGGTAAGGCAAGTTAATTTTGTAGAACAGTATTGATTTCTATTTGTCCCCACTGTGTTTCATGCAATTATTTTTCAGTAAGCGGGACTAGTAAGCAGAATAGAAAATAAGATGGAAAAATTGTTGAAGTAGAAATTTGACACTACAAAAGAAAAATTGTAATATTTTCCTGATTATTTGCAGATTATAGGTTTTTTGACATAGCTCAAGAATTTTATTTGATAGATTTTATGTTATAGTAAGTATAGTAAGTATAAATATTTTGCAACAGTTTCATTGCTGACGTGTAACATTACCTAGGTACTGACTTCATCCCTCCCTACAAATATATGTAGGCAAAGTTGTCATTGAAATACTATTGAAATCTTTGCAACATTTTGTTTTGGTGGGCATTTTAGTGTGACATTTGTTTAGCATTTTTAAAGATAACCATTCAAGAAAAGATGAATACCTGAAAATCCTAGTAAATTTCATTAGAGACAAAATAATGTGTGACTTCCAATGCATTATTTCTGGTAGTAAATAAAATGTTATGTCATATGAACGATAAATATATTTTTTCAAAATTTGTGTAATGCAATTTATAGTCACTCATACCAAGAATTGGCTTCTTAACTAAAAATATCAGTTAAAAACAAGATATGTCAAGACTAAAATACTGTTTAGATAAATGCTTTGATTTTGGATTTACCTTTTTTTAATAATGATTGGTTAGTATTGACATGTTGTAATTATTATTCTTTCTTGGCAGGTTTTAACACTTGTGGAAGACATACCATTGTTTTTCACTTAAGTTAAAATTGGATGAATCAGCTTCTGTGTTTGAAAAATAATACAATCTTAAACAAATGTACACAGTTCTTTTATTCTTTTTCTCTTTGTATGCAGCCTTATCTACATGACTTGCTATCAGCAGGAATATTGTGACATTATCTGAAAACTGAGCAAGTACTAGAAAATTCAAAAGACAAAACATCTTGCTCTCTGATATCAGAGTTTTAAGCACCAGCATCCAGACGAGACTTACAAACACAAACTCTTTGCCTGCATGAACTTCTGAGACACTTTTTGCACTTTGCATGTGAATAACCTGTACAAGAGACCATGGAATATAATTTTTGGTGGTTGACAGAACCCAAGTGAATAGAGTTCATTTTTGAGGCTGTCAGAAATCTGCCTTATCCATATGGGCTTTATGTTCTGGAAGATGAGAAAGTAGAATCTCTAGGCAATCTCTTGTTGCATTTGTGCCAGACATATGATATTTACATTAAGTTGATGTTTATATATTTTTATACAGGAAGAGTCCTTTTTTGTTAAAGCACTCTCTCTCAGACACCAATCTGGAAAAGTTTAAACACATCACTAAGTTTATGCCTTTTTTCACAGTCACAATGAATCAATGGGTGTTAAATTACATCTTGACAAAAAAAATCTTTACAACTTTGTGACCTTAAATATTTTATACAGATTTAAAGTCTCTATGTATGAAATATTTCAATTTTACAAGGAAAAAACCCCCAATTAGAAAAGAGAAAATTTTGCTGCGAAGCACCAGTAAGAAGGTTTTTTTCCGTATATGTTAATAAATTTCTCATGTGGAAGCAAGATGCACAAAATTAGTCTCAAGATGGTCAAATATAATGTCTTGTTCATGCTTTTCCTTTATAAACTATATTTTTTTCCTCAAATAAAAGAATTCTATTTACTTTTATACCAGAAAAAATGGTATACTTTTATGGTGGCTATAGACCACAGTCACTCAATTGCCTGAAGCTACTGAAAATTTGCTCATGATTTTTTTAGCATCTATCACTTGAATAAAGAAAAACCCATTAAAAGAAACATTACTCAAACTCTTTTTCTGATTACTTTAATATTTTGACACATTAAAACCAGAAATTAATGCGGTAAAATTTGCATAACATAAACCTAGATTGTAGAATCAAATTTTATCTCTTCATCTCTGTAGTGTTTATTATGGTGACATCTACCTCAGCCAGATGTGAGTGTTACAAACATGTTCTCTTCTCAAAATTATGGCAGTACAATTAAATTTTAGTTTCTTAATTGTACTGGAGGGAATAAGAGAAATTCCAGTGCACCAGTATCTTTATTATTTTATTTGATTAATCTCAAGTGAGCATAGCATAATTGCATTTATGATTGTAAAAAAATAAATGAGTTGAAACTCTGCAAACAGTATCATTTCCCTTTTTACATCTCTCTCTGTTATGTTATGAGGAATGCTTACAATGAGGTATGTTAATTGGAGATTCATTTAGTTATTTCAGTTCCTTTCACGGGGGAAACACGAGTTTTTAATTGGCTTGCACAATGGCTTATTTAGTTCATTACCACATTTCTGATATTTTTTCAATTCCTCCAAATCAGAAGAAAGGCAAAATATGAATTAGGCTTCATGAAAAAATGGAACAGAAAACAAGAGTTTGTCCTTCCAGGTATTTATATTCTTACTTTTGTCTACATTCGACACCTGAATTTAAACAAAATTCTTTCAATGGTCTGTGGAAAAAACATGATTTTAGTCAATGGTGCACTTTTTCATCAAATGTATTATGTTTATTATCTCTCTAATTCTGGTTAGAAATAACAACATACTCTGGACTTCAGAAACATTTCTATCAAACATTATCAAAACTGATGCAATTTAACACAATATTTCATTTTTGACAAAACAATATATTTTAAGAAAAGCACATTTTGTCATGTTCTCCTACCAGCATTGCTAATGAAAAACATCAGTATAAAAAATAATTTATGGAAATATCCCAGTCTTTCAAAGAATGGTGGGGTTTTTTTTCAGTTTTGTCTGCACTGCACTTTCATCTGCAGCTAGAATGATATAGAAATAGCTTGTGTTAAAAAAAAGGCCCTTGTTGTGGTGTATCAGTCTTGGAACAGGAAGGTACTAGAAATATTGTGAGACAGACGATTTTCAAGATTGCCAGCTCAATTTTGCAGGCCCAAGGGGGATTTTGTTGTTTAGATAAGCCATTTAATATTTGCCCAGAACAAGTCTTGGGTCACTTAAGAGTTCAGTAAAAAACTTCTGTTACATGAGCAATTATTGTTATACTCCTGTAATCTTATCTTCTGCACAGAGATTTAGCTAAAGTACTCAAAGTTTGCAAAAAAAATCTTAATGATAAAATTTGTACCATGGGTCTATGAAATCTCTACTCTGTGGTTACAGTATCCATTTAAAAAAAAAACTCTGTGAGCCTGCAAGACATCAAGAGGCTGAGATTTGCTGCTATGTGATAGATAAACAACATCAGTCATTACAAAAGCCTAGCTGTTAATTTGCTTTCACATGTATCTGTGCAACGCCTGATATATCCTCTTGTTTATGCAGATATTTCTTTTCTATGTTGCATGCTTCAGGTCAATGTAGCTGACCCTTTAAGGTAGAAAGCAGGCATTAGTGAAATGCACTTTATCTTTTGAGAAACGTGGAGGGGAGATTAGGAAATACCTCTGGAATGGCTTATATTTTGATCAGGTGCATTTGCAGACACATCTCTTATCCCTCCCCAAAATTACAGAAGGATTTACAAGTCTTACTGTGAAAGTGGTGTCAAAGACATCTCTAAGTAAAGAAAGACATTCTTCAGAGCTTCAATCCATCTGTTGAGAGCTTTCTTGGCAGGCAACTCTCATCACAAAAAGGTGTTCAAAGAGAGGGATTTGCTCTGAACTGGCAAGTTGTAATGATGCTTCACAGGCGTCATATGAATTGTATTAAAGTCTCTTGGGATTTAAGTGAAATTGCTTTGCTCTTCCTTGTAACTGGCAGGTTTAGGGAATATGCTGCTGTTGAAATAGATCAATATAAATGTCCACAGATCACTTTTGTGCACTGTAGTGAGTATGATAAGTTCTGGATGAACTTAATATAACAAAAGAACAGCTATTTTAACCTATTTGCTTTGTCTTTTATCATGATGATTTATCAGCTTCTTTTACTGCTATTTCTATGTTCTAGAGAAGTGTAAGGAATAGAAGAACTGAATTAGAGCATATGTTCATCTCAGAGCTTTCTGTGGTTTTGTCTGTTGAGGGGAAACATCTATGAGTTTTATAATGGGAACTGTCATGGTGCTCCACTTGATTTCTCAAAAATGTAGGAATCTTTCTGTCATCAACATCTGGTGTTTTTGACAGAGATGGAAAAAAGTCAGTAAAACTACCTCCCTTGTAGTTTCAGCAGTGAATTTAGTCCTAAACTTTCACAGGCTTTCATCCTGCAAGAGCTATTGAGATGCAAAAAGGATGCAAAAAGGCAGTGGTAAGTGTGAATAATGTATATCACGAATGAGTCAGAATTGTCCAGGCATCATCGAACTCCTGCCATAGATTTGATGCTACACCCTTGGGTTTTTGCAACTAGCTCACTGTACAACTCAGATGGCTTGCCAAAAAGGGAACTGCCATTCCCACTGTAGTGGTGAGGATATTTGCACTGATGGCAAGGAAAACACGTTGTCCTGCCAGCAGAAAACAGATCCTTTTTTGGGCTACAAAAAAGTGACATTAATTAGAGGTGAACAATGTTAACAAATGCCTTGAATTATTTCCACTACTCTCTACACTTTTAAAGACATGTTTGCATAATTCAGGAGCACCATTTCTCATCACTCATTGCTATTGCATATGAAATTTTTGCTTCAGCTTTTTACACTACTCCCCGGGACACTAATTTTTATGAACTGTATACATGGTGAACTTTACTGACATAACTAGTCCCACTGACTTCAGGACTGTTGTTCACTTGCCTAACCTACAGCAGGAATAATTTTGTCACAATTGTGGTGGTATAGAGGTATAAGGAAAAAACAGTAGAGAGAAAGCGCTAGCTGTGAGAACAGATTGATTTTCAGACCAGTTTTGTTCCTCAGTCTCTGAAGCTAGTCAGTGTACTGAAATTCTGCATAGATGGGGAAGGATTCATGGAAATGCTGAAAATCTTAAAGATGACATCATTTGAATGATTTTCAGATTTTAACAGCTAAAACTGACTAAAATAGTTTATTGAGTTACTATGGATTAAAGAACTATTTTTTTAAACAAATATCAAAAAGGTTAAATGAAGTTGTTTTTAATTGTCAGTACAAACCACTTTGCAATAGAGTGTCTTGGTTACACTTACATTATTTCTTTCTAATTTATTGAGGTTATATTTAGAGTAACATTGTTGTCATGGAGTAGGCTAGAATTTATTCCTTACCCTTGAAAATCATAGAGGTAGTCAAATTACTCAAAGGTATATTTAAATATCATTCATGTAATAAAATTTCTTATCTTAGACATCTTAAAATAACCCTTTTCCTTTCTGCTGGCATGGCATATCAAAGAGTGTTCAGCAAGGTAGAAATGTTTTACAGTAAAATATGGTGTCTGGTTCCAACACACAAACACCCAAACCACTGCACAGAGGTGAGGCTGTGCCTCTTCATTTAGCTCAATTGTTTATAGAAATTTCTTGGTAACAATAAGTTGATCAGAAAATCTTTAGAAACACTTTTTTTTTTCACTAAAAAACCCGATGCTATTGAATGCAAAACACATTGAAGAATGTATATGTTTTGAAAGTATCAACAATGATAGTTCTTTAGATCACACTGTTTTCTGGAAAAATAAACATGTTTAAAGGCTTGTTTACATTCTAAGCCACTGCTTGTGTCTGAAAGGTTTTGTTTTCATATAAGTACAAAAAAACCCCTTATTTCATAGCCTTGAAGTTTATAATGAAAGGCTTAAATTTTGTTCATCTATGGAGGAGAGCTTACGGTAGCAGGATCACCAAGATGATCAGGGGACTGGAACATCTTTCATATGAGGAAGGACTGCGGGAACTGGGGCTGTTTAGTCTGAAGAAGAGGAGATTGAGGGGTGATCTTATTAACATTTACAAGTATATAAAGGGTGGGTGTCAGAAGGTTGAGACATCCCTTTTTTCTATTGTAGCTAGCAACAGGACAAAGGGTAATGGGATGAAGCTGGAACACAAAAAGTTTCATTTAAATATAAGAAAAAACTATTTCACTGTTCAGGTGAGGGAGCCCTGGCACAGGCTGCCCAGAGGAGTTGTGGAGTCTCCTTCCTTGGAGGTCTTCAAGACCCGCCTGGACATGTTCCTATGCGACCTGATCTAGGTGAAGCTGCTTCTGCAGGGAGGTTGGACTAGATGATCACCAAAAGTCTCTTCCAACCCCTACCAATCTATGATTCTATGATATCTTCAAAGAGAGTTGTCTCCAAATTCCTTACATCTTTCTTGAAAATACTGGAGTCCATAAACTTTTGAGTAAATATTTTATTAGCAGTGAAGAAACAAATTGAAGACTTGTATCTATATGTGGAGAATAATTTATTATAATGACGAACAAGTGACATGAAGAGCAGGAGCCCAGTTCAAAAACCACAGATGCTTTATTGCTGAAGAACACTAATACATTTTTTGCTAGTGTTCCCATAAAAAGTGTACAGCAAATATAAGCTTTTTTATAATTCAGTAGTTAGAGTTCTATGATATGCACTGTAATTACAGTGCTATGGTAATTCTCTCTCTTCTGCATGACATGTAAGGTTTTTTCAGTATCTTTTTGAACTTCTATGCTATTAATTTGATTAAGTTTCAGGTTTTTCTTTATAAACTGCAGTAGGACAATTTTTACCTGTATTCTTTGGCACTGACAGGTTCATTCCAGCTAACAGCTTTCCTCATCCTTGAGAAAATGCTTAAATCTGTGTAGCTTTGCTATTCTGGCTACTTTTCCAGTAAAATTCCTTGATTTATTCCATTGTTGTTCATCGCTCTATGTTTCATCCATAGTTTTTTCTGTAGATCTATGTCTTTAATCAACATCTTTTTTCTAATAGTATTATTCTTAGTTTAGGGCTTTACTTTTTTTTGTTGTAGTTGTTCCAAGCAGTTGGTTCACTTATGTAAGGGGAGTAGAATCCCATTGTCAGCTTTAAAAATGAAAAGAAACCTACAAGTGCAGATGAGGTCTAAAGTCACATAAACTAGGTTATGAAAAACTTTCTCCCAGTTGGGGAATCTGTTTTTTCTGTTCTTAGTTTTCATCACACCTGTAAGCTGACAGCTTGTGACTATTACCAGACACAGTATCTATCTATCAATCAGTGTTTGCTTTTGTTAATTAAGAGCAGATGGTAAGTGTTAAAAAAAAAATTAAAAGTATGCAACTGTGGATGAAGTGGAAAAAAAAAGTAAAAAAAAAAAAAAGAGAACAGGCTATGTACTTGGCCCACAAATGTATTAGTCCATACATGGATTTATGGGAACATATTCAGTTTTATTTTCTAAGAGTAAATGAAATTGTTATCTGTGCATAGGACATCTGTCTTTGCATTTAAAAAAAAAAGTAAAAGAATTATATTACTTTTGCTTGAAACTGAAAAGACTTCATTAGGCCCCTTCCAACCACTACCATTCTATGATTCTATGTTTCTAAAGGTCCACTGAAAAAAATCCAACTTCCCTTTAGGTTAAACCTGATTTGGAATCTGTAAGGTGAATTAGCCCAGGTTAACAGTGAACACAGTTCACTTGTACCAGGTCCCTGGTCAAATAAGATCTGTCACATACTCTACTTCATAGATTCATAGAATCAAAGAATGGTAGGGGTTGGAAGGGACCTTTAGAGAACATCTAGCCCAACCCCCTTGCAGTAACAAGTCCAACTAGATCAGATCACAATCAATCTATTTGCATTCCTGATTGTAATATGCACGTCAGGGGGTTGCAGTGCATTTGGTTGATAATGTCTAATTTTTTTTTCAGTTGTTAGGGAAGTTTCTGCAACAGTTTTCAAATGAGTTTAGATGTGATCAGTACAAAATATTCAAACTGTAGCTTTCTTCACTATGGTCAAAATCCTGAATCAGGAGAAACAATTCCTCCAACCACAGTGGTACTACTTCTACAAGCAAGGACATGTTTTCCCTGATTGCAGTGGGAAATTACATTATGTCTTTTTATACAAAAAGAACAGAATACACAGCTCTGTAGGAAAGAAAGCTTCACCGGAAAGAGCAGTGGATCAGCAGCAATACAAATTCCTCCCCTGAGTTCATAAACATACTGAGGGCTCAAGATCTAACACCTTTCCAACAGCAAGACTAGGAGTCATATTAGAATCTACATTGCTCAAAGGATCAGTCAGCATCTACATCCAAAGCTATACAAAATGGCTTTGCTCAAACTAGACTCTTAACCACATCAGTGAACCATTATCTTAACTTTCAGTGAGTGGCTGCATGGTGCTTGGTTGCCAGCTGTGGTTAAACCACAACAGACACTGTAATAGCTCCTTTTGTATCCTGTCTGATGCAGGAAGTATAAATGAAGTTATACTGAAAAAAATATAGAACTCTAACTCTTATTGAATAGTATCTCCTACTCCAAAATTCATCTACCTAGAAAAATCTGGATATTTCACTTGCATCAATTGTTGTCCGTACAGTAGTTCTGGCAAGGCAAAAGAAGTAGAACAAAACCAAAAAATCATCCAGTTTTTATTCTTTATACAATTTCTTTGAGCATGGACAAAATGGAGATGACTACCCACTGCCTAGTTGTGAGGAATTGACTGCTCAAATTCTTACTTTCCTGTTGTTAAAAAAAAAAAATAAATCCTTTTTGTGTGTGTGTGTGTGTGTGTGTGCACACTCACAATGGCTTAGCATGCACACACATGCACTTTATTTGCCTGTTAGTAGCCCTTTTCTATTAAATAAGTCCATTGAGATTGAAAAATTTCTCTTCTCTCAGTGTGGGAAAACTGAAAAAGTCCTTGCAAAATATTTTTTAAATGCTGGCAGCCATGGATACAAGGATACAAGCCAGAATAGGCAGCTCTACTTTGTTTTTGTTTTTGTTTTGAAGGGTCTGAAGATGTATACAAACTCCTGCACTCCACTCTTAAGCATGCACTGAGTCCCATGGAGGTCTGGGATGTATCTGAACTGCATTACTGACCCTTCTCCTCAGTCTGGTGCTCTGAGTATACCTGTGATTGTAATGCTTTGATATTGATCACTTTCTGAAGAGTGAGTAGGAGTACAGATGAACATTGAACCAAGCCCTTTTTTCTCCAAGATGTTGATGTGCAGATGTCAATGAACTTTCTGGGAAGAAGTACATCAACTCTGACAGAGATCGCTCAAGATGAGGTTGGAATTTTCCCCTGTGACTAGTCTGTGAGATTGCCCCAGTACAGGCTGGTTCTGTACCGAGCTGTCATGGTTCAGAGTCTGTCTGAAGCTGCCATACATGGCACAGGCAAATGCAAAGAACGCTGGGATTAGTGATTTTTTAGTTTTCTCTCCAATGTTATTGCAAGTTTCTGGGATTCTTCCTAATGGAAGACAAAAAACCATATATAAAACCTAAGAATTCTGCAAGATGAGATAATTATTTCCTCCCTTTCTGCAGTCTGAAACTCTTCATGTAGCTTCCTAACACACATCTTAAGGAACTGTGAACTTTGAGAGTTTGGTTTAAAGACATACATTTATTGCTGCAGAAGACGAGTGTCTGAGGTGTCTCTCTGGTTATTTGGTCATTGTAGAGTGTATGACAGTGAACCTTAGTAACAAAATGTTAGTAATTTGTAAAATATTTAGGTATAAAAAAATATGTAGAAAATACTTGAAGACAAACTTGTTACAACTTATTTCTCATGTGATATGAGATGAATGCTCTGCTATGTGCACAAAACTCAAAACTGGCCTCTCAGTCAAGAAAGAACTTTAAACTGTCCTCCGTTTACAAGGGAAAAAAATCCAGTTCTCTTTCAACATGAATCTTATGCTTTAGTTCATGCCCTACAGGAATATGTTCAGCATTTCAGACCTGAGTCCTCCAAGTCCACAGCAGTGCCAAGAATTATAAAATGTGTCTGTAACTACAATGCTGATTGGATTTTGTTCATGTGGAAGGCAATTAGTCGAAAGGTTACCATTTTCCAGTTTGTTTAAACCTGTGTGCTAAGGTGCTTGCAAGTAACATTTTTTTTCTCCTTATAAAAACTCTGTAAACTGAAATACCTCAGGGACAGTAGGGAGCTGTTTCTGCACATAATTTGATTTCACATCACATTAATCCATGGACGATATATTTTTCCTTAGGAATTGCTTTTTTTTGTATATACTTGTTCACTTCTACTTTCAAAAAACAACCAGGAAGTCTTGTCTCCAATCCCATATAGAGGCAAAAAGGATAAGGAAGTGGATTATTAACCTTAGTCTGTCATATGGTATGCTGGCAGGCTTATTGGTAATAAAACATAAGGTTTAAAAAGAAAGATATGGTGTCATATAACAAAGCTGAAGCTCAGTCTTTTTAAGGCAGCCTCATAGTCATCACCTGACATTGACAACTTCAAGACTTATTTCCTATAAGGAAGAAAAAGAAAATGTATTTTTATCACTTTTGTGGAAACATTAAACAGTGGGGCTATACAAAAGCCAAACACTGGCAAAGAATATTTGAAAACGTGCTTGTTATTATGGATATATGTTAAACTAGGACCTAACTCTGTGGTGACATATTTGAGAGTTGTTTCTTCTACTTGCAGGAAAAAATGATGTGGGATCTGTTGCTGATTTAGCTAGAAGGTTACTGTTCCAATATATATTATTTTGAATAAACCAAACCTGGAAATGAACAGTAATTTCTGGACAGTTAAGGTGTTTTCTATAAGCCATTCTTTTATCACTGTTACATGACCACATTTTTACTCCCTTTATCACTGTACTTGATCTAGGCATCCTTTTGCTATAGAAAACATTGTCTCTTCAGACATTTGGTTGAAAGATGCATCTGTGAAAGACTGCTTCACTGAGGCTGCAACTCAGAGGAAAGCATAAGTCTATAAGATTGCCTTAAGAGGATGAACCAAGGTACCAACTTTAAATTTCTGTCTAAGGTTGAAAGTGGATGTTCCTGGGGATAATTCATGGCATGGTTGTTGAAGAACAGCCAAATTTATACTGAATTACTGAGAAGTGGCTTAAAACCCATGGTTCTATCCGACACTTGGTCTCTTGAAATTATAAACAAATCCCTCAGCCTCCTGGGGTTCAGTGCTAGGTGAGCTCAGCTCAGCTCCTCTTCCCGATTTCTCTGCTCAGTGGGAACTGCCATGGGAGACATTGGCTGTGATCCTTGTTAGCGGCACAGAGGTACCTGCCAAATTCACAACATTGTTCACTTCACTGGGCTGCAGGCAAACGTATGCTTTTTATCGGGCTAACAAGTACTCCCTGCTGGTGGTGACATTTAATGTCTTCAACACTTTAAAAGTTTTGTGTAGTTTGCAATGTACATGGCTTTTTATGACAGGAGATCTCTGATTATTTTCCATTGCCTATAGATTGAGGCATACCCACACTTCTCTTTATGATTATGTCTCTAGTAGAGCTGTTCACTCCTGGGAAGATTTACCTATGCAACAAAACATTTTGTTGAAGGTAGATCATGAAGTATTTCATAGTCAAGGTGAATCCTCTGTGCTAGCATACTCCATGCCTTACATTATATTAGCACTTGGCAAATACTTTTTGATTTACTCACCTGTGAAGTAAACACTATTCCCGTTGTAAGGTATTTCACATACACAAGGCATTTCAGAGTGATTTATCTGTGCAAGGAAGGGCTGAAGTCTTGGAATTTGAAAGGTTTTCAATAAGTAGGATCTTTATTAGCATTAAGTATGAAGAGAAATTTTCTGGCTGTAACTCCATACATTTAATCAGAATTTTGGAAAGCCATCTGTGTATGGTGGGATATAATGTACTACTGTACAAAAGGCTGAATTTGGTGGGGAAGTAGCTGTCCTTCATTTGAAGTGAACATCAGGAAGCAGCTGAGCTCATTTCAGGAAAAGATGGCTGAAATAATAGAAGCCACCAAACCAAATTCAAGGTGGATTAGAGCCTGACCATTGAGTAGTACAAAGGATCTCTGGAAGGTGTATTAGAAAAGCAGTGGCTACTCAACTAGGGCAGACAACTCCTCCAGCAGTCAGGCTGTTTCTGTTCAGGCTCTGCAGAAAATAAAGAATAAAATAAGCAGCTGATGAAGCATGGCTGAAGCATCCTTCCTTCTCTCCTCTTAAAAATGAGATTATTAACTAAAAAGAAAATAATACAAAATTACAGTTTTGTAGCGTGCAAATAACTGTTAATTTTTCTTTTTTAGTCTCTGGACTTGTTTTCTTTGACATTGATGGCAGAAACAAAGCTAAATCCATTTTAATTCTTTCTCCACTGGTCCATCGATCATTTTAATTGTGTGAGTGTGCATGCATTGTATGCGTGTGCGTGGGTGGGAACCAATATGCCAAGAAGACCAAGCCTGACATCAGCTTTCCCTGAGGTTAGGACAAGGGCCCAAGAGCATAGGCCTGAAAACAAGGCTGTCTACCCCAGAGCAGGGGCTCTGTAGCCTCTACAAGATATGTCTACAGAAGGAAAAGTCTGAAGCATTACATTACTGCAGCTCTCAGCACTTAATACCACTGTACTATTTTCATTCGTCTGTTCCAGCCACCTTTGCCTGAAATTCAACTCTTTACTATATATATCCCAGGCACTTTATTGCTGCCACTTGAAATACATGTTGTTCAGGATATTAAAAATAAATATTATTTTAGAAAATGTAAAGATTTCCAAGATCTCATTACAAACCACAGTCATTTGTGACTCTGCATGGTTTGAGTGATTGATTATACTTTCCTGTAAGTCAGAAATCATCAATTTTTAAGTAAGTACATAATATCTATTCGTTTAAAAATAAATATAAGTTTTAGCAAAATAAACAATTTGATTATTTAAAAATAAACATTCAATGGTTTTATACAGGATGCTAAAATGTCATCCTGGAAATTTTTGTAAGAATGAATTTTTTATGAGAAACTAATGGCCGATCTTTGTTATTTAATGCAAAGCAACTATCACCAATGATACTAAGGGATATAAAATGATATGGTAAATGAGGTGCTAAATGGAGATGGCAAACACCTTTACTCAGCTTTCAAACCTTTCTAACATCAATGCAAACCCTTGCTGAAGTGATGAACTTGCTTAAAATTCATGAAACCTTTCATATAGACGAAAATTTAATTCATGAAAAACATTCGGATGAAGAAAATGATAAATTTGATTTATAAGCCATAAAAAAAATCTGCCTTAAAAATAATGAAAAGCATAACACTAAAAACAACCTAGGGACCAGCAGAAACCTGAAGGCTGCAGTTGTGTGTGTTTGAGTAAAGATGGCCTTGACTGGAGCAGTTTGTAGGAAGGGCTTTGTCTGGACACACATTCAGCTCTGGAAGTTGCAGCTTTTCAAGAGCTATGACCAGAGAACAATAACAGTATTTTCTGGTCTTGAAGTATTAATGTCCTCTCCTAATGTATTGAAATACAGATAGAGAGAAGGGTCTTTCCTCAGCAACTATAGGTGAGAAAACATAGGGAGAGTTCCAGGGTTGGACTGAAACCAAAACAGCCTTTAACAACCATGAGGATGTATAAATGTGGCTCTTCAAACTAAATATGCATGCAAAAGCCTGACTTAGGACACATATTTCCTGAGATTGTGGTCTTAGTGTTCTACTTGGTCATATTTAAAGCCTTCAATTTCATATAAATGTGGCTCTTTTGCAAACTAGTTTGTCTCCCTGTGAGAAGACCTTGAGATACTCAGTCTAAATTCTTCATTCTTAGTTTTATCTTCAGATTCTCTAAACAGTTCATTTTTACACTGTTCATACTCTTACCTGTCAAGTATATATAATGCTATTTGCTCCTACTCCAGGATAAATATATTTAGGCCTACTATTTTAACTTACATGTGGGTAATTTTTACTTTGCTTTTCAGAAACTTATAGTTTCCATAAGGTTATAGTAGATTTACTGCAGTCCAGATTCCTAAAAAGACCCATCTCATCTTTGGTACCTTGTCATAGGTACAAGACAAAGAATGCTTGTTCATTCATTCATTCATTCATTCATTCAATCATTCATTCATTCAGCTTCAGAAGTATTGCATAGTACTTTATAGGATTATATTTGTTTGAAAAAAATGCTTATATGCTGCACTAATTTTCCTAGATTTCTTTCTTATTCTGTACTGCATTAATTTATTTTTCCCCTGAGGTTTACAGATATTCCAACAAAAAATTTGCTTACCCTAGCCCTTCACTTTCCAACTAGTACTAACACCTCTTCCAATTCATTGCCATCTCAAAATGTCATCCATGCTCCCTGTACTACAATTTCCATATGGAGATATTCAGTAAGGCCAAGTGCCAATCTCAGTTGCTGTCTCTTCCAATGTAGTATTTTTCTTTATCATAATCCTTTATTTGCTTCTTTAGCTAGTTCTAAATTTACATTTATATTTTTAATAATTCATATTGGCTTGGGTAAATATGTCAAGTTAGATTTTATGATATAGAATATAAAATTCTTTATTAAAATTTAATTTTAACACACTACATGCACATTATTCTGTGGTCTTTTAATATCTGAAAATCAGTTTATCAGGCAAAAGGGCTTTTTTCCTTCATAGATGATTATTTGTTACCAATTCTTTTTTTACTCTCAGAAACAGTCACATTATTTTAGTCCATTTCAGTTTATTAGTTGATGAGAATTGCTCTCTTTTCCTGATGTAAATCAGTACACTTACTTTTCTCAGTATTTTTGGGACCTGCTGAGTTTACAGTATCATTGGAAAATGGAACTATTGCTTTCTTGTTTTTGCTTGTTTTTAATGGTTTGTCTTTCAAAACAACACAGAAAGTAAACCAGCTGTAGGTACATCTTCTACAGTTATATGAGAGCAGTATATATATTTGTATTCAGTAACATTTTATTATAAGGAGATACACGAGGTGGGAAGGAGAAAGGAAGGAAATAGTGACTACATTTCATGCTGCAATGAAGACAAGATCCATGAGCTAGCAGTTATGACATTTGCTATATCCAGCCAATGCAGGGATGCTACATTTATCTTCAGAGCACTATAGCTGGATTTAATGATCTCTGAGTTACGACATGGTGACAGGCTTGAGCCACTGCCTCTGTTTAAAGAACAGTCATTGACTCTGTGGTCTCAAGTTGGATTAAGTGAGGTTTAGATTGGATGTTAGGAAAAAAATCTTCACCAAAAGGGTTGTCAAGCATTGGAACAGGTTGCCCAGAGAAGTTGTGGAGTTACCATCACTGGAAATAACTAAAAGATGTGTAGATATGGCACTGAAAAGATATATTTTAGTGGTAGACATCACAGTGTTGGGTTAACAGTTGGGCTAGGTGATCTTAAAGCTCTCTTCCAACTTGAACAATTATATGAAAGTAACTGGATTATTTGGGAGTAGACTAGCAAATTTAATAAAGAGGTCTTTAAGGGACTTGGGGAGTGGGGGGAGAAGCAAAACAGAACAAACTGTCCCCTCTAGCTGGGAAATAGGGCAGGACAGGGTATGCAATGATAAGTGCCCTTCATCTGCACACTGGGCTGAGATACGGAAGGCTGACCACCCTGAGAAAGAGTCAAATCAGGGAGGATCCTCCTGCACCCGCCCAGGGAAACCTGTGTGTTTGAGCAAGCCCCTGAGCTGCCTCTACACCAATGCAAGCAGCCTGGGGAATCAGCAGGAGGAACTGGAGATGTGGGTGCGGATGCGGGGCTACGACTTCACTGTGGTCACAGAGACGTGGTGGGACAGCTGCCGTGACTGGAGCACAGCCATGGAGGGTTATGTATTGTTCAGGAAACACAGACTGACAAGGCGTGGAGGTGGAGGTGCTCTCTATGTGAGAGAGCATTTAATGTGTACTGAACTGTGCCTGGGTGGGGATGAGGAGAGAGTAGAGTGCTTATGGGTAAAAAATAATGGCCAGGGCAAGGCAGGTGATATTGTTGTAGGAGTCTGCTACAGGCCACCTGATCAGGAGGAGGATGTGGATGAGGCCTTCTACAAACAGCTGGGAGCTGCCTCACAATCACGGTCCCTGGTTCATGGGGGACTTCAACCACCCTGATGTTTGCTGGGATAGCCGCACAGCCAAGCACACGCAGTCCAGGAGGTTCCTACAGATTGTTGACAACAACTTCCTCTAGCAGATGATCGAGGAACCAACGAGGAGGGGTGTGCTGCTGGACCTGGTACTGATGAATAGAGAGGGCCTGGTTGGGGATGTGAAGGTTGGAGGCAACCTCGGCTGCAGTGACCATGAGACGGTAGAGTTCAAGATCCTGTGTGGAAGGGGCAGGACACAAAGTCGGACCATGACCGTGACCCTGGATTTCAGGCGAGCCAACTTTGGCCTCTTCAAAGACCTACTTGGATGGATCTCATGGGATATGATTCTAGAAGGTAGAACTGCCAATGAGATCTGGTCAGTCTTCAAGCACCACTTCCTCCAAACCCAGGATCAGTGTGTCCCAACGCGCAAGAAAGGAGGAAAAGGAGGTAGGAGGCCTCCATGGATGAGCAAGGATCTACTGGGACAACTCAGGCAGAAAGAGAGGTGGAAACAGGGGCTGGCTTCTTGGGAAGAATATAGGAACATTGCCAGGGCATGCAGGGGTGCAACTAGGAAGGCTAGAGCCCTTCTAGAGTTAAATTTAGCCAGGGATGTTAGTACAGTAATAAGGCATTTTTCAAGTACATCAGCAGCAGAAGGATGGTGAGGGGTAATGTGGGCCTGCTGCTAAACACTGAGGGTGCCCTGGTGACTGAGGATGCAGAGTAGGTAGAAGTACTGAATGTCACGTCAGTCTTCAAAGGGCGGGAAGGACAACCCAGGAAACTACAGGCCAGTCAGCCTCACCTCCATCCCTGGAAAAGTGATGGAACAACTCATCCTGAATGTTGTCATTAAACTTATGAAGGAAAAGATCGTTATCAGGGGGAGTCAACACAGATTCACCAAAGGGAAATTCTGTTTGAACAACCTGATAGTCTTCTATCAGTGCATAACCGGCTGGCTAGATGAGGGGAGAGCAGCGGATGTCATCTACCTTGACTTCAGCAAGGCTTTTGACACTGTCTCCCAAAACATCCTCATCAGAAACTTCAAGCAGTGTGGCTTGGACTAGTGGACAGTGAGGTGGATCGAGAGTTGGCTGAATGACAGAGCCTAGGGGGTGGTGATCAATGGCGCAGAATTGAGTTGGAAGCCTGTGGCCAGTGGAGTTCCACAGGGATCAGTTCTGGGGCCAGTGTTGTTCATCATCTTCATCAACGACCTGGATGAGGGGACAGAGTGTACCCTCAGCAAGTTGGCCGATGACACCAAACTGGGAGGACTGGCTGATTCCCCAGAAGGCTGTGCTGCCATTCAGCGAGACCTCGACCGACTTGAGAGTTGGGCAGAGAGGAACCTCATGAGGTTCAACAAGGACAAGTGCAGAGTCCTGCATCTGGGAAGGAACAATCCCATGCACTAGTACAGGCTGAGGGTCGAACTGCTGAAGAGCAGCTCTGCAGAGAGCGTCCTGGGAGTCCTGACTGATAATAAACTAAATATGAGCCAGCAATGTGCCCTTGGCAGAACTACTCAAGTGAAGACCTTATTATCTTCACTTAATCTGTTTAATGTTTTAATACAAAAACCTTAAAGAATAGGAGGGAGAAGAGAATAAACATGTTGGAAAAAACTTCTGCTTTAACAGTGTTTAAATCCATTCTGAGTAGGAACTGGCTGAGACACCCAGTTACTGCCACTTAGAGCTGCCACAGCAAAGCGTATTACACTGGCTGTCAGGACAATGAATGAATCCCTGCAAGTAAATCGTGCCAATACAACGAGCTAAAATCAGTTCAGCACTTCAGAGACAGTTTGTGTGAAGAACATATGCTTTCATGAGGGAAGATAATGATGGGAAACTATGACCATTTAAGGATTTGCCACTCTCTATGTACCTTTAAATATGTGGAGCCCTGCCTACCTTATCCCTGTAGGAACTAGATGAAAGTTGCAGTGATGATGGTTTAACATTTCCAGTTTTGTTCTAGACTGTAAGCCTGCTTGTCTAGTAAAGTTAAAACAATAGAATTTTACATAGTATAAAGAAAGCGTGACATGAATAACAACTTAGTCATAAAAATAGTAGATACAGACTGCATGCAAAGCTGTCTGGAGGATAAACGTTTTTTCAGTAAGTTTCAAGGTTTGAAATTTTGATTTTACTGAAAACTTTACTAAATAAAACAATGAAAGTTTTGAGTGGTTAGGTGTTGAGTCAAAACCAGAAGTGCTTTTATATGGGAGAGTGTTTTTGACTGCACTATGTGGTCATATTTGTTTCTCTTTCTTATGATCAGAGATAAATATTTTGCTGTCTGAGTTAGACTAAGAATTTCAACCTGTGTCTTTAACATCCCAGCATGTGAACCAATGAAATGTGAGTACTAATCTTGATCTTTCTCATCTTTACTGGTTGCAATACTCAGGAAGCCTTGGATCTGCAAAATGTTGAAAGAGATACTTTTCTGGAAGACATCTGCTTCGATAAAATTTCGCTCCTTCCAAAACATTTGTTCAGCTTTAATCATTACCTCTTCCTTGTATTCTATTACTGTGTCTGTCTGCTATTTTTTAAGACATCTAAAGGTATTAGTTGTTCAAATATCATTCCAACATGGTGGGAGCTAATCAACAAACTTTTGCTGAGTTTTTAAAATATCAGACTTTCTTTATGAACAGAGTTTTTAGGAAGGCCTACAATTATTTCTTTCTATTTGGCTCAATGTTTATCCTTTGCTTATAACACATTCTAATTATACTATTACTGCATTAATACGCACATAAAGAATTAATTGACAGAGCCTAATTCTTGCAGGCAAAACTATGCCCATATGAACAAAAGCTTGTTTTCAAACTATGTTTTATATTTTTGCCTAGTCCAAATGATTATGGTTCTTCATTCTTTACATTTGAAAGTTATTTCAGTGACCATTAACTATATAGAACAAACGAGAATAACATAGCATAGCACAGAACAGAGTAATTCAGTTGGAAGGGACCTACAGTAATTGTCTAGTCCAACTGCCTGACCAATCCAGAGCTGCCCT
Organism: Colius striatus; assembly: GCF_028858725.1. Classification (NCBI taxonomy): domain Eukaryota; kingdom Metazoa; phylum Chordata; class Aves; order Coliiformes; family Coliidae; genus Colius; species Colius striatus. Next base: position 78,674,417 of record NC_084762.1, on the reverse strand, counting down.
AAAGTATGTTGTCAAAGGCACTGTCTAAATGCCTCTTAAACACTGACAGGCTTGGGGCATTAACTTCCTCTCTAGAAAGCCTGTTCCAGTGTTTGACCACCCTCTCAGTAAGAAATGTGTCCTGATGTCAAGTGTGAACCTCTCCTGCTGAAGCTTTGACCCATTCCCACATGTCTTGTTACTGGATACCAGAGACAAGGGATTAACATCTCCCTCTCCACTTCTCCAGTGGAGTATGTTGCAAAAGATTATCTTTACAATAAAGACTAGAAAAAGATGAACTTTTTGAGACAAGAAAGCTATTAACATCATGGGAGCAAAAGGGGAATAAAATAGAACAGAATACCCAATGAGTATACTTATCCTGAAAGCAATGCTTGTCCTTACTGTTATTTGCCTTGATCCAATGACCTTCTGAACCAAGGAAAGACATGTGGAAAGTCTACACCTGAGAGAGGGAAACAAAGTCTCTGGAATGACTGGACTTTATTAGGACTGGCTAGGTATCCTCTAAACAATGTCTTCTGAAATATTTTGTACAGAGTCTTTAATTAAAAAACCCCACAAGATTAACATGGAGCCTAGTTTCCTCTTTCTGTCTTGGGTAAAAATGTAGAGGGAGATGTCACTCCTGCCAACAGAAGTGAAATGTGTGAAAATAATTAAGCATTTCAAAATGGAATTTTGAACGGCCATGGAAGAGTAAATAATAACATGAAAAACAATGACAAAGACATTAAATTTTGCCATTAAATAGGAGGAGAAGATGAGACTCTTATCCCAAGGGTAACAAGTCAAGACTGACTTTGGCCTTAGTTCAATGGTTTTCTTTACTGCAAGAAAGAGCTATATTCAGTTCTTCTTGTACATGGAGAAGTTTATTTTGGGTCAGGAATACATGAAATAAAACTTGAAAGAGTAACTGAGCTTTGGATGAGAGTTACTTGAGAGCACAAATAGTTTAGGTCCTTGTAAGGTTGCTTTATAGAGATGTTCACATGGCTTACCTTACATACAGCTAAGAGTCACGTAACAAGACATGACATATCTCTTCAACTATACCTATGCTTCTGAAAGGTCCCCAATATGCTGTGTGAGATGTATAGTGTGACCTCTGAACTAACAGCTTTGCATAAAAATAGCTTAGAGAGGACTACTGAGAAACACTAATGAATCCTCATGTATACGAGGTTGTGACCAGTATCTTTTGAAGTCCAAGTGGGAGTGACTTTTCAGACGGGAGTAGTTGAACAGTTCTGTCCCCACAGAGCTGCAAAAAATAACTTTTCTTCTCTTTATTGATATTAATGGTATCGCAAGAGTTGTCAACATTAAGGTTAAAATTTGGTTTCCTTTATAAATCTGATTCATAGAGGATTTCACATCTGGATTATTTCAAATTACATCAAGCTTCAAGAAATGTGGTGTCTAAATTGTCAGCATGAGTGTGACTTTTTTTAAGCAAAAGTGTTTAAATCCATTAAAATATTAGAGCTATGGAGTGGGAAAGTATAACGTGTTCCCATGGGATCAATGGGAGTTTTGCCTTTGACTTCAATTGAAACAGGAAGCATGCCATAACTCGTAATCAGTCTCAGAATTCCCCAGCCCCATCCCATGCTCCAAACTTTAGCTAAATTAAAAGTGGATCATGGAGGGTATATATGCTTTTTCCCTCTGGCAACCTTTTAGCAGGAATTCAGTGATGCTTTATCTCAAACTCACTTCTAGTTACAGTGTCAGTACACCTCTGCTGAAATAACACCTTATTGTCAGAGCAATGGAAACACGCCACACATAAATCTCCAGTGTCTTCAATGCAAGAGACTGGTATCTTGTTTCGAGTCCCCTGAAACATGCAGTCACAGAGTGAGAGTAACTAGAGACGGAAAGCTGAGTATTAGGTCACATGTTACTCTCCCCTGTCAGTCTAAAATTGATCCCTGCAGTGTACAACCTAGTTTTGAATAACATGAGTATTAAGGGACATTCTGCTCTATCCTCAGGAGTATATACCAATTTAACAGACTTGCTTTAGGAAACATATCCAGATAAACACTAGATACTCCCTGAACTCAGTCTAAGGGTAACCTCTTTGATCACATAAAATAATCATGTTATCTCTTGCTCCCACTATCTTTTAGTTCTTGCAGATGATGATGTCTGTTTCTTCACATCTCCTTCTGTCATTACTTTACCTAATATTACTTTACCTACCCTATTCATATAGGGATCTTTTAATATTGCCTTATTTTGTTGTCTTTGTTTAATTTGAGCATGAAGGGATCTTATTTTCATTCCATCTTATTTTGGTGACTATAGTTGGTACCTTCAAAATGTATGTGTTACAGATTATAGTACAGTAGAAATACCCAGTGCCTCTTTCTGAAATTGATAACATCTCACAGTTCACAAGTAGCTGTCTTCTCTAGTTTTTCTTGCACAAACATTGACTGTAAAATTTACTATTGAAAATTATGCCTGACAGCTGAAATAACATTCAATTGCCCTGTATTCAGGAACGCTGCTTTATATCATGTCAGGTTACATCATGCAGTATGTGATACAAGTTACCTGAAATAATGCAGCTCAAATAAACAAAAAGAACACAAAAACCCAACACTCCTCTGTCCTCTCCACTCTCCCTTCCCTCCCCCACACCCTCCCCCTCAAAATCAGGAATTTGAGCCGACTGTTATCTTCAGTGTAAAATAGCTCAACTGATTATAGGATAAAATGACTTATCAGAAACATATGTTTTTGAGTAAGCTGGTTGCTTGTGACAGTGAACTGTTGCTTTTAATAACAAATCACATATCGTGATGTAAATCCTGGCTCATCCATCCCCAGGTTGTGCCACATTCAACAATGTGTCTAAGAGTTAGTGAAGACTGGTAACACAACAGAGTATAGTACAGTGAATGATACAGACTGATTACTCCAAGGGAATATTTCAACAATTTCTTCTATTATAGAAAAGATCAGTTGTAAGGGACCTACAGTGATCAATCTAGTACAACTGCCTGACCAATTCAGAGCTGACCAAAAGTATATTATTAAGAGCATTGTCCAAATGTCTCAATACTGACAGGTTTGGAGCATTGACTTTCTCTCTAGCAAGCCCATTCCAGTGTTTGACCACTCTCTTGGTAAACAAATGTTTCTTAATATCCAGTCTAAACCTTCCCTGCTGCAGCTTTGAACCATTCATATTGTCCTGTCACTGGATACCAGTGAGAAGGGCTCATCAAGAGGTCAGAGCAAGATGGGTGAAACCATTGCTCCACTGTGATCAGTGAAATTGCTCCCTTGATGTCAAAGAACTTAACATTCCAAAATTTCAGTACAAAATCTGTATTTGGCTATTTTGTGAAAGTGCCTAAATGTATTTGTATTAAAGGCAGTGACAAAACTCAAGATGAATTTAAAGAAATATCTTCCAAAAAAATATCTCAAGAGCAACACAGAGAAGATATAATTTCTTGGTTGATGCAACATGAAATAATTCAGGCTTTTTAAAGTTTCTTCCTATTCCTATTGGATTGGCAGGTCAGAGACTACCCTGTGAACTTCTTTCTTTCCACAGCTCTGTCCAAACTTATTTGTTCTTTCAGCCCTCAGCATTCCAGACCTGTCACCAGTAAAGAGAGTAAAAGAATATTAAATTAACATAAGTAAGTATTTATCAGCTTTGCCTCTGTCGTGAAGAGGTCTGATCTGGCACCTCGGGAAGCCTCCTCTTTTTATGTTATGAAAGCTGAAGTGGCCCACGTAACAAGCAGCCAAATTCCCAGTCTTTTAGTTACTTTTAAATTAAGTTTTAACAGGACTGTCAAGCACTGCATGCAGTATGTCAGTTAACACTCTGAGGTAAAATTGACAAAGAGCACTTTCTGTACCTTCAGAGCAAGTATATCTTTACCAACACTTTGGAGCTATTTTAGGTTTGTAAGCTGCAAGTATCTCCTGCCCTCAGATTTGATAACAGTAGAACCAAGAGTAGAGATGAGTAGCACCTGGCAATTAATAATCTGGCAAGTCTGTAGTCTTTAATAAGCAGAATGATAAAAGTTTAAAATGTCCTGACTCTGTCAATCCCTTCTCCAAATACTGAGGAATGTTTGTTTCACAATCGAAGGCAGGCTTGCCCCCCTTCTCCCTCCCCGTTATTGCTATGTAAAGATCTCTTAGAAGTATGTGAAAAATCAGAGAAGGGTTGATCCTGAGATGAAATACATTAAAAATAACAGAATTCTTTGTGTTGGTTGCCAAAAAGGAAAATCCTCCCATAATTTTGTGAAAGTAAATGACTTTCAGAATTCTATAATTGTTCCTTTCAACATTACTTTCTTCTCATCATGTCCCAGAACAGCAAAGCCTCTGCATATGCTGTGGTTAGCTTTTAAGAACCAGTCACTGAAATGAAAGTGAAATGAGAAAAAGGGCATTTTAAGAATTCTCTAACTTTTCTTGTAGTGTTTCCATTTAATAACATCTGCTGTTCATAACTCATGAAAGAAACCCGTAATAGTCTGTAATACTGACACACGGTAGAAAGCAAGAATCTTTCAACTATTTCAGGTAGGCAAATACTTTCATGTTAAAGTAATAAAAGCAGAATATTAATTTCTTCCTGACCATTTGCTAATACAATCTGACCTCAGTGTTGCTGGCACTGGGGAGTATAAGGTGGCCCACCCTGACTGCTGTGACACAGACTTGCAGTCATCACCACGTCCACACTCAGTCTGCTGCACTTCATGTACCAAACCTAATCTGTGCTTGCCTTGCTCTGCTGGCAACATGCAGACAAGCAGCTGGTGCCGGGATGGTTCTTGTTGCCTTGGGTGCTGGGCTGTCACTTATCCTCCTCAACTGCTTTCCTCTGGGCATCAAAAAATTGTGCCTTTTTTTGACAGCAGTATGTGGGAAGTTCTGTCCATCATCTTTTGTCTGTGTCTGAGTGACTTGCCTGTGGCACACAGGTGTGTTAGGTAGAATATGATTTTGTTTCACTGTCCATCATGGTGCTTCCAGTAGTTCTTTTATATATATATATATATAAATATAGCTGGATGCTAAGAGAACTGTCAGATTTAACTCCTGTGTATAACCTTACAGGGACACCAATAATCTACTAGGAAGTAAAATCAGATGTAGAAAGTCAGGCTTATGCCTCATCTTAAAAACACTACTAGGCTTTGGGATATTGTCAGAAAAAAGTGTCTGAGGGGTTCTAAAATACCAAAGGAAAGTCTTGCCTATGATGATCAAATTAAGACAAACTATGCCTAATGAAAGAAAAAGCCAAATAGGTATTGCTGTGGGTAAAAACAAACAGACAAAGTAACTTGACTTTCCATAATAACCAGTTTCACCCTTATTTCACTCAGATTTGATACATAAATCCAGGAGCACCATTCTTAAAAGTTCCATGACATATAGAGCAGTAGTAGAGAAACGAACTCTTGTGTCATATGTAGGCAGGATGAAACAGCAAGATGAAATACTGATTGCCACTTCATGGTTTATACCCCTGGACTCTAATATGTGAGCTTACCTCATCTTGGATGCAAAACCATTAAGGTGCATCATGGGTCAGAAACTCCTTGAGGGCTGAGAGGTCTCTCCAGTGAACGCAGGGCAAAGTCTGACAGTCTGGGACTCTCCCACTCCAAGGCAGGAGTAGGGCAGCCAGGAGTCATGAAGACTACATCAGCCCTGAGCATCAGACACCTCTCTGGGGACAAGGATAGGCCAAGGCTGGGACAGAACACTGACTCACAGGTCAAAGTCAATATCAAAACCTTGTATTTTTCTTGAACGTCGTGAAGTTTCTGTTCATCTAGTCCTCAAGTTCTCAATACACTTTGGATTGAAGCTTTGTTGTTTGACATATCATTCTGTCCCCTTAATTTAATAATGTCCACAATGTTGCTGAGGGTGTGCTTTGACTTCTCATTCCAGTGATGAAGATATTAAACAATATTAGATAAACATCAGCTTCTGGAATACAGCACTACTGATCAACTGCAAACTGAATGTCAAGATTGCCATCATCTGAGCCCAATAGTTCCAGTCAGCTTACAAAACCCCTGCCAGTGTGTCCATTCGGCCCATAATTCCTCAGCTTCCAAAAGACAATGCTATGGGGGGTAGTGTCAAAGACTATATTGAAGTCAAGATATGATACATCCACTGTTTTCCTGCTGTCTTCAAATATGTTCATTTCATCACAGAAGGTAGTCAGGCTGATGAAACATGATTTATCTCTGGTGGATGCACGCTGACTTGTCTTAATGACTTTGTTGTTCATGTTGATGTTGAATTACTAGGGGTTGTTCCACTATCTTTCCAGGAACAGAGGTGAAGCTGATAGACGCATTTGTCCCAAGTTATCTTGGTCTTTAAGTTGGGAGTAACATTAGCCTTTTCCTTGTTGTTAGTAATTTTTCCATGTATCACGATTCTCATCAGTGATTCAGAACAGACTTACAATCTCACCAGAGCCAACTCTTTCAGCATTTGATTGAATCCTACACATTTTAAGTTGCCTATATCTGGATTTTCTGACATTACTAGCACAACTCATGAGTCTCAGAGATTGATATCAGCCAGGTTAGAGCACTGAAGATTTTTATTTTGGATGGAGGTACTTGTCTTCACCATTTGGAGACATATTTGAGCTTCACTGCTTTTCATTCAAAGGTCAAAGAGGACACTAGGCCTTTTTTTGACTTGCAATGAAATGTCTTTCTGACACTAACACCTATGTCAATATTACCCATATAATTTTCCTTATTACAGAATCACAGAATGGTACGGGTTGCAATTTCTAGAGATCATCTAGTCCAACCCTCTGCTAAAGCAGGTTCACCTCCATCAGGTCACACAGGAATGCAGCCAGGTAGGTATTGAAAACCTCCAGAGAGGGAGACTTTATAGCCTCTCTGGGCAGTATGTTCCATCCAGTGCTCTGTTACCCTCACAGCAAAGAAGTCTCTCTTGGTCAAGCAGAAATCCTTATACGTCAGCTTGTGTCCATTACTCCTTGTTCTGGCACTGGGTACTACAGAAAAAAAAGCCTCATCCCATCTTATTGACACTTGCCCTTTAAGTATTTATAAGTGTTGATAAGATCCCCCTTCAGTTTTCTGTTGTCCAGGCTAAATAGTCTGAGGTCTCACAGCCTTTCCTCATATGAGAGATGTATCAGTCCTCTCATCACCTTGGTAGCCCTCCACTGGACTCTCTCCAGAAGTTTCTTATCACTCTTGAACTGGGGAGCCCAGAACTGGATGCAATACTTCCAAATGTGACCTTACTAGGGCAGAGTAGTTTGTTTACTACTTGCCTATATCATTTCAGTCCTTCATCCATCATTTGGTGAAGAACTCTCTAAGGCAGTTTAGAACTTTTTACTGTAAGACTTTGTTAAGACCCCGGTAGTCTTAGAAATAACACAAATCTACAAGATCAGTTTTCAGAAAGGCACACCATTCCCATTGCTGGTATCCACAAATACTAATTTATTCCAAGACATTAATATTCCTAAGTATGATGATCAACTTTTATTAGAAATCTGATTAGACAAAGTCCATTCTAAAAACTCTGACTTCATATTAGTGGAATACTTAAACTGCAAAGGGTTTAAACACAGAGACATTGGTTGATTTTACTGAAATTCTTTAGTAAAGTTTCAGTCTTTAAAAGTGTTCCTGAATATTGTTCTTTTGGTTTTGAAAAGAGATAACTGCTTTTTAATAGTTTCACAAGGTAGAAAATAATGTTTAAAAAAAATCTCAAAAAATTCAAAGGTTATCCTCCTTCTCATGGCATGAACAAATCTAAATCAGCCTTTGCAGAGAGCTTTAGGCGAAATACTTGTCAAATTTTCTGTTGATGAAGAAATAATTTTTTTTTTTAATGTCTTACACAACTTTTTTCTTTTAGACTCTGAAATCAGTCCTTTTCTACCTATATTCCTTTAACTCATTGATCCTCATCTATTAACAAATTATGTGTTGAGGTTCTGAATTCTGCAAGAATCCATGTAATACTATGTGATATGTTGCCAAGGGACATTGTAATCCTGAAAATATTGGTTGCAGAGAAAATAATGCAAAGGATTTGGAGACAGAGGGGATAGAGTCAGTTTCATGGGCCGTGAGGCCACACAGTGTTGAGTGCTAATCAGTGTGAATTATAACCTTGCAAGTCTTTGAACAGCTGAGGTTGAAACCACACAGTGCAACATCCTCTCTTTGATGGCAGAACTTCTTATCCTAGAAGCCAAGACTACAAGTATAGCACCCAAGTGCTAAAAACCCTTGAAGTTTCCTCCTCAAAGAGGAGATTCTTCCTATGCTGGCTTCACAAAAAAATTCTCCTTTAGCAAAATAAAGATGGGCAACGCATGAACCTAAGTCTAGGCATGAGATTGCTCACACTGTTTAGTTGTTGGCAATTAGCAGCTGTCACACTTCTGGACAAGTTTTGGATCTGGTAAAACATTCCCAAAAAAACCTTGACTTTAATACCTCACACAGGTCAGGGACCATTCCAGGGGGAAATTTGGATGCAACATTGTTTTGTAAGGTAAGAGAGTTTGGCTGTTAGTATATAAAGTGCCATGTGAGATGGCCTCAAGGTCTTAGTTGATTGTCTTTAGTAGTATACAAATGTTTACAGCAATTTTATTCCAAGTAGATTTATTGGGCAAGTCTCCACCAAGAAAATTTTCGTTGTTAGAGCTCTTGTTGAGGTTCACATTGAAGAACATTGACACAAAACAGTACCTCCTAAACATGCCAATCACTGTCACTGAGAACACACTTGGGCGCTCCACTTACCTCACAGATTGTAGAAATATGATCAACATGATTTTTTTTTGCCTTCCTCATAGCTGCATCTTCTTTGCACCCTAACTCAACCAGACATGTTTTTTAGCCATCTCTACTGGTAGACTTCATCAAGTTTGATATTTGTAATGTTCAAGAGCAATATTAAACTCTTTATCATTACTGCTAACCTGAGGGAAGGTTGAAATAGTCCTCCACTGATTATCATATATCACAACTATTGGTGATATCAAATTGTCCCTCAGATGTGGGCTGTTAATAATAATAATTAATAATAAATAATACTTAATTCTGTTGCTAAAAGAAACACTCAAATTTTCAGAATTACATTGAGGTTTTTTTTTTTTTTTACAAATCAAAAGTGACTTTCTTTTATATGCAGATAGGAAAAAATCATCAGTTGGGAATGAATATGCTTAGCTCCCTTTAATTGAGTCAGCCTGTGCCAAATTATCTTAGCAAAGATTATGGCTGCAGGATAGGCAGAATAATTTTAAAACTGTCTCCATGATGATAATTTGTTTGTTTTAAAGAAGAAAAAATTACTTCATAGTTGTTAGGGATCATTTATTGTTTTAAGGCATTATTAAATTCTAACAGTAATGTTTTTCACTGTGTCAAGCAGAGATAATTAGATCTATCGTAACTATCCAGATTGAAATATCTTCTTATTTTCCTTGTATGGGAAAAAGAGTCCTTTTAGAAGAGTAATAGATAAACAGCTCTACTTCTTTTTAAGGACATAGAACAAAATAAATTGGTTAGGTATTCTTTTAGAGCTTAATGGGAATATGGAAGCAACTAATATTCTTACAAGCTAAGTAATACAAAGCATATGACTTTCCTAATTAAAAACATAGAGAAATAGAGCTCTGACTAAAAAATCAAGATAGAAAACTCAGTCATAATTTCTATAGAACTGTATGTGAAAACATTGTGATAATCTACATAAAAATAGTGCTATAATTCTGTGATTCTATCAAATGTAATTAATAGAATATAAAACATTTTCTACAACTACATATTTTGGCTTATTATTGATAAATTTCATATTTTGAAATGAAAGTGTGATTTATACTTGATTTTATAAATATTTTAGAGTTTTGTTGCAGTGTTCTTAATCTTACTTTTTTACCCCATTTCCCTTTTTTTTTTAAAGTCAAAATATTTCTTGTGCTTTGAAGACCAAGCATGCCATCACTGTGGTCTGTGAGCCTATAAGGAATCTCTTTATTTGAAAAAATGCACAGTAGATAATCTATTTTCTACTGGAGACAGCATTGCATTTTTATTTCAATAGACCTTAAATGCCTACGAACACAAGAATGGCCTATTGCTAGATATAGATATAAATATAGATTAGATATAGATATAGATATAGATATAGATATAGATATAGATATAGATATAGATATAGATATAGATATAGATATATCCAAGCAAATTCCTGATAGGAAGTAAAAGAGACAAAGTGTAACAAAACAATGCAACCTTTAGAAAGAAGTGTTCAGTTATTTCAAGTTGATTGGACAGCAACTAAAAATATGAATGATTTCTCATTCATCTTGCTAAAGCTGGCTTAAGCATTTTTATGCTATGTGGCTCAGAGACTGAACTGTCATTTTCATCAAAGCTTTATAAGATGGTAAATTAAAATCAGGTTCTACAGTCAGGCCATATGCTATATCCTAGGACATATCAGGTTTTAAAATCAAATTTCAGAAAGTATTTCTCTTCAGACACTCTGAAAAAGTGTAATGAAGCAAACATCATCTGGATGTGGGATACAGGGAGACATGAGAGTGAAATAAATTTCAGGTTTGTTGATTTCCATCTGGATAGCTCATTAGCTTCAAGTGGAGCTAGATACAATTAGATATGATTAAATCAGTCAAAAAAAAAGGAGGAATCTTTAAAAAGAAAATGCAGACAGCATAATTTTTCCTTCAAAACTGGGAAAACTGCGAAAAATTGAGTTTACTAATGTTGATTAACGTTGATTCTGTTGATTCTGTTTGCGTTCTTCTGAACATTCCTAGACATGAATGATGCTACCACCTATATCTCTATATTTTTTTTTCTGTCAAAACTCTTCAAGATGCTAAAAGAAGGAAGAGGCAGTCATTTACTGTCTTTCATTCCAATTCAGACAATGATATTATTAAGGCAGTAAAAATGTTCCTGACAACATTGAGCTGCAAAACTGCATACTTTGTTGAGAGTTGCAATAATGAAGAATAAGACAGGCACTGATCAGGATCTTTAATCTTTTTATCATTTCCTCTCATCTCACCTTCCACTCACTGGAGTACCCTGATATCCACTGAAACATTATCCCCTCAGATAATGAACCTAGAAGCTGCTCTAGAAGGTGGAGTAATTCTCATGTGGTCTGGGTTTCCCAGTCATATTTAATCAAGGCACTTAAACAAATATTTAATTCTTAATGGGTATAAAAAAATTCATTTGGACTCTTTGTATATTTCTATTAAAAAATTATACTTAGTTCTTTCTTTGACTTCTGTAGAAATATTCCAGATTTACACTCAGAAGATCTGAGATGAGAATCTGGCCTAGTATGTCAACACATTAGGGAAAAGAAACATCTGGATTCAAAGCTGTTCTCTAAGATCTTTTTCACAATTCCCAAGAAAGTAAGGAACCACTGGTAGCAGATAGCCCCCTTCTTGCCAAGATTCTGCAAAAAAATGATAGAGTATTTGTTTCTTGGTGAAAAAGATTAGGTAGTGGCTATAGTGAAAAGTATGTTTTGCTATCTAAATGTGTATTTTCACATTAAAAGGAAAAAAAAGGAGTATGTTAAAACTAGTGTGCTTTATCTTACAGAAGAACAGATTGCTGTTTTGGCTGACTACAAACTTAGCGTTACAAATTACATTAAAAGCAATTTTTTATCACTTACTTTGAGTACATAAATACGACAGCATAAATAATTTGCTGTAGGCATTTTTTGCATCTTCTCAATCAGAAACTATCATGGATATGACTGCATACCTTCATTTTCTATGTTGAAATTTAGCAATGGCAAACTTTTTTTTTCTTTTAAGACAAAACAGAAGACCTCCTGCATCTCTCGTTCTGACAAAAGCCAGAACAAACAGCAATATGTCTGGGTAAAACACTCAGTTGGTCGTAAAATTAGAGTTGATTGAAAATTTTCACTCAATAATTGTTAAAAGAACATCAAGTTCTTCAAGATGTGATTTTGCAATGTTCCTTGCAGGTCAACACAACCGAGTTAGCTGCAATTCAAAGAAAAGTCAGTCTGAAAAAGGAAGCATGTTTGTAGACAAAATTCTGGCAACAGAATTTTTCCTGAGCCCTGGTGAAATGCTTCATACCCTATATGAAATTTCTAACTTTGATTAGTAGTTGTGTCAAATACCTATATCACATCCTCTTAGGATTTTATGTAACCAAGTTAGGGTTGATCAAATGTTTTCTATCAAATTTGGTTTTAGCAGAAAATTTAATTTTCTAAGAAACATTTTCATACTGCAAGTGTCTGTTTTCCATGGAAAAACTGATCTTTTGCCAATACCCCCAAATGAAACCTTTGTTGCCAACTCCTAATACTTCTTTTTTTTTTTTCAGCAGATAGCTTTCTGAGGCTTGTTTTGTCAAAAAGATAACATTTTCCAGAGATGCATTTGTTTTTGTGTTATGAGACTAAGACTATAGTTCAGTAATTCCATTTCATGTTTTTATCATGTCTCATCTTATCTGCCTTTCTAAAGTAAACAACTCCAAACTCTTCAGCCTGCCTTCACACAAATTTTTCATGGCCTCAGTCTTTCTCAGAACTGTGTACTTCTGCAATATCTTCTTGGTGGTGGTGTGACCTGTTCAGCACATCTCATTGGCAAGGTAAACCAGTCAACTTATAAAAGATAGAACTTTTTTTAACATTCTCCAATGTTGTCTTTTTAATGTTTTATCGCTTCAGTTGTATATGTAACTTCTCCTTCACATTGACAGAGGTATTTCCTGAATGCCTATGTTCATCTCCTGAATTAACATAGCTAATTCAGTAACCTGTAGGTAGTTCAAGTGTTTTTCCTTCAATATGCATTATGTTGCACTTGTCAGCACCACATTGTGATACCTGTCAACATGTGCTCATTTACAAAGCATGATTAAGACCCAAGGAGAATTAAGATTTGTGCTTGGTCTCAATTTAATTAACCCCACCTCAATATTTTAATATGTGGCTATATGTATTCAACATAAAATGACCTTAGTTTAGATGTCTTGTATTTCTTACCTGTATTTACAGATTGTAGGCTTTTTATCTGGAGACAATGCCTGTTGAACACTTTTAATATAAAAGAAGCAAGAATGGTGTAGAGGAAAATGTATTATTTATGAACAGGGAGCCACTTTTGAAAATGAATTGAATAGGTAAACATTTTCAAGAGCCCTAAATAAATGAATAACTTGATGAGGTCTTCTAAAGACAGATGGGAGCAGCCTCAAAGTCACAGGCCCTGGTTCTCATGGGGGATTTTAACTACCCAGACATTTGCTGGAAGGTCCACATGGCTAGTTACTTACAGTCCAGAAAGTTCATTCAGTGCATCAGTGATAACTTCTTGATGCAAATTGTGGATGTACCAACTAGGAACTCATGAACGAGCAGGGTCTGATTGAAGTGGTGAAGGTTGAGGGCAGCCTTGGCTGCAGAGACCAGGAGATGATGGAGTTCAGGATGTTGTGCAGTAGGAAGAGAATACCAAGCAGGATCATAACTCCAGGCTTTAGCAGGGCCAACTTTGCCCTTTACAAGCAATTGCTAGGGGACATCCCATGGGTACTGGAAGGTAAAGGGGCCCAAGATAGTTGGTCTGTGTTCAAGGATCACTTTTTCCAAGCTCAAGATCAGAGCATCCCAGTGGGTAGGAAAATGAGAAAGGGAGTCAGGAGACTTGCATGGTTAAACAGGGAACTGTTGGGCAAATTCAAGTGGAAGAAGAGAGTCTATAGATCACGGAAGAAAGGGATGGCCATTTGGGATGAATATAAGACTGTTGTCACAGGATGTAGGGAGGCAACTAGGAAAGCTAAAGCTTCATTGGCGTTGGCATTGAAAGGGAGGTCAAGGACAACAAGAAGGGCTTCTTCAAATACATTGCAGATAAAACTAACACTAGAGGAAAGTAGGCCCACTGTTGAATGAGGCTGGTGTCCTGGTGACAGAGGATACAGAGAAGGCAGAGTTATGGAATGCCTTCTTTGCCTCTGTCTATACTGCTGGAGACTGTCCTCAGGAGCCCCAGACGCCAGGGGAAGTCAGGTTAAAGGAGGATTTTTGTTTGGTTGATGAGGACTGGGTTCAGGATCAGCTGAGCAGTCTGGATGTACATAAATCCAGGGGCCCCAATGGGATGCACTTGCGGGTGCTGAGGGAGCTGGTGGAAGTCATTGCTAAACCACTCCCCATCATCTTGAGTAAGTCGTGGAGAACAGGAGAGGTGCCTGAGGACTGCAGGAAAGCAAATGTCACTCCAGCCTTCAAAAAGGGTAAGAAGGAGGAGACGGGTAACTACAGACTGGTCAGCCTCACCTCCATCCCTGGAAAGGTGATGGAATAGTTTATGCTGGGTGGTTATCCTGGGTATCCAGGCATTTGAAGGACAAGAGGGTCATTAGGAGCAGTCAACCAAGGGGAAGTCATGTTTGACCTACCTGATAGCCTTTTATGAAGGCATAACCAGGAGGATAGATGGTGGTGGTGCAGTGGATGTGGTTTATCTGGATTTCAGTAAAGCATTTGACACCATCTCCCACAGCATCCTTCCAGCAAAACTGAGAAAGTGTGGGCTGGATGATCAGATAGTGAGGTGGATTGTTAACCGGTTGAAGGGGAGAAGACAGAGAGTTGTGATCAATAGAATAGGGTCTAGTTAGAGGCCTGTACCTGGTGGAGTACCTCAGGGTTCGGTGCTGGGACTGGTACTGTTCAATATATTCGTTAATAACCTTGATGAGGGAACAGAGGGCACGGTCAGCAAGTTTACCAGTGTCACTAAACTAGGGGCAGTGGCTGATGCACCAGAAGGCTGTGCTGCCATTCAATGAGACCTGGACAGACTGGAGAGTTGGGCAGAGAGAAATCTAATGAAATTGAACAAGGGCAAGTGTAGAGTCTTGCATCTGGGAAGGAATAACTCCATGTACCAATGTATATTGGGGAATGAACTGTCAGAGAGTAGTGTAGGAGAAAGGGACCTGGGGGTCCTGATGTACAGCAGGATGGCCCTGAGCCAGCAATGTGCCCCTGTGGCCAAGAAGGCCAGTTGCATCCTGGGGTATATGATAAGGGCTGTGGGCAGTAGGTTGAGAGAGGTTCTCCTCCCCCTCTACTCTGCCCTTGTGAGACCACGTCAGGAATATTGTGTCTAGTTCTGGGCACCTCAGTTCAAGAAGGACAGGGAGCTGCTGGAGATAGCTCAGGGCAGGGCTATGAAGACGATGGAGTGGATGGTCTCCCTTCTGATGAAGGGCTGAGGGAGCTGAGGCTCTTTAGCTTGGAGAAGAGGAGACTGAAGGGTAACCTCATCACTGTTTACAAATACGTAAAGGATGGGTGTCAGAATGATGAAGCCAGACTGTTCTCAGTGATGTCCAGCTGTAGGACCAGAGGCAATGGGTACATAGCTGGAACATAAGAGGTTCTAGAGAAACATAAGGCAAAACTTATTCACTGTGAGGAAGCTTTGGAACAGGCTGCCCAGATGGATTGTGGAGTCTCCTTCTCTGGAAACATTCAAGACCCAACTGGATGAGTTCCTGTGTGACCTACTCTAGGAGATTGTCATGGTTTTGCCCAGCCAGCAATGAAACACCATGACAGTCTCTTTTTCGGTGCCCCCCATTTGTTAGAAAAAATCCCCACCCTCGTTAGAATGGCAGAGGACCAGTGAGATTGGAGGCATAAAAATATAACCAAGGATCGTGTGGATTGAGACAAGGTCAGGGAGGACTCCTTGCCAATTGTGGTTCTGGGCAAAACAGACTCCACTACTCGACTTAGAGAGGAAAGTAGGAAAGTTTATTCTACTACCTACGAGAAACAGAATGGAATAAAAGCAAAAAGCAGTAGGATTCTGAGAAAATTACAATCAGCACTTTAAGATCTCCCTCCCCCATCCCTCCTTTCTTCCCGGGCCCAGCTCACTGCTCCCGATATCTCTACCTCCTCCCCCCTCAATGGCTCGGGGAGGCAGGGAATGGGGGATGTGGTCAGTCTCTCACAGATGGGCTCTGACTTCTTTCTTCTCAGAGGAGGACAATTCCTTGCATTCTTCCCCTGCTCCAATACAGGGTCCCTCCCAAGGGACACAGTCCTTAATGAACTTCTCTGATGTGGATTGTTCCCAACAGCTATTGCTTCTGTCAATACAGGGTCCCTTACATGGGACACAGCCTCCTCTGCCCTTTTTCTGCCCCTGGCACAGGGTCTTTTATGAAGTGCAAACAAATCAAAGCTTCACCAGACGTCTCCACAGGATACAGGGGAGTCTCTGCTCCAACACATCTCCTCCTCTCTTCCCTCACTGATCTTGGGGTCTGCATGTTTGCTTCTCTTTCTCTTCCAACTCCTTGCATTACCAGCCAGAAAAGAAGGAAAAAACAATAAAGGAACAGGAAGAACCCTCCTTTTCCTGCTCCTTCTTCTTAAAAAGTGATCATGGAGGCTCAGCCCTAGAAATGGGTCTGACTCAGAGCTGGGGAGAGATTTGAGGAACTTCTTACAAAGGCCATCTTAACAGCCTCTTCCCCAGTACCAGAAATGGCTCCACATAAAACCATGACAGAGGTCCTGCTCTGGCAAGAGGGTGGGACTAGATGATCTTTCAAGGTCCCCTCCAATCCTTAAGATTCTGTGATTTTGTGATCACTGGCTATATATTACTTAATTCCTGAAACATGAAATAGTTATTTATTTATTAATTATTTACTTCACAACTAAAGCTTATATAGAGCTCACAATTGTACAGGAAGAAATAAATTGTTTCTGGATTATACATATATATACGTATATACAGTTATTTTTGTGTCCAGAAAACTGCATAAATATCTTAGTAATCAATTGACTGGGCTCAAAAATTCTCTTAATCAAATATCTTAAATCATCAAAAATACTTTTCAATATTTTAATTGATACAATGATAAAAAGAAAACTTGTTTTATTTCTAGTTATCTCACTATCAAAATATAAGACATCTTGCAATATCTTCAGTGTTTTATGTGTCTTGCTATATTGAAACAGCTACCTGTTTACTAAAATTTGAGTTGACATCTGTAAGAGAGAGATCTAAAAGCTCTTCAAATATGTGTTATAAAACCCTTCAACCACTGATCTCCTCTGTGTCACATCTTAGGGAATTCAATTATATCATCAGCACCCTTAACTCTTTTTTTTTAGTATTGGGGTGCAAATTTTCACACTTCAGTTGCAGATTTCTGGATGAGCAAATTATGGTAAATTGTTGATGACATATAAATTTGAAGTTTAAATCTTTGTTACTGTTCTTCGTTTCTCTTCCACAGCTGATATTTTGCCCAATATTTCTCTGATGCTCATGACACAAAAATTATGGAAAAGTCTGAATTTTTCCCTTTCTTCTTAGTCAAGAGAGAGCTCTTTTTGTCAAGTTATTATGAAATAGGTTGGGTCATGGCCATGCCTGTGTACTGACAGCTGATATCAGTCAAAAAGAAGTGATAAAGCAGAGGGGGATATATGAAAAGTCTTGGTTTTCTGAATGACCTGGATTATTCAATTTTGAGTTAGTGACATTAAGTTTACCAGAATAATACCAAAAATATTACACATCTACATTCATATTTAAAGTGTGATGACTACCAGAGATATTGCCAGAATATATTTCAGTTCAATGGAAATTGAAATTACAGGGTTTGGGGCTAAATTCACAGACTACTTTGTGATGAGGATACTTCTGTACTATCCATTGCAGCTTGGCTGCCACAAGCAATCCAACTGCTATGGAGTTGGGCAATTTAGCCTTTGTAGAGCACCCCACTAACACAACTATCATATTTCTGATAATCTGTAACATACTGCAGGATGTCATGTGATGTTTATGTTCTCTGCACTGCAGTCTACAGCTTTTAGTCTCCTGCTATCTCTTGGGAGGTCACAATACATGAATTAGATATGGACTGTCCATACATCATATGGAAAGAGAGAAGTGCCAGCACTCTGACCAGATAATAAGCTCAGCAAACTAACAGGAAACATCACACAGAATGCCTTGTCAAGATGTAGGCATTCTATCATTGCCACAGCAAGAGATTTCATATTATATATAATTCATAGCTATTCCTGCTGTTGAGACTTGTTTCTTAAGGATTGAGTAGAGGAACAAGGTCAATGAAGGAATGAGGTTTTAAGCGACTTTTTCCACATAGACCCATGTTACAATATTCACCTGTTGTCAGGAGATGTGGCTACAGGTTCATGTGCTCTCTAAACTGATTTGAAGTCACATCTCCTGCTTCATGGGAGAGAGTGGTTATTCTATATTTATAAGGTATACGGGATGGAGAGAGACCGATCATGCGTTGCTGGGACACCAGCAATCACAATGCACCCATCTGGTTTAGTAGTAAATAGAAGTTAAAAGCAGATATATCCAGATGGGAATTATAAAAATATTTCATAGAACATACTCCTGATTTCCAACTTTTTGTTGCTCAGGAAATTCATGATCAGAGAAGGTATCTGTTGAAGCTGTTTGTCTTTCAAGGAGCAATTAAGATCTTAACGGGATAGAAGCAGGAAAAAAAAAGCATAAATCTTTGGGATTTTTTCAATCCATGTTTTGTCCTTCTCAGCAAATTCAGAAGGCAGAATGTATGAAGGATCAAGCTTCTTGTGTAACTGCTAGTGTGGAAGGAATGAGTCCTTGTTCCCTGAGAGTAAATTAATTTGTTTGCTTATCTGTTGAGTAATGGTTTGTTTGATTGCAGTTTGTCAGATCTGTGGTTTGGCTACAATTTCATGTTTGCAGAACATGTTTGGGGTTGTCTGTTCTGAGTAGGAAAAAATGTCTTGCAGCTGAGGGACGAAAAAACCTTTCTGCTTTTAATCACTGACAACAGCGTTAAAAGTTTGTTAGCTGCCAAACCTCCATGACAGGAGAGGATTGACCTAGGTAGATGTTTCAAAAGCCCAAGTAGTGAAGAACTAGCAGCAGGTGAAGGGTAATTGGCAGTGGAAAGTGCATTGTCCTGTCTTTAAGATGAGGAAAAAAAAAAATACTGAAAAACCAGCACAGAAATCAAGAAATTGAAATGAGTTTAAATTCTGCAAATAGCTTTTAAAAATCAAGTCAGTAACTTTTTTATGTCCTTGTTTAAAAAATTGCCATGGTATATGTGGGGTGACATGATAGCTGAGAATTTCACTTGAAGAGTTCATTGTGTATTTCCTGAAAGCATGTAAAATGTTTACGTGTTTGCATGTAAAACAGTGTATTTTGGAATACAGACGTGATTCAGTTGAAGGTGTAGCAATTAAAATTTCATTTAGAAAGACCTCACAACAGTGATTATGTATCTGAAAGAGATTGGGGTTATCAGTCCAAGAATCACAGCATGTAGTGCCCGTTTTATGGGTTATGGGATGGCAATCTCAATCTAATGTAGTATGTTCTTTGGCATTTTTTTGGGACAACTCAGCTTCTATTTGCAAAATTATCCACTTTTGGGGGGGAATTATGTCAATTAGAAGGTATTGCGGAATCAGGCTGTATTTACACCTCTACTTGCAAGACAAATTTAACAGTTATCTGCCTGGGTAACTTTTTAAACAGAAACAGTAGAAAGGCTTCTTGCCTTGTCATAGTAATAAACACAGATATATATGCATTTATTAAGTCAGATGGATGGGCAACTAGGATCACAATCACAACTATATTTACTGTTTATTATGCATTTTTGTTATAATCCTTTAGAAAAGGAGTGTCTGGGCAGCAGAAAGAAAGGCTACATGTTGCCTTGACATTGCACTCTTACGTAAAAGTCAATGGAAAGAGGGACAGGTCACTTCTGGATCAAGTTGATGTTTTATTACTGGCAGTCAAGATAGGAAAAGTAGGATGGTCAGTCAGAATAGGCAAGAAAGGTAAAAAGACTTCGAATATCAGGGTACAAATTTCAGTAATGGAAAGGAAGTCTCAGAGGGAGAAGAGATGGACTGTGTTAAAGGAAAGTCATGCTTGACCAACTTGATAAACTTCAAGAGGCCTTGCATAGGGATCCAATTGAAGATTGAAGAATTGGGCAATCATTAATGGCATCTGGGATGATATAATGCCTGACACAAGTATAAAATGGGAGCAACTTGCCAAATGGAACCACTAAGAGGCATTAAACAAAGCAAAGTAGTGATTATCCTGCTTTATTAGTGTTGGTGCATCCTTGCTTCTAGTATTATGTGAAGCTCTTTACCGGATAACTTCTGGAGGTCCCTTCCAACCTCAACTATTCTGGAGTCTGATGATTCTGTGAATTTGTTGTGGCCCAGGATGACACTCAAAGTCACAGAATCAAAGTGTAGAGAAAAGAATACATGAGCATACAGAGTATAGGTTTTTATTTCTCTTCTATCTTATGCTGAAAACTGTAATTACAGATGGAAGCACTTAAGATTTACAGTTAAGCTGTTCCTCTTCCAGTGTCTTTGAGAAGAATGGTAGCTAGTGTCAGAGAAGTATTTTGCAGATGTGTAAGGATCCACAGTGGATAGAAAACTCCAGGATGTCAGAGTTGCTCAAGCATATTTGTCTTGAATTTATCCTCTAAGTAGTGTCTCATCTGGTGTGTCAATGAATTAAACTTATTCATCAAGAAGTTCAAAACTCCTAGTCTTTGCTTTTGTCTTAATCAGTGCTTCAAATTTGGGGTAGTAACCTACCAGTACTTGACCTGTGATATGACTGTGACTGTGCAAGGGTCTTGGCTTGGATTACATCCAGATGAAATACAGCGAGAAGATCACAACAGATTCTGCTCAAATATATTTTCCCACTGATCTACTGCTTTCACATATTCCTGGCCTTTTCTACTGCATTTACCTCTCTTATCTAACAGGTGCTGTTCCTCATTATCAGGAGTTCTGTGGTACCAGCTGTTCTAAACTACTGTGGACACTTTACATCCTTCAGTAGTCCAGAAAAAAAACAGTTGTTTTTTTTTTTCGTTTATCTTTTCCAGTTCTGGCTTACTGATGCTATGTATTTGGGATAATATGTGTCTGTGCTGGGCCCTATTACTTGGTAACCATGACTGTACCTGCTGCTTTGATTAAGGAAAGTGTTAAAAAGTCACTTCCCTGTTGTCAGTCTCAGTAACTTTCCAGTAATTTTGTAGTTATTGGTCAGCACAGAATTAAACATGATGGCCATTTGAAGGGTAAAAATAAAAGATCCTGGTGTCAGATTGCTCTGTACAGTGTTTGCAAATAATAGTGGAAAAAGAATGTAGACTGGGAGTAGAACTTCTAAGCCATGAATCTGAGGGTTTTGGCAATTGTTAAAAATTTTAGCTGCTGCACACATGCCTCAGTCCTGGTCTTGCAGACTTAGGTCATCCTAGTGCTCATCCTATTGAATGTGTGATGATCATCCATTCTGTGTATAGACCAGTTCATTTCTGAGTGGACTTCAAGAATGAACTACCTAGGCTCTCTATGGTCTGGTTCTGAGGAGAAATCTTTTCAGAAACCCATTCCAACAGGCAGTATGAAAGAGGTTTGCTTCCTCACTCACTTCTTCAGCCTTATCCTTGGAAGACTTATTTTTCACATATCTACATACTCTCATGTAGCAGCTTAGTTTCATGACATAGAAACAGCACCACAGCTGTTAGCTACAATATTAAGACACAATGACAAAATTTCTTTTTTACTTTTTTTTCTTTTTTGCTTTTCCCTCCAGTCCTTTTTGTCCTGCAGATTTTACCAGTATAGTTTTTACCATGTTTTAAATCCCAGATGAGTGGGCTTTTCCATCCCAACCCTGAAGGCTTTGGGATTCTAAGTACAGACATAACAATACAGCTTAGAATTTGTCAAGGGGAAATGTACAAAGACTTTAAACCAAAGGATTTTGGAAAACAGACGCTGGAAATGGCACATAACAGAAACTGCAAAATTCAGACTCCCAGGGTCACTGAAGCAGACTTGATCCCAGTAGGCACTGCTTGCAGCCTGTTATTGTTCTTCTGGAAGAAGCCTGTTTTGATCTCTGGAAGCTAATGAAAATTGAGCTGTTTACTTAGGAAAGTGTCTGAGATATGGACTGGGGAAACTGCTCATGAAGTAGGTGACTTAAATATTGAGTGTGTGAGGTGTTTGAACAAGAACTGGGTGCCAGTAGAGATCTTCCCACACATTATGCTAGGTCTCTCATAACCTACCTCTCCTATCTTCTGGCTTTTGTCCTGCTCAGAATTAGTATGCAAGTAATTGTGTGCAGCTGTAGCTGTCATTTGGCTCCAGCTCAGGACAATAACAGTATAGTACACTTCGTTTGGGCCAAACGATGTTTGCTTGAGTCCTCTCTACTGTCCTGCCATAATTTAATTTCATAGATTACCCATCTACTTAATCAAAGATCAAGCTCATGTACCCAGGCAGTTGACTGACTACAGATACCCAAACTGCTTAAACAGAAAAGAGAAATGGTCATTGTAGATAACCAAGATAAATAACCAGCCTTTGTCCATTTCATATACATATCCTCTGTATAAGTCAGCTCTGGTGATTTTAGGTTCTGTCTGTGCAGTCCTGTGCCTGCTGGTGTCCCAATGAGAATGGAGGGGAGAGCTTGTAACTGCTGGATCTAGTACGTTCTCCAAGCTCTGCCAAGACTAGGTCCAGTACATGAAGAATCAAGGAGACTATCAGATGCAGACAGCCCACTGTTACCTCTAGCAGTAAATTATTTATGCTTCATGATGACAGTCTTCTGTGTAATTACAGAAGTACAAAAATATTTTTTCAACAGCATGCATCCTTCCTGTACAGCACAAAATGCTCTAAAATACTGAATGTATTGTTCAGAAAAAAGTAGCCTCTATGGAAAAGCTCATTGTCCCAGAAGACATCTAGGTATACTTTCTACCTGTCTCACACTGATGTATAACTATATAACCGCTGACACAGATGAAATGGGAATAGTAAGTGATGATCAATGGGTAGGAGGTAAGTCAGTCCAATCTCGTTTTCCTTCTCCAAGTACTTTTGAGCAGGAAAATCATCATTCTTCCTGTTTAGGTATGTGTGTATCTACATTTTAAAATTAATATGGTCTATTCATGTCCAGTGTCAGGAAAAGGAGTAATGGACACAAGCTGGAACACAGCCTTCCTGTAAGGGTAATGGATCCCTGGTACAGGCTTCCCAGAGAGGTTGTGGAGTCTCCTTCTCTGGACATTTTCGAAACTCGCCTGGACGTGTTCCTGAGTGACCTGATCTAAGTGAACCTGCTTTATAAGAGCATTTGGACTAGATGATCTCTGGATGTCCCTTCCGACTCTTGCCATTCTGTGTTTCTGTGATATTGTGTAATTCCAGTAAAACAAGCCAGTGGGGGATTTTTGTGGAAAGAAACAAGTATGGGGCTGTGATTCACAACTTGGAACAAATGTAGCAGGAAGTAAAAGCCATCAGATGTTACAGTCACTGGGTCCTGTACTAGAGAGCTTATTTTGAGAGGAGAAGGGTTTGGGTAGCATAAGTCCAGCTCCTAGTCTGTGATAGAAGGACAGACTAGTCAGCAACACTAAGCTATTTTACTGGCAGAATGTCTAGGAGCTGACTATATGCTTAGAAAATGATAAGAAAACAGAAATGGGTCTCAATGGCCTTAAAAATGATCCAGAGTTTGTCCTCAGATGCTCTTTATTTTCCTAGGCAGCAAACAGGAGGCCCGTCAAACATCTGTATCTGACTACACTGCAATCAGGCAGTTGCCAAGATCTTTGCAGTACTTGCAGGATGTCTTCCCACCATCTATACTGCAATTGTTATCCTCAATCTGTATTAAGCCTTCTTCAGAGCCTTCACCTTAGTCAAACACACCTGGTTCTGTTAGACCTGTACCAATAGATTAAACAAAGCCAAAGCCTCTCCTTTGACTCTAAATACAGAAGATTTGGATGGCTGAAATTCTCCCTCCTCTACAAGTAAGAAAAGAATGAACGTGTTTGTAGTTCCTATGGACCAGTACTTGGCTAATGGTGTATTCCAGAGCTGTAGAAGAAGTTCAGCTGGCTCAAGCCAAAACTATGCAAAGGAAAGTGCTAGCAGTTAAACGGCTGGGCTAGACTCAATGCCATGCTACGGTCCTGCGAAGCTAAACTAAACTTCATGCACAGCCATAATGCAGCATACAGGACCTTTGCATGTGCTGGCAGTAAGAGACCTGTTGGAAGAGTCTCCTCTTTGGGCTGTAGCAGCTGTTTTAGATCTAATCATCTTCATTATGGCTTGAGATAAACATGGTGGGATTGGGGATAATGCAAATAAGACACACATGGCCTTGATCTAGCTCAAATCCTTTCCTTGTCTCCATGATGATAACCATAGTGTTGTAGCTAACATTTGGTTATGTGGTACGGGCAAAGTTTGAGGCAGTGTGCCAACATAGAGACACAATGTGTGGCAGATTCACATTGTTGCCTGTGACTACAGATGGAAACCAAAACCAAAGGGAAATATAGGGCTCTGTGCCTGCACATAAAGGATGCAAGGCTGTTTCCAAGGACAATGACTCTGTGGGTAAACAGACAGAAATGGATCATGAAGGGGCCGTGAAAAGACTCACAGCGTATCTGTAGGAGATTCACTAGCTGCAGGAGATCTGGCATGGTCAGGCAGTCCTGACTTAGCATAAAGCTAGTTGGCACAAAGTTAACTCATCAACATTTTTTGAGTACTATAAACTTATATCTCTGGCTCAAGTGTAAGTTTATCAGCATTCTGCATCATGTAGTGGGAGTGTTCTTGTTTCAGCCAAGTCTGGATTTAATCTACAGCCAAGCTACGGACAGCCACTGAGAGCTGTAACCTAACAAGAAAATGGATAAGTGCACTAATGGTAAAAATTCAGTAAAAATGAAGTCAATACAGCATGGGGGAGCAAACTGGCAAATATAAGTGCTGAGCAGAGAAATGAAAAGTATCCAAAATACCAAGTGATTATAGAGAAATGGTGTTACAGCATATACAATTCCTATGGATATCAAGTGCAGAGCATGCTGTGACAAATGTTTTGCAAATGGCCCAGTGGAAGTTGAAATATACAGCCTTCACAGTAGGAAAGACAAGTAAAAAACACAGTGAATGAGCTTATGACATGCTCCCTGTGATCCTTAATGTTCATATATCATTCAAGTGATTTCCTGCAGACCAGAGAAACTCCAGTGTTGCTAATTTTACTGGAAGTTTCTCCTGCCTTCCTTCAGTGTCACTTCATTATTACTGGGCCATGCAACTAAGCAGAAGACCCACTTTGATGTCATCTGCATCCTTTCAAGGATAATCTGGAGAACCTAAGTGCATTAAAAAGTGCCCCATTTCTCAGTTTATAGGTCCATTTTTTTCCTTTAGGTAAGCAACATCTTATTTTTACTAGGATATCTTAGCCCACATTTAAATCAAGCCAGGTAAACACAAGTAGAAAATACCAGTATTCATAACATCTCAGATAATGCAGTTGTTCCTATTTATAAAATGTAACCAAAGAAATATAAGAAAAAAAAAACACCTACTCATAATATACTTATGTCAGGAAAGTCTCTCTCTGCCGCATTCAGGTGACTTCCAGTTCTGAGAGGTGTCAGCTCCAGTCCTTGGATAGGTTATACATATCACTTCATAGAATAGATTGAGTTGGAAGAAACCTTTAAAGATCATCTAGTCCAACCTCCCTGCAATAAGAAGGGACATCTTCAACTAGATCAGATTGCTCAGAGTCTCATCTAGCCTCATGTTGAGCATTTCCAGATATGAGGCACTCTTGACCACAGGTTCTAGTGTTTCACCACCCTCACTGTAAAACATTCGTTCCTTAGATCTAGTCTGAATCTACCCTATCTAGTTTATAACCTCTAGCTTATTTCCTCTTGTCCTATCACAGCAGGCCCTACTAAAAAGTTTGTCCACATCTTTCTTATAAACTCCCTTAAAGGACCGAATGGCGGCAATAAGGTCTCCCTAGAACCTTCTCTTCTATAGGCTGAGCAATCCCAACTCACACAGCTTTTTGTCATAGGAGAGGTTCCAGTCCTCTGATCATTTTCATGGTCCTGCTCTAGAACAACTCCAACATGTCCATGTCTTTCCTGTGCTGAGGACTCCAGAGCTGGATACAGCACTGCAAGTGGGGTATCACCAGACCAGAGTGGCAAAATTACCTCTCTTGGCCTGTTGACCACACTGCTTTTGATGCAGCCCAGGATACAACTGTCTTTCTGGGCTGCAAGCATCCATGTCCATGACTCATGTCTCCTCATCTCCAGCTTTTCATCCACCAGTATTCACAAGTCCTTCTCCATAGTGCTGTTCTCAATCCCTTCATCTCCCAGCAAGTATTGATATCAGGTGTGACTCTGACCCAGGTGCATGACCTTGCATTTGGCTTTATTGAACCTTATAAGGTTCATGTGGGTCTACTTCTCAAGCTTGTCCAGGTCCCTCTGGATGGCATCCCTTCCCTCAAGTGCACTCCACTCAGTCTTACAAAATTGCTGAGAATGTACTTGATTTCACTGTCTATGATGAAGATATTAGTACTAGTCAAAATACAGACCCCTGAGGGACAGCACTTGCTACTAATCTCCATGTGGACATTGAGCCATTGGCTACTACCTCCTGCATATTACCATCTAACCAACTCCTCATCCATGAAACAGTCTATCCATGAAATCCATATCTCCAATTTAGAGAAAAGGATGTTGTAGGAGACCACATCCAAGACTTTACAGAAGTCCAAATAGAATCATAGAATCGTTTCAGGTGGAAGACATCATCGAGTGCAGCCTTTGTCCCAGCTCTATCAACCACTAGACCATTTCTTTAAGTGCAACATCCACCCATCTCTTAAACACCTCCAGGGACGGACGGTGACTCCACCACCTCACTGGGCAGCCCGTTCCAATACCTGACAACCCTTGCAGTAAAGAAATTCCTCCTAATAGAAAGCCTGAACCTCCCCTAGCTGTGATGTCCTCCAGGACAGTGCTGCGGTCTGATCTGGTTTACATCTTTGTAAGTGATCTGGATGAGGGGATTGAGTGCATCAGTCAGTTAGTTTGCATATAACATGAAGCTGATTAGGTGTGTAGACCTGCTTGAGGGCACAAAGGCACTTTAGAAGGACCTGAATAGACTAGATTGATGGGCTGACACCAATTGTGTGAGATTTAACTAGATTAAGTGCCAGTCCCTGAACTTGGGCTACAACAACTCCACGCAATGCTACAGGCTTGAGGATGTTGGTTAACAGCTGAATGAATATGAGCCAGTAGTGTGCCCAAGTGGTCAAGAAGGCCAATGGCTTGTATTAGAAAGAGTGTGGCTAACAGGATCTGTGTTCAGTTTTGGGCCCCTCAGTACAAGAAAGACATTGAGGTGCTGGAGTATGTACAGACACGGGCAATGAAGTGGCTGAGGGAGCTGGGGTGATTTAGCCTGGAGAAGAGAAGGCTGAGAAGAGACATGGTAACTCTACAACTATATGAAATGAGGTTGTAGTGGTGGGGGAGTCAGTCTCACCTATGGTAATGAATGACAGCACAAGAAGAAATGAGCTCCAGTTGTGCCATGGGAGGTTTAGATTAGAGATTATAGGATCACACAGAATCACAGAATGGTAGGGGGTCAGAAGGGACCTTTAGAGATCATCTAGTCCAATGCCTCTGACAAAGCAGGTTAACCTAGTTCAGGTCGCACAGGAACACGTACACCTTGGTTTTCAAGGCCTCCAGAGAAGGAGACTCCACACCCTCCCTGGGCAGCCTGTGCCAGGGCTCCCTCACCCTCACAGTAAAATAGTTTTTCCTTATGTTTAAGTGGAACTTTTTTAATTTCTCCATCTCATTACTCCTTGTCCTGTTGCTAGATACAATAGAAAAAAGGGATGTCTCAACGTCCTGACATCCACCATTTAGATATTTGTAAATATTACTAAGATCAGTCTCCTCTTCTCTAGGATAAACAGCCCCAGTTACTGCAGCCTTTCCTCATAAGGAAGATGCTTGAGTCCGCTGATCATCTTGCCGGCCCTGTGCTAGACTCTCTCCAGAAGTTCCCTGTCTCTCTTGAGTTGAGGAGCCCAGAACAAGACACAGGACTCCAATATGAGGCCTCACCAGGACAGACTAGAGGGATAGGAGAATCTCCCTTCATCTGTTAGCCACACTCTTCTTGATGCATCCCAGGATGCCATTGGCTTTCTTGGCCACGAGGGCACATTGCTGGCTCCTGTTCAGTTTATTATCAACCAGGACTCCCAAGTCGCTCTCTGCAGAGCTGCTCTTCAGCAGTTCGACTGCCAGCCTGTACTGGTGCATGGGGTTGTTCCTTCCCAGATGCAGGACTCTGCACTTGTCCTTGTTGAACCTCATGAGGTTCCTCTCTGCCCAACTCTCAAGCCGGTCGAGATCCCGCTGAATGGCAGCACAGCCTTCTGGGGAATCAGCCAGTCCTCCCAGTTTGGTGTCATCAGGGAACTTGCTGAGGGTACACTGTCCCTTCATCCAGGTCATTGATGAAGATGTTGAACAAGACTGGCCCAGAACTGATCCTGTGGAACTCCACTGGCCACAGGCCTCCAACTCGACTCTGTGCCATCAGTCATCACCCTCTGGGCTTTGTCATTCAGGCAGCTCTCGATCCACCTCACTGTCCACTCATCCAAGCCACACTGCTTGAGCTTTCTGATGAGGATGTTATGGGAGACAGTGTCAAAAGCCTTGCTGAAGTCAAGGTACGTGACATCTGCTGTTCTCCTCTCATCTAGCCAGGAAGTTATGCACTCATAGAAGACTATCAGGTTGGTCAAACAGAATTTCCCTTTGGTGAATCTGTGTTGACTCCCCCTGATAACTATCTTTTCCTTCATAAGTTTAATGACAACATTCAGGATGAGTTGTTCCATCACTTTTCCAGGGATGGAGGTGAGGCTGACTGGCCTGTAGTTTCCTGGATCGTCCTTCCTGCCCTTTTTGAAGACTGGGGTGACATTGGCCTTTCTCCAGTTCTCAGGCACCTCGCCTGTCCTCCATGATTGTTCAAAAATGATAGAGAGAGGCTTAGCAATCACATCAGCCAGCTCTCTCAGCACTCTAGGATGCATCCCATCAGGACCCATTGACTTATGAGCCTTAAACTTGGCCAACAAGTCTTTAACCTCTTCCTCTTCCACCAATGGCAAGTCCTCTGCTGTCCAGGCCATCCTGTTATCCTTGCTGGTCTGAGCTTCCCGAGGGCCAGCCTTGGACATAAATACTGAACCAAAGTAGGTGTTCAGTACTTCAGCCTCCTCTGCATCCTTGGTCACTTCTGTGTTTAGCAACGGGCCCACATTCCAGTTCATCTTCCTTTTGCTGCTGATGTACTTGAAAAACATCTTATTTCTGTCCTTAACTTCCCTGGCTAAATTCAATTCTAAGAAGGGCTTTAGCTTTCCTGGTTGCACTTCTGCATGCCCTGGCATTTTTCCTACACTCATCCCAAGATGAATGCATGCCCTATTTCTACCTCTCATAGATGGCTGCTTTCTGCCTGAGTTGTCCCAGCAGATCCTTGTTCATCCATGGAGGCCTCCTACCTATATGATGTTACATTTGAAAACATCAATCCTAAGCCACATTATTGTATAATGTGACTTATTCAGGATGTTTTTCACAATTGATTGAAGATAAAAGTATTCCAAATTAGGAAAGGAAATCAAGAGTTATTAACTTTATGAGAGAAATTCATGATTCAGATTTCATGACATGAAAATATAACAGTAAAAGGGTGAAACCAGGCATTGGAAAAATAATATTTATTTTTTCTTGTCATAGAAACATCTATGAAAATCACCTGCAGGACACCATGAGCTAATAGATGAAACTTTTTACAATTATTTTCAATTGTAATGCTAATCCTCAAGAGTACACTGACATTTTCCTTATGAAATTGCCTCACAAATAGCACAAAATTTAATTGAGTTATTGGTATGTTTATTGACACAAGCATCAAATGACTTTGTCTTCAT
The DNA here is from genome assembly GCF_028858725.1 of Colius striatus. NCBI lineage: Eukaryota > Metazoa > Chordata > Aves > Coliiformes > Coliidae > Colius > Colius striatus. The sequence continues at coordinate 78,644,239 of NC_084762.1, read as the reverse complement.
GAAACGGCTGATCCAAACATTCTCAATCTATCTGTTTCCATGAGCATAAATTAGACACAATTTATCTTATGTCTAGTCTTTACAGTGTCAGATAAAAGTGACAGGAGCCATGACACAATAATATGCAGATGACAACTGTAGAGTTGCAGTGATTTAGTCCATTTTGAATGTCCAGCTACATAGGCTGGTGTGATGGAGGCCAGCAACAAACCTGACTGCTTTTCAGGACCACAGGACGTGGTTTTACTGCTGCATTGACTTGTAGATGTCCAATGTTAACACCTGGAAGAATGACAGTGCCTGCCTGTTGTCACCAAACAATTTCAAATCTCGAGTGGATTTGCTGGGAGGATGGGAGGGATAAAATGAACACTGCTCGTGACTGTTGGACAGACTAAGGTGCATGCTGTATGCTTGTCCAGTCAATATCACTATTGCTTCCAGATCTATAAATAGATATAAAAAACCTTATCATAATACAAAAACTATTTAATGTTAGTGGTTTAAACTACCTGTAGTTGTATAATGAGATTAAAACTTGATGGAACAGCATTAGGCTCTGTGATGCCTCTGGATAAAGCCAATGGTATCTTAGTCAATATTACAATATAAGAAAAAATGGAAAACTCCAGTAATGTCCAGGGCTGAATGAATGCCATCATCCTTTCCTGTAACTTACTAAATGCCCTTCTCTCTGACTGTTTATCCTTTTTATTAAAGTTCCACCAGGAAGATCTCAGGAAATGTTCCTTAGAGAGAAACTGAGGGAGAGGCTTTGTAGTATCCCTGTGCCAAGCTGTTACTGGGCTATGTAGATGAGCTGCAAATCCACCTAGAATACCATTTAAAACCAGTAATCTTTACTGATTCATGAGAAGCACCTACTACCTAATGAACCACTGATTATTATTTGATCCCCAGCTTGCTTGGTGTTTTTTAATCCAAAGTACCCCACCTATGACAAAACTCTAGAGATAAAAATAAGTTATTCCCTAGAAAGTGTGCATTACCACAGAATAATTAAGATTTTGTTATTATCATTTTGCATCCTGACTAGCCAATACATTAATTTTAGCCATACATGTTTCTTACATGACAAATGACACTATAAATTGAGGTAATAGAGGGCAAGGACAGGTCCTTTGTCTTCAGAATTCAGGTAGTACTATCAGGTGTTACTGCTAATATTATGATGGATGTATCACATATATATGTACACGTTTTAATATTATACATAGTAACTGCAGTGGAGACCATCAGGCATCAGATTTCCTTGAATCTTCTTTTTCAGCTGTGTGTTTCTCCAACTGTGTTTGGGCAGAGGAAAAGAGGCTGTGGTCAGGCTGTGGTCTCAGTACACCTGCTTTGGCACACTCTCAGAGCATACCTTGTAGCAATAAAAAATGATCCCTCACTCTTCCCTCTCTGCTGTGAAAGACAGAGTAGGAATAATGGTTACAGTGAAATTGAGTTCTTATCTAGAGGAGTTCCCTATAGGAAGCAGCTACAGGATGTTCACAGGAGTGCAGAGGTATCCTCACATACCTTACAGATGAGGGAGAGTCATCCACATGCACCCAAAGCACATGGAGCAGTTGGTTCACCAATATCCTGGTGGAAGCAGCTAAGTACAAGCATGAAAAGAATTTAATGGTCTGGGGAGAAATATACATTTTTGTTCTTTCTTCTGAAGGGGATAGTCAGTTAAAAAAACCAAACTAAATAAAACAACTTTTTTTTTTTTTTTTAGGAATGGTAACTACAAGTAAATGACAGAAGATTTTTTGTTGTTGTATTGATAATTGAGATTGATCCAGATCTCCTGGAAGGCTGTCACTTTTTGTGATAGAGTACAGGGATTCTGGAAAAACAAGTAAAATTTCTGGAATAATCTCAAGTCAGTCAGGCTGCAGTGATTTTTCTGTTTTCTTAAGGTTCTTTTGAAAGACTGCAGGAAGATGCATGGGAGTGAGAATCAGTAAAGAAGTGAATTGAAGAGGAGACTAGGAGGACTGAAGAAGGAAATATCAAAGATTGTCTGATATGAGACAATTGGAAGAAGGTGTTATATTTTATAGTTGAAATTGCTATATGGTAGTCATCAGTTAAATTTCTGACATTGATTGATACAGATATTCATTGGCTTCCTTGCTTCTGAGTATTTTCTGAGCAATAACTGACACTGTGACAAATTATCTAAGAAAAAAAGATCTCTTTACTTTCTACTAAAGATTCATGCAAATGAAGTGTCCAAAAACTGTACAAATGCATGATGAATGGAGAAAGTATTACTTTGCTCTAGGGGCAAAAGCAATGTTACAGGCAAAGAGAGTTTGTTCTGTTTCTAACAAATGCTTCATTCTGACCCTCTTAATCATTTTTGTCTACTATAGGCAGAGGAAGCTAGCTGTAACATTGCATTAAAAAATTGTGAAGATGTTGCACTCCACAGAAGCTTTAATATGAAAAAAAGAAAATTCTAAAAGGTAAGATGAATGAGCTGTCAGTCTGAAAGCATAGGGAAAGCTAAATTTAAAAGTTGGACACAGTTGTGCAAGACAGTGTTATGCCAAAAGCTGTAATATTAGCACTGAAAGGAGAGCCACAGGCAGCAGAGGGTAAGATGGTAAACTTCAGCCTTATGATAGTGAACTTATCCCCGCTAAGGGAGTTTGTGAACTAAATTCGTAGGGAAACAACCTGTTGGAAAGGATTCAATTTGTAATTGGACCAGAGGAAAAAGTATCTGTTATAGGATTAAATAGAGGTCATGCAATGGTGTTGTTGAGTTGGTTCTCCCACTGTTCTGTTCTGAGTCCACCTTAGAACATCCTCAGAGATTGGGGAAAGTTGCAGGACAGGAGTTGACAACTGTACTTTTCACTTATTTAAGTAGTCATTCTTTGTCTGTGGTAAAGGCTTAATCAAGAGGTAGATAGAATTTGTGTGTGTAAGGAGAGTGGAGGAATAGCAATTTCCAAAATATTTGGTGCTCTCCACTTGTGCAAATGGATTCAAGATGTATTTTTTTTCTCTGAAGGTAAGCTACCTCCTTAAAGTGAGTAGGAAATGAGAACTTAAAAGCATACATTTAAAGAGGAGTAATGTACACTTATCATGCTGTAGGTTGATTGTGGTGGTGTTGTCATATAATCTAAAACAAGTAAATATGTAATCAGAAGGTATTGTTTATGATTATATTTCCTAGTTTATCAGTATTTGAATAATGAAAGCCTCATTGTGTTAAGTCCACACTGGATTTCAAATTGCTTGTGGCACTAAGGTGTGGTAAATCTTCTTTTTATATGCTGATACAGTCCTTAAAACCTCATTCCTGCCTGGAACTGATGCACAAAATTATCTAGTCAGTGTTACAAATCTCCTGAGTCCTGCCATCCAGAATCTTAGAGCAATATCTCATTTGAGAAGGACAGGAAAGGAAACTGCTTTCCTATCCACAAATTAAAGAATAAATTTATGTTTCTTTTACTTCAAATTTATCTTGACCTGTCTTTGTTTTAAGACCAAAAGCCTTTAAGCAAAGTATAGCCACTTCTTGGTGTGGAGAGAGAAACTGCGTGTAGCTAGTATCTCTTGAGGAAGTTGCTGCTACCACAGAATCATGGAATCACAGAACTGTTTCAGTTGGAAAAAAACTTTAAGATCATCAAATCCAAGCACTAATCTAACATTGCCAAGCCCAGTACTAAAACATGTCCCTCACCACCTCATCTAAACATTTTTAAAATATCTCCAGGAATGGTGACTCCACCACACCACTGGGCAGCCTATTCCAGTGTTTAACAATCTTCTCAGTGAAAAACTTTTTCCCAATCTTCAATCTAAACCTCCCTTGATGCAATTTAATACCATTTCCTCTTGTGCTATCATTCATTACATGAGAGCAGAGACCGATCTCCACCTTACTACAGTCTTCTTGCAGGTAGCTGTAGAGAGTGATCGTGTCTGCTATTAGCATCCTCTTCTTCAGAGTAAATCATCCCAGCTCCCTCAGCCACTTCTCTTAAGACCTGTGTTCTTAACTCTTCACCACCTTTGTTGCCCATCTCTGGACACTCACCAGCCCCTCAATGTCTTTCTCGTAGTGAGGGACCCAAAACTGGACACAATATTTGAGATGTGACCTCACTAGTGCTGAGTACAGGGGGCTAATCACTTCCCTGGTCCTGCTGGTCACACTATTTCAGATACAGGGCAGGATGCCATTGGCCCTTTTGGCCATGTGGGCACACTGCTGGCTCATATTCAGCCTGCTGTTGATTAACATCCCCAGGTCCTTTTCCACCAGGCAGCTTTCCAGTCACTCTGTCTCAAGCCTGTAGTGTTACATGGGGCTGTTGTGGCCCAAGAACAAGATCCAGCACTTGGCCTTGTTGAATCTCATACAATTGGCTTAAGCCCATAACTGAGCTTTCCTGCTCTCAAACAGATCTATGCACCCACCTCGCTTTGTGTCATCTGCAGACTTACTGAGGGTGCACTTGATTCCCTCATCCAGATTATTGATGAAAATAAATATAACAAGCTCCAGTGCTGAGCCCTGGGAACACCACTGATGACCAGTCACTGACTGAGTTTAATCACCACCACTGTCTGGGTCAAGCCACCCAGATAATTTTCTGCTGCTGTCTGCACAGTTTGTTTTGGAAAAAATATATATGTTATTGATACTAAATGTTGCTACTTGATTATTAGACACTTTATTGTTTTTGTCTAATAAGGAACCTTTACAAGTGAAGAAAACACTTCCTGATTATTTACTTTCCTGAGGCCCTGGTAGAAAAGGGAAATGTCATAATTGCCGATGCAATTGTAGAATGGTCAGAAGATCATAGTAGTGTGTCACACTAAAATGTTTTTAGTGAGATATTAGACAGACGTCTGGTGTATTTCTAAACTATGTGTCAGGTCTTGAAAGTTTTCAACTGATTGTCTCCAGGTTTAGTAAAGCAAAAATTTCTGTGGTAAAGGGCTATCACAAATATACAAAGGCTTTAAAACTCAGAGGAACAATACTCATACTGAAAACTTATGTGTAGATCTCAAAGAACTTTTAATCACTGGATGTCTCACTAATTTGCAGCAGATTTCTTAGCTAACAATTATAGCCTCTTTTTCAATTCACAAAGTATTTGTGAATACAGTATTTGCAAACTGTGACTCTCGCAAACTATTCAGTCACTCAAAGCTCTTAGAAAAGTATCTCTTTAATACTTTCCAAGTGTTATATTCCACTCTTTAAAATAAGGGGGAAAAGGGTTGAATCTGGAACAACAAAAAAATATATTTAAATGTAAGAGAAAATTATTTTACTATTAGGGGGACAGAGCTCTAGCACAGGCTGCCCAGGGAGCATGTGGAGTCTCCTCTCGAGTTATTCAAAACCCACCTGGACATGTTCCTGTGTAACCTGATCTAGATGGACCTGCTTCTGCAGTGGGGTTGGGCTAGATGGTCTCCAGAGGTCCCTTCCAATCCCTACCATTCTATGATTCTAAGCTACATAACAGTATTTTGCATATATATTTACCTCTCTATATGTATAATATAGCTATAGCTACAAACACTTTGTCTATTGCTTGTGACTTCTGTGACGTGCAGCTCCTCACTGAAAACCTCACTCTGGAGGCAGAAGATGGCTTTCTTGTGCATTTAAAAGGTAGTCTTCAATGAAGATCAAATCTCAAATGTGTTACAACCCCTCTGTGACCCCATCTAAAGATTGTCCAGTAACATATACATGGTACATCTCAAATGAGCCCGTTCCACTGCTCCCTCACTCTCACGGTGAAATAGTTTTTTCTTATGTTTAAGTGGAACTTTTTGTGTTCCAGCTTCATCCCATTACCCCTTGTCCTGTTGCTAGCTACAATAGAAAAAAGGAATGTCCCAACCTCCTGGCACTCACCCTTTAGATATTTATAAATGATAATAAGATCTCCCCTCAATCTCCTCTTCTCCAGACTAAACAGCCCCAGTTCCCGTAGCCTTTCCTATTATGAAAGATGTTCTATACCCTTGATCATCTTGGTGGCCCTGCACTGGACTCTCTCCAGCACTTCCCTGTCCCTCTTGAGCTGAGGAGCCCAGAACTGGACACAGTACACCAGATGAGACCTCACCAGAGCAGAGGGGGAGAAGAACCTCCCTCAACCTGCTGGCCACATTCTTCTTGATGCATCCCAGGATGCCATTGGCCTTCTTGGCCATGAGGGCACAATGCTGGCTCATATTTAGTTTATTATCAATCAGGACTCCCAGGTCTCTCTCTGCAGAGCTGCTCTTCAGCAGTTCGACCCCCAGCCTGTACTGGTGCATGGGATTGTTCCTTCCCAGATGCAGGACTCTGTACTTGTCCTTGTTGAACCTCATGAGGTTCCTCTCTGCCCAACTCTCAAGTCGGTCGAGATTTCGCTGAATGGCAGCACAGCCTCTGGGGAATCAGCCAGTCCTCCCAGTTTGGTGTCATCGGCCAACTTGCTGAGGGTACACTCTGTCCCCTCATCCAGATTGTTGATGAAGATGTTGAACAAGACTGGCCCCAGAACTGATCCTGTGGAATTCCACTGGCCACAGGCCTCCAACTTGACTCTGTGCCATCAGTCACCACCCTCTGGGCTCCGTCATTCAGGCAGCTCTCGATCCACCTCACTGTCCACTCATCCAAGTTTATTCTATTTTATTTATATGCATACATAAGTGTATATATATATATTTATGCATACGTAAACCACACATACATACACACACATATAAATATATAAAAAAACTTCTGAGAGAAAATATCTTTGAAATTATATAATTAGATAAGAAGATTTGGATATTCACCTTTGGATGTTTTTAAAAAATACAAATGTCACTTCCTTCTTTCCTTCTAAACAAAGAAATTTCTCTGTTGTTCCAGACATTCACTTTTAATTTAACAGAGAAACAAGCAAACAAAAAAAAAAGCAACTACAACTACATGCAAATAATCAAAGCTTCTCCCTAAGCAATGAAATAATTCATTTTACAAAATTCCCCTGGTTTAAACATAGGGGCAGTATTAATAGTGAAATTATCACTGAACATTTTTTTGGTCAAGTAGTTTCTCAGGGCTACTCTATAAATTAACAGTTATTTCAAACAGTCTATTAGTCTGTGGTCTTCTGCCAGAATGTTACATGTAAACATCATAACTGTTAGAAATACATATGAAAAATGGAAATTTACAATTTAAATCTTCAAAGAGTGAACATCTTTTTTCCTTATTAAAATTTTATTGGCAAGTTTATAGAGAGGTTAAATACTTATAATTTTGTTTTCCTAGAAATATTTTTCATATAGCACTATTAAAGAATCAATTTTAAAAGTCTGTTAGTACATTAAGCATGTTGCCAACATTTAATGTAGTCTGGTCATCATAAATACATAAGCAGGAAGATTTAATGTGAAATGCAAGAAGTGAATTTATAAATTGGTGCTTTGAAAGCCTTACAGTTAATAAGAAGGAGATACACTTTTAAAAACTCTATTTCTTTTGTTGGAACAGCTGTATCTTGCACACACCATAACCCCAGGTGAATTCATGCTTGCATTGTTGTATATAATAGAGCTATCTCACACAACATAAATGTAATAATATTAAAGAAACCATATCAAATTTTTGTAGAACTGAAAAAAAAATACATAGATACTTCATTGCCTGCTTTTCCATCTTTCTATAGTTCAGATTTATGTTTTTAAATATTTTTCATTATTTCTTGAACTTTCAAAATATGTTCATAGAGTCATAGAACTGTTTAGATTGGAAGAGATCCTTAAAAGGATTAAGTCCAACCATTAACCTAACACCGCCAAGTCCACCACTAAACCATGTCCCTAAAGTGTCACATCTATACATCTTTTAAATACCTCCAGGGATCATGACAATCACTTCCTTGAGCAGCCTGTCCTAGTGTTTGACAACCCTTTCAGTGAAGAAATTTTTCTTAGTATCCAATTTAAACTTCCACTGGAGCAACTTGAAGACACTTCTGTCTATCAGCACGATGGATTATGCTTGTTTAGGCTGCAAGAAGTAAACACTTATTTAAATTATAATTATCTCCTTTATCTGTTTTTTTTGAATTGGTATAGGATGACTTGATTGCTATAGTAAATGCACACAGCTAAGTGTCAGGAGAGCTGTAGCCTAAAGTGTGTCCTCTTGGTAGAACTTTGAACTTCTTTATCAGTCCTCCACACTAACAAATTTATGTCTAGTTACTTCTGTAAATTACTACTGGAACTATGAAATCACTTATATCTGACTTTGTGGCAAAGATGGCAGTTCTTTTAGTCTACTTTCTTACTGGGAAAGTCTCTAGATTTTACTGAAGTACCAAGAGAGCATATAAGGGAGGAGAAGGTAATTAGAGAACTTAAAAAATGTTCTCAGAGGCAAAATGGATAAAAGTATTTACAGTTGCTCTTTAACAATATTGGTTGTGATTAAAATTAAGAATGTATGGGGCAGAGATAAACAGTAAAAAATACACAAAAGCAGAAAAGCTTCTTTTTTACAGAAACTAATACTTTCTGGTATTGAGGGGCAGGCTGTATGATATAATCTTTGGTTGAAAAAAAAATGGCTGAAAGTATCTTCAGTAGTGCCATTTATTCAGTGGAAGAAATGATAAATGGACTTTGCATGGGTTGTAGGTCCTGGTTCTTTACACTAAAAAAAAACAGCTATTTTGGTACTTGGAATGCTTCGCATAACAAACATACTGGCATAGATTGATTCATAATCTTACCCTTGGGTCATAAACTTTTTTACCAGTTCTGCTTGTGCTTGTGGAGTACTTGGTGCAAATTTACACTAGTACTTTCACCAGTGTTTACTTGAGCATTTCAGTTAGTTTCAAAGTGACTAGGTCAGAAATACGTAAATGTAGTTCACTCCATTCCTGCTTTGCTCTCAGTGACTTTTTTTGTTGCATTTTTCATTTGATATGAAATGTAAATCATTGCATTTAAAGATTTTTGCATCTTTATGCAAGCTTCAAGAATAAAGAAGGTACAGCAGAATCCTGTACAACTGTGTATGGATGCTGCCAGTCTAAAATTGGCAGGACATTAAGAATTTTCTGTTGTTTTTCAACCACTTTAAGACATTCTGGAGGAACTGGTTAATTTAGACCATTTGTTCTTGTTGTCAGACATCCTGCACCTCATATCTCTTTCCTTGTGACTTGTGTAGGCGTACAGCAATACAGAACCAGAGCTTGATATTTTTCTTTCTTTAGGAAGGAGATGACTGCATGCGTTTGTTTGCCACACATTGCAGTAATATGGACTCTTGAGTTTTGAGTACATTGAAATGCCAATGCCGCTACATATAGTTTAATATTACATATAGGTCAGGGTTATGTGTAAAGGGGAAAATGACATTTCTCCAAGGACAGATAATATTATTTATAACAAAGTTCTTACACATTTCAGTGATAGTATCAATTGTTTACAACTGACTGCAACAAGAAGTTGAAATGGTCTGATAAGGGATTGAAGCTTGGGTCTAAGCCCAGATCCTTTTACTAAGGCTGTAATAGGGCACCTTGCAAGACCATGTAGCCAGGGAGCTGCTGAAAATGTAGCATAAGTATTTTTAGGTAAAAACCTGGTTCCATTGCAAATTTTTCATTAAGGTAATGATTTAAATGATTTCAAAGTTTCTCCCCTACTGTGAGGCTGATATATCATTTGTACAGGGTATTTAAAAAATAAAAGCATTTGTTAATGCTAGTACATTGCCTGAACTGAAAGAGAATTTTATTATCATTTATGAAGATTATGTCTGTTAAGATAGCCTCTAACGGTGAAATCACATTCTAGTGTAATGATTATATTGATGTTTTAGGTGATTTTCAGCTTTGAACATTGTAAAGAGAACAGCAGCTGAAATACTTTTGATAATGAAACATGCAGTTAGCATGAAAATAATTGATCCCAAGTTGGGACTCTTTTCTGTCATAGAATTTCAGAAAAGCTCAATCAATGGTATTTCTTAGGTGATAGTTACATATAGATTGTCAAAAATGTCAATAAGCTGAAAGTCAACCTGTAGATTCCAGTGATAATCTGAACATAAATCTTTTTTATCTCTTTTTTGAAACCTTTTCAAAATTTGTTGTTCTCTATCATTCGACAATGACATGAAATTAGAGAAAGGATTCAGACGAGGAAGAGAGTCCATTTCTTATGTTCTCTGCAAGACATAAAAAGGACTTTTTAAAAGACATTTTTACTAGTGATCTACCAGTGATATTTGCTGATATTCAGAAATTGGCCTCATGTAACCCAGGGTTAGTTTACTGTAGGTCTTTAAAGGAAGGGCCACTGCAGGATGGCATCTCTCCCCCTTCGCCCCATGCTCCATACTGTCTCTTCCGCTGCTGCAACTGCATCCCAAGAGCAGCTGCATTTACAGACAGAGGAAGTGGCTACAAACACTATTAATTAGATTGGAACCCCTCAAAATACTATCACTATCATTTTAATTGATTCCTTTTGTTCTAAAATGTGGGTTGTTTTCTTTTTACACTGGTGATGTAAATTTTCCACTTTTTCGCCGTGCATGTATGCAGGTGCGTGCTCAGTCCTTGCTCAGGCGGGAATGCGTTTGTTTTTATTTGTTTCCCTCCGTCTTTCCCTCGTTTTGGGCCCGGGAGCGGCCCTGGCCGGGGCGGCGGGAGCGGGGCGGCGGGTGGCCAGCAGGGGGCGGTCACAGCCCGCGCGCCGCGCGGCGCAGCGCCCGCCGCAGAGCCGAGCTCGCCCCCGGCCCCTCGGGGCCCGGCGCCAGTCGGGGCTCCTGCGCCTCCGCGGCCGCGCCGGGAAACGGACTGGGGGTCTGAGCAACTGCAGTTAGAGAAAAATCGTCTCCAGGAGTACAGCAGCAGCAACAGCCACCAGCGGTAGCGCGAAAGAACTGTTTTGTCACTGTCCTCCCAAAATCTCTAAAATAAACAAACAAAACACCCCAGCCACTTTGGAACAAAATGTAGCCAGAAAAAACCTTTACTTTCCTGCATTTGAAACACACTAATTTCAAGTATGTAATAAAAAGATACCAATTATCCTAGTGATGATAGTGTGGAGATGAAGCTTACTTCTGACATTTTGGTCTTAGCTCTGCTGCAATGGCTGGGGCTTCCTTTGTCTTATATTCAAAAGGCCTGTATGGATAAGTGCATGAGAACTGAAAATCTCAACTAATGGTTTCTGAAGTAGCCTCTCCTACAGGTGCAAATATGCTAAAGTGGATTTAATTATGAGTTATTTCTTTTAGAGCAAAATATAAATATATCTCCACTGCATCAGTTAAATTTCACACGAACATGAAAAGTGTTGTAGGAGTTACTTGTTCAATTCCATATCTCCTTGAATACAATTTACCCACATTCATCCTTTTTACAACCTAACTAATGACTTTTTAGAGTAGTGGCAGGACTTGTGTAGTTGTTGAACACAGTCATAGGCTATCCTTTCCCTTTTGTTACAATCACAGTAAAATCATTCTTGTTCAGTCAGACCAATGCCTAAATGTAGAGCAGTAGGTTGAAACTGAAGTGCTAAACAATGAACTACAATGTTCCATTACTGAATTTCTTTTTGCAAATAGATTCAGAGAATTATTTTCCCATAATAATCAATTTATCTCAAATCTGCTATGTTTATTGCTTAGACAAGCATTAAGGTGGACTTATGTACTGCAGACAGTGCATACGCTTTTTTCCTAGGTTCAGCTACACATCAGCACCATATTCTTACTCCAATTAGCTTATTTCCTTTTAGAAAAAGAAAAGAAAAGTGGGAGTAATTTAACCTTAGGTAGAATTGCTTTGCAATGAGATCCATCTGCACAAAGGTGTGTTGATAGTACCCAGGTGGCATGCTTCTACTTACTCACTTCTCCACTTAAAAATGCCCACCAGTGGGAGATTTAGATATGTATCTCACTCCAACTTCCTGGTAGCTTCCTGACCTCCAGTTTCACTTCTAACACTTTTTTGTTTTGTTTTAAAAATCACCTGAGGGAGTATTTTTTAAGTGATACAGCTCATTTGACCTGCAGATGATGTGTATGAAAACGTGTTAGTTGATTAAAACTGAGCCTTTTGCAAAATTACAGCCTGATTATGTTTCCTTTCTCGTATTTATTTCTTTCTCCTTTCTTAAGAGATGCTCATCATAATGCCATCAGAGTGTTGTCTAGACTGGGGAAACATAATACTCCTGTCTTTGACAAGTATAACATCGTTTCTACAGGGCTTTCCACAAAAAAACATAGCCAAAAAGGACCCACGTGCATGCATTTTCCCTTCCTAAATACTTTGCAAAGATGTGTGCCTTCCATCTGGAATAATGAACTTATGAAGGTACTTTACATACAAAGTCTTTGACTGAACTAAAATCCAAGCAAACAGCTAGTGTCTGTCCTTTAAGTGACAGACTTTATTCTTTGGAGCTCCTGTGCATAGGAAGACAAGTACCACCCATGAGATTTGTAAGTTCCATTAGACATCTTGGGTAAAGTTCACATAGCATGCTAGTCAAGTGGACCAAGGCTTTGAGCTTGTCCCGATTTTTTTTCAGTGTGCAAAGGGAGACCAGATTGCTTTCAACAGCCTGGATTGCCAAGGCATGCTACAGCATTTAATAAAGACAGCTTCAAACGTCATACTCAAGTAGCTTGCATCACGATGGCTTGGCTGAAAAGCAACTAAGAACAGATCACTAGCTTTCTGGATACCATATGGTTGTCTTTCTGTAAATTATGTGGACTATGGTCTGAATTGAAATTTCTAGGTGTCAGCAAAAGTGAATGCACTGCACAGCTGAACTCTTGCCATCAATATTGATCTGTCTTCCTACTGGGTCCAACTATTCTTTGTTTGTGTAATCTCTGATGCAACACTGATGCTGCTTGATGTCTTGTCATAATGGTAACAGCTGAATGGATCAATCATTTAGTAATTAAAAACAGATTATAAAAAACATTAAAGGAAGAACCATTTCTTTTTAAGAGTTTATAAGTGAATAGACCTGGCAGCTGAGATGCTATTTACTACCTTTTCCAATGGGAAGCATTCTCCTCAAAACCAGCTTGCGTTATGTTAGGTAGCTGTTCAGAAGTTAAGGACTTCTGCTGCTTCTCAAGTGAAACATCAGTAATGCATGGTCATCAGTGTCTAATGCTAAGGAGAAGTCCAGGAGAATAAGAAGAGATGATTACATAATTTTCAGTGGCTGATGATACTGTTTGGTATCATTTGGTATACTTTTACCAACCAAACTCAAGTCATACCAACCAGTCTTGATACTGAGGTAATCTATTTTTGTTAGATGAGTTGCTTTCCCTTTATCTGGATTCTCTAAGGGTTTATTTGGGATACGATGTACAATACTGAATATTAAGAAATTACGTTGTCAGGACTGATCTAGACTCTGTCAAGATCAATGAAGGTGGGTAGGCAGAGGAGATGTCCTGTCTGAATAATTCACTGCCTATTTTGTTATTACCGTGATAGTTGCTGTTTGTTACTCTCTCATGCACCAGCAAGAATTTGGATAATCAAACAGGTAACACTTCTGCAAGTGTGACACAGTTCAAACAGAGCAATGAAACCACCTTTCCCTACTCTTCTAGTGCTGCTGCCTGTCTTTGTTTCTATTGCATTCTCATCTAATACATAACATTTTCAGATTCCCAAAACAAATCCTCTAGTAGAGTGAGCATATGAAAAGTCTTGAAAGCAGAGACTTCTCAAAGTAAAGATCTGGTTTCCATTAGCACATTGCAAACTCACCACCTTGTCTCCATGACACAAACCAGCTAAGAACATATTACTGTACTTCTTCAGGTTTTAGATTCCTCTTGTCTTCTGAGGTCCTGTGCTTTTAACAATGATATACTTTGTAGGACCTAATTCTGGTTGAATGGAGGGTGAGTGATACAGTAAAAATATACATTGGGAAAGACTGAAGAGAAGAGGCTTAAGCATTCAAAGTTTGCTGGAAGGAGAGAGAATGGGTTAATCTCAATGGAAAATAGCAATAATGCTGATGTTCCATTTCCTTCACATTTCATTAATACAGTGACTGCCTTGCTTTAGAGCATTTAATAACACTTCTGCTCTGTATAACATTTGCTCATGTTCCCATTCAAGTCTTCAATTTTCCTTTGCCTTTGGGAAAAAAAAAAAAAAGCAGCTCCCCTGTTATAGGTAGTGTGAAAACACCGCAGCAGGAAGCAGTTTTCTAAACAGAAATTGTTGGTAGCGACTGCTACGGAAATTTTGATTCATCCTTCTTTCTTTGATCTAGCACTGGTGAAATCGGGGAATGTTAATACGACATTTTTCTCTCATGCACATAACATAGTGGAATAAGTGGCACTTGTTACCCCCTAATGCTCATACCTTACATATTGACAGGCCCTAATAAAACATAAATCATATGTGCAATTTATTTCAAAAAAGCAGAGCAACAATATGATGGCAACATATTAATGACATTACAACTTCCCCAGTCACTGTAGACCTTTCTGCCTACTTCCTTTGTACTGGACAAGGTCTAGTACTCTCCCTGCTTCCTACAACAGACAGTACCTCCAGATGCACAGCCTTGCTTTGCACTCCCTTTGTGTGTATTTTAGGAACTGTGAGTTTATGCTTGCTTACTGCCTATGGTAGTATTTAAAGTGATGATTCCATATTTATTAAAACATTTCTTTTAAAACACCATATGAGCAATAAAGAACTTGCAAAAACAGACTAAGGGTGGAGAAAGCAGAGCCACATCAGATGTCGCTGCACTTTGCACTTCATGCCTGAAAGGTCAATACGAAAGCCTCAGCACTGTGTTTGATCTTGTCATGGTACTTTCATTTTTTTACAGTTCCTGGTTCTGACATGAATAGTTACAAGCACTTGTGTCACTGCACAAACATCCAGTGTTTCCAGTGGCATGGTACGGTCCCAGACACTTAAATAATGTCATGTGGGACAGGTAATGAAGGGAACATGAGTTCATGGCAATTCAAACATGGATCTGTGTGCAGCTAGGGGACATGAAAAATCTGAGGATATTTCTTTTACACACTTCAGAATTGAAGGAACAAGATTATATCATGCAACAAAACTCCCTAGAGCTTGGCTTTCTTGGATCTGGATTACATCTTCAAGGCTGTACTTAAAATTTTGATAAAGTTGTCCTCATTTTGCCACTTGTTGTATAATAATGTTTTTCTATGTAAAAACTACCATTGGCCAGATGGAACTTTTTATAAATTACAATAACAGTGTTTTATAAATGACTGCAAATCACCAGCTGAAATGTGACACTATATAAACATATGCATTTAAAATCTTTTGTAGAAGATATGTAAAGTACTTTACTAGCAGTAATACTTGGATACAGACCTAGCTAGTCTCTTGTTTTCTGGGTTTTTTTTTTTCTTTGCCTCCTGCTCTCCTGTTCCAGCACTTACAGCAGACTTGACTCTTGTTCTGGGACCAACCTGGGCACACACAGTTGATAACTGTTAGAGTGGACGTCAGCTGAGCACAGTCTCCAAACAGGAAAGGGACTCTGGTCCTTTTAAAAAGAAGAATGTACATTTTCACAGGTCGAGTCTCTCCCAGTCTTCACCATTGTACCAAGATGATCCTCACCTGATCCAAGGCATGGGGTTTAATTATTGCATGGGAAACATGCAGAGAAAGTTGCAGTCAGAAAATACTTCATCTCCACCTTCTGAATTAGAAGATGACATCACAGATGCTAAAACCAGAGTAATATTTCTTACTTTTTTTTCCCCCTAAGAATTATACAATATTTCAATGTCAGAGCAGGGGATTAAACCCTAAACTGGCAAAAGTAATCACTTCCCAGGTCATGAGCTCGACACTCCCTAAGAGCTAAGGTTAATATTTATCTATGCCCCCTGGCAGTAGTTTTGAAGGTGTTGATCTTGGGGATTAATTGCTCTTTTAAATGTGCAGTTAACAGTTTAAATAACATTTTTATTGGCATACAGTAGTTAAATGCCTACTAGAGTGCTGATGGGTTTATGATGATCAAAGTGAATTAAGAGACCATCTTTGAGTTACACACTATTAGAAACACTGGGTTATTTGAATACTCTGGTTTAATTAATGTGTGTGAGATGTAGAGTAGCTGGTGTATACAGAGAAGAAAATGTTAATTTTAAAATATTATACTTCAGAATATTTTCTGTTCTATTTACTGTTGGAAATTAAGCTCTCAGGCTACTGGTGCTCCAGCCACCCAGTGCCTGAGCACATATGTTCCCGAGGACACAGTCCAGGCTCTGGTGCTCATATTTAAGCACTGGTTTTCCACAGGATACAGCACCATGCTTGGAAGAAGTATTGCCAGGGTGTCACAGGTCCTAAACTGCACTATGTTCACAGAAGTAGCTGAAGAATTGACTGCAAATAAACATCAGTTTTGGATTCAATACAGTATAAACGGTATCTGTATGATGATTAGTATTAGAAGAAATCAAAGATAGTCATAACCTCATTAATTATCTTTGTTTTTACAGCTTAGTGATCAGGCATTTTGAGATCTTCAAAGTGACTAGAAGCCTGAAACATATATTCTGGCTTCCTGCTATATGTGTTTCTCTCTAACAGTGTGGCTATGCCTGCTTTCCGCAGGGAACTGCAACCTGACAATGTCCACAGCTTCACTAAAGTGAGTTTTACACACCTCTTTGGGCATTTGTGCCAGAGTAGGTTGTATAAATGTGCTTTAGGAAATTTCTGAAGGGAAGGTGGAATGCCTCTAGTGCAATTGTGGTGTGACATGAAGATGTCTGAGCTATGAGGCTAGTTATAGCTATGTAGCACAGTGCTTGAGACTCAGTACTAGGCATGCCCTTGTCTCCAGGACATGGATTCCTATCTATATTTTGCAGCTCTTTTTGAAAATAGTCCCTGACTATTACTGACTTGGTCCTAGCAGACCAATTAATCAGAGCCGAGTTGTGATAAATGTTTCCCTGTATAAAATTATGACAAGTTACTGTCTAAGTATAGGGTGAATATATCCTATACTTCATCTGGGAAGTACAGCATGTGGATGTAACAAGGCTATTTAGCATGGCACAGCTGATGTACCTCGCTGCTGCGATTCCATGGGATGCCGCTCGTAAACCATACTTAGCCTCTTGCCTCACTGCTGTTTATTTGTGTGGTCTGACTTTTTGTTTCCTAATTAAAATCATCATGTACAATTGGGAAGAAATTGTTTGGTCTCTTAAAATAATTTTCTAATTAGTTAACCATGAATTTTGGTATTATCAGGACAGTGCTGGAATGGAGCACAGAAACCAACCCTCTGCTTCATACCCACGTATAGAATGTGAAACCAGAAGCTGTTTGCGAAAATAAATAATAGGTGGGGAGAAAAGTACACTACAAAAATACAGGAGATATTTTATTTTTAAACCACCTTCTTAAATAAGAAATGATTGCAATTCTTAATTCCAGCCTGTCTCTCTGTGCCTCTCCCTTTCAATGGCTACATTGCTCCTTATT
Source organism: Colius striatus (assembly GCF_028858725.1). NCBI lineage: Eukaryota > Metazoa > Chordata > Aves > Coliiformes > Coliidae > Colius > Colius striatus. The sequence continues at coordinate 78,626,630 of NC_084762.1, read as the reverse complement.
TACCTCTACTATTTCATCTCTCAGGTGGCTAATCCCTGCCTTTTTCTCTGCTATATCTATCACTCAGAACCCAACTCTTAGCTACTGGGAATGAATTAATAAATAGACTGAATGTAAAGAAGCTGCCATGTTCCTAGAGGCTGCAAGGTTTTAGGTAGACTGAAGTCCAATATGCTACTCTTGCTATTGAAATATTCAATTAGGATTTGACTTAATTACTGAAAATACATGTAGTTATATGGATATATAATCTATTTAGTAGTGCCAGAGAAAGCAGTTGAAATTTTGACTCTCTGATTCAGAGAAAAGAGGTAAGATTTTAAAGGATTTTTTAATGCAAAATCTAGGCTCGATCAGATCTGTCATATATTCACACCATCACAGTGAGATTTTATTGCCTGCAGTTTAAATTTAAATATGTTTTTGCATTGTTTTTCACCAGTTTCTAGAGGAATGTACCCTTTTGTTTCTTTTGTTCCATTTACTGCATTTTGTTTCATCTGAGGATTCTGTATCATATAAGCTAGGTTGGCTATGCTATAAATCTCAGTATTGGTCAATGTAAAAAATAACTGTATTGTTCTCCTCTCTACTTCCTTTCTTACTATTTGTTCTCTCCAGAACAAGAACTAGGAAGGTGATCTTGAATGCTGGAAGACTGGGCTGCTTGCATTCTGTCACATCGTTAACTATTGACTACTACTACTCCTGTATGGTCAAAAAAATTAAGCTAAAATGGATGAATGCTGAGAGTATGCATGGAACTGAGTGTGTTCCTTCGTGAAAAATATAGCAAGGACTCGGATACAAATGCTGCCATATTGAGATTGCTTACTTTTGGGACTAGTTAATTTCTCAGAAACATCATTGCCTTTGCCACATTCTTTTTTAACGAGACACCTAATATAATTAAGATGGGGTTTTGAGGGCAAACTCAAACAAGAATAGCAATTCAAGTTCATAATCTCATTTTTTTCCCAATTTAAAATTGATATCAAAAGCTAGATATTTCACACACATAATTAACTGTTAGCCTGTATAGTTGAAGAGCGGGTTTCATCCTTCTTTTGACTGAAAGCAGATGTGTTATAGTTCTAGAAAAGCAATAATGCCAGGTTTTTTACAGAAACTTGTAAAATGGAGATTCGGTGCATTCTCTGTACCTTTTTCCTCTTTGTTCATTGATGCATAGATTACACCTCTTCCAGGCCATTTTCACCAGTGGCTTTGATTTGCAGGTATTTTTCAAAATGTTAATAGAAATTGATTAGAGCACTGTAGAAACTCAAGAGAAAAAGTTGATGTTCTTCCCTTCTACTGCAGCATTATATCCAGTAAAGTTTCTTTCCTGTGGACTATTTTACCTAAGGCTATTTTATGAAAAAATTGTCAGGAGAATCAGGTTTAATTGGAAAAATTTTCTACCTTTATGGAAGTAGAATGGTGCTACCATGTAAATACTATTTCCTTGCTACATCTTTTTCTACATAGAGGAAACAAAAGAGAAGGTTGTTTAGAGTGTCATCCAGGTTGATGGGGAATTTGGTTGGTGTGTCTCAATGAGCAGAAGAAATCAGAGTACTCATTCATGGCCTCTTGTGAATACATCTGCTCAAAAAGATAAGAGTTGGATTTCTGTCTCATTCCATATCATAGAGTAGAACGATTTAAAACAAGGACACACTTCCCAATGCTCTGACCATTCATGGCAGTGGCATCACTTCCCTCTTTGTTCCACCTGAGTTAAAAAGAACTGAGCTACATAGAGATCTATGAAGAAAAGCCTTTCTAATGAGGACAGAAAGACTGAATTCACCAAAGCATAGTGCTCAAGAATGATGACTAGATCTCATGTTTCTTCTATGGACAACGTGAGGGATTTTGTCACCAATATTTTGGCTTTTGTGTCTCTAACCACTTGAATCAGGATTTTGGTTTCCATTAGGTAAGAAGGCTATAGCCTTGCAGGACTTGACCCTTAATACTCCAAATGAGAGAGTTTAAGTTGGTAATGTATAGAGTTTGAGGAAACTTCAATTATTTGTTGCTAAATATTCAACTTTCACCGTTATTCAAAATAATCTTTTTTTATTTACATTTGACGGGGGGACTGCAATATTTTTTTCCCAATCATGATATCATGATTCCTGCCTTTGTGACCTCAAGAATAGATGCACATATTGCAGAGTGCTTGGAGCTATATTTTTAATTAATTCAAGAACTGGATGTAATGAATCAATGGGTTATTGTTTCTCTCCTGTACTTTTCTCTGGCAATCGGGAGATAGTCCATAGAATAAGTAAACTGTTCAACCAAACAATATTGCTAATAAATAATTGTCACAAAGTTCACTTTAAATTTAATTTGCAAAAAAAAGGCACATTCACATGATAGAGCTAAATGACTTGTAGCCATACAAAATATCTTTCTTTTAAATCTCTGCAATTGCTTGGTTTTGTCTAGAATTTACAGTGGATGTTGATTATCAGCCATTTTATATCAGGATATTTATTTTTCTATTTTCAAACAGAAATGCCATGCCTTCTGTGTTCAGCTACTGTACATCACTTCCTGTTGGAAGTTGGTCCTTAAAAATGACTCGAGTATCCTGCAATAGTGCGAAAGCTAAAGACAAAACTTACCTTAGACATATAAAAAGAGGATGCTGGGGTCATTCCCTCCTTCCCCAGAGAATGAGAGCAAATTCAAGTAAATTATTCTACATGATTTTTTCACTACATGTGTAAACTGAAAGATTTGTTATGAATATAAGAACAACTTTATTTTCCCATGTTCCCAGAAGTAGGAAAATAAATTTTCAAAAGAACATCTACGTCTCTCAGCTGCCAACGTGTTTGAAAACAGTCCAATAAAGCTTTTGCCCAGAGAAACTTCACAATCTCTGTGTCAGACAAAATTCAGACAGGTTTTATGACATAACCAGTAGCTCAGATGTTCCTGTGGTAAACCACCATGTTCTAAGAGCTGATGCTTCTTGCCACTCTACTAGTGTTCCCAGCTGTTTATGTGTTCCCAGGTGTGAAATCAAATGCCAGGAGAGCAGGGCTGGGCTGCAGCATGACTCAGCATCCACCACTGTTCCTTTGAAGGAAGAATATGGCAAGCAGCACTATGTGGGATTATGCACATGTAAATATACAAACTTCAGTCCTGAGAAGTAATTTCTTTAAGATGACTGATTGCTTGTTCCCAGGAGAGTAAGACATTTTTCACTGTTTCCCACAGCATTCTCTTAGAGAAATTGCCTGTTCTTGGCTTGGATGGACATACAATTTCCTGGGTGAAAAACTGGTTAGATGGTTGAGTCCAAAGAGTCGTGGTCAATGGAGTTAAATCCAGTTGATGCCTGGTCACAAGTGGTGTCCCTCAAGGCTCAGTACCTGGGCCACTCGTGTTTAACATCTTTAGTAATGATCTGAATTAGGGGATAAAGTTCACCCTTAGTAAGTTTGTAGATGACACCAAGCTGGGTGGAAGTGTCAATCTGCTTGAGGGCAGGGAAGCTTTACAGAGAGATCAAGATAGGCTGGATGGCTGGGCCAAGGCCAATGCCATGAGTTTTAATAAGGCCAAGTGCTGGGTCCTGCACTTGGTCCACAACAACTCCCAGCAGTGCTACAGGCCTGGGGAGGAGTGGTTGGAAAGCTGCCAGGCAGAGAGGGACCTGGCAGTGTTGGTTGACAGCAGCTGAATATGAGCCAGCCATGTGCCCAGGTGGCCAAGAAGGCCAATGGCATCCTGGTCTGGATCAGGAACAGTGTTGTCAGCAGCAGCAGGTGATCATTCCCCTCTACTTGGCTTTGGTGAGGCCACACCTTGAATACTGTGTCCAGTTTTGGGCCCCTCTCTACAAGAAGCACGTGGAGGTGCAGGAGAGGATCCAGAGGTGAGCTACCAAGCTAGTCTGTTCTCCCTAGTAACAAACAATAGAAGAAGAGGAAATGGCCTCAAGTTGTGCTAGGGGAGATTCAGGCTGGATATTAGGAGGAATATCTTTACTGAGAGTATTGTCAGGCATTGGAATGGGCTGCCCAGGGAGGTGATGGAGTCACCGTCCCTTGGAGGCATTTAAGAGATGAGTGGATGTTGCACTTAGGGCAATGTTATAGTGGTTGATAGGGCTGGGACAAAGGCTAGGCTCAATGACCTTAAAGGTCTCCTCCAGCTGAAACAACTCTATGATTCTATAAAAGAAAGCATACAGGTAGTAGAAGAAAGTGTTATTGCATGGTAATTCAGTCTTTCCCTTCCTCTGCTCTCAAGACCATCTGACTGTAGGGTCAGACAAATAACCTGCATTTCATTCTGGTCTTAGTACTACGGTAAATTTCAACCATCTCCACTGAAGTCGCTGAAGAAGCATGAAAATAACTTGTTAGACTTATGGGACTTCAGGTACTATTTTATTCTTTGACTTTATACACTTAGAGTGAGGGGGTTTGGAATGTGCTATATTAAAAGTAAACATTTTTTGTCCTGCTAAATAGTATTGGTTTACCTAGAGTTAAAAGCCTGCTTCTAATACCTGTACTTGGGAGCTACTCTGCAGTGACTTCCCTTATATGCTGAGGAAGTTGAGTTGAAGTAACTTCAATTTCAGTATGTGACATGATGCAACCTTATTGCAACCCATCTGCAGCAATATCACATATTGCAGCAGAAATGTAAAGAAAGGGAAACAAATTTGGTTTCCTAGAATATGTATTTGAACTCTGAGCATGATATGATTCTGTGACAAAAGCCATTAAATTATATTAATGCTCAATATGTGGGAACTGATATCGTGTGAATGTAACCTTTATCTGGATGTTGAATTCTCATTTATTTTGCCTTGTAGGATTGATTACATAGTGAGCTACAGTATTTTGCATAACTACTAAATAAACAATGTGTATGAGACTCTGAATGGTCTGGGAATGAAGCCTCTAGATCCATCCCTTCCCTGTTACACAGAAGAAAGGTTTAGGGGAATACGAAACTACTCATTGTGTTGGAGGAAGTGGTCTTAGGAAAATAAAGAATCTTTTAAATGTATGCATTCCCCTACTCAGTTTCTCTCCAAGATATGGGTGTTCTTTGCAATCCTGGAGAAATCATTTAGATTACATCTGTAGTACTCAATGTAAGATCCTGCAAAAATGCCTACAATGACCTTGACTGAACTTTTAGAATTATTTTAATCTCACCTTACCAAGATTTTCAGATCTTTAAAAGCTAGGACAGGTCATATAGGTCAGATGGTACTGGGATAATAAACTATACATTTATGAGGTCAGTTAGAAGACACCAAACCATTGAAATTCTTTGGGCAAGTTTATTTGGTGGTTGATCATTTTTTTGGAAAGAAAAAAGTAAATAATAGGAATAGAAAAGTTTAGAAAATGAAAACTTTTCTTATTTCTGAACTTCTTTTCCTTAGATAAAATGGAATTGCTTAGACAAATGTGCCGTGGAATTAAATGGCTATAGATCTGGAAAGAAGTTTTTAATGTATTTTTTGTTGCACTCCTGCTTGTGTCTGCATGGAACGATGAATGTGCTAGGGAGGAGGTTAAAGTGAATTTGACCTGACTGGCTCAATGTTCTTATCAACTCAACTTTGCTATAGGTTTTGGGGAACAGCAAACCAACATTGGGGGTCTCTGTGTTAGAGGATTGGAAGTGTCTGTGCTTCTAGCTAGAGACACTGGTGGTACCAGCCAGAGCAGCCGCAATACTTTCTGAGTTTCAGTGTAGCGAAAAGAGCTGCTGTCCTTGCTAAAGTTTAAATGTGTCCCAGCACAATTCACTTTCTGTTCCTAACCTTGGGCTAGAAAGGCTGTAAAGTAGGACTGGCTCTTGCACATTCCCGTGGGCTCCTGCCATAACTTCCTCACCTCTGTGTGAGACTCCCACATGTTTGGACACACGAGATGTTTCAGATGTGCTACTCCTACAAGACAGATGTGGGCAGTACTTGAGTAGGAGGATTTGGTTGTGTCTAGCAAAGAGTCTTTAGCACACTGTGCTGGTAGGATGTTCTCTGTCTGCTCCATAGCTGTGCTGCATCTCTTCACTGTGGTACTTGACCATTGTGTGCTGCTCAGTCTAGGGCATGGGGTCAGGGCTCTGGTTTTGAGAGGCAGGTACTGTGGCACGGAACTAAGCTGGAGACAAATAAGCAAATGTCAAAGATGCCTGTTAACATTGTGTGACTCTTCAAGGTCTTTATGGCTGTTACCCCTCAGGAAGAAGGGGACAGAAGGGGAAGAAGAAGTCACCTCAAGCCAATGAGAAGGGGCCATGTAATAGCAATAGAGTGACCCTCTCCTTCTGGGGAGTCTTTTCTGATCTGAAAAACATCAGTTGTGTGTTTTCAATCTCACTTTTCCATATTTGCTTGTGAATAAGGCTATTGCTTAAATACTCTGCAGAAAGTGAATGTAGCATTTGTGTAAAAAGCAGTATTTTAAAATATGAACTAAAAATCTAGGAAGCCTTTGTACACCCACCTTCACTATTCTCCTTTTAGCTACTCTGAGGCCCTTTCATAAAGTTCCCTTTTTACTTTTTTTTAAAAAGCATGTATTGTTATCATGTTTATGCTCTGGTATTTTTGCTTTGCCTCATAGAGAATAGAGGTTTTTATGCTAACCCTTCAGCTCAACATCTGATCTCTCAGTTTTCTTCCATATTGAAGCTCCCTGGTCTTATATGAGCAGATATCTTGCAATTGCATTTCACAGTAATTGCAAAGACAATGTAATAAACCTTAGCAGAACAAGTTCTGGTGAAAACGGAGAGTTATGAGAAATGCTATATGAGAGCAGGAAAGCAAACTAAGAAGAAGCTGTTTTTCAGAGTGTTCTTTGCTTTGTATTCTTTTCTTTTTATTCCTTCTCTGTATTGGACATACAGACATTTTAAAGCAAGACTTCCTCATTTCTCTATATTATTGAAGGGGATATTTCTTATTGGTTCAAATGCAGCAGTTTCTTTCTGGATGCAAGACGAAAAGCTTTCACCCCTGGTTTTGAGTTGGAACAGCTTCCTTGGGAGCAGGTCGGATGTCTGGCTAAATATTCCAGGCAGTTCTTTTAGAATGAAGTTGTAGTTGTGGTAGAGGTACCAATTGCATGAGAATTGAAGGTGTTTGCTCCCAGTATACTTGCCAGTAGTCTCCTTATGGTAAAAACCTTGTAGTGATGTGTTGTTTCTATTTGGAAAGCTACTTACTTTCATGGGAAAACAATGTGCAGTGACCTGCATAGGTGTTGGCTGGTATTTACAGAACAACAAATACTCATCAGGAACTGAGATGCAAATTCTTCTGGATTTCAGGAATATTCCAATCTGCGCATTTTTTATTTGTCCCTAGCAAATACTGATGTTGTTATTTAAGTATAACTTTGTTTCTTAAACAGTTACCACAGCCTTATCCTGAGGAAGTTGCCCCCAAGAAAGTTTCTTTATATAATGAGAGGTGCCTGTATAGCCCAAATAGACTTGTAAATTGGAAGAAGTATTTTGCATGTGATAACTATGCAGCGGTACAGAAGACAATCTGGAATAGTTCAGCCACTATCCCTCACTGTTTTATAATTAGTTACCTTAGTTTAGATGCCAAAGTATTTCAATAATAGAAAATTATTATCCTTCTGAACTGCCATATTCCATTACTATTTGGCAGCCTTAATTTCATTATAAGCTGTAAAAAAAAAAAAACCCTGCAAACTGCTAAAGAAGCAGAACAGTCTTAGAAAAGCAGCTAAAGCATGTCAGGGTTAAACGTAACTTTTTTCCCATGTGTCATTCCCCCGACTTAGAATTCTTTAATAGATACTGAGCAGCACAGAACTGAAAGTATTTTTAATTTCAGTGCTTTGTATATTTACAGAGGGATTACAACAAACCCCTACACTTTATCTACATTTTAATAGGTCAGTGTGAACATATGAAGTGTATTAAGGTGGACTGCCTTCCTTATTAAACTTCTGTGAATTCGTCAAAAGCCCTTAGTAGTTGTGTGCAACAGGGGCTGGAAAGCCATGCAGGATTGAGGTCATGCATCCAGCCAGTTTGTAAGATGATCCCTCTGTAGTGAGCCATCAGCCATCCTTAGCATAGGGGCGCACTCATACACGCATTCCTGTCAAGTCATCTTGTGAAAGGCTGCTTGCTTCCAGCTTGGCTTGAAAGTGCAACCTTAATAAAACTCACTGAAGTCTGAGAGAAAATAGCAGTTCTGCAGCAGATAGTGTAGGGGAAAGAGACTGGGATATGCATATGCAGCTGACTAAAGCAGGCTACATGCTGGACTGTAGCAGAGAGGAAACAATAAATCTTAACTACTATGCAATAAATATTCCCAATTTTAACTAAGGAAGCTATCCTCACAGTGAAATTAAAAAAAATAACACTTTATCCAAGCTCGGTTACTAAAGCGTGCTCCTCCAGTCCTTTTTCCAAAAGACTTTAAGGGAAATTAAAAACAAATTTAAAGAAAGAGGAAGACGAATTTTTCTTAAAGGAGGAAAGGAAAGTAACAATAACATGTCAGTTTTTCTTTACTTTACTTTCCTGGCAGCTATTCTTGCTCACATCGGCTGTAATAGCCAGCGTCGGGGTCCAGAAGCCAGTGGAAGAAGATTTAACCGGATTCAGCATGGGCAGTGCACCTATACTTTCATTCTGCCTGAACAGGATGGGAACTGTCGTGAAAGCACGACAGACCAGTACAACACAAATGCTCTTCAGAGAGATGCTCCTCACGTGGAACAGGATTTCTCTTCCCAGAAACTGCAACATCTGGAACATGTGATGGAAAATTACACTCAGTGGCTGCAAAAAGTAAGTGGTTTTTAATTTTTTTTTTTCCTCATTTCTCACTAAATGGAGTTTTTGGTGATGCCTGCACTGTTCAAAGTTTTCATTAGTTTCTGTGAGAACTGAGGTAATAAGGAGAGATTGAGTTTGTGTCTGTGTAAGGGAGTAATATTCCAGACAGAGTGCACCCTTCTCAGTGACATTGCTCGTGAGAGCAGAATTTTCTTCATGTACTGAAAGATGAAACTTCTTAAAGCTTTATCTCAAGAGACCAAGGATGTTTGTGAGCCAGAAAGCACAGAAATCCTCTAGAGACTCTAATGAGAGAGCTTACTAAGTATCCCTACAAACTCTGCTTATAGCTCACAGCTTCAGATCAGATGCCACACAGGATACCTGCTACTTTGACAGCAAAAAAGAACATATAAAAAAAATTGGCATTTGAAGGCACTGGGTTAAGAATATCATTGTTCCTCTGTAAATAGATCCTGTAAAGCTATTCTACCCAGCTAATTGCTGGAAAGAAATGAGAAAGTATATAGGCATTTGCACTCCCTAAACATCACAGTAAACATTTTGAACTGTGTAGATTACATTGGACTTGAAACAGCTTGTTTTCATTTGTGTATGGATATGTACATTCTTTCATAGAAAGAGAAAAATGGATTTGAAGGTGTTGCAATACCTTAGCAGTAGTAATTACTTTTAAGAATTTCTACAATAGATCTGAACTTCTAATAAACTTCTCAGTATTTTATGCATGAGATGAAGTTTGGAACTGGAAAGACTTAAATATGTGAATAAATTAATTCATATGAGCAGTCCCATCCACCTTAACAGGATTACTCACTTGTGTAAAATTATACACCTTGTAGAATCTTGTCCATGCCTTGATAATGAAAACGCCTTAGGACAGCTGACCAGTGAAAATAAAGAAACAAACAGTCTTTGTATATAGTTGCTTGTAACATTCCTATTCTCACACTGGCATTTTGACCCAGCAAAACTTGGAAAATTGAGCAATAGAGTAATGCAACTGACATGTAAGATGACACAAGAAAACCGCTGTATGTACCCACTTGAGAGATACATGGTTTAACTCTAACACAAGTTGATCCTAAGAATGAATATCATAAAAATTCTAGTGAAGACTGTACTAAGTGGACTAAAACTTCATTTAAGCATAGATACTGTTTCCTATCTCATTTACATTTGTTTCATACAAACAGTATACAAGACAGAAATATGTTAAAAAGTATATACAGTCATGCCCATCCCCCTAACCCTGCTCAAATCTTTAGAGATCATTTCCTGATCTCTTGGTAAATTAATTGTGCTCTTTGCATATCTGGCTTTGGCAAGAGAGAAAAGACTCTGTCCATTTAACATGTGACTATAAACCAAAATATAACCAAGCATTTCCTTTTTAGACTACTTCTCTAATTTTTTTAACATCTTGATCTGCTTCAGGGAATACAAGGCTGTGAGGGGATGTCTTTCGCAGAAGAAAGCATTTCTTAAGAAATTATATTACTGTACTTTGGGAGGCTGAGGCAAGCATTAAAAAAAGGAAATTTGCTGCCTGTGTTTATGCACACATGATTTTACTTGAACAAATTGCCTGCTGAATCATGCTTGTAAGACCTTACTTATTCTATGTTTGTCCACTAGAGACTGAACTAAGATCACTGTTTCACTGTGAACTGAATGTGAAGAAATATGAGTCTCTGGTGTGTGAATGTCTGAGTTAGGGTTAGTCCTCTCATGCTTTGGAGGGAAGTGATTAAACAGGTAGGAAGCCTCGTAAGAGGGACTTGTATTTGAGGACTATTTTCTTCTGCAGTGAATGTAAAACTGGCTATGGGCGGAACTGTCCCCCTCCTGCTTTCCTTCCCAGCCCCCAGCCCTCTGCTCCCAGGGGTTTACATAAAACTGGGATTGTGCATGTATCCCCATGTGTCAGTTTTCCCTGGGATGAAAGGACTCGTTTCTCTGTGTGATGGAGTATGCCTCACTCTGAACAAATGGGGCTGATCCAGCTGCATTATAACATCTCTGAATACTGCAACTACTTTGTTGCTGTTGCCAGTACAAAGCTTCTCACCCATAACTCATTTCCTTTAAAAACAAGCACAATGCCTAATTGTAATGAGTATATTATGCAGATATCTTGCATCTCATTCTTAAAATCTGCATTTATTTTATCCCCTAGATTTTTAATATCAGATACAGCTGCTGCTACACTAAACAGCATTTTATAATGCACCTGCTGTGAACAAAGTAAAAAATAATTAATAACTATAGGTCTATAGCTCTATGACTGGAAGTGAATAGTTGTAATAAGAAATAATGTTTAAGAATTTGAGATATGTTCTGATATATAAAGGAAATATGTTTAATTAATTTCATTAAAATTGTACATAGGAAATGCTTGGCAGGATTAATTGTTTTCTCAGCACAGATACTATCTTACAATATGGAAAGAGTATTTATTTTAAAAGTTTGTAAGAATCCAAATTTCCTTAATTCTGTAGTATTTTAATTTTAAAATGTTTTAACTTGATATCTAAACTAGCTGATTTCTAGGAGCAAAACAAGTATTCATTTTTTTAATATGTAAATTTTCTAATGCTTAAAACCAAAGTTCTTTGAGGACCTACAAGCTTAATTTTAGATAAAAATACTCTTGCTTGGGGAGCCAATTACAGACAATTAAGTCCCAGCCTGGTCCATTAGTATTTGCATATCTATAGTCAGGATAACTAGGATTGGTTGGCAAACCAAGGACAAGACAAAAGGCTTTGCGCAGAAAGTACTTGGGAGAAGATGGGTAAACATTGGGTAAACATTTTCTGAGATTTTCCTAGAACTGTTTATTTTAATACCGGATAACTTTCCCCATTGTTTAAGCTTGAGTTTCATTTCTGCAATATGTTTATACTAATAGTTCAAAACAAACAGTTCATCACAAGTTTCTTTCTTGCAGTAACTGACTGGCACACGTGATACTGTTTGGTATTTAATTACAGCACTAAGTATTGCCAAAGAGGAGTTACATGGAATTTTAACATCATGTTCTGATTGAGACCTTTCTGTTAGGCAACTTGCTGAACTTACAGTATCTATGAACTCAGTATATATTCAGGATAGGTACCCAGATGAACGTTTCCTACACTTATCCCTCAGTCCAAATAGAAGTAATAATTGCTATTAGAGTAGGAAGTGAATTTTACATGATTTAGTCTTTCTTTTTTTCTGATTGTTACCTAAGTAGAATACCATAAAAGTTTAAAATTAATGTTGAATAATAGTATACTATAAGAACTTAACACAGATGTGCAAGTTGGAGTTGAAAGTGAACCACACTTATTCTGGTCAGCCACTATCCATACTTAGATTTTTTTTTTTTTTCTCAGCATTTTCTCTGGAAATATTGATGGCACCACTACAGTTAAAACTAGATAAAGAACTTTCAGCTCTCTTCTCTTTCCCTTTACAGTGCTTGTGCTGTCACCAACTATAACAGAATTAACATAAAATTTTGAAATGGATTCAGTAATTAATGAAAGAAATTATGAGCAATTTTTCTTTAGTATCTGTAGCCATTTGATAGTCTACTTTAAAGCTTATACTTACTCTGCAAATAAATTGCTAAATTATTTGTCTATGACATTCTCTATGCTCTCTGTTGAGTTGTTTTACAGAAGTAACATCTCAAGTGCTCACTTGAGTTTTAAACATGTAAGGAATCTAGATTTTGAAGGGGACCACTTATTGCACAGAAGAAACTGGCTTTTGGACTGATGTTTGTCATTGTGTGCCATAGCTCCATTAAAAGTCTACTCCCCACTGCTGTCAGGGGATCCACTGCAATGAAATAGTAATAATATGCTTGTGGAGTGGCTGGATTTTGCCTTGGATTTCATATGGTGAGGATAGGAAAATTCCTTATGTGTCACTTTTGTTGTGAATCTGTGTGAAAGTGTGACAGAGCCTGTGCTGAGGAAGAGAGTTCTAAAGAACTGTCATAATATCCTCTGAGGTAGATTTATATTGATATAAAGATGGAGGTGACCATAGTGTATGTAAAATTTCAAAGCATTAAGAAACCAGTTATCCCTAATTGAACTACGACAAGAAATAGTAAAAAACTATTTTTATTTATGATTATGTCTCATTGTGTGTTTTATAATGTAACATGTGACCTTGAAGTCCACATCACAGAATCACAGAATGATAGGAGTTGGAAGAGACCTCCAGAGATTGTCTAGTGCAGCTGTTTGCTAGAGCAGGCTCCCCTCAATCAGGCCGAACAAGAACATGTCCAGACAGGTTTGAAAACCTCCAGAGAAGGAGTCTTCAAAATGTCTCAGGGCAGCCTGTGCCAGGGCTCCCTCACCCTCTCACAAAAGAAGTTTCTCCTTTTGTTCAATTGGAACTTCCTGTGTTCCAACTAGTGCACACTACCCCTTGTCTTGTCGCTGGGCACTACAGAAAAAAAAAACCTGAACCCATCCTTTAAATACCCATTGTTTAGGTATTTATAAGCCTTGGTGAGATCCTCTACCAGTCCTCTCCAGGCTAAAAAGTCCTAGGTCTGAGACCTAGATGAGAGATGTTCCAGTCCTCTAAATACATAATATTTGTACATTAAATGCAACCAGAAGATCCATGATAAACTTCTGTTAATTTTTTGCAAATAAAAGCCGGTCATTAGGTTTGGAATCTGCCATTCTACTTGTATGGGCATTACAAACAGGGCTGTGTAAGAAATGACTTTACATTAATCTTTCATTTTTCAAGATAGACCAGGGCTGAAAGGAAACAGAGAACTTCATCCACAACTGTTCACTAGACTCCTATTTGGAATCCAGCTTGAACCTGGATTTCTCGTCTGAACCAAGAGGCTGTTTAGTATTTTAAGTGTACTTTTTTGCTTTGGAATCAATGAATTCTGATATCCAAGCCTCATCTTAGTGACATTTGAGGTGCAGTTCCCACAAACAAGCTCCCACAAACTAATGGTGGGATTCAAATTAGAAGGATTACTTATATAGTATGTGCTACTCAATGAATAAGTATACATAAAAGCCAAATTTAAGGAGAAATAATCAGTTCATGGAAACAAACTTCTAAGAAAATTTATTTCATTGTAAAACCAAAATTGATTATTTACCTCCACAAAATGTCATGGACAATAACATTAATTTCAAAGACTTAATAATCAAGTTACTGATGTCCTTGAGATATTTTAAGATACTCACAAGAAAAAGGAAAGACTTCAAATGTGGAAATACCTGAAAGCCTTATGTTATTGAGGATAACCTAATTGGCATTGTTTGGGGTTTTTTTTAAGAATCAGAGAGGTAGACTGAAGGGTAGTCTCACATTTGGCAGCAAATTACTTTAAAAAAATATTTCCCATGTGTGGACAGAAGACTTTATCATAATGTGCGGTAGAACCTGAATGTGTTCATTTACAGTGATGGCAGCTGTAATTAGGAACTTTCTGGTAACAATAAAATATTACATTTATTAGTCATCAGAACTGTCCAACCAACATGCCCAGTGGGAGATCTCGTTTGGAGCACTGAGAGCTTTTCTAAATGCAACTGATATGAAGTAAAATGCATGTCAATTTGAGGGTGCTGAGAACTCATCGTTCTCATTCTCTTCTGTGGTTTGGAAGCAATCTCTACTTCACAGTGCTGAGTGTCTTGGGAAAAAAAAAGACAATCCATGTGGGAAAAGTATAGAGCTGGATATTTTAGACCTACATCAGCCCACTCAAAGTCCTGGCCAAAACCCAGAGATAGCGAAGATAGGTTTTTCTTTGCTGTTGGGAATCTCTCAGTGCTGTGTTAAGAAGCAGTAGCAAGCCCAGAAGTAGAGTCAGACATCTGAACTGTCCTTTGGAAGTTCTTGCTTCTCTTCATGTACGCCAGGGAAAATCTGAGCAGCTTGCTTCCCAGTTTAAATGCTTCAGTTAAGTGGGATGGATTTAAGCTTTACTTCTGTCTATGGCTGTAGCATAGGCTTCCTTTGTGACTGCAAGGAAATCAAAACTGTATTCCTGTTTCATTTCTCTGACACAGATATAGTACTACTACTCAGTTTCACAAGGCTTTTGGGAGGCTTAGTGTGTTATTTTTTCTGTTGCTATTGGGGTGTTTCTGGTTAACTGCATTTTGTGCTGTTAACAGTTTATGTATGAAAATAATACTTTCAATATTTACAGAAAATATTGCTAAATTAAAAATATTTTGCAAGGAAAATATTTTTAAGATAAGTAAAATAATTTATTTAAAAATAAATATATTCATGCAATGAAAAGGAATCTATAATATTAAGTATCTTTTTAAGGTTGCAGTTGAGTAAATGTATTATATATGTCCTCCTAACACAGAAGGTCCTCATTCCTGCTGTGGTCTTAAAACCCATTGAGCAGCTACCACTCCAGTCTACATTCATCTAAAATGAATAGGACTGTTTCTTAGTCTTGTAAAGATTCTCAGGAAGATCTGTGAGAAATGTCTAGTTTTTCAGAGCGATTGTTAGCAGTGATTTTGAATAAACTTGGCATTATCAAAACTGGGCTTGCTTGTGTGATTTATTGCAAGCATATTGTGAAAGGTAAAGATACTTAACAATCTGCTTGTAGTCAATCTCAGCTGTGGTTCACCTTAGTTTGATTATCTTCTCTGTAATTGCAATAAGATGCAAACAGGTAAAAGCTGTAAATTATGACCTTCTAGAATCAATATCATGGCTTTAGCTGTGCTGAGAACCTCATCTTCAACACCAGTAGCTCAAGTGTCTTGAATAAACAGTCCTGGTGTAAAAGTCTCTCCAGTAGCATAAGGATTTCCTCTCTTGTTAAAGGGTTGAAGTTTGATCAGGAAAAGGAAATTGAAATGGTTTCATATTTCATAGGAAGGGGTCATATTCTTATGAAACAAGCTGTAATTTAACACAAGTTTATTCTTCTGTAACCACATGTGCATACTTTAGACGGTATTTTGAAACACCAGGGCAGTGAATGTTCACTTGGAAGGGTAACAGAAATGCCATAAATTGTTGCACATTTGCACTACATTCTCAATGCTCCTGCACAAAGATCAAGCTTATCTTTTCATTATATCAGTTAGAAATAAGGTCAATCTAAAGCAGAGTAAGTCGCTCCTAAATTGGGATAAGAAATCTACCCAGGGACTCGCCCCAGTTTAATTATACCAATTTATAACTGATGCGAGTCAAACTAGTGAAATTCCTTGTCTAATGAAAACCTATGGGGCTACACTCAACATTGAACAAACATCTGGATGCATACAGTCAAAGCAAGACAGGTACAGAGACAGCTAGAAAAATGCTCAAGCTACACTATTCTACATTTCTAAAAATAATTTGCTTTCAGAATTGAAACCAACCAATCAACCAACAAAAAAAAAAAAAAAAGTATTGAGATAATTTTATAATACTTCAGAGGAAGTAATGTAGAAAATCAATATTCTAGGCCATGGAAGTACATGAATAAAACAAATTTGTTACACTACCTTAGTAACTTCTGTCAGTAGTAATGAAAAAAAAGGAAGAAAATCCAGAACAAAAAGGATAATAGAAAACTATTCTAGCTTTAGGGTGCAATAGATGTGTCTTTAGCAAAGGTACTTTAAAGATCTTTTATGTGGTATTACAGTCAGTCACATGATCTGTTACTATTCATAGAATAGAACCATAGAATCATAGAAAGGTAGGGGTTGGAAAGGACCTTTAGAGATCATCTAGTCCAACCCCTCTGCAGAAGCAGCTTCATCTAGATCAGGTCGCATAGGAACATGTCCAGGCGGGTCTTGAAGACCTCAGAGGAAGGAGACTCCACAACCCCTCTGGGCAGCCTGTGCCAGAGCTCCCTCACCCTCACAGTGAAAGAGTTTTTTCTTATATTTAAGTGGAACTTTTTGCGTTCCTAGTTCATCCCATTACCCCTTGTCTGTTGCTAGCTACTATAGAAAAAAGGGATGCCCGAACCTCCTGACACTCACCATTTAGATATTTGTATATGTTAATAACATCTCCCCTCAGTCTCCTCTTCTCCAGACTAAACAGCCCCAGTTCCTGCAGCCTTTCCTCGTATGAAAGATGTTCCAGTCCCCTGATCATCTTGGTGGCCTTGCACTGGACTCTCTCCAGAAGTTCTCTGTCCCTCTTGAGCTGAGGAGCCCAGAACAAGACACAGTAAACCAGATGAGGCCTCACCAGGGCAGAGTAGAGGGGGAGAAGAACCTCCTTTGACCTGCTGGCCACACTCTTCTTGCATCCCAGGATGCTGTCGGCCTTCTTGGCCACGAGAGCACATCGCTGACTCATGGTTAGTTTATTATCAATCAGGACTCCCAGGTCTCTCTCTGCAGAGCTGCTCTTCAGCAGTTCGACCCCCAGCCTGTACTGGTGAATGGGGTTGTTCCTTCCCAGATGCAGGACTCTGCACTTGTCCTTGTTGAACCTCATGAGGTTCCTCTCTGCCCAACTCTCAAGCCAGTTGAGATCCCGCTGAATGGCAGCACAGCCTTCTGGGGAAGCAGCCAGTCCTCTCAGTTTGGTGTCACCAGCCAACTTGCTGAGGGTACACTCTGTCCCCTCATCCAGGTCATTGATGAAGGTGTTGAATAAGACTGCCCCAGAATCGATCCCTGTGGAACTCCACTGGCCACAGGCCTCCATCTTGATTCCGTGCCATTGATCACCACCCTCTGGGCTCTGTCTTTCAGCCAGCTCTCGATCCACCTCACTGTCCACTCATCCAAGCCACACTGCCTGAGCTTTCTGATGAGGATGATATGGGAGACAGTGTCAAAAGCCTTGCTGAAGTCAAGGTAGATGACATCCTCTGCTCTCCTCTCATCTAGTCAACCAGTTAAGCACTCATCAAAGGAAATCAGGTTGGTTAAACAGAATTTCCCCTTGGTGAATCTTTGTTGACTTCCCTTGATAACCATGTTTTCCTTCATATGTTTAGTGACAACATTCAGAATGAGTTGTTCCATCATTTTTCCAGGGATGGAGGTGAGGCTGACTGGCCTGTAGTTTCCTGGGTAGTCCTTCCTGCCCTTTGAAGACTGACGTGACATTGGCCTTTCTCCAGTCCTCAGGCACCTCACCTGTCCTCCATGATTGTTCAAAAATGATGGAGAGAGGCTGAGTAATCACATCAGCCAGCTCTCTCAGCACTCTAGGATGCATCCCATCAGGACCCATTGACTTATGAGCTTTAAACTTGCCCAAGCCTTTAACCTCTTCCTCTTCCACCCAGGTCAAGTCCTCTGCTGTCCAGGCCATCCTGCTGTCCTTGCTGGACTTAGCCTCTGGAGGGCTGGCCTTGGCTGTAAAGACTGAAGCAAAGAAGGCATTCGGTACTTTGGCCTTCTCTGCATCCTTGGTCACCAGGGCACCCTCAGTGTTTAAAAGGGCTCTAGCCTTCCTAGTTGCACCCGTGCATGTCCTGGTAATGTTCCTATACTCTTCCCAAGAAGCCAGCCCTTGTTTCCTCCTCTCATAGATGGCTGCTTTCTGCCTGAGTTGTCCCAGCAGATCCTTGCTCATCCATGGAGGCCTCCTACTTCCTTTTCCTCCTTTCTTGCGCATTGGGACACACTGATCCTGGGTTTCGAGGAAGTGGTGCTTGAAGATTGACTAGCTCTCATTGGCACTTCAATCTTTTAGAATCATATCCCATGAGATCCATACAAGTAGGTCTTTGAAGAGGCCAAAGTCGGCTCGCCTGAAATGCAGGTTCATGGTCCTGCTTTGTGTTCTGCCTCTTCCACACAGGATCTTGAACTCTACCATCTCAGTCACTGCAGCCGAGGTCCCCAACCAGGCCCTCTCTATTTGTCAGTACCAGGTCCAGCAGCACACCCCTCCTTGTTGGTTCCTTGATCATCTGTGACAGGAAGTTGTCATCAACAATCTGTAGGAACCTCCTGGACTGCGTGTGCTTGGCTGTGTGGCTATCCCAGCAAATATCAGGGTGGTTGAAGTCCCCCATGAACCAGGGACCGTGATTGTGAGGCAGCTCCCAGCTGTTTGTAGAAGGCCTCATCCACATCCTCCTCCTGATCAGGTGGCCTGTAGCAGACTCCTACAACAATATCACCTGCCTTGCCCTGGCCATTATTTTTTACCCATAAGCACTCTACTCTCTCCTCATCCCCACCCAGGCACAGTTCAGTACACATTAATTGCTCTCTGACATAGAAAGCACCTCCTCCTCCACGTCTTGTCAGTCTGTCTTTCCTGAACAACACATAACCCTCCATGGCTGTGCTCTAGTCATGGCAGCTGTCCCACCACGTCTCTGTGACCGCAATGAGGTCGTAGCCCCGCATCCACACCCACATCTCCAGTTCCTCCTACTTATTTCCCAGGCTGCTTGCATTGGTGTAGAGACAGCGCAGGGTCTTACTCTAACACACAGATTTCCTTGGATGGATGCAGGAGGATCCTCTCCGGTTTGTCTCTTCCTCAAGGTAGTCAGCCTTCCGTATCTCAGCCCAGTGTGCAGATGAAGGGCACTTATCATTGCATTCCCTGTCCTGCCCTCTTTCCCAAATAGAGGAGACAACTTGTTCTATTTTGCTTCTCCCCCCCCAACTCAAGTCCCTTAGTTTAAAGACCTCTTTATTAAGTTTGCTAGCCTACTCTTAAATATTCCAGTGCCCTTACGGAAGAGATGAATCCCATCCCATCCTATGAAACTGTAGTCCCCAAGGAAGGAATCCAAAGCCTTTCTGCTGGCACCAGCCTCTCAACCAGGAGTTCACTTGGCTGATTTTTCCGTTGCAGACTCCCCCTTAATCTCTAGTGAACAGGATGGAGGACATCATTCATACCTACATGGAACACAAGTAAGGGGTAGTAGCCTGCATCTCTGCCTAGCCGTGGCACCCTCAGCCACCTCCCTGATCTTGGTTTCTGACAGGCAACACACCTCTCATGATTCCCTATCTGCTCCACAGATAGGTCTCTCATTGCCCCTTAGCAGTGAGTCACCCACAACAAGCACCCGTCTCTTCCTTCTATGGTGTCCATTACTTGTTGCAGGTGGAGCAGCTGATGGGTTGTTTGGTGGGTTGTTTGATGGATTTTCCCCTTTTGGAGCTTGCTATCTTAAAGAGAAAGAAATAGACTGAAAGAGCAGGTACAATCACACAGTTGGAAAATCTGGTTTGAAGATCTATGAGTAAAAAGTGGCTGATCAGAAATTCTATGAGATGTCTGTAGAATTCCTTTCCCTTGGTCACCTCACCCTGGTGCGTGAGTGTGTGTACACATATATGCATGTACATGCACATGTATATGCATTTAGATTTTTGAGTGTTTGGTATTACGGTACATGGAAATCTGATTCTAAGTGTTGTATCTTAAATCCATTTTTTTGTTTCATACCTACTTGCCTCTTGTCAGTCTGGTTTTCTCTTGGAACTGATTTGTTGGCTCAAAAAAACTAGAGAAGTTGGCAGCAAGCTGAAATCTGATGTATTGTTCACATACATTAATTCTGCATGAACAATTCCCCAAACTGTGTTGTTGACAAACTCTAAAGCCTTTGCTTTTGTTCTATACAGAATGTATGTGAAGCAAGAATTTTCATGTATTCTGGAAAATAATATTGTACCTTGTACTCTCCATCCTTTGTTTCTCTCCTTATATGTGCATATGTTTCAAGACAGACCTGATTGTGCTTTGTGCATACATGGCATCTACTTCATTAATAGAACTTGGCAGAACTACATAGTTATATTTTTTTCACCAGGTCTTCTGGGAGTTTTTATTTATTGGATTAAATTCTTCCCATTTGTCACATTTTGCCTTATTTTCTTGTTGCAAATAATATACCAGGCATTCCTTCTGCAATAAGAATGTATAGGAAAAACCAAAATCCACTTGTTCCAGTTATCAGAATTCCCTTCTGACCTGGTTGTGCCCAAGGATTTGCGTCCTGGCATACTTTCTCCTCCCTCTGTACCAAGCAGGAAAACAGGCTTGAGAGATTACCCTAGAGACAGGATAAGCTCTGAGTATCCCTACCAGGAAATTAAGGCAAGACTAGAGAACTGTGGGAGACAACTGGAAGCATGAGCAGACTACCTTAGAATGTAATTTAGCTCTTTTTCACAGCATGGCTTCTTTCACACTAAAACATGGATGATCAGATTGGTGCTAATCAATCTTGAATCTAAAAACTGTTTCTACTGCAGGCTGATAGGCCATTTATAGACTGATTGTGCCTTGTTTCACATCTAAACTTCCTTTAAAGGCTTTCTGTTTGCAAGAGAATTTTCTTACAAGATACTATCTGTGTTATGAAGCTTCTGTCTTCAGGATAACATTGTTTAGCAGGCCAGGCTTTTAGTTTCCTCATCTGTGCCCACCCCAATCTAAACCTGCAGAGGGAACTTGCAAGGTTTCAAGGAGAAAAACACTGGTGTCTTTTGATTGCTCCTGCCCACTAGTTTAAACGTTGCAGCAAACCTTCAGTCATTATCAAAAGCTCTCCAGCCTTCAAAGTAGGATTCTTACTTCCTGACTGTAGGTGAAAAAAACCCTGATTCTCTACTAAATGTGAATTTACTATTTTGAGATGTATTTTAATGTTCAACATTTAATACACTCCAAATTAACAGAGTCCATTTAAAATATTCACAGTAGTCAAAGAAGTGATCCTAGTACAATCCTGAGAGATGCTTTTACATTTATCTTCAGGGTTGTGGTAGACATGCCTGCCCTTTGGATCATGCTATTTATGAATCTGTTCAAGTTGTCAACCTATGCTTATAAAAGTTTAATTTTTTTTTCTGAATCTCTTGTCTGAAAATACGTTCTTTCATAGTGGGAATATAGGAAAAAATGATATAGTTGTTCAATGATGATTTTATAATTTTTTTTTTCTAAGCATTGTGTTGAATGAATTTTCCATTTGAATTAAACCACCTATGGCTCTATTCAAATATTCTGATTTTCACTTTTATGCATTCAGCTTTAGTTAGCTTTAGCAGAAATTATCTTCTGTCAGCTATAATTTTCATACAGAAGCATTTTTAGGGAAATAGAACTGTATTAAATATATACTGTTGCAAAACCATCTCCCGTTAGCTCAGTGTGGGTAACACTGAGGTTGAATAATTGGATTATTTACATGCCTTTCTCTTCTCTCTTCCAAGTCATATGTTTATGTCTCAAGAAGGCTAGGATCTTCAGATAATTATCTCACTATCACTGTCAGACCACTAGTTCTAAAAACCTACCAAAAATTGTGTAGAAATGACTTGATATTTCTGAAATCTCACAGAAACACTCTATATACAACCTGGTTCTCTGAAGACTCCTCCAATACCAAAGTACTCAATGTAGATTGATATAGACATTGAAAATTGGTCACTTATATGTAGATAAAAGTAGCTGAAGTGAGAATTTATAATCACTGTCATTTTCATTTAAGCATTACATATATTCATTTGTGTCATAGTTAAATATTTACCCTCTATAGTCTTAATTCTTCAGGAAATTCCTGTGGCCTTGTAGGACACATTGGCAAGTCAACACAATAACAGGCAGCCCCTAAACCATTGTGCCTTTGGTCCTGTGCCTGGAATTTTGAGGATCTGCTCAGAGGGAATATTGCTTAGAGAGATGACCTATCTCTCTCTGAGTGAACTATTCTCTATTCTTCCTTGGCTAACACTTCATACTTCACTCTGTGTGGGACTTACCATGGTAGAGATAAATGGTCAAGGCCCATCTGTATTTCCTCCATCACTTCTATCCTGTAAATAGGAAAGGTCATCAATTCTAGGAAGTTTTTCTGTTACTATTTTTGTGCAGAAGAGATATGGACTTCAAAATTATTTATCACTTTAGCCTGCTAACTACAGAGGCGATGATTAAGGTTGTTTCTCTTCACATTTTTCTTGAATGATCCAGTTTGATCTCTTGACTTTTCCAAGAATCATGTCTGATGCAATAAACATCCTTTTGTATATTCCTGGGGCATTGTTTGCCACCGTGACATCGAAGAGCGCACCGTTATGGCCTCTGCCCTCACATCCATTATTAAAGAATTATATGTAACTGTTACAATACCAGGGTTCTGTGCAGGGCAGCATAGGCAAGACAATGGTATTTTCAGAGGTTCACAAGAAGAGTTTACCAAGTAACAAAGGATTATCTTTAAAGGTAAAGGATGATTACAGTAGAATAAATTCAATAATTGTTGGTAAAAGATAAATTTTAATAGTTTGATCTGCTTGGTGAGCCACTGTGCCAGTCACCCTAAAAAAAAATAATGTGGTTCTGTCTGCAACTGAGAGGTATCCTGCTGAGTGAGTGATTTCAAACCCTCATTAGTGTAGTTTTGCTGAGAAAGATGACTTCCACCACTAACTTCCCTGAAATCATGGTGGCACTAGTTGAGTTTCTGCATCTCATCTCACTGGAAAAGTGCTCACACCTCATTGCATGCTTTCATACACTTCTCTAAAGACACAATGTTATTGGTAAACTATGTGAAATATCTGCGATAGGTTTGCAGGCTGGGTAAACTGTAAGTGAAATAAGAATATGTATATCTTTCTAAGTGCTTTTTAAATTATTTTCAATTCTGTAAAATAGTTGTGGGACAGGTAGGCCCAAGGAAACTGAAGATGAGTTTGGAATTGAAGACTACTGTCTCTTGGAAAGGGTCACGTCAGAGAAAGCGTAAGAGACCTGGAGAAAGATTGAAAAGGCTAAATATTCGATAGGAGGTGAGGGTAGTGTTCCAGAGCAAGAAGTATGTCTATTTGAAGTTGATAGAGGGTTTTCATTAAAAGTCTGGCAAGAACTGTGGTAATTGCTTCTGTAATCCATAAATGCATGTGCTACCCAAGGTATCAACATGTCACTAAAGCA
This sequence comes from Colius striatus, assembly GCF_028858725.1. Lineage (NCBI taxonomy): Eukaryota > Metazoa > Chordata > Aves > Coliiformes > Coliidae > Colius > Colius striatus. The sequence continues at coordinate 78,602,858 of NC_084762.1, read as the reverse complement.
GCAAATAAGGTAACTTGTCCTATAGTGACAGAAAACTCAAAAATTTCTGCAGTGTAACGCACTATGTTCAATAAAATGCCCTGAAGCAATGTAGCTGTAAACTATTGACTGGTAGTACAAAGACCATAATAATATATATTTCAGCAGTATTACAGTCTGATGAAGAAAAATTCATCCCATTTGGGGAAGACATTATTTAAAATAAGTCTTGTTTCATTAAAAAAAAAAAACAGAAAAAATACTTTTAAGAATAAAGGAGTGAAGCAAAGAAGATGCTCAGCAGCATGGTTTAGTAAGGAAACGGTGAATTTTCCAAATTTTGCTGGTTATATTAAAGCATCTTAAATAGAGATGACGCCCAGCTAAAATGTTGAGCAGAACCAGAATGCCATGTGTGGCAGTGCAGATGGCCACAAAAACACTCTTCTACCAGGAACATTTTAATAACTGTCAATGACAACCTTGAAAGTAATGTTTGTGTTTGCTGCATGTATTTGACCATTAAATGAAGAAACTGGCAACTACGCAATCTGTGATGAGTTAGAAGTCAGAAATACTAGAAGAGCATTTGACCAAACTTGCCAACTTTATCTTTAAGATGTTCTAAGAATCAAGGGTCCTGTTTATAGTTGATGACATTTAGATGGTAGTGGTTTCTAGGAAACACCTATCACAATGTAAGCTTTACCCCTATAAAATAAATCGTTCATTTCACTATTGGAAAGTGTTATCACAAGCATACTCTATTTTATACTTTTGGATTACAATAGGAAGTCCAGAGACTTCTTACAGAAGTCTTCCTATAGACAACACTGTCACAACAATTCAAAGCATGAAAAAAGGTGAGTTATAATTCCTTGCACAGTTCACCTAGGGGATCATATGACCTTACCTATCTTTTTTGCCAAAGCATGATAATCATGATAGCACATGCTGTACTGGCTGCCAAGTTGTAAAAACATAAAAATATTTCATTATTGTTATATGAGTGGATAAATGATGTATTTAAATGTTTATAATACATATGTATATATTGACTTTTTAAGTGAAACTTTCAAAATAGTTATAAAATTGCATATAGATAGAAATAAAACAATTTTTCTGGCATTTGAATTCTTAAAGCTACAATTATTGATTGTGTTGATTTAATGTTAAACAAGTAAGCCAAAAAAGTAGCATTTGTTGCCTTCTACTTTAATGCTACCCACAAAAAATTCCTGCATTATGAACTCCAGAAATGGAAAAAAAAAGTTTCCCCAATTCAGGATTTTACACTCCTACATGTCTTGGAAACCTCTAGTAATCTGGCCTCTGATCTTGCGGGGTATTTCCTAGAAGAATAATTGAACAAGATTGAAAATGCTTTTGCCTCATTGTTATAAGCATACAGTTAGGACATTAGGACAAACCCTTAAGATTCTGTGAATTCTTGATTTATAAAATATAAAACAAGTGTGACATCCTTTTTTGTGCATTTTTAAAGATTACTTCAATATTTTCATTCATTATTTTCTGCAAGGTCATGAATAGCTTCTGAAAGTACATTCAAAACTCTTTGATCCTTTATCACTAGAATTAGCCTTGCTTTTTTAGTTCAGGCTGTAACTCACCATGATCGAACACTGGAAAATGTGTTTTACAGTAAATTTCTGATTTTCATTCTTATTAAGTTTCAAGATGACATCTCAATGTCAGTTATGGCAGTGTGGTTTTGAATGCTCATGTTTTCACATCCATAGTGAAAACTCCTTCTGAAAGGCTTTATAAGTGCATTGCAGACAGATTATTTTTAGACTACTCATAATGCAATACAAGCTTTATATTGTGAGACTACTTTACAAACTATGTCAGAGTTGCTATGTGTTTTTTTCTGTCAGATTGAGTATTTTTGGGTTTGCTTTTATCAGACTTAGTCTGATAGATGTTAGATCATATTTTCTGGGTGTTGCTAGTGTGAGACCTTACCAAAAAGTATAACTGGAAAAAGCAGTTATTTCCTTTGGGAACATGAACCCAAAGGAGGTTTTCAACAAATTCCACAAACTCAAACCATTATCATTAAATAGGCTTGAGAGGATTAGAATCTGAAAAAAGAAGTCTCTCTACTCTCATTCGAGTGTGATGCTAATGAATTCCTGCAGAGCAAAGCTTGACCAATGCTGCTCACAGTGAATCAGCAGTAACAATCTGAACTCAGTTCCTGTCCATGAAAGGGTATTTCCCAACCTCAAGCCCACCCAGCTGAAACTGACCCTTTGGCCTCTCCTTCCTCTGGTGCTTTCGGGAATGGTAGAATTTCCAGGTCTACTTTTTGACACTCTCTCCAGATTCACCTACTTCAAAACATCTCTTCCCTAATGTAATGGGATTTCTTAATGGTAAGAGGCCAACCTCAGCTCTGTCTGGACAAACCTATTTGTCAGAAGAGGAAATTCCCAGATGGTCAGGAGGAATTTTAAAGGGCTGGAGGGATATGTTGCAAAACAACAGCCTAGCACTCATAGAGACTGAAGTCTGCTATTTATAGAAAAGCAGAGGCAGAGAACAGATGGTGTGCTTCCTCACAATATGCTCTACAGTCGCTGCATTGTGTCAGCATAAATTTGTGGGATACCACATCCAGAACTGAAATGATAGTGTGGTCTCTATCTGCAGCCAGTTCTTTCCTCCACATGCCTAGAAAGATATTAGCTAATACCATGTGTAGTGGTAATTTTATGATACAAAAAAAGACCACCTTTAGAAAGCACTGGAACAATAGTATAAGTAAAAAATCAAGTCAAGGGCATTGGTGGAATGATGCCAGTGTCAATCTGCTGCAGCTGAAAGAAGACTCAAGCCCAGTCTGTGAGAATCAGACAAACCGTGTTCTTTGTTCATTAGAGAATAGAATCTTGTGTACAGCTTTTATTATAAGCACAACCTTCTCCCAAAACTCCTCAGGCCCGAAAATGGCATGTACATCTCATGAGAACAATTTTATAATACTGTTTTCAGTATTTCCTCTTTTGTTCACATCAAAAAGAAAAGGAATGACTTTACCTATGGTATTTTTTCAGGATTCCACTATATGGCCTCTTAAAACACCAAAGAAGACATGAGATATCTGTTGAAACAGAACTCAAACTGTCAGTCAGATTATCTGAATTTAAACCTAGTCTCAGATTCTATCTGAGTTATATTTTCAGGGGAAATTTGAGTTTCTCATGTTTCTTTTCCTGAAGCCAGGCAGCTAGTGGCATTGTTTCTTTTTCTGAAATGTTTAAAAATAGAGGAGTCCTTTTTGTTGATATTTTCTGCAGATTATTTGGACATTTCCATAAGAAATGTGTGACTGAATTGCAATCTAGTTAGAGACTTTCCAGCCTGAGGACTTGAGAACTCAGGTAGAAGTATCCATGTGGCAGAGGGCAAAATAGTTGTTTTCAGTCAAAAGGTTAGAATCTTGGTCAAATAATGTAATATATCTCTTTTTATCTGTTTATATATTATAAATTAATCTCGCTTTTCTTCTACAATATTTGAGTTTTTCATAAACTGAAAGAAAGGTTACCTGGTGATAAAGAGAAAATCATCAGCCTGCTACAATGTGGCTGTCTTAGGGCTGTCTCAAGTGCAAGTAGAATGAAATTGCAGTATGATCTTGGGATACAAAGGAGATGCCTAAGTGCACTAACAATGCACAGGCACAGTGGAGATACTAGGAAAAGAATGCACTGTATTGGTGTTCTCCTGTTTATCTGGGAACAGTTGCTTCTGCAGTTCCTTTTTTTTTTCCTCCTTAAAAAGATAGAGAGAATATGCATGTGGAATGTTGTTGATATAGACAAGATCATGCAAACTGTCCCCACTGAACCAGAGTCATCTGAGTTCAAAGAGAAATATTTATAACTTTCCTTCCATTGTCCTTGTTTTTGGTTTAATTAAGAAAAATATTTTTCATCTGGCTAATTTAGTTCATGTTAAAAGCACAAAAAAAATCACCAATCTGCCTAAGAAAAAGCACTTATAGCAAAAATGTTTTAAAACAAAAAAGTTGATCTATGTTGAACACTTTATAATATTCCACAATTTTTTTAGTGATATACTAGAAATGCATTTCTGGATGTCACAGAAATGATGTGAAAAATAGAAGCTCTCTCTTTTTTATGAACTTGATGGAATCTGTATGACTAGGCTGATAGGATTATGTGTCATTCCTCTGGCATCTTCTGATTATAATGCCTTTTAATACTGTAAGCCAGTCACCAAGCCCATCTACATTTTACTTATATGTTTCTACACTGCAACATACTGACAAAAAAATCTTACTGTGAATGTAACCAGATAATATTTTTCAATTAGAAGAGTTACTGGAATTTCCCCCCCCCATAAACTATCTCTCTGCTTAAATTTTTAACTTATTCATATTTTTCAGCTCATGCTGTCTTTGATAATTCACACATCCGTGATTCTTTTGTGTAGTGCTTTTTGCAAAATGATTGTTAATTAAAATGTACTTTCCAAATAAAATTTGACTGCTATTGCCTTCCTTTGGGAAATCTTTTGTATATGGAATAAAATTGTTTGCCCAGTTCTTAAATCCAGAATTTGTTCTAGAACATTCCTAGCTAGAAGCAACTAATGAAAGTTTTTTATATTTAATTACTAAGCATAAATAAAAACCACTTGCCTTTCACAGTTCATCACAACTGAATTATGTACATTAAATACAACACACCATGGAGAGGGAACACAGGCAAAATGCAATTGCAGTAAAAGTATAGATTTTTTTAGCTTGGAACAAAGCTTATAGAATTACTGATAAACTTGATAAGAAAATGTTGCAATCATTACGTTTCAAATTATGAACAACAGTTTACTTACATTTTCTGATATAAATAAAACATCTAGAAAGATGTTACTTATAGTGATATCACAAGTAGAACTTCTCAGTGCAAACAAGACAGTGCTGGTTCAATTTCTGGCATTACGGAAGTAGTAGTGTTCATGCTCTAAGTTCCGTGCATATATCTGTTACATCTCTCTTTAATAGTGACAGAAGCTGCACACATGCTTTCTAGTCTTGCACTCATTTTTTAAATAATAGCAACAATTGATCATATTTCTATAACCTTTTGTATTCAACATGTCAACACATCTTACAGACATCAATGAGTAAAGCTTCAGAGTCATCAGAAGGCTTGGTGATAGTATTTTGTTCTTGTTATCCAGTGGAAAACTCAAAGTGCACAAGCAGTATCTGATGTACCTTTAGACACGTGGGAAATCAAAGTAAAACCAACAAGAAAAGAAGGACTTGAAGCAGCCTCAGTGTTTATATGGTAACTATTAAAAAACTTCACAGTAAGAGACATAGGTAAATATCCAGGAGTCTCTCAGGTTACTCATTACTGTCTAGAAATTGTATTTTTTGTGGCAGTTACTGATGGACTAATTTTATAACTTCTGTAAATTGACACTGTTTAACCTAGAATGGTGGAATGCTGTTGATTTAAATCAACTAGGCATCTGGATGTTCATGTTTGCATCAAAACCTCATTGTCAATGTATCAGAAACCATGCCTCTTTGATGAATTTTCCCACTTTATTAGAATGAAATTAAACTGATCAGAGCCTCTCATACATCCATGCTATTTCATTTTCTCACTCATTTTCCAAAGTGGCCTTTTTTCTGGCTTTATTAAGAGGCCAGCCCTGGTCAAACAACCTGATGTGTAAAGAGGCAGTGATGATATGCAGGTGTGTATCCTCAGCCAAATCATTTGACATCTACTTCTAGAGAATTTTTTACTCTTTTTAGCAAATAAAAAACTTTCCTGAAACAAAATATCTTGTTATGTTACAGACCATTGCTTCCTATTGCTGCAGAGAATTTTTGGAAACATCTGACAACACTAATTTTAAAGTGAAAAGTAACATCTGAAATTTGTTGAAAGTGCCTTACAATATCCTGTATAATTTATTAGCAACAAAACACTCTCTGATGGGCTTAAATGTGATGACAGGTAAAATAGAGCATGTGCCGCCTTGTATGAATCATGCTAGAAACTCATCCAAATGATGTATGAAATATACAGATCCAATAGTTTTTTACACAAAGAATGTGCTTTAAAACCCTTTGTTTAATCACGAGTAGGAAAATCACAGAGTTTAACGGTAGCATTGAAGCAATTTTTTATTTTCCTTTTAATATCTATCATTTGAAGTTTAGAGGCTCCTGTACATTCAGTCTGTAAATTAAAGTCTGTCAGAAAGAGAATGTAAAATCTGATCTTCACAGGGACTATGACAGCTGCTCCTCACATTGTCAGTAGAAGTGTGTGTTTAATGATATTGAAAATCCATACATAAATTACATTTTCAAAGATTACTAGTAATCAGGGTGTACAGTCTGCCACGCCAGTCTCTTAGGAGCTGCAGAATCAACATCTGTTGACAATTTAGACCCATTAAGAAAGTTCTCAAAAATCAGAGCAGTCCTGAATCAGACAGTATGTAGGGCAGTCTTTTGACCATTAAGTCAACAAAGGTCACTAGCACTTGTTCTCATGGAAGACTTCAACTTGCCAGATGTCTACTGGAAGTATGGTGCAGCAGACAAACAAACTTCCACATTCTTATCCATGTTCAAGATTGCAAATTAGGGAATTTTCTTACAGGTTTGGTGTTTTTTTCCTGTCTGTAATCCTTATAAGGGCTATACCAAGAACTCAACAATGCTTTACCAGTCTGGTCATTGTAAATTAATCTGCTTTATGTGATTGTAAGACAAAGTTAGTTCACACACATATATATGCTCATCAACTTGCTGGGTCTCTGGTTTTAAGATAAATTTGCTTTGCTTGCAGTAAGCCACACACCTGCACATCCCAGACTGGCCTGCAGACCTGCAGCAAAGGACGGGTCTGGGCACTGGGGTGCTGCAGTGCCAAGTGGGAAGTTCCCTCTAGAACATATCCTGTCAATAGATCTACTTCTGCTCTTTCACTTAAAACCAATTGCAAAAATTGAACCCAAGAGTTAAACTTCTTTCAGTGTAAACCCCACAAAATGGATGCATTTTGCACCAAGTTTGTGGTAGTATAGCTCTAACAGAGATAGTAGAATAATAAGCAGCTGGGAAAAGTCTCACAAGCTCTGGCATTTGTTGTGGAGGACTTCGACTTACTGAACGTCTGCTGGAAATACAGTGCAGCAGAGAGAAAACAGTCTAGAGAGTTCCTGGAGTGTGGAAGATAACTTCCTGATAAGACAGCTGGTGAGAGAGATCATGAGGGATGGTGCCTTGCTGGACACGATGTTTTTGAACAGAGAAGGTCATGTGGGAGATGATAAGTTGGAGGCTATCTTGGGCATAGCAATCACAAAATGATATTTTGAATCCTTGAAGGCTTAAGGAATGACTTTTAACTTGGACTTCCAGAGGACAGACTTTGGGCTGCTTAGGCATCTGGTTGTCAGAGTCCCCTGGGAGGCAGTCCTGAAGAACAAAGGAGTCCAGGAAGGCTGGACATTCTTCAAGAAGGAAATCTTAAAGGTACAGAGGCAGACCATCCCCACATGTCAAAAGATGAGTCAGCAGCAAAGAAGACTGGCTTGGCTGAACAGAGTTTTGCCTGGGACTCAGGAGAAAAAGGAGAGTCTATGACTTTTGCAAGAAGGAGTAGGCAACTCAGGAGCACTACACGGCTTTTGTGAGGTTATACAGGAAGGAAATTGGAAGGGCTAAAGCCCAACTAGAATTTAATCTGGCTACTACTGTAAACGGTAATTAAAAGTGTTTCTGTAAATATATCAGCATTAAAAGAAGGGCTAAGGAGAATCTCCACCCTTTATTTAACATAGAGGGAAATATAGAGACAAGAGATGAAGGAAAGGCTGAGATATTTAATGCTTTGTCTCAATCTTTAAGAGCTGTTGTTCTCCAGGCACCCAACCCACTGATCTCCATAATCCCAAGGGAAATGTTTAGTGACCTGCTACACCACTTAGACACTTAGAATTCATAGAGACCTGGACAGGCTGGATGATGAGCCAAGGCAATTGTATGAAGTCTAACGAGGCCAAGTGCCGGGTCCTGCCCTTGGGCTGCAACAACCCCATGCAACGCTACAGGCTTGGGGAGGAGTGACTGAAAAGCTGCTTGTTGGAAAGGGACCTGGAGATGTTGGCAAATAGCTAGCTGGATATGAGCCAGCAGTGTACCCAGGTGGTCAAGAAGGCCGATGGCTTTCGGGCTTTTATCAAAATAATACGGTCAACAGGACTAGGGAAGAGTTTGTCCTCTTGTACTCAGCACTGATGAAGCTGTACCTCAAGTACTGTGTTCTGTTTTGGACCCCTCACTACAAGAAAGACACTAAGATTTTGGAGCATATCCAAAGATGGGCAATGAAAGTGGTGAAGGATTTGGAGAACAAGTCTTATGAGGAGCAGCTGATGGAGCTGGGTTGTTTAGTCTACAGAAAGGGAAGGATACCTTATCACTCTCCATAACTACTTGAAAGAATATTCTAGTGATGTGGGAGTCAGTCTCTTCTCCCAGATAACAAGTGATAAGACAAGAGCAAACGCTCTCAAATTGTGTCAGATAAGGTTTAAATTGGATATTGGGAAAACTCCTTCACTTAAGGAGCTGTCAAATATTAGAACAGACTGGACAGGGAACCAATTGAGTCAGCATCCCCAGATGTATTTAAGATGTTCTGGGCCCTTCAGTTCAAGAAGGACAGCCAAGCTGCTGGGGAGAGTTCATTGCAGAGCCATCAAGATGATAGAGTGGAGCATCTCCCTTATGATGAAAGGCAGAGGGAGTTGAGGCTCTTTAGCTTGGAGGAGACTGAGGGGTGACCTCATTAATGTTTACAAATACGTAAAGGACGGGTGTCAGGAAGATGGAGGCAGGCTCTTCTCAGTGATGTACAGTGGTAAGACAAGAGGCAATGGGTATAAACTAGAACAGAAGAGGTTTCAAAGAAATACAAGGAAGAATTCCTTCACTGTGAGGGTGACAGAGCACTGGCACAGGCTGCCCAGATAGGTTATTGAATCTCCTTCTATGGGGACACTTAAAACCTACCTAGACGAGTTCCTGTGTGACCTACTCTAGGTGATCCTGCTCTGGCAGGGGCGGTTGGACTAGATGATCTTTCAAAGTCCCTTCCAACCCTTAAGATTCTGTGATTCTGTGTAAATATGGTGCTTAGGGACATGGTTGGTGGTGGATATGACAGTGTAAGCTTGGACTTGATGATCACAAGGGTCTATTCCAAGCTAAATGATTCTATGATTCTATGATTGCATGATTAGTAGAAATGAGTTTGTTCTAAAATGATTACAAAATGTGAACATTTTCAAAGTGATTTGTCTGTACACAGAGTGCTGTACCTGGTTCATCAACATATTTTTTTGTGTGATACATATTTTTTACTCTGTTGCCTGGCAAAATGTCATCATTGCAGAACAAATGACTATGACAATATGGATATTTAATTTAACTTTTATGAGTGAGTCTGAAGTTGCCACATACTTGCCTAAAACCACATTGTGTGAATTTTCAGACATGTAAAAGAAAGTGGTCTATTTTTATATATTGCTATTATGTGCAAATGTCCAAAATTAACATTTTTACTATACTGTGTATAATTTTACTTGACTTCATATACGTACACATATTTTCTACTGTAGGTCTTAGAAAGCTATGTTCATGTAAATATTTAGAATAGCATACTTTTGTTTGATTTACAATTTCTTCAAATGTCTTCTAGTTTGGAAGAGTTAGCTTCTTAGGTCAAAACACTGTTATCTCTGTTGCATAGCGTGTAAGGGAATGAACCATTAAAATGCATAAGCACAAACAAATTTGGTAAAAATATAAGGAATATTAGTCAAGACATCATTCCACTATGGAGTAGAAAACATATCAAATTTTCTGTAGGAAGAAGGATAAGATGGAAGGAAGATGATAAGAAAATTCCAAGGAACAATGTTAGTATATCTGAAAACTTGCAGAAGCCTTTTCATTTAAAGATTAATGATCAGGTCTTTTATCCATACTTAAAACATTCTTTGCAACAGAAAATGACACTTTAATGAGAAAATCGGTACATAGGTTTACTTATATTTTGACATCCTTTTCTATGTTATCAAGGCTAGGAAATATTAATACTAATTTCACACATTTTGGAGTATTTTGATTAATTTCTCTCAGTGACATAAGACATTCTCTCTTTCTTGTTATACTCTCTGGAATATCCGCTGGCCTTGCTTCTGTTTCCGCTTACTTTGGCTGTACATCAGTATAACATCTCTGAGTTCAACAAAATGTAACTACAAGCAAAACAGGCATTGTTTGCTTTTGCATGTGTACACATAATTTTGAACATATGGTTCCAAGTATATTCTTTATTTAAATTGTCATTAACTTCAATGTATGCTTGTTTTTCATTTTTGTTATACTTTTATGTTTTATGTTATTTGCCCAAGAGATTCATAGTCAGCTTCAAGGCTTCTTCTTTGGGAAACACCCAAAAGGAGTTAAACGAAAGCAGCTAGAAAACTCCACTGTATGAAGACATCCAAAGATATTCAGTTTGCCCAATACAAGTGACTGTTACAAGAAGTGAGACTAGGGTTGATGAATACAATCTGAATTAACAATTACTACTAGTGTAGGAGATTTTGGGAGTTATTATGGATCAGCTTTCATCTGGAGGTATTCTAAATTCTGGTGAGGCCAACTTCTCTTTCAAATACTCACCGTACCTGAGAGAGACTGAAAAAGTTTTATTTTCCTCTTATTTCAACGTATCATCCAAAGATAATTTGGCAGATTTCAATATCTCTTTGGCACAAGAGAACTTTTCAGATACCTATAATCTTTTTTTTCCGCCTTCAAATTATAATCTAGAAATACCTAAATTTTGTTAGTAGAGGTTACTATCTTAAGAATATGCAAAAATTATTATTTTCTACCCAGGAAATCACAAGCATTGTAAAATAAGGATGTTCAATGAAACTCAAACCATCTGCAACTTTGAATGACAGAATATATATTCGGGAAGAATCTTTTGATCCCTTTTTTTTAAAAAAAAATATTTACTGTCATAGAATCCACTTATACTCACTTCAGAAATAGCACTAAAGAACTGCATTACAAACATGAAAACGAAACTCTCTTTAGCACAGACTGATTTGGTTGAAACCTGGTATAATGTTAAAATCATCAGAAATACTGTGTCAGAATGTGCTGTTTAATTATTTGGTTAGAATTTTTTTTTTTTACTTAATGATAGTGAAAAAATGAGACATACAGTAATATTGATGTAAGCAGTGACAATTTTACACATATTCATCACACTAAAACTGACCTCTATTGCTTTGAGGACAAGACATTACTCTTCACAACATAATTTTAATTTAAGTTTTGCATAGTTTTCTCCTGTCATGAAATGTTATTCTCAATCTATTAGATTTGATGGAATTAATAGGGTGATTTAAATCTTGAATTTCCTATTCTTCATATCAAGAGGTTATATAGCAGTAAGAGATTAACACCTCTGATGACTGTCCTAAAAAACAGAAGATGAATAGGGAACAAGACTTTAAAGATAGGAAGGGAAGTCATTCAATACAGAAAAAAGAATCTTGCCCTTTCATTTTTGTAAGTAAAATAAGCCGATCACTTTTATATTTTTGTTACTTCAGATCTCCATACTTACAGTTGTCCCAGTAGTACTTTTCTGCACTTGTTTATATAATCTGAGGATAGATGTTCAGAATTGTACAAATTAGTCCTGTCTTTTTTTTTTTTTTCCTCTAGAAAACCTCAAGTAATAAAGATGATATTTGGTGGCTGAAACTTCCATTTCTGGTTGTTGAATGACTATCTGTCTCTCCAATCTCCATATAAATATTTTAACAGAAAATTGAAGCAAAAAGTTCATTCACTTATAGGGTTGTACAGGGATTACCTTTAATTTTCAACCTGTTCATCATCTAGTTGCTCTGTTTTTTTCTTCTTTGTTTTCATTTAACTTATTATAACTTGATACTAGATGATCTATTCAAGTGCCTCTGTTCTTTATGACATAGTTTTATTTCCTGATTATTATGGTTTTTTTTCCTTTGGTCATTCATTGTGGGTAACTTTTTAGTTCTCTCTGTTCTTCAGGCAGTCTCAAGAATTTTCCAAGATCTTAAAATTAGGTTTCAGCTTGATCAGGAATTATTATTCATAATTCTTTGTGAAAGGAAATGCAATCCTGGCTCAGAAACAGCCAGTCTGATGAGCTGGCTTTGTGCCGCAGGGTGATCCCTGAGATTCCAAGATGCAGGGGAACTGGAGTGCCTAGGAGTCAAAGCTGACCCAGAAACCTTGGCAGCTAGATGATACGGCTCCCATGAGCTTCAAAACTCCTGCCTTCATGTCTGTCCAGGCTGAAATGGAGCCAAGAACTTGTTAACCTTGGAGGACCTGGGAGTCTAGACCTTTGCAGCTGGCTATCCTAGGAGTTTCCAGGCCATACATTCTTGCAAATCCATTCAGTGGCTCTTTGCAGAGCTAGAAAATTGGAAGTGTCTTTATGTTGGGCCACAAAATGGAAATGGAGGTGACAAATCCTGCCTGGAAAGTTTCATTGCACCTTTGAACTCCTTTCATGAAACATTCTTACAATAATAATTTGGAATTGTTTTAAGAGGATTTTTGAAGTAGAGTTTGCTTGAAGGACCTCTGCAAGTCCCCGGATGTTTTGTTCTTTGAAACACTGATACAGAGAAGAAGAGTTTTTGAGGTATCTTGCAGTGGCTCCAGGAGTTTGTTTTAAACTCTTGCTCTAGATTTGACCTAGAAAGCAAGGTGTATCCTTGATTTTTCATCACCCTGAAGTTATCTACATCACATTAGAAGATAGCATTTTAGCTCTCACAATTTATTAATCCAAACCATCAACTAAGATTTTAATGTTTCTAATAATTTAAAAATACTTGTTTAAGAACCTTACTCAGTCTGGCCTCTATGCTGGTAAAGTGTCAGATAGAAGATGGAGGACAAAATGGTCTCCTGCTAAGGTACTGGAGGTCTCATAGTTCATGTCAGAATGTTGCAATTATTGAGCCAATTTATTAAGATCAAAATGTGTCAACATAGCATTTACTTGTAAGAGAATATATAAAGTCTACACAAGGCCTAAGACTATAACTGGATGTCTTTTGTGAAAAGAATATATTTGTCCTCTTCATGCCCAAGGCATATCTTTTCAATTCATGATTAAAACTGCCTGAACAGCACAAAGGTGTGAAAGATATTTCTGTACTGTACTACTTCCTAATAAACAATAAGTGCCATGTTTCAAGTGCTAGAACTCAGGCTCAGACTCTGAGTTCAAACATTATTCTCTAGGCTACATTCTTATACTCTCAGTGTTTAGGATGTAGATACCTAAATGCCTTACTAGATACTAATTAAATTAAGAAAGTGTTTTGTGTTTATGTAGCTAATTGGGTAGTTAGGCAAGAAAAAAAACAAAAGGAAAGAAAAAGGAAATGATAATCCTCATCAAATCAGAACTTGAAATAATTACTAATTATACCACTTTTATGAATTTTTTTGTAAAACTTCATTGGTTTGTTCTTCCTTATGAAACTATTATTTTATTCAAGTCAGACTTCTGCCTACTCTATAGAATGTTGCAAAATCTATAATCAGCAAAAGTTACAAAAGCAAATTGGCAATAACAAATATTCTTGAGAGTTTACTTTGTGCTTAAGATCTACATTAATAGAGGTCAAACTATTTGATTATCATTAATTGGATTTCAGAGAAGTTTACAATTTTAGAGGACCTGGCTAGGAATTCTTTGCGTTATTGACAAAGTTTGTGTTCTGCTTTGTGTCAGCTGAAATAAACAGATAGAAAATGTGTTTCTCTGCAGCCTTTTTCTGTATTATGTTAAGGAACATTAAAGAGATAACACTAATTTGAGGAGATTCCTTCAAAAATTTCATTTATTAAGTCACCAAAGTCTGATAGAATTAGACCCTAGCTGAATCTTTCTTAAAAGCTGATAAATATCTATCCCTTTTCTTAGGTGGCTGATTTTTAAATATAAACCAGAAAGTTCTTATATAAAGTCTTTGTGCTTCAAAATTTATTTTGCGTCACTCTTGTAGGATTTGAATACAGGAAACACATTTTAAGTTATATAATGGAAGAATATAACACTGTAGGTCACACAGATTGGCTCACATTAATTTACAGGTCACTAGTCATGATATGTCAGTTAAGAAGTCACTATTTTCAATTACAAACCTCCCTTGAAGTTGCTCTTTGGTTTTTTTTTGGTCATTCACAGGCTAATCCACATGTCCCACAGATGTTTATGCAGATGCATTAATATTTTTTAAAATATTTTATTTTAGATGATGTTCAAAAACTATAATAAATGGTTTGCTGCAAAAAGTGTGTTGTAGCCCTAGTACATTTACCCAAGGAAAAGACTCATTCTTGGAGTTGCTTCCTCCTAATACACCCCACAAAGCACCAGGCCATTCAGCCTTGGGCTGTGTCTGAGCTGTGAGACAGGAATGGCACACATATGCTTAGCAGTCCAATCTCCTACTGATGTTCCCGCTGGGGTATCATGTTGGACACAAGGACTCATGAATGCATTCAGAGGGATGGCAGCACAGCAAAGCATACTACCCCCTTGCAACAGGAATCTGTGCTCAGGGGCTCCATGAGAAAGATGGAGTCAATGTGTGACTTCATGCGCCTCATATTGCTGCTGTTGTAGTATGGGAAAAATGATAGGCACAAACCACAGACAATGGTTTAATCCAAAAAGTAGAATGGTTCAAATAACTGAATTGTTTTAGCAGGCTAAATGAATCAAAATTTGAGAAACTGTTACAGTGGCTCAGGAGGGATTGGCTTTGTTTGCCCGTTTTTGCAAAAATAAGAAATAAATGTAAATAATATTACAATGCAGGTGCACACTGTTACACTGTCACTTGTAAACACAGAAACTAGGTTCATAAATCTGTGATTCTCTTTCCATTTGGTAATGAAAGATGGTGAATTTTGGAGGTATTTGTTCAACTTCTGTTTGGAAAAAAAGGGAGAGGGGTAGTTTTGCCCTGAGGACAGGGATTTAAAGGTCAATGTCCTTTGCTTTATGACTCAATATCTCTTCCTTTATGACTAACAGTGTTACAGCCTCTTATGTGACTAATTCCCAGAGAAAAATTGTAAAATTAAACTAATTAATACATATAAAATTTTATGTCTAAGTCTGAAAAGTATCAAGGAAATATGAATAATTCATTTTTTACATTTTTGTGTGCATCTATTGAGTTGGACAGAATACACTTCCTTTTTGCGTGGTTATAAAAAAAAGAACTTGTTAAGGCCAAAATGCAGAAACTTGTAGCAATAAAATAACATAAGCACTAAATCTTGTTAGAATAATGCTTGTATTTCAGTTATGAAATAATCAGTGTTATGCATTGGGATGATTTTTCTTCTCTGCTAAGGGATATCACAAGTTTTCCTAGAGACTAGTCCCTGGATAACACAAACATAATACTAATTTTTCTCAAAAGTTATTTTGTTAACATTATCAACCATTGACTTAACTATCTCACTGCTACCTAAGATTTATATTCATATGAAGTTAACAAAACATGGATGTAGTAGTTCATACGGGACTTATTATACTATAACTACTTAGAATAGTGGTTGAACACTTTATCAGCTAAAGAGAACAAACTGCTACATGTTAATATGTAACAGATATCTAAATCAGTTATCTTCACTTATACAAATATTATATTACATCCTGTCTTTTGGCCAATGCACCAAAATCTATTGCCTTTGAAAATGTACTTGCAGCTCACACCCATTTGCAAACTTAAATAAGATGTCACATTAAATTGTGTATTTTGTTTTTAAAGAGTTTGGATCAGTACTAAAAATATTTTTTGTTGAAATTACATATTGTATTCATTATCTTGAATTATGTTGAATTCCATGATAGTAATTTTCCATAATCAAGGAAAGGAAACTCTAAAAAAATTCTCACATACTGTTGCTAACTCAAATACAAGCAAACAAAACTGTTCATATTATGATTTCAATTAGTAATCACAGTGAAGACACGTTTTTCTACAGGAAAAAAAATTTTGCATATACACAACATAATGTTTATATCTGAGAAAACTGCAATCAAATTCCAACATTTCTGAACTCTGAAGACAGGTAAAGACAAAATGCATTATTTTTCTTTTTCATAATCAAGATATCAAATATTGAATGTCAGCAATTGCTGTCATAAAAAGGAAAAAAGTAAGGTTTAGTAACAAATATATCTTTGTCAAGATTTGTAATCTCAGTTGTTAGAAGACAGTGATTTAAATAATTTTTCCTATAAAAAATGACAATAATTTTTACAAGAATTTAGGAGTGTTTGACAGCAAAGGGCACTCATTTTCTGGGAAGGTAATAAAACCACTTTTTAATTTACATAAATACTGTGCAAGTATATGTATATACAGTATATATAAACATATCTAAAAGAAACAGTAAGAAAAATACAAATACAAGGCAAAATCTCACAGTGCATACATGGTAAGGTCTTCATATATTGTAAGCAGACTGTATTTACTGCATTACGTGTTTTGAAATTGAAGAAAAATAACTAATACTTCCTGTTTATGTGTCCAAATATTTGTTCCTACAGAAACTTGTTTGAGTATCTGTATGAATGTATGTATGCATTGATGCATGTGGTTATAGATATGTAGGATTTCTATGTTTCAGTCTGTGGTCCGTACAGAAAAAAAAAAAAAAGTGGAAAATCTCAGTCAATATAAATATATTCATGTGAAGTTAGAAAGACGTAGATACATATATTTACAGTTAATATAAACATATTTCTTTTCAGCTTTACAGTTATGAGGCACACGAGTGACTATACTAGTGGCATTTGGAAGATGTCTCTATATTTTAAGTATTTAATCTTCTACCATGGATATAGCTCTGTTAGTCACTTTCAGGCAAAGTTTCCACTGAAATCAGAAGTTTAGTCTGAGAAAGTGCTTTAGGTTTAAGCTTTTTATTGAGAAATAGCTGTCAATAATAATTCCCTTTTCAAATAAAGACTATGCTCAGACATGGCTTAAGCATTGTATTTGCTAATTTATTACTTTTAAACTTACACTTAAAAGATATTTATGAGCACATAATTTAGAAATTAACATCTGGAAGCTCAGAACGGATGCAGTTTGAGAGTAAGGTGGCTGGAGAAATGCTTCCCATGCTTAGAATTATATTGAATTTGCTTCCTGGAACAGGAATGTGAGGCACCGCAATGGCTTTCATATGTTTACAAATGGTGCATGAAAAGCATCACCGTTCAGCATTGTTTGGGTAAGTTAGACCCACAGGTTGTATACTCAGCATGGATTTTTCCTGTCACGAGAGAGGATAAGCTCATCGGGTCCATTAGGTCAGAGGTTGAATAGGAAAGGCAAGAGACCATGCAAGAGTTCCCACCACTATGCCCTACTTGTAAATAAATAGGAGACTTCAGTCTCCACCACTATTAAGTCTTCTCTTTTCACAAACACTTAATTCAGCAGCACAAATAGGCTTTTTTTTTTTTTCTTAAAAGATAAAAAGACACCTAGAGATCTTATTCTGTTTGCCTGGGACTGTCAACCTCTCTTTACCATTTGTGACGATTGATTGCTTCTGTGTTTCATCAATTAAAAATGTTTCAGAGTAAAAAGTCTTCAGTATGTTTAATAGAATCTGGTTAAGTAAACATCCTCCACCAAAGCAGTACAAGTAGAGCTTAAAAGAAATAATGCTACTGTGCCAAGTTAATAAATACTAGGACATTTAGCATTTTACCATGTCGTAAGCATAGTCATTAAAAACCAAAAAAAGCTTTGTGTACTCACTGTAGTTGTCATGATACTATAGCCATTTAAGTATTGCAGGGTTTTTACATTTTTGAAATGTTGGATTTTCTGGTTGTATCATATGGAAAACATGTTTCAAAGAACCAAAAGCTGAACTTGAAGATGGAGCAATGGTCAGGCCTTGTGAAAAAACTGACAAAGTTCTTTGTTACTAATTTCTTTCTGACAATAGAATAAATTTGCAAGGATACGATGTGAAAGGATCCAATGCATCATCCTAGTGTCACCAGCTTTATTGGAAAAGCAGACTTTCATCTGTGATTTTATTTCAAGACAGATAAAATCTATTATAGTTAGGTGACAGATACTTGTTACATCCAAGAAAACTGACCTTAACAACTGCATGTTTCCAAAACATATCACTGGAAAGTTTTACACTAAATGATACTTTGGGGATATGAACATTTAAGAAAAATATATCCCCAACAACTTAACTTTTCCAGGATGTGTGTTTGACAAGCTGGTTTCTATTTTAGGCATACAAGGGTATCTAATTAAGTCGCATTAGGTCCAAAACTCCATGTTTGTCTGTCCCTAAACCTTGAGAAAATTTGGGATTGGAGATAGGTGTGTATAAGTGGAATGGTTGTGGCTGTGGCTATATGCTTCTGGAATACCTGCCATGGTGCTCCAGCAGTTATCAGTCATCTGTACCTTAATTTTTTTTCCCTAAAAACTTCTCATATAATGCCTTCTCTATCATTACTGAAAACTTAATTTACAATCTTCTTGGTTAAAGATTTTTTTTTTTTACTAATTGCTGAGAAATGTGGTCAATAAAAGGAAAGTAGAAGTAAGTTCTGAAGGAAAGATAGTTGAGTTCTTCCCTTCTAAATTCAGCTTTAACTTATATCTGAGTTCTAGATTTCCACTCTATGGTCTTCAGCTTCCAGTTCTTTTTCATTTTCTCTCCACCACTCCTTTGGGCCTGTGCAATTTTGAGCATTACCATATACTTAATGAAAGATTAAAAATAAAAAAGTAATAGTTCTGTAATTAGATAGTCACTAGAGATTTTGTATGTTGTGTAACTTTTTTCAGATTTGAAAAGCACCCATGCTTTACACTGGAAATGAAAATACAAGATAGTCATATGTTTATGAATGAGAAAGTAACTAATTAAAATAAAGATTATTGTAAGTATTCCTACTGATTACATTTGTGACATATTTGACCAAACCATTGGCAGGAAGAGCATTCTTGTTTTGAATTCCAAATAGTAAGATTGCTTAATTAGGCAGCATTCTTTAACATATATGAACTACTAAAGTTGAGGTTGTTTAAGTATGCTATAACCATTCATACAACCTAAAACTACACCAGGAAAAGTTTTCATATTTCATGAGCCCATATGCATTTGTTGGCAATAGTGTCACAGTATTTCCAGGCAATTGCTACAATTTATATTGCATTAGCAAAACAAAGTACTGTGCTATTAAGAAAAGAAAAAAAGAGTAATTTAATTTACCACTTCAATTAAAAAATATGTTAAATGTTGCAATTTCATAGCTGTGCAACGATACAGTGCATTTGCTTGAAGACATCACAGCACTGCAACTATGCCAAAAAATGAGCAGTACAGCCATGCTAATCTCCCAACACAAGAAACTAAAGTGTTATAGAGGAAGGAAACTTTAACAAACAGGTTCTCATCACTTAACAGTTCAGTTAATCAACTTTGATAACAAATTGAAAAGTACATTTATTTACATACCAATTTTGGTTCAACAACATGAGAATGAATTTCTACTCTAGTTTGTCAATGCCTTTCCTGTACTGAACAATCTAAACTGTGATGCAGAATTCCATATGTGATCTTGTGAGTTCCAAATAGTTCAGGAGACTTTTCAGTGAAGTGCCAAACAGGGAGGAAGCTTCTCAGACTGCACATCATTTTATGTGCTTGTGTCTGGACTCACTGCTGCAAGGGCACCCTCTTGCTCGACTCCACCAGGATTCCTACGGCCATCTCTGAAGAGCTGCTCCACAGCCAGCTGCACTAGTGCATAGGGCTGTCCCCTTAGGGGGAAGGAGTTTATACCCACTAATATTGCATTTTACTATGTGTCCATCAATCCATTTCTCTGACTTACTGGAGTCCCTCTGAACAGCAGCCCTGCCCTCCTGTCTATCAACTGCTCACTGCAGTTTACTATTATCTGAGAATTTGCTAAGAGTACATTTGATTTTGTTTTACTACTTGATTATTAAAACGTAAGAACTGGCCTCCAATATGGACAATGAGGAACAGCACTAGCAGCCACACATCAACTAGACTGTAGCTGAGGCAGACCAGTCAATTTTTCACAAACCTTAGTCCACCTATCCAGTTCTCTCCTCCCAGCTATGGCTACTGAGAGGACAGGCTGAAAGCCTGGCTAAGGCAGGATACCTGCTACTGTTTCCTCACCCCCACAGTCAGCCATGTCCTCATGAGAGGCAAGAAGAAGAGATAAGTAGCAGCCACTTAACTGTCCGAGGTCTTGTACATTGATCTGCAAATTGTGTGTTATCTATTTTATTTTCTATTTCTTCTTTAATATGCAAAAAACTCTTGATCTCCATTTAAATGTGAGGAGAAAATTCCTTCCCTTGAGAGTGAGGAATCTCTAGCACAGGCTGCCCAGAGAGGTTGTGGAGTCTTCTCTGGAGGTTTTCAAACCCACTTGGATACATTCCTGTGCAATCTGATGCAGGTGAAACTGCTTTACCAGTGGATTGGACTAGATGATCTCTAAAGGTCACTTTCAATCCTCTGATTCTGTGATCTGTAGCATGCTACTAATAATTTTAAAATATTAAAATCAGTTACTAATTTAAATGATCAAATATTCAGTGTTACACAGTTTGCCAACTGTGTAACACAACACAACAGTCCACTAATACAATTTTGCTTTATTCAAACAGTCTCCTGGAGTTTGATTCAAAGTTCTCGGCCAAAACTCTCTAGTACTTAGGTCATTTCACTCACTAATTCCAAAGAAAATCATCATATCTTCTTAAAAGTCCAAACTCAGTGCTGCATTATTTGTGTCCAAAGACCTAAAGCTTTAAAATCAAGGTACTGAATACAAATATTTGGTTGGTTGTTTACATCTAAGTCAACCCTCAGCAGCCAGGGGTTCTGAAGAGGCCAAAGAACAAAACTTTCAAGACTTACTGGGCCAGAACTTGTGTGTCCCACCATCTGATATCTTCCTTTTCTAGTACAAAATGTGACAGGTGAAGCAAGGTGAGGGAAAGCTACCTTAAAAATTCCTTTCACAACTAATCGAGTTCATTGGCTGAAGAATACTTAGAGATTTATTTTCACTTTCAACAAATAATTCCACTCATACAATTGCAATTGTATTGTATTTTGGCTAGGAATTTATTCTACAGTGAAGGAAATACTCAGAATGTTTAAAAAAACTAACATAAAGATGGCAATATGAAATGAAATGAAATATCCACATACAAATTACTCCTACATTCATTTCATCTGCTCTATGAGCAGCCAAAACGATCCTCTCTGTATTTCTGCTACAATGAATACCTCCAATTTTTCTATGAGTTTAAAAAGTTCCATTTCAATGCCTACTTAAATGCCACAGTGCTTTATATTCTCCTCTGAGAGTGAGCAGAATTATCCTCTCTATACCCTTGCTACGGAAGAATAGTATTGTTTTCTCTGTGGTATTGAGGGAATAATAGATTAAACGACTTTCTCAATAACACAGAAAAAAGAATCCTAGTATCATGAAATCTTAAACATGAGTATTAACCACCAGACCACCAAAGCTCTGCAACCTGAAGCACAATCTGCTAAAGGAAAAATGTCAAGTTAAATATTTTAAATTGAAACTGGTGAGTCTTCCAATCCCTTCCACAGTTATTCTCCAACAGAGCTGAACAGGACCTTGTGCATTACCTGACTGTAGAAATGAAAGTTCTAAAGGATGCAGTGAGGAATATCACGGAGGACCAGCTCATGTGAGCTGGGACAGCAAGGAGAGGACTTTCTGGACAGCACTGCATATTGTGTCAGCTTTCAGGAGAGCTGTCATCATGGTTTCTGTGTCAGTAGAAGAATATTTAAACAAAAAAACAGTTGTAAACCCCTCTAATCAGAGTTGCACTTGACATTTGCAGACCATACCAGGTGAAAGAGAGACAAAAAATGAATCTGAAAGCTTAGAAGAACTATTTTTTTTTTAATAACCTGCATAGTCTGCCCTTGTAGAGTGAGTGGAACAGGAGATACTGTTGGCTCTCTCATGAAGTTTCCTGCAGCAAGAAGTGCTGAAGTCATGGAGTCACCCAGGAACAGCACTGACCAGGAACAGTGCCTTTGCACTACACCTCGCACTCTCTCACCAAGACTGGACAGTTGGGCAGGATAGACAAATTGCTGGATATCCTGATTGATGCCAGAATGTTGAGAGAGGTTCTCCTCCTCCCCTACTGTTCCCTGGGAAGACCACATGGGGAGTACTATGTCCAGTTCTGAACTGCTCAGTTCAAGATTCTGGAGATAGTCCAGTGGAGCACTACCAAGATGATCAGGGGACTGGAACATCTTTCCTATGGGAAAAGGCTGTGAGACCTCGGGCTGTTTAGCCTGTGCAAGATTGAGGGGACACTTTAACATCACTTATAAATATCTAAAAGATGAATGTCAGGAGGATGGGGTGACATTTTTTCTGTAGTGTCCAGTGACAGGACAAGAGATAATGAACATAAAATGGGACACAAAAAATTCCACTTAAACACAAGGAAAAACTGCTGTAAGGGTGATGGAGCTCTGGCACAGGCTACTCAAGGAGGCTGCAGTCTCATCTCTGGAGATTTCCTGACCTGCCTGGACATATCCTTGTGTGACCCGATTAAGATGAACCTGCTTAAACAGGGGATTGAACTAGATGATCTCTAGAGAACCCTTGCAACCCCTACCATTCTGTAATCCTGTGTGAACTCTGGATAAGTGAGATGAGAAAAGACAGAGACTGTTCAAACACGTTAACATGTGACAAGTGAGGAACAGTAAGAGGGTGTCCTGAGTTTCTTTTACAGGGCAAGGTTCTTCCATCTTACACTCTTATGTTGACCAGTTGTGGAATTAATGCTTAGCTTTAAAATCCATGAAATTTAATGTATATTTATAATTATCACGGTGGAAAATGTGTTACTGTTAGAGTGAATGTGAGATAGTTTTAAGATAAGCATGGATAATGTGTGAGGTTATTTTAATTAATAGTTTTTGGTTGGTCTTTTTCTTTTATTGTTTAAGAAACTGCAAATGAGTTGTTTAAATCCAACAGTCAGAAATCTTGAGGTGAACAAATAATAAACTCATTTCATAATATGCTAGAAAGTTATAGCACTGATTAAAATGAGAGCACTTTTGTCTCAGAGTATTGCTTCATGATTAATGGATAAGAATTTGCATATGGAGTATTGCACTTTCTAGTGCTACTAGTGAAATGTAAAAATCTCTTTTCTTTGTCTTTGTTTTTCCTCCAGAAAGTCTGATTTCTTGGAATTATCATATTATGGAAAAAATATATTCTTTTATGTAGAATCAAAATTAATAGTCACTCATATTTTCAGGAGAAAAAAAAAAGGGAAATGTTACCTGCATTTGTTACAGAATAAGAATAAAAATCTAAAAATAAAACCAAACACTGAAAATTTACCTTCTTAAATTCTCATAATTTTTTCTTAACATAAGAATTTATAAAATTTCAATGACATTTGTAAATCTGAAAACAGATGAGTTTACTTTGCAATATAAAAGAAACCACTGAAATATCTTTTTTCCAGCATAGAATTATCAAAAATATATTAATTTTTCTAATGTCAAATGTAGTAAATATACTAGTATTTCAAAAGCCACGTTGGAATTCACATTACAGCATCTAAGTTAGCAGAAGATTTTCTTCCATAGTATGTCCAGGACAATACTGTTGCAAACTTTGAATATGGATTTTGGAAAAAGTCATAGTAGGAATAGGAGAATTTGTCCTGGAGTTCTTCATTAGTACTCCACTTCCCTGGAAGACTTGTCCCTTGTGACTATAGCATCATACTGGAAATCATTTGTCTAACTGATATTTTAGTGCAAGAACATTTCCAGATGGATCCTGATCAACATCCCCCCACCTCCATTCTGTTTTCTTTGAAAATAAACTTCCAAAGATGAGACTCTGATTCAGCAGGAAATTCGGTGATTAAATTGGAGATATTTTTTGAAAGAAAGGACTATACTCATAGGTGGTCAGGCTGACATATATCCAGAGTGAAACTGGACTGTCCTTTTGGAACTATAAATAAAAGAGTAAGAGAACACTGAAACTCTTAAATTGCATTTTGATCAGTGTTTTTACTCCCTTACCAGAAAAAGAATTGGAGACCAATCTAAGTATCAACAAACTAAATAATATTCTTTTCTTCTCATCATAAAAAAATGATGAAGTCATAGTGAGAGAGATGGCTGAAAGGTTTGGTGAAATTAGGCTCAATCATGTTTGTCAGCTGACAATTATTAAACAGCTTTTGAGAAATGCAATTCCTAAAAGTCACATATTTTTAATTTCAGTTACAGGACAAAATATAAAATGAAAGATTTACTTGTACTTTGCTATTTAACTGTGGTAGCTAAAAGCTGAAGGAAAAAAATGCTTTGGTCTGAACATGGATAATAACTTGAAGAAAGAGTTTGTGTCTGATTCTAGATAAAATTACACAGCTAGACCTTTCCTTTCACCCTTTTCAGTCATAAACATAGAGACAGAAGTATTCAAACTCCATGACTGTATTTAAATTTTGAAGCTTGGCACTGTTTCCAACTGTTGCCAGTAGTAGATCTTTCTGAGGACAGTCTTCATTTATTTTTAACTCTGTTCAAAGGAGTCATCTGCTTCTCAAATATCTCAGCTAAAAAATGACTGCAATGTATATTTAATAATTAACTGCTAATGAGCTGAAATGAGCAACTTTATAATTGAGTAAGCATTTGTAAATCCATTCTCTTCTTCTGTTTACCTAATGAGATTTTAAACTTTTAGGATTTGCAAATCACAGTGTTTTTCAAAGTTGTTTTCCAGCAGATGAGAACTTTTATATACTGATATGAAGCTAACTTTTCTTTGATGCTCTCCACCAATTCCTTAGACAAAGACTATGAACTGAAAAACCATCTGAGTATATGTTAAAAATACTACCCAAATCAAAAGTATATTCAGTGCATATGGAAAGGTAGTTAAAGGTTTTAAAAGACAGAAGTAAATAGGAGTAAAATAGAGCATAGTTATACTTTGGCAAATTTGCTTTCTAAGTTTCCTCTGTGCTTCTCCATATTGTGAAGAGTTTGACTCAATTAATCAATGGTAAAAGAAGCCATTCCTATTAACAAATGTTCCTTGAAATGAAAATTATGGAAGTTTGCAGGATTTCTCATACAAATCTTAAGGACAGACCCTGATCCCAGTTTACTCTCTGAGGATTGCAAAGATTATTTTGCATAGTTGATAGTTCTGATGGATTTTGGCCAGTACATCTCACTATTAAGAAACACTGATGATCTATGATTTATAGTTGAGTGTCAGAGCCAGCTTTGAAAACATGGAGGTTTTTTCTTTAGAATTACTCTGAAAATCCCTTGAGAAGAGAACTGTCTGGCCCTTCTATTTCCAGTCTGAGCAGGAAGTTCAGGGGAACAAGCAAGCTAGAATAATATCAGAATATTTGTACAAAGTTTAAGCTGAATCTGGAGTGAAATCAAGTGTATGCTTTCTTTTTCTTTTTTAATTAGGCATGCAATGCTTATCAGCAGATGATTTTATCCTAGTGCTTTGCTCAGATCTTAAGGTTACTCCAAACACATCCTCTGTAATGAGAACATGACTCCTAGTATTTTCTGCCTTTGTGGTCTGCACACCATGGGATTGTCATGTGGATTTATTGTACCCCGAGAAGACCACTTGAGAAGCTAGGCTTGGGAGGTACAGACAATCTCTGATCTCCTCAGTGTGCTAGATTACACAACTAAGACACAGCACATACAATGACCCATGTCCTCTCCTTTTTCTATGTCCATCCTGGTCTCACGTCCCCAGTCTGTGCAGCTGCTAGAGCCTGATACAGAGTATCTTTTGCTAACTGTGAGGTGCAGAGTCAAGAAAGTCACTTTGCACAAGATTACTTTTAAGCATCATGCTGCCCAATATTTAGCCATGTATGACCATAAAATATTTAAAGGAAAACACAAACAGTGAAACTATTTGAGTACTTAGCATCCCTCTTTTTCCTCCGGAGTAGTGAATGACTAACAGCCCTGGTTTTTAGCTTTTACTCAGAAAGACATTTCCATTAGTTTCTGTCTGATCTGAGATTGAGTTTTGTAGCTAAATATTTTGTGGCTTAGGGCTTCAGTCTTAAACAGGGACCAAACAGCTTAAACTCCTGTGTTGTCTTTGAATTGCATAGGTTGCCAGATTTCTAAGTTAGTTTTACCTGCCTCAGTATGAAAGGAAAGCAAGGAGAGTAAGTGAGAATGAATAATTGTGAAGCTGAACTTCTTCAGGAGTTGACAGTTTATCAGCTCTGTACAGTAGGAAGAAGGAAATGTATGGAATGAAATCAAGATAGACTTAAACTTGTGCATGAACCAGGGAACTTCTCAGTGTGATGCGCCTCTGCAAAGCTGACTCTGAAAAGAGCTCTGCATGGGGCTCATTAAAATTCTGCAGTCATGGTCCACAAACAGCAGTACACGCAATGAATAAAAATCCTACAAACACAAAACAGGAAAAATCAGATTGCTTTGTTATAATCTGATGTTTCAGTCTTGAAAATCATGCTCTCAGTGGCATTTCTATTGGCTTAAGTGGTATGATGGAGTCCTCAGGACTATCTGAAGATAAATCAGCCCTGCAGCCTCATCAAAAAAACCCACCAGTCCAAATATTAATTTCTCCTTCACTCTGTTGCCTCAGTATGGCTAAAAGTACATATTGTACTCTTCTGCTGCTTTTTCTTTTTTTAAATGAAAATATGAAATGACATGAGAGAATAATTTTGCATGCAATTACTTGCAATTTCATAAAGTAGGATGTTTTTACTCATGATTTAACAAACAAACACAGAATGTTTCAAAAGCTAATAGCTTTTGAGACCTGAGAGGAACAGTTAGCCAGAACTCTTTGATAACATAAATATCTCATGAACAAAACTATAGCCTGTACTTGAGTTGGATATTGTTTTCTAGAAGTAAATCTAAGGTGAAATTCTGATCCTGCCTTCTCAGATACATAGGCAGCTAATAGGAAATGGAGAATTGGGTTCTGGAAGTTGTTTGTTTAGTTTAATTCAGGGTAAAAGATACTCTTAATTATAGTTTATGAACACTAATGTGTACGATAAAATAGTAAATGCTATACATCAGTGTTCTTTTTAAAATATATATTTCATTAAAACTAACATACAACAGTTGCTCCAGAAAGTTCAACGCTGTCCTCCTTTCTCAGGCAGCCTATCCCTTCATTAGGTTCATCTGGATATCATCGGAATAAAGAACTGCAGGGTCTGCTCCCATGGACTGTGGATGAAATAAATTCAACAGGATCATTCACTAAGAAAACAAGTCAAAAAGGCTTTTTCTGTTTGTAGTGTGAGACATGCTGACAGCAGCTAACTTTACCAGAAAGCTTGTTGCTTCCATGTAAACCTGTTCCCCTTCAGATTTTTGGGACATGTTGCCAAAGAACTTTGGCAGAGTCTATGTTTGCCACTGCTGATCCCCTTTAATGAGGTTTGTGAGTCATTTGAAACCTGCAAAGCAAAGCGAGACTTGCCAATTTTGCCAATTTCATTATGCTTTGGCTGGCAGTTATGAGTCATTTCCAAAAGCCTAATGGACATATTTATTAGGTTGCTACAAGGGTACTACTTTCTTTCTTTTCCTGGCAGATTTCCATATTTGCTGTGACTAATGCAAACTCTATTGTTTCTTGACATGAGGAAAAAAAAGACATTTTTTTTAATCCTCACGGGCAGATGCTGTCAGCTACCAGAATAAAGACTTCAGTGTTTAGCTTTCCACACAGCCCAATGACCACACAGAGGCAACAGGAGATTTCTAATGGCTAGAATGAAAGAATAAACAAAAAAATAACATCAATGGACTAAAAAAGTAAACAATTTGCATATTTCTTCCTGTCAGTCTGCCTTTTCTTCAGTGGCATATCACTATGGAAACAAGTAAAGATCACCTTAAGACAGTTATTAGCATTTCAACAAACCAGCCACTTTTTGGCCACTCCTCAGAAGGTTGCTATGTCATTTGGATGCACAAAAGTGAATGTCAAAGCAATTCAGAATGCCTAGAGTACTCAACTTTTTACTGCTTTCAGGACCTTAGGCAAAATTGTCAATGGAACCAAAGGGGCATTTTTGCTTAGTAAAGAATGGAGGATGGCACTGCTGGAAGCCTATTATCTGCTCAGTGCCTGACCTGAGCAAGTGGCTTGGATGTCAGACAGAAGTATTTGAGTGGGAAATATCTGTTTCCTGATCCCAAGATAGATCTGCCAGGA
The DNA here is from genome assembly GCF_028858725.1 of Colius striatus. Classification (NCBI taxonomy): domain Eukaryota; kingdom Metazoa; phylum Chordata; class Aves; order Coliiformes; family Coliidae; genus Colius; species Colius striatus. Next base: position 78,574,296 of record NC_084762.1, on the reverse strand, counting down.
TGATATTTCATCCCTTCCACAGAAAGGGAGAAAGAAGATTTTCGTAATACTGGGATCCATATTTACACTTTGGGTTTCCACATTTCATTCTCCTTTCTTTGGGAAGGTGCAGGAAGCAGAGTTTCCTGCTTTTCTCTATGCATTTCACATCCATTCTCAGACTACCCCTATTTTGGCAAATGTTACTGTTCTGCAGGGTGCTCCTCAGGTGTCTTTTCCCTCAGTTGGACTAGTTGGGACATACATTTTCCTTTTATTTAAAACAAATGATGTTATTGCCATATGTGTCTATAGAGGACCAGATACATAATTCAGGAGAGGAAGCAGGGCAGAGAAAGTGTGATATTCTTTATTTACATTCCAGTGAGATTAGAATTATTGCAAGGATTTGACCCTAGCAGTTGCTGCATATGCAAGCAAAGCAGAGGGTCAGAAGTCTTTCCCTACTCGTCATTTCCCTAGCACAGTAGCACAAATGAAACATTTATGGTCCCAAGATCCTGTAAGGTGGTCCAACCTATTTTTTCTCATTCAAACTGTCACTGGAGAGTTTACACAGCAGATGCTTACATCTGTCACTGCAAACACACTTTTTCAGCAGGTTCTGGACCTCCTGAGGGTCAGTGGCTCCTGTTCCTTCTGCTGCACCCTGCTAGTCCCTGCCTACTCCTCAAAAGGTGGTTCAGCAGAAAGCAGCAGTTTTCATCAGTTATTTTCATCTTCAAACAGATTTTTCTCAGTGAATATTTCTGCAGATATCATATTTCTGTGTACCAATACACTTTTAGATACAACTTCATCAGCACAAGCTGGAAAATCTGAGAAAAACTGTGAAAAGCTCAGAAAAGCAAGTGAACTCTGCTGCCAGAATTGCCAACCTGCACTACTGCCTACCAGTGCTGATCCCCTCAGACTAATTATGAGATAGTGCTATGTAGTCTTCAGACACTGAAAGAATTAAGCTGATGCACCAGTCAACTTTCTCTGCTAGCCATTTTGTTAATATTCCATACTTTCTATGGAATCTGGGATCATATCCATATTGATACATTACTAGTACACTCTCATCACTACAGGACCATCAACCTACTGCTGTTGTCTCCACAGTCTGAAAGGATGGACCTGTTTTAGCTGCATGTGATGAATCAGATAGGGTCCAAGCTACATTCATTTAACTGACTTTATGAATCAGAGACCTCACGGTTCAATTTTCTCCTCTGCAAAATGAGAATAATGATATTTTCTTACTTCCACAAGATATTGCATACATAAATATATTAAAGACTGTGAGATAAGAAAATAATGGATCTGTAGTTCAAAGAGCTTAAACCAATGGCACAGGAATAGACTGATAGATCCATTTGACTCTAAACAAATCTAAGGAGATTTGGATATGCTTTTATTTAAGTAATACAGTATAATTTGACTGAAATTGTTTGACAAATAAGATATGAAAGAAAAGGTTATTAAAACAATTCAATCTGCTTCAACTTTCAAAAAAAGAAGTACAGAGATTTGAGGGCGGTTGGATTAGCAAAAACATGCACTCTCCCTAATACCAGAGCAGAGTCATTGCATCTTCCAAACATGTATAGATAACGCTACTTATCTATAGAAGTCTATATCAGAACACTAATGCTGTCTATATCAATGAAGGGTTTTAACTTACCTTCACATCTTCAAGTGTATATGTAAGAGATATGGAACAGCACCCAGAACATTCAACGACTAAGCCCTCTATCATTTTCTTCCACTGAAATTAAATTATTTCTTTTTGCTAAGCATAAAAAAATCCACAAACAAACCCTCAAAAATAAGACAAAACTTTAAATGGGTCAATTTGAAAGGAACCCCTCAAAATTAAAGATCAGTTCTCCACACTACTGTCTGTGGAAGTGACTGCTTAAATGAGATACTGTCATAGCACTCTAGGAGTGACTTCTGTTAATGAGAATGAGAATGAAAAACACAACCAGACCAAAGTCTTTTGCAATATATGTGTCAGAGAAAGAAATAGACTCAGGATCATCAGTACAGATCTGATGGCTTACTTATGTCAAATGTATAAGTGATTGCGTTTTTAACAGGCTTTCAGTATGACTTGGCCTCTGAACTGTGCTGTGCTCAGTACATTACAGTAGCATCTTTCTTTACTCTTTATGAATATATCGAATTTCACTACGTTTCAGGCACCATTACGACACTGGATTGCAAGCTGAGAAGTGTTGTAATTTAGGTGTAATATTCCTCTGCTATGAGTTTGCAAAAAAAAAAAAACCTGATACAAAAACCAGAAATATTTCTACCTCAAGAACCTCCACACATCTCATTTCTGTAATTCCTAAGTGCCTCTAGGCCATTGGCATGATTTCTGTCAGGCAGGCAGTTGCTAGCCTGCTTTCAAAGGAAGAAAACTGAACTACAGTGTCGGTTAATTGAATCATAGAATCATGGAATTGTTTTATTTGGAAAAGACCTTAAAGACTTTGAAGTACTTGCCTTATCCAAGGTCATCCAAGCATAGGCAGTAGCATAATCTTGAGCATCTATGTGTAACTATCAAATACTGCTTACTTCCAAGTATGTAAGTATTCTTAGAAGGAAGGAGGAATGAAAGATTCTGTACCATTTGCTTGAATCTAGGTGCTTAAATGTTGCTTGAGTTACACTCAAAGTTTTTAAAGCCAGTTATGGATCTGACTAAAATATTACAGGCAGCAATAAACTCTTTACTACAGACCACTACTATAAAAATCTAAAGAAAACTGAATTATCCATTACTTTCCTTGAATGGGAGTGTTGTATCTCAGTAACAAAATTTGCAAACTGGTGTTGTTTTTGTTTGCCTCTATCATTGCAATACAAACACATTTCCAGGTATAACAGACTGCTAAATATCAGTATGTTTCGTTATTCAAATCAGCTGTGTGAAGTAAGTTCTATATTCTCTAGGAAAGTATCTGTACTTAGGAAGTGCTTCCTGAATGGATTTACTACTTTAGATATTAGTGGTAATTTCAAATAAACTTAAAATATTTCACCTACTATACTCTGATTTATTTTATAAACATTTATTGGAAGCTGATTGCCAAACTTTGTACAAACTAACTAAAAAGTAGTTTGCTGGCTAAATTAAAAATCCAGTTACAATATGTATCTAATGTCTAAATCTAAGGGCAGTAATTCAAGTCTGAAAACAACCACACTCAGTTTCACATTCTGGTAACAGCATCAAGACTGCTGTTTACATCCCCGTGTGTTACAGAGTTTACAAAACATGATTGGTCTATCATAAAAGTCAAAAGATATTTGTATATATATAGGTGCATAGCATGCATCACGCTAAGCCTGTTTCAGCCTGTTTCAGCCTGTTTCTGTTTTTCACATTATCATTCACATATACATGCAGTATATATACATACAGAATACTTTTTACATAGTTTTGTGAGGAGCCACTTTTGCTTGGTAATGGAGTGGGATCTACAGTGAAGGCCTCATAAAGAGTTCTTGGACTTTGCCCCAGGTCTGAGGTTCAGACTCACCTCTGGCCCAACTGGGCCAATCTGGCACCTCTATGATCACTATTTAAGGACAGGAATTTGAATACGTAGAAGGAGATGGAAGGGAAGAGCAAGATGGAGGTGGCTATGAGGATCACAGAGTCAGGAAAAGAAAAAGTGATGCCGGACCATAGACATCCTTGCAACCCACAAAGAGAAGTAGGGACTCTGTGACAAAGGAGTGTGAGTTGAGATTCTGGGTCAGGAGGAGTGAGCAGTTTAGACCCCAAACCAGAGAAGATGAACTGGGGTTGCAGTGCCCCATCAGAACAGCCCATGCAGGGCTGCCCGGTGTGTGGGACACCCCGAGTTGGAACAAGGGAGGGCTGGTGAGGAGCACTTCTCCTCAGGAGTGAGATGAGAGGCAAGAGATATCAGGAAAGGACTGACTGTATCCCCTATTCCCTGTCCCTGGTACTGCTTATGGGGGAGGAAGTAATGACACTGGGTGCAGGGCTCTGAGCCTGTGAAGAGAGAAGGGGTAGGGGAAAACTGATCTTAAAGAGGTGATTGCACTTCCATTATTCATCCTGCTCTGTATTATTTTTCCATTGGATATTTCTGGTTTTTATGTTTTAGATTGAGGCAGATTAAGTTTTGTTTTCTTCCACAGTGTGAGTAGCTTGGTCTGTTTTGTCTGCGACCATCAGCAGTAATTAAGCTCTCCCCATTCTTTGGGAGTTCCGAAGTCTGTGGCACTTAAGTCTGATCATGGTTTTTTGTCCTTCAATGGGCTTAAACCATGACATACAGTTACTATGTACAGTTACTTGCCAATTGGATTTGTTCTTTGAGCTTTTAAAGAATTCATATATCTTTCATACGGGGAAAGGCTGTGGGAACTGGGGCTGTTGAGTCTGGAAAAGAGGAGACTGAGGGGGGATCTCATTAATATTTATAAACACCTAAATGATGGGTATCAGGAGATTGGGACACCCCTTTTTTCTATTGTATCTAGCAACAGGACAAGGGGTAATGGGATGAAGCTGAAACACAAAAAGTTCCATGTCCTTCTTTGGAGGTCTTCCAGACCCATAGATGGACCTGCTTCTGCAGGGGGTTTGGACTAGATGATCTCTAAAGGTCCCTTCCAAACCCTGATTCTATGATTTGTGTCTTTTCCTGGCAAAGTTGATAAAAATGTATTAAAATAAATTAGAATAAATCCATTATACCATAACAATAGCCTCTGGAACCTGTATAAAATAAATACTTGGTATATTTAGCTTGCTAACATAGGTATCTAATGAAGTATTTTAAAACAATAACCCATCGCTTATGATAATTCCTATCTTTTCAGTAAGGTCATTGACAACTATAAATATTAATGAAATTTGAAGCCCAGTCTTTGGTGTAACATTATAGCTTTAGATAAAATGCAAGCAAATCAGTCAAACTCATAGGAGTTTACTCCTTATGCATGCCCACATGGAAGAGCAGCAGTGGACAGTAGCCTGCATTCTTGAAAAGACATTGCATTCTCTCAGCCATATCTCAGATCTTGGCTCCCAGTAGGCAGCACACCTCACCTGACTCCTTGCCTGGTTGACTAAGAGTAGTTTCAACTACTAGTCACTTCAAAAATGAGATGCTATCCCTTAACCAACTTTAGAAGGCAAGTCTTTGCAAATCCAGACATAAAGCCCAGTCTACCAGAGCTGTAACACATGGCTGTTGTATCTCTTTTAAACTACATAATTTTCACAAAAGGGTAGAAAAAATATGTCTCATTTATCTCAATAAGAATATATATGTATCACACATTTCTCTGATCTCCTGTTAATTCATTCTGTTTTCTAGAAAATCTATATTACAGTGTCGTTATTAGAAGTATACTAAAAGCCTGTACATTATCTGCCTTGATTATATGAGAAATTGGGAAAAGAAAGGAGTCTTCTGATTATGTTCACTTAATATTTTGCATTTCTTACAGTCTAAATGTAAATGTTTCAGAAAATATAGGGACAAAGTAACAGACAGAGATGAATAAAAAATATGCCTAAAAGCTGATCTTGCCATCCTTCAAAAATTACAAAATGTATTTTTTTTGTAACAAAAGTTACAAAAATGTAATTGCTTTAAATGAAAATATAATTTATGATTACTTTTAGAACATTTTATGAATAGCCTAATACTCGTGGCTGTAGCTTGAGTTTTATAATCAATGATTCATCTTGTTTTGTTGTGTATGTGTGTGTTTTCTTGATCTATTGAGTTTTTGAGAGCTTGTTCTGTCACAGGGTCTTTTTTTAGGCTTGTTCTACTAGATACTTCATTGTCTCTGATTAGAAAAAATATTGTCTGTTCCAAATAAGACAGTTAAATAAAAAAAACACCCCTATTGAGAATACTTAGAGCTCAGGATTTATTTTATTCAAATGTAAATGTACATTAATCCTCATTTTTCCTAAAGGAAACTAAGGCGTGGAGATGACAAACGGAGATAGTGGCACAGTGGCACAGTAAGCTCTAGACCACAGGAGTTTCTAATTTGTTCAATGTCTATTCAGCTTGAATATTTCCATGGTGCCTGTTTATCTCAGATAGTCACATGCCGTTTTTCAGTTTCCTTTCAAGGATCAGTGTGCCAAATACTGTCATGCAGCGATTGCTATTGACATGGGGACCTCCATGTCAAAGTTAACACCACATGATCACATTTTCTAGCAGCTTAAATCAGAAGCTAGCTAAAGTCACATCTATTTAAAATTATAAAGGAGTGAGCAAAGTAAATCAAAAGAAGCAGTGATTACCTCAGCTATTATTAGATGGGACATCCAGAATGGGAGAGGAAAACATACTATGTGTAGCCTCCAGCTCCAGGCATTTGAGCTGTATGGGTATATTAGGAGTGCAGAAGCCTTATAGAAGCAGTGAAGAGAGGAAGGATCTATGAACAGTATGCAGATCAGCAACACTGTGAGCCTGCCTTTACAGACATCAGCATGGAGTGCCTAGGACAGGGGGACTGAAGAAAATCTAGATTTGTGCTCTTTGCAGGTAGCCTGTCACGTCTGTCACATTTCCCTTTTCACCTTTAGGTTCAAACATATACCAATATCCTGCTGCATGCTAACAACTTGCCAATAGCTTATGAAGCTGAGATTCTTTGATTATAGCAGGGAAAATAATGTGGAAATAGAGAAGCTAAAAAATGACCTGCTTAGCTTATTTATAAATTTTCCATACCACTTGAAAAATTTCTGCTATCTTGTTGCCTTTAAATAACACTTAAATCAGCTTAAGGTAGCCGTTGAATAAAAGCACTGTATTCAAAATAGATAATACAGTTGTAGAATTTTGTTGAATACATAAGTGAATTGAAAAAGAAAGCATACTAACCTGTGTGTTTTAAGGGTATATTGGTCGGGTTTTGTTCCCTGTGCCTAGCTAACTTGTTCTCAGCTTCCAGGAAAGTGGTAAATACAGCATAAATCTTCATTCAGAAGACATAACCCTGAGCAATACCAGCTGGGGGCTTCTGTTGGAAAATCCTGAGAGCCTTCCACTAGAGATGCCTTTCAGGAGCATGTCTTTTGAATATTTACTGTGCATTGATAATGCAAGTTAGCATAGTGATGCTGTATTCTTGAAGCCTTCATTGAAGTCCAGATTTTGATCTTTCATATTCAAACTGATTTCTTGCACTTGTAATGATAAGAATTACCCTCACTTTTCCTCCCAGTTGAAATAAGAATGCCAAGGAAGGAGCCTCCACAACCCCTCTGGGAATAAATTGAGAAGTAGCATTGAGTATTTGTTTCTACAAAGGGAAGGTGTGAGGGTATCAGGCTGTAGCTATCTACTTAGCAAGTCACATTCTTCAAAGTGGAAATTCACTACTGACAGTCTTATATGCATGTTTATTATCTAAATATATGGATATTTTCAGCTCATTACATGAGGACTTCAAAGAGGACATGTCACAGCATATAAAATCATGCTGCTTGTCACACCACAGGCTGTATTCTGGTCTGCCTTTAGGATTTTCCTTTTCACGTATTTCTATAGCAGTCTGGAGCTCTTCATTGGAATGTACATGAAATAAAGCCTGTTTTTCAGCCACTCACATTTCTCACTGGATACATGTGGCTAAACATCTGGCACTGGTTTGTGGCACACAGATATCCAGGACTGAAAAGACAGCATTGACAAAAAGAGAAACTGTACTACACTTTACAAGTAATGGCTTCTCTGCTTTGCCCTGCTGGGAAATTTCAACTTAGTCTTTGGTCTGTGCTGTGACTGCCCCCTTGCTCTCCTGGCTGCAAAACTGTGGTCAGAATCAGTATCTGGCTTGTGCAGCTCTGCAAGCGTGTGTCACAGCAGCATTACTCTTTACTGGGTAAATACAGAGATTGTTCATTTTTCCCTCTTTCCCTTAGGGACAAACAAACAAAAGGAAGTACTTTTTCTCATGATGTGTAATAAAATTATGGAACTCGTTGACACAGGATGTTGTGGAGGCCAAAAATATAAATGATTTTTAAATGATATTAGATAAATAAATGAGGGTTGGATCCAACAGTGATTATAAAGTACAATTATCTGCATATAAACTTACCTCAGGAATTCCTAAGCTACAGGTATCATGGAGAATATATTGTCCATGAGAAATGATACATGCTTTGCTCTTATAGGGCTTCTACTATTAACCATTGTCAGAAATAGAATTCTGAACAACAGAAAATTAGTAAATTAGTAAATTAGTATAGTCATTTTAAGTCTTTCTGTTCTCGTCTTTTAAAATTTCCTAATTATTGCCAGTACTAAAGTCTCCAAGTATGTTTTCTTATCTTGTCGTTCAACCCACTAACTTATTTCTCAAGGCAATGAAGCAACAGAAAATGTTACTAAATGTCAGTTTGCTTCATAAAATTATCAACAGATTTTTTTTTACTTTTTCAGTGGATTTTTTTTTTATTTTAACAGATAATGGAAATTGAACCAGTCTCTAATATGCCACACAGCAGCTTAACCAGAGGAAATTCTCCCTTACTTTCTAGGAAGAATTGATCATTTCTTTTAAAATTGCTAAATATTGAAGTGGTTTACAGTCATACAGCTGCATTCCAGCAAGAATCTACAGGAACTGACCTGGAGTCTGTTTGAACAAACTGCCCAGGGAAGATTCTCCAGAGAGCAATTGGCTACAGATTTATCAATATTAACTGTTAAAGTAGCAGGTCCTTATCTGGTGCAAATCAACTCCACCAAGCTCTGCCATCTTCATGCCAGTCAGACAGCTAAGGATGAGACCTGAAATTTGGTTAACAACACAGTAAGTGTTTAGAAAAATAAAATAAATATTTGTACAAATTTTTGTGAAGAAATTCAAGTTGATCACTGAAATAATATATTTTAAAAATTTCTTCACCATATGCTTGTTTTAAAATTCAACTTTTCCCCCTGAAATAAACAAATCCACTTGATCTTAAAAATTTGTGATAACTGCCTATGAAGTAAGGTGAGACAAACTCACATGAATCCAGATTATTGTAATGGAAGCAGATTCATGCCTGTAGCTTCATTTGAATAAAGCACTATTTACATCTTTGACTTCTTCCCTGCCTCCACTTAAAATAAAGGACCATATATCAATCTCTTTCCATACAACTGTACTATTCCCACTAACATTAGTAAGGATTGTGTATATGACTTATGGATGCTATGTAATTTCCAATGGCAGTAGCAGTGTTTACACTGTAGAACTGTCTGCACAGGTGAGAGAATAGTTCTTTTGTTATTTAATTCAGATAGAAAACACCTAAAGCAAATCACCCTCAGTAGACAGATACCGTGAAGGCTATATACTCTGTGACTGTATTTAAACAAAAAACTTCTCGATTAAATTAATTCTTCCATTAAATACAATTTCCTTCTGAATTTCACAGCACTTCAAGTAGGCAGATTCATTCAAGTAGACAGGAGATTCCTATGTAAAAAGAGATAATGAGGTGTTGAAAGATGGTGCTAAATGCTTTTCCTTAAACACATAGACATATATAATTAGTCAGAGGACCACAGAGAAAAGAAAGCTTTAAATAGAACATGACACTGAAAGAAAACAAAAGAAAACTTCTCAGGGGAGGAAATTATGTTATGTAAACAACAGATTTCTTCAGAGAGAATATAAAATAGTTCTGGAATCAGTGAGGCCAGTAGACATGTTTTCTGTGCAAATCTACACAACTGTGTTAATCCTGTAAATCCTATCATCATAACCTATTAACAAAATGTTTTGGCAGCCAACAGCAGAGGAGAAACAGTCTCCACAATAAATTTATCAATGTCTTCTCCTTTTTTCAAATAAATAATTGTTCAAAAATATCTTGAATATCTTGTGCTGAGCCACACTGCCTCAAATCAGTGTCTGTCAATGTCACATCCGTTGAAGCACTAGGATCTGCTATGGGTAAAAAGTACCAAGTGATGAGTAAGTACATTTACACTCATGACCTGAGGGCAGGGTTGTAACTGTTTCTAAATCTCTTAAAAGGCTAATTACCAGCTAAGTACCAACTAAAAGGCTAAATACCAACACCTTAGAGCATTTCTTAACTTTTATGACTACCTGAAATTTTGGTAAGAGAGAAATTAACTGTATTTGAATCTGTGGATAAAGGAAATACAATGTGTAAATAAGTTTACAAGATGAATACAAGAAATTCCATAACGAAAAACAGGTTAAGAAAGTAGTAGGTGAAACTTTTACATTAAATATGCTTATAGTAAAGACTAGGGTAATGAATGACACATTTCCAGTTTATGAGTTATGCCAAAGTACTTCAAGCAAGTCACTTATCAAATTTGAGGGATGTAATTTGATTATACTAACCCTGAATTTTCAATATTTTTCTTGCACCCTAACAAATATCGTCTCAGTGATTTTTTCTTTCCCTTGATTTTTCAAATTGTGCTTGATTTAAAAAAAAAAGAAAAAAATGTTTCCATACTGCTGATAGCAGAAAGTACTCGATGGTCCAGGTAGTATTTTTCTCTACAACAAGAGATGGGAGAAGAAATGGCTAGTCCTGTTTTGTATTATGAAGAGAAAGGGAAAGGGAGAAGAGGATGAGGAGGGAGAAGGGGGAAAACAAAAGGGAGTGTAAAGGGAAATGATATTTCCATGGTGATTTAATGACAGGTGATTATCTGACATCTATAATTTAATTCATCTATGAAAAGTATTTCTTTGTTATAAGGAGGTGGTAATCCATTTATGGAATTTCCCCCCCCCCCCCAACCTATATATCCCCAGTTGAATAATTCTTTCACTGCTCTTTACAGTAAATTCATAGGGCTCGGGGGTGCTATATATCACTTGAGGATGTGGTCCTCTATCATCAAATCATAACAGCCATGTTTTAAAGACCCACTTAGATAAGCATATTCAACAGCAATCATGCCATCACTATTGAAGGTGAAGGTTTAAATTGCATTGTTGAAATAAGATAGTTTTATATTTTTATTTCCACTGCTCTTTATCTGAACCACAGGAAACAAAAGCCTTCTTACACAATGATCAGAAAACGTTTGGAAGAATTAAATGAATTCTCTGAAACATAATCAATTATTTTACATGTGAAACCTAGACTGTGCTGTCAATTTTGCTTCCACAGTCATAACCCATGTAGCTAATCACAAACTGATAATACCACTTTCAAGTGTATGCAACATCAAAACCCGTATTGTTTGTAAAAAGAAAGCAAGAAGCTCTATTTCATTTAAGTGATGACTGATAAAAAGCAGTTCATTTGAAACCTGTTTGCATTGGCTGTGTCTTGCTATCCCTTTCAATGCCTCTTTTGTGTAGTGAAGGATTTTATTTAAAAGTGCAGGGTGTCTTAAAGTGTTGAATGTGTCCATGGGTCAAAATTGAGCAGTTTTGGTAAGCATTACTGGTCTCAGGTTGTTGTGTGTAGACATCTGCAGAATAGGTAGACAGTTGTAAATAAATCCTACCTTCCAAACCTGTTAAATCTCTTTTTTTTTTTTTTTTTTTTTTGTAAGCTAACTGTATGTTAAAAGTCTGTTTTGATTTCTTTGGAAGATAGGCTTGCCAGCATTGAATGCTGTGCAACTATTATGTATGTGGAATGTGAGAACTCCTAAATTTCAAACCAAAAGTTTATTTATGCAGAAGATTTGTGGAGCAATTTTCTGAATATCTTCCCACTTTGAACAGTGCCCAAATAAGAAATCTGTGGGAATTAGGAACAGAAACAGAGTATAGCACTAAGACATATATTCATAAAATTCTGATACTTACAGTGGAATTTTGGAGGTATGGAAACATTTAAATTTAAGCATTTTACAAATCTGTAATGGATTTTGCATGGGGTCACCCAACCTGTGAATCCTCAGACCCATAGTTTTTCACAATTATGTTCAAAAACTATCTTCAGAGACTGCTTAATGCACACCTGAAATCTTAAATTCACCATGAAGTACAGTGGTATCCTTTCTATGATTTAGCTGATTGTTGGGAAAAGAAGCTAAATGGTATACTTACTCAATGATTCTTGCAAAATTCATAAACAGTGCTGGGAAAAGAGACAAATCCTTAGGACACCTGAAATGTATATCACTGGGCTGCCACAGCACAATCCTACTTAAATACTTTCTTTTTAGCATTATGAACCTTGTGGTCTTCATGATACAATGATCCTGTTTCAGCAGAAGTGTATAGAACATATTTGACCCATCTTAGTTCACATTCCTATGGATCAAACTCTTACTTGGAAGAGACTTTGCAGACCTACAAGCTCTCAGACTGAAGAGGGAATAGTTCTGTTTTCTACTCTCTCATATAAAAGTGTTAATAAACCCCAAATAATTTAGTTTTACTGTAACTGAGGAGCTGATGGCTAATCCAGGAGGAAATATCTAACAGTTATGTCAACCTAATTCCAGTGACACACATCTGCCAGCTGGCTTGAGTAAACTTCTGCTCACTATATTTCAACTATGACATATTATTAAGAGCTTAACGACCAACTTTCAAGTTGATCAAGTTGTATAAGTAATTAAAATATTTAACTTTGCTCTAAAGCTCTCCTTATAGATCTAAATTTAGTCCATCTGAAATTCATGTCCTAGAAGATTATTCTTAAAAATGTTCCTATGCTTTACTGTTTATATGAGATACAATCTTTGGACATACTGATTAACCTCTGTACTGTAGAGGAGTATCCTTTATGTGCAAGACCGTGAAACTTCTCTACCTTGACTAAAAGGCAAGGTTTCTGTTCTACAATCAACATTATGTATACTGTTTAGTTTGACTCTATTAAAAGTGTGTGCATTTGTCAATATTTGGCTGAACAGAAATATTTTTTTAGGTTTAGGTTGGCTACTTGACTAGTAGTTTGGGACCTCAACAATCATCTTGAAAACCATTAATTATATAGGCCTGTTGGGATGTATTAGTGAAATGACCAGTTCTAGTGCCCAGGATAAAGGAAACAATGAAACGCAATAGTGAAGCTGTACCCTTATCTTGCAAACCTAAAGCAATATCTTTATAAAAGAGATTGTTGGAGTGGGCTAATCCTGGAAAATTTATCAGAATGACTCCCAGTCTTTTCTTATTCAGAAAAGAAACGAAAGAGAAAAAAATCTCCCCTTTATAAATACATTGAAACAGAGTTTAGACTCACACCAATGGCATTGGCACTAAGGTATATAAGAAACTAGCTAAGAGACATCTTAAAATCACAAATTCCTTAAAGCTAGCAATATTTTTATTTTCCCAGAGTACAAAAGTGAAGAGATGAATCATGCCAAATAATACAGAATGTAATTATTTTTAGCTCTGATTCAACAGGAGATTTACAGACAGATTAGTTGTCACCAAAGAAGTATTTGCATCTGTTGTTTATGTTATGACATCTCAGATCAAAGTAAGGCTTTAACTTTCTGTTTTCCAAATGAATAATAACACTGGAAAAAAGCTGAAGATGTGAGGAGGGAAAAGCTATAGAGTATTAAATACGTTGAGAACAATTTTGAAATGAAGGGGATACTTATGATGAAGCCCAGAGGTTGAATGCATCAAACTTCAGAACACTCTGCATCCTCAACCGCTGGATTATGTACATATATGTGTGTGCCTGTGAATCCTAATGATTGTGGAAACACTCCATGTTAAAAACGAGGCCTGCATTGGCCTCAGGCTTTGCTGCATGTCCAGTGTGCTTAATTCTGTGTACCTATCGTGATAAAACATTTCTGTGGCTGAAGTTAACGAAGTTAGTACTGAGTTGCATTGGCAGAAACAAATCCAGCAAAAATGCAGAGTGGAAACTCAGCCAAAATAAAGCTTCTTTCTAAACAGATGCTAAGATTTTTTGAGTAAGTATGAATCTTTGAGGAGCTGGTTTTAAGTAAGTTGAGGGTCTCTTTGAAGAGATAATTGGATTCCTACAGTCAAAAGGGATCTATTAACTACCTTGTAAAAACAGACATCACCAACAGGAAAAAAATCCCATAGCAACAAAAACCCCGTTTGAGTCTTTAATGAGATCATAATTAGACCTTTTATGAGGGTTAACTAAGAAGCAAAAAAGAAGAAAGGCACCTATGAGTTAGCTCTGGAGATCTCATCACAATTAAAATTCACTTTTAAAATACAACTCAGGTCAATAATAGTCAAAGGTATTTTCATTTATTAGATTTCAGAGATCTTTAATGAAATAATTGCCTGGCTTTGGTTCAGTTTGTATTCTCTGATGCCATACAGAGATCTCCATGGAAAGACACTGTATAGTAACAGATGCTCAGAATTTCAGCCTGTATAAGTGTATCAGTACAAACATACACTGACTCAATAATATTGTTCTACACATGCATGAAAAGGTAGGATCTGAGAAGTCTTTTTCAAAGAACAGCCATGATAAATTATTTCTGTCTTTGGCTGCAAATTTCCTGGACATGGCAAGTGTTGGGCTTAACGTGTAGACTGATGTTCTCTTCTTGGCTTTATTTATGGTCTTTCTTGGGCACAGTTAACTGAGTAGAAATTTAACAGAGACAAAATGTTATTAACAAAAAAAGCAAACAAAATGACCAGAAAGGCCTTTCTCTCAGCACTCATTTACATATCACTGTTGGTATTACTTGGAAAGAGTGTAATATGGTAAAAAAGGTCTAAATATAAGGTTGACTTTAAATTGGCATTGTCTTACAAAAATATTTAAAGTCACTGTGTGGATATAAATTCTTACAGAATGTTCTTTTCCCTTAACTGAACATTACATTTGATTTGTTTGGATTATTTATTTGTGTTGGAACAACTGTATGAATTTAAATTTAATTTAATGAGCTAACTAACTTGTCCTTTAATGGTATCAAAGTTTCACTAAATTTGAGAAGTAAACATGGTTTTAAACAAAATTAGGGGGATGGTTTAAATAACTAATTTAATCTGATTTTGAAAGTTAAGTATTGTGAAGTATAGCTGCTGTGTTTTCTCAGCAATTCTGAAGTTCTATTACATGTTCTTTTATTTTTGAGTAAGGTAAACTATTTCTAGCTGAAAGCATGGCCTTCACTTTGAATCCCAATATATTTCTCTCATACAATTTTCTGTGTAGAAATAGCACTATTTTTAAATAACTTGTAACTGTTCAAAATAAATTTCAGTCATCCATGTAAGAGACAGTACATCAGCATCCCTTTGTGTTTATACCTTATGTTACAGAAAATTATCCTGGAAGGATATTTACAGCAATTAAAAATCATTCTATTTATTATTAAGCAATCATTTATTATTAAGCAACCATTTATTATTAAGCAATCATTCTGCTGATGTACCAAAGCACAACTATTCATAGCGTCCTAAGAATGACAGATTCAATAGAACTATTCAATCACCTCTTTCCTTCCTTAAAAATTCAGGATTATTTCCTAAAGGATATTTCTCCAGCTACTAAGTCTATCAGAGTTAATTCTATACTATATGTTCCATTTTTAACATTCACCTCATTCTTCTCAATAAAATCTTTACAGTTCACACAAGAGTAGAATAAACTTTAATTATAAAAGAAATAAAATTAAATACCAATCTGTTTAACATCTCAGGACAAAGAAAGATAGTTTATACTAAAAAATCTTCTTACTACTCTGACTTTGCAAAAAAGTGTGTTAAAAAGTGGATATTATGACAATCTATTGCAGTAAAGGATGCAAGCATTCCTCTTTGTGCTAGTTCAGCTGATCTACAGCATGGTCTGTGCCAAGACCCTCTTCCTTTCTTAAAAACTGCAAAGATGTCCACAACTGAGTCATTCTTCATATTTGTGCTGGTCACTTATTTCTTGTAAATGTCACCAAATCTTTGAAGTGTTTTGTTAATGAGGGCACATAGGGCTTGCATCATGTTTGAATCACACATAGAAGAGCTCTGTTCATGTTTATGAGGATATTTGTTTACTAACCAATAAAAACAGCATTGGATTAAGGATTTTTTTTTTCTCTCATTACTTACATGAGTTATAATTGCAGCTTTGTGATTTTGGTAGTTCACATGGAGCTTACCTTCCGAAAGGCAATATTTACCCTATATTTACAAAAGGAAATTAAAACTGCCATATGAAGGAAAATTATATGACAGCTCGTGTTTCAGTTTATTATTTCACAGGTGTATCAGAGACTTCTTGTGAGACAAGCTAACAGCCTTGTGGAAAGTTCATGGAAGCCAGGAAGTCATAAACTAAATGTCACTTGGTTTTTAACTGCTCATTGTTTTATAGTTGTGATGATTAAATAGGGATTCACACTCTTAATTTTAGCAGCAGATGAGTTATCAGTGTCAGCTTCCTTTTTACCTGATAAATTCATGTGTTGTACACATTTTTTTTTCTGACAGGATGGAAATAGAAACTACTTCTTACAGAATCACTTGTCACATACATGAGTACACTGTCACCACCAGGAAAGTGGGGAATAGACTAAACCTTTGTATAGAGCTGTTTCAAGAATAACCATCTCCAACCACCAGTGTCCATATTGCTCTACATAACAAAAATAGAAGCAGCATTATGAATGCATTGCATTCAAGTAGGGCTGGGTGAATTCCTGATCTGCTCTGAGTTTCTGGGAGCTGGGACAAGGGAAAAAAGCCAAATTACTTTTCTCTTACATTTTGTTAATGTCCAGGAAAAAAATCTGTAGGAAATTTTGATAGTACAGCTAGAGGAATTTCTTTCTACTTCTTGCAAAAATCTGCTTTCACTTATGAAAGCAGGCTGGTTCGTCCATGTGCCAGTGAAAAACTGTGCAACTATCCCAGATAAAAGGGAAACTTAGAGTAACCAGGCTAACACAGATGTTTGCAAACACATGAAGGAGAAGTGAGACACTCATGTTTTCTAAAGACTCAGTTGTCAGTTTGGATAAGGAACCTACAATTCAAGCTGAATATTGCTGTATGCTTGAGATTTGTTATCTAGTTTTCTTTGGCAAGCAGAGGAAGTCTTACCTGAAAAGCTGTTAAGATCAGCTAAGCTACTGCAGTGCTCCAGCTGAGTCTCTCATCCTACATGCCACAGGTTTGTGGATGATGATGAAGAAGTTGCTTTCATGTCATAACCTTCTCTCACATGGCAGCAGTGGATTGCATGTCCACTTACAATGACCCTTCCTTTGAGGTGCCATGACGGCACAGCTATCGCTGCTGCCCCACTGTGAAAGATCTGCTACTGGAACTGCAGAGAGGTAAAAAGATAAGCTTCAAACAAACCCCCAACACTCCGACCTTTCAGGAAGTTCAGTTCTCAACTGGATCTCTGCAGCTTTTGGTTCTGTTACATAAACCTTCCTCTATTCTTTCTTTTAAAGAAAACACCTTTGTGATGGTCTTGCAGTCCACTTGCAAATAAAGGAACAAAGGTCTGTTTTCCTGCTTCTTTGTCATCACACTGACAAAACGAACAGTGTCACTACTTCTACTGTTATCACAGAGAAATCCATTAAACATTCTAGACCTTGTACAGAAATTGATGTCTCTCCTTCCCTTTTCCTGCTGGGAATTTGTGGTAGCGTGGTAATTTATTTCAATTGAAACAGAAGCATTTCTGTTTTAGCTTTCTTTTAATGTCTAGAAGCTAGCAGTTTATACTAAATAGTGGTTAATAATTCCTATGTGTATGCTTGCATTAATGTTAACAGCATACTTCTCATAGGAAAAGTATCTTGCATAACATGTTATCAGGTTTACAGGAAAATTATAACCCCCAATGTTTGGTTTCAGAGCAGATTACAATTGCAGACAGTAATAAAATGATAGCTATCCTGTTGGCTTTGGGAAGATGCTTTTACCTATTCTGGATCTGAAAGTCAAAAAGAAAAGTGAAGTTTCAGGTGTGAAATCCTAGTCAAACTGAGGTTAACTGTAAAACCTCCACTGACTTCAAGATGTCTGGATTTCAGACTTTATTCCAACCTTTCTGGGTCATTCCATCATACGTTTTTTTTCCCTCTGATAAATCTATAAGTTTCTTAACTCCACATTGTTTGACCTCATGGAAATGAAAACAGAACATTACCTGAATAGAAAGAATTAGATCTAAATGAGACATGAATGCAGTGGGGAATCAGGGATTTCCTGGCTTGTTACCCCACAACTCTCCTGTATGGCTCTGTCATTTCCATACCCTGGTCTCTTCCCCTACCTGATCATACCTTTAGGCACGGCATGAAGTCAGTATTGTTTTCATCAGCATCAATATCAGGGATGGAAAACCTGTATCCTGAAAAAGAGAACATCTATACCTATCTTGGAACCTTTAATCATGACTTTTATTTTTTTTCCCATGAATTAGATTTAGATTTTCAGTGCTCAGGGCATATGGCTCTGCAGATGGGAACAGGGTTCAAATGTGCTTTGCAGTAATTGCTATAGCTTCCTTGAGTCCTCTGTGAGCAACAAATATGAGTGTGATTAGTCACAAACAGAATGTTGTTTTAGCATTTGACAAGATTTTTCATCTGTTTTTGGTACTGAAGAAATTGCTATGCTATACTGTTCTGACTACAGAGCATGAATGTTTTCACTAGTTAATAGGTATAATGTGGAACTGTTAAAATAATTGTGACCTACAACTTAGTGAAATATCTGACAAACTTTCCTAAAGATTCATTAATACTTTATTCTCTACTATTATGGTACAAGTGTGATAAATGTGAACAGTATTAGTGTCAATTCTTTTGATTAAATAGCTATAATTATGAGAAATGTTATCCTAATTCTTGTATGTTCTTCACTTGTAGCTAAACTAATGACCTGAAAGTCTGCATTTATGTACAGCAACTGCAAAGCCAATACCACAGATATTTTTCCTTACCCCTGAGGGAGAAAAATGGTACCACATGACTATCATTAAGAAAATAAGATTGAACCAAAATCCTGAATCTGAATACTTGAAAGTTTAGGAATATCTGTATTTAATTTAGGGCCCTGGTCATCTCTGATTCTGGAGAGTTACAGCATGGTTTAAAGGTTTGGGATATTTTCCTTTTATTTAATAGTCCTGTTATTCTGATATGTTGGTTTATTCAATGTATTTTTATTACATTGTAAATGCTTCTGGGTTATTACAAAACGACTCTTCTGAATGTGGTTTTATTTGGCAAGAAAACATTAGTCCTATAGCTATACATGACCTACTTGGGATTTATTGTAAAATTAAAAGGATTGTAGAAGGAAGATTGAGAAAGCAAAACCAATGACAAATACTAAGAATGCAAATAAGAACTGAGTAAAGGACAGACATAAATAACTGGTGTGTCTCACCTTTGACTCATTGCTCTGTGTTTTCACTACATTAATCATGCCAGAAAGATTGTCACTTTATTTTTCTGAACTGTGAAACTCTGTCAGGGCAAGGGCCAGTACATGGTTACTGGATTACAAATTGGAAGTAACTGATTGTTATCACTTTGGGCACAGGGACACCATGGAAATTTGCAAACAGAAGTAGCAACTTAATCAGAGAGAGACTGGGCCTGACAGCTATCCTGCTGCCTTGCTGGGAATGTGGGAGCAGCCAAGGGTACCAGTACACCTGGGATCATTGGGAAGATGCTCATACTTAGATTGTCCAAAGGATACATCAAAGATATTTAAACAATTTCTTTCTATTAAGAAAGAATTAAAACCATGCTATGTCACTTCTGGCATAAGTCTTTGAATCTGTATTGAGTATACAAGAATCTCAAACCATTTGTGTCTAATTGTTTTTAACTTGATCATTAAGCATTGTGAATACATGCCTGGTGGCTTCTGTTTTCCCTCGTAAAGCCAGACATATTTACAAATTGCTGCATGCAAACTGCCTATCTCTTTGTCTAGCAACCAATTTCTAATAAATGCTCCTCTTCCTCTCTCTGTGATTTGCTACATCTGTTGTTCTATATGTGTTTATGCACATACATAATAATTGTTTGTCTACGAATTTGTTTGTCCTGTGTTTCTTAACAACAGCAATAGGAACTGTACATCAGCTGTAGAACGATAAACTACTGACAATGAGTTAGCAGATATGAAAATGAAGGCTGAAAGCTTCTCTACTTTAGCTTGTGATCTGATGACATACAAAAGAATGCCTTGCAACAACATTGACTTCCAGGAAGTTATGATTATGATAAAGTGAAGTAGGGATGAATATTCTTGCCAGGTCCTAGAGAAAAAAAAACAAAAAGGGAAAAATGTTGCTCGTGCAAGGCCTTAGGAGGGAGATTCTTCCATCATTCCTTTACATTTGTCTCCTCTTTACAGTGACTTAAGAATGTCTCTGAAAGATTTAAATTTTCAGATTTTCCCTAAATTTAAACAAATTTGGACTGGTTTTTATTCCACAGAATTAGAGTAACAGAAGAGGTTGTCAACCCACTTTTCTTATCACCACTACTGATATTGTGCTCAGTGCTAGTTTCAAAAAGGTCTGATTTTACTCCTCATCATTGCATCATAGCTCCAGTATGGTTACTCCTTTAGCACCTAATGGACACAATATTTATTCCTGCTATATGGACTCTCTAGAGAAAATTACAGTTTTACATTTCTTGTTCAAAGGCTGCAGCATTCAAGAAGTAAACTTGGGGCAAGGAATTGATCCTCACAATTATATCCTCATTCTCACTCCAGCAACACGGGAGGAAGGTGTTAGTATTAGCATGTTTACTTTAAGGAAGTCTATGGTTACTCACTTTCAAAATCTCCAGGGCAAAGTAATGGAAGGAGGGACCACAATTGTCTTTGTAAAGTTTGTCTACTCTCATATTTCCTATAAAAAAGACCTTATCTTTTTATACAATTATTAAAGCCTTAAAAGGATATATATCTTGAACTATGACATTTCGGATAAATGAAGGCAATTCCATCTAAGTAAGTTCATGATCTTTTCTGCAACCTAATGATAACCTGATATTTTATCATATCATATCATCAATTTAGTGGAATGAACTCATCCTTGTTTTATACATGCACGCATACATACATGTATGTACATATGTAAATATATGTACATGTATATTGAATATGTGACAGAGTCAATCTGAGATTTTCATGCATGTTACTCATTTTAATAATTATTGGAAAAGATTATTTGACAAGACTTATTTATGTATTATAATTAACTATTTAACATGTATTACAGCTGTCAGATCCATCAGCAAAGGAAGAAATAATATTTTCTGGGGCTCTATATATTTTGGCAGGACCATCTCCCCAGTACGCAGAGTTATACATTCATCACAATGCTGAAAATTATAGGACTGTCTGGACACACTTAGAGAATAATGGATGTGTATAGAATTTCAAGAATGGAAAGAAAAGGTGTTAGATTTTGTACTAGTAGTTAACTCTTTTTAATGCTATGGGAAACTGATGTTCTTGGTTTACTGCTACAGATATTGCTGGAAATTTCATTTATTCGTGCCTTTAGATTATAAAGCAATTCCAGCAGAGATGTATCAATACAATTTTTTAATGTTGCTAGTAAAACTAAGGTAAATACTGTCATGTACCCAGAACAACGACTTGTGCTGAGATTATTGTAATAAAAGATAAGAAACATAAATATAGCCAAACTTTATAGGACACAAATGAACATTACTGTCTATCTACATGATAAGCCATAATTTAGGGAAGTTATCATATATACACTCATGTAAATCTATGCACATAAATACTTTGTGTGAGATTATATAAACCCTTGTCAAGGACTAATTGCTGATAGACTAAAGTAGTTCAGCAGACTTCAGGCCTCTACCTCCCTGTTTTCCACGGGGGAATGGATTTTACGGCATATGGAGGCTTTGTTCTTTGCTCTATTAGGCACCAGTGGATAAGAAGACGGGAATCATAATGTTAAAGCTAAATGCTGAATACAAGACATAAAGCAAAATAAAAAAATATTTGCCATTATTAGGCAAGGGAAAAGAGGGGAAAAAAACAGGGCTCTTGATAAAATATTATCATTCTATGTAGTGTAGATGAGATTCTTTAAAACATTTTTTAATGAATAAGACATGTTGAAGTCAGGGATCTTATCTGCTTACAAACACTTTGGCTACTTAGGTGCTCTAGCTTGTCAAAGGCTTCACTAAGGTCACAAGTTGGGAGCATATTCTGCGCTAGAACAGGCCATTTACCATACTGTTGTTACAGATTAATTCTGCTTTGTTTTTTCCCTGTGATTTGAGGTTAAGTTAGTGTATAAATGTTAAACATGGCTACAGGATGACTGGCCCTGCACTTCAACTGGTTTTGGCAAAGCTCTACTGTGGTTCACGCCTTACCATGTGCCTGTTAAATATCATAGACATCACAGGTGGGAAGTACATAATAAGATTTACATTTCTGGTAACACTAAAACTTTAGGAAGTGTACATTATTCCCTGTCATCTAGCAAAAGTTATGACATCACTTTCAGTTTCACTCTCCACTAGGTGATTAATGATAGAAGCACACACATGGAGGACGTGAATACACAGTGCTTAGGTCATGAGATCTGCTGAGTGTTTTAAGACTGGTGGGATGCAGGGAGTGGATATTTTGGTATCTCTCGGCTGAAGTTAAAAATAAGTAAATGTCTGGAACAGTGGGGAAGTTATTTGATGGCCCACGGGTTGCCTTTGCATTCCTGGAGCCCCATGTATACTTGAAATTGCAGAACTTTCAGTGGTTTCAGTGTATCTAAACTTCCCATTTATGCTTTCAAAAAACATCATAAATTAAGACTGTAGATTATTGGCAGTCACCATCATACAGTGTCTTGGGTCTCCAGCTGACTTTGAGACATTTTATCACATGCTGATGAAGGGCAGAAAGGTAGTCTCTAAGGAAGTTGCATTTTACACGGGAAAGACAGCCAAATGCTCATGAAAAGGATTTGATTTCTTCGTTAATGAGGACCTAAGACAGAACTTAAGCACTAAAGCAGAGCTCATGGTAATGAATGAAGAGATTCCTGTTCTGAGGTATTTATATAAGGCACTATAGAAAGAATCTTGTGCAAAGACTAGAATGTAAAGTAGCTGAGTCTCAATTTCACATTTCTTGGAAAAGTGTTTTCATACACAGAGTACCAACAATACACTCATATGCCATAGTGATGAGTGTAAGAAATCAAGTAGAATAAAAATAGATTAAATAACACAATTTAGAAACATTATACTCCCTCCTATAACACAAATTTAAAGTTATGTATAGATTCCAAACTATACTACAGCTTCCCAGGTTCACTGAAAGTTTAGGTATAAGCTGGCAGTGAAACACAGCAACCAGAGCTGTTTATGCAGTTTAAGATTATATTTTTTCAAGAACCATGTGTAATGTAATGAGGAGATGTTTCAGTGAAATTCATTTTAAGTCATATGTCCATCCTCTAGGAATGAACATGTCGAAATATCCTTCTTCACAGAAGTTATTTCAATATTAGTCATTCTGAAAAGTACCCGTCATCAAAAGTATCTTTGCCAAAGAAAACTGATTAATTCCACACTTTAACAGCAAAATATTTTTTTTGAAAAACCCCTGCAGATGTTAATT
Source organism: Colius striatus (assembly GCF_028858725.1). Lineage (NCBI taxonomy): Eukaryota > Metazoa > Chordata > Aves > Coliiformes > Coliidae > Colius > Colius striatus. Next base: position 78,550,680 of record NC_084762.1, on the reverse strand, counting down.
TGTTTAGGGTAAGATTGCCTTTTTTACAATTATGCCTTCTCCTTCAGTGTGTATTGTGGATGGTCCATGTTTGCAGTCAACTGTATAATCAAATGAATTTAGTTTATAGAATTAAGTGGTTTGGAAAGTTAGATCAAGAAAGAAAAATGTGGTTGACACTGTAATAAAATTTGTAAAGGTTGACATTGAACTAGATAATTCTTTGAACCAGAAATATTACTAATAGGTAGAAAATGAGAACATATTGTTATGATTTACTTGTTATTAGTAGCTTCCTTATGGGATCATTAAATAACATTTGATATGATTCTCAGTTATGCTACTTATTGACTTTTTTAAGACTTAAGGTTAAAAAATTGAGAGGTCTAACAGTCATAAAAAAGTAATTGAAATTGACTCAGAGTCGTATGTATGCTTTTGTAATAATTGTAGTTAGTTACATTTGAAATGACAAATTTATACAGACTTTTGAGGTTTAGTCTACAAGTAAGCTTTTAGAGTAATATAAACCTTTGAAAACAAATTGGAAATGTTTCTTGAAGATACCTTAGTAGAAAGATCAGACTGAATTATCATAGGCCAGTACAATCAATACTTGTCCTAAGTCAATACATTGTCTTTGATATGCCAGATACTTTGTGAGAAAGAAACTTAACCTTCTTGTTTCCACATAGTACCCATATACTGAGTATTACGCTTTTGGGTAAAACTAACTGGAGAAGTCTTGATATCTTGAAACAAAGAACATTGTGTTCTTCAAATCTTGTCTTGACTGATGTAGTAAGGACTATTTCTTTTCATATTAAAGCACGGTGCTTAATAAAATTATTTTTGCTTTCAATTTCAAAAAATTCCAGTGGGATGCAACACAGTATATTCTTCCATGATTATTGTCTATTATGGCCTATTACTTTTTATGTACTTTACTGAATAACAGATATGCCAAGCCACCACTGACCCAAGCTCAATTATCCACAAATTGGTTGATTTTCAGAGACTGTAGTTTCTAAAGCAGCGTACTAGAAGTAAATTGAGTACAATAATTTGCTGTTATTTTACAATTGTAGAGCTGGTTCATTCAATAGTTTCTGAAATGGTTCTGCTGACTTTATCCCTACTGTGGGTTGGATTCATACATTCAGAAACATTCTCAGCAGCTTTCCTCATTTTGATGATTTGGTTTCTACAGAACTGCTTCTCTTATGTATATCAGTATATGTGGGTTTGGTTTTCTTTGACTGTGTTTTTGATTCATGAGACTTCTCTTTTTCATTCTAGAAGTTTCAATAGGAGAAGAGTTTCAAACCTCTCTCAGTCCAATGTTGCTTTTATTATTTTATTCCAGATACTGAGTATGTGAGCTCAGGTCTGAAGTAAAGTAGAGAGAAACGATAGAACTAGAAAGAACTATAAAATGCTACATAATCTGCTCGATCTTTACCTAAACTATTCTTTAAAGAAATCCAGTGACGGAGTTTTCACAGTTTTCCCACAAGTTCCCTATCATTATTTTATTACCTGTATTGTTACAAAACGTTTCTTATAATATATAAGGATTCCATTTCATTCACTGCAGCTTCATGGATGTGGAAAACTCTTTGCCATTTTCTGTCCTTCTAGACAGTTATTTTCTTGTTATTTTTATTTTATTAAGATTAAATTTATTAAGATAAACTTTCCTTTCAGTTTTCCAGAACTATGACCACTCTGTCTTCTTCACATGCTCTGAAAATAATGTGTATGTTTCTTGATTTGGAACAATCAGACATAGAAACAAACTTCCTGCAGACACTATAGTGATGTTGAATCCAGCAGAAAGATTACTTCACATGTTTTGGAACATGTTACATCTGTTATCCCTAATATCTTCTGACAACAAGATGTCTTGTCATCTTTTTGTCTATCTGAAGAGGAAAATCTGGGGATGGTGGGGTGTGGGAGGTGTGTTATTTATTTTTTAACTATATAAAATATTCTTCTACATTCATAGACAACTTCTATTGAACTGAAAGTTGCTATAAACCCAAGCTCGAGCACCATAAGGCAAGTGTCATTCATATATTGGAAGTCACCTGGATTAGAAATTTCAATATTGGTCAGCTGGAGTTGAACTGAACTTTGTTTGGTCTCTGTGCTGAGAAAGCAGCTACTGTTTAACTGGTCACATGCTAAAAAAATGAGAAGTGGTTATTTATATCTGTGAGCATATCCATACATATCAGGATATGTTAACAGTTTATATATATATATATATATATACACACATCTTACACAGGCTATAAAACAAACATGCATAGTCAACCACCCATTTTTCATGAGAGCAATTGAATTGTGTCTATTAATTATAGACAAAAATGTTGAGTTCCACTTCCAGAAATAGTGGAAGGATATATTCTGGTTGGTGTCTACTTTTTGGATCTATAAGACAAGGCTGCATCATTGTAAATTTGTCATTTTATCAGTCTTTTCTCATTGACAAATGCCTTGTAGAAGATATTACATCTTTTTAAAAATAAACGCAATGTTGGCCTTTTCAATACATAAATACAATCACTTTTCTCAGTGCTCCTTCCTAACTCCCTCTTCTGCAAAAGTCAAAGAAATTCAAAATTTCAACTTCTTTTAGCTTACTCCCGCTAAAACTGTTTGCGTGTTTATAAAATACGTATTATATCAAATGTCACTTTTATATTTCATTCCCCAAGGCAGTTTGTCTGTGTGGAGAGGTATGATTCAACCTCAAACAGAAGAACAAATAAAGAAATGAACTTTCATTGGTTCCAGGGGTATAGTATTACTAGTACCTCTTCAGGTACACAGACTTTCCATTATGCAAAATGATGTACATTATATGGCAGGAAAGGGATAGAAGTCTACTATTACTTCAAATTGCACCGCTGTTCTAAGGCACTGTGTGAAAACCTGATGTCAGCTGGATGCCACAGCAGTCCTTAACATATAACTACATGGGTTCAAAGTTACTTGATCAAAGTAAAAGCAAAAGCTTTTATTTTATTTATAAGCCATCTGCCACAAACCATTGTAATTTACTTAGACCTTAAGTTACAGCTTTCATTTAAACAGTTCTATTAGAGTTTGTGTGATTACTATGAAGATTATTCTATAGACATTGTCCAGAAAAAGCTAAATATTTTAAAGCATAATCCTCTGGAATGTTTATTAAACAATAACACTGAATCTTCTGACATTTAACTTAATTATAGGATGAAGAGGTTCTAAAAATTACTTAAACCCCTAAATATTCTTGAATTTACTTCTGTGACTAGGTGCCACATTTTCTACGAGGCCACCCTGTAAGGATCCCTTTTTCACTTGTTAAATAGATACTATTCTTCTTAACTAACCACAAAGAAAGCTCAGTCTAAGATTCAGTAAATTCAACACAATGTCTCCAAAGGCTTCAGATAAAACTCAGTGCTTGGCAATAATGAACTTGGTAAATGTTGGTTTCCTGTAATAAAAATAATAACTGAAATCTTGGCTTATTGAAATCAGTGGGAATGTTGCCATTGATTTTAGCAGGGCCAGGATTGCAACCAATAAATCTACTGAGCAAACTGAAAGAAGTGGGTAAAGAAGAAAGGGAAATTAATATAACAGAACTTCTACATTATTTCAGTCCTTCTTCTACCTTCCTCTGCCTGAGTGAATAGCTCATGATACTCCTGAGGTGTGCTCACAGAAATTGTTATGGCCTGTACTGAATACAAAATATTTACAAAAGCTTTCAATGAGCAATTGTGAAACAGAAAAATCAGCTTTGCCATTATAATGAGATTCAGAATCTCAGTCTGAGATTCAAATAGAGGCTGTTTTAGGGGTGAGTAACCAAGGGCAATTGCTCAAGACTAGATACCATAGGGAATGTGTTAGACTACAATAAAGTACAAGTTATCCAATATGCCTCAATCAATGCCTGTGTTCTTAGTAAAAACGTGCTGTGGCTCCACACAGATGCAGTTAGATCTTTCAAATGCAATCCCTTCTCTAATGTGAGAAAAATAATAGGAAAAAATTAGTAAATTAAAACACATATTTTTATCTTTTTATATTTACATTCCATCTGTGTTTCTTTTAACTGATATGTGAAAATATTAATTACTGATGTGTAACAAGTGTGGCTACCATATTTTTGCATGGGTTTTCAAAGATACGTACAGAAAGACAGTTTCAGAAAGCTGCATATCAGCAAATCAAGCATTGCACAGTCATACTATAGACTTTCAATGTTCTTATCTGGAAAGAAAGGACATGTGAGGATAACGTATATGCTGGTACCTCATCAAGGACGGTACCATGACTTGAGAGCCCTGTGTTTCATTAGGAGGTAAAAGGTCTCGGAATTTGACCTTTTAATTTCTTGTTCGGGTGGTCTAGTACCTGGATCTGAATATGGAGAAGGACAACTATCAGTCTGTGGGACATTTTCATAGGGATTATTTATAACTAAGGGATAGTATGAAAAATAAAAAATTACTGATTAGAAAATAAGAAGCAATCGGTGCCTAAAAATACGTTATCTCCTATGAAAGATGAATAGAGGCAAAGCAATTCTGAACATAAAGGCATGGTGTCGAAATGTGACGGATCTGCAAAATCTCCCTTGAACTAGTTTACTATTTGTAACATTTATCTTACAGTAGTAAACTAAAACAAAGTAGCAAACTAACACTGGGAGTAGAAAATGGTGTCACCCATTGAGACATTGTTTTGCAATAAACAGGTTTCTTTCTCTGATAAATCTCATTTTAATATTTATTCAAAAATAAATGTTCCCCACCACCTAGAACAGTCTGCAGATTTCCAGACCAGGTTGGTTACCTGACAATTCAAGAAAATATTTTTCTTGTCTTAAATTTTAGGCCATTCTCTTTGGTTTTGACCATCATGGTTATCAAGTGCTCCTCCAAATGGGGTTAAACAAGCCACCACCAACTGTCTTATCCAGAAAGTATTTTACATTGCGGCAGTGTTCCCTCTCTGTAAAAATGTTTATAAACTAGTAGGAGATGCACATAAATGATAAAATTGGTAATAAACCTTTTGTGAGCTCAACTGATGTGGCTCATTTGAACACTGAACAGTAGTTACCCCTAAGCAACGGTATGCTATTGGCAAGATGAAAGCAGCCCTTCTTATTAATCACATTGTATATCATTTCACTCCTGCTCCTTTCTTCAGTCTTTAAATCAACTCCATCTGGTTCTTAGTTGTTCAGATGTGCAGCTTATTTTTTCACAGTGAAGCATACTTATTGCTGCAGAAACAGGTCCAATGTGATTAAAGTTATTAAACATGATAAAAAATATTGAATGTAATTAAAATGGTGGTTACCTAAGTCTGGAATCAGCTAACCATAAAAACTACGATGATCCCAAATGAAACTGAGGATCGAATCTTCACTCACTGTATATTGTCTGGACTCCAGCTGATTTCAGTGGAAGGTATTGAAAGTATGTTAACATTTTATGGAGCACATCAAGAAAAATGCCAGACTAATGCTTGTACAAGTAAGACACAATCTCATCCTATTGTAAACCGGTCCTGGGTTTCTGGTCTGCTGTGGCAGATAGAATGTAATGACTTGTTAACTACAACAACCCGAAACAAAAAATACTCCCCTTTCTGAGGTACTCAGTTTATTTATGGGATCTTAATTCAGATTCTGTTAAAACAGGGTGCAAATGTAAGCCAAACAATATGAAGATAACAAAAGTAACAGAGCAAAACAACTTTTTTATTCTTTTTTTCTTTAACAAGAGCTTCTGTCTTTTATTGGCATGACTGTGTCCATTACTTTAGGATTTTTGAGGGCACCTGAACTAAGCTGCATTCATTGTTGAGTTTATGAAACTATTTCTGGGGCTCTAACCCAGTAAAAATTTGTATTGCTGAATTAGTGTGATAGCAACAATCCCATGAAGGTAGTGTATCTTCTAGGAAGTACTCACATGTAAGTTGTAATGTTTAAGTGAGACGTGGTGTTTCCCTGTGGTGTGATTTGTTCATTTAGAGGTTCATTTTGGAGCTTTCATGATATTTCTACCACAAATACTCACTGCAACCTCAACACAGATGGAGGCAGGCAGGGCTGTGATACTTGGAAAAAACATTGGGAGTCGGTGACTGGAAAGGCCTACCCAGATAGTTAGGTTCCTACTCCAACAATCACACAGTCAACTGAGACTTGGTCTCCTCCTGAAAATGTTGAATTTTCTCCTTTTTGTCAAGAATGCCAGCTATGCACCTTGATTGTCACCAGAATGCCTACACAGGTAAAAATATCTCATCTACAACCTTTTCTCTTTTACAGCTTGAGAACTACATTGTGGAAAACATGAAATCGGAGATGGTGCAGCTGCAGCAGAATGCTGTGCAGAACCACACTGCCACCATGCTTGAGATAGGGACCAGCCTCCTCAGCCAGACTGCAGAGCAGACAAGAAAACTCACGGATGTTGAAACTCAGGTATGTTCCCAGAGTGGTTTTTAAAAGCTTTTAATTGCAGAGAACTTTTCCCATCGTCTTTCCTTTCTAATACACCACCATGCAAAACATTTCAACACAGGGCTCCAAGAAACATACACACCTTTTCTTGGTGCTAACAGTTGTGATGACTGACCCTTGTTATGTGTCTCTTTTGAGTTCATTTAGCTCATGTATTTAGCTCTGTGTGTGTAAGGCAGGCAGGACTGTCCAGGAAACAAACTCAGTGCTTGACTTCAAATAAACAGCCCAGTGACCAACTTTGAATGATACAAATGTCAAGCTAAATAACAAGTTTCAGTCTAAAACAGAGCCTTTGATTTCCATTGTTATTTGCCTCTTTACAATTACAAGAAAGTTTGTTTATTCTCTGCAAGATATTTCCAGCTGTTTGAAGATTGGTGTATGTCTGCAGCTTTTAAATAGAGAGGGACAAGCATTAGCTTCTTTTTACAAAACACTATGTCTTTGTTATTACTGTGAAATTGTATAACCTCACATGAATTTAAGAGCCATTTACATATGATTCCTAAATCATGGTTGTGATTGAAGTGACAAGAACTTATTATTGTCGTAACACAGAGTATAATTTAATACTGGGCTTGTTGCAAAGAAATGAACTACTTTTCCCATTTGAATTCTTTTATCAGTTTAAGATTTTGTTCCTCATTTTTGCTGACTTCTTGATCTTTGTAGCATGTCGTATATTCCTAGCTGCATGGCATTTGTTATTTAAAACAGAGAAATTAAAGTACTATATTTATCTGGTTTGTTTTAGTAGCATATACACTTCTTGAAGGATCATATTTTCTGTTCAAACATCCTTACTGATGTTTACAATATCATTACCAAGTTTTTACATAATTACATTACAGTACACAGAGAAGTAACAGTAGTTATGAAAGACAGATACAGTCTTATATAGGTTCCCTGCATTCTTTTTCATACATGTTAACTATTATTCACTAATAATAACAAATAATCATTATTCACTTATAAATGTTGCCATCTCAAATGACCCAAAATGTTGGAGAAAATGTTTAATTCAGTAACAACAGAATATATAAATGGAGATATAAGAGACAAAGACCTATGTACTGTAGTTTCATATGTTCAGTAAAGAAAAAAAAAAAAGGTGTAGAAATTATTTTCATAGTCCAGAAGACCTACCTAGGGGTAAGTGCTGAGTACTCATTTGCAGTTTCCTCCTTTAAGCAGGTAAAGGACAAACATGCAATGCCTTACTTTTCCTTTGTGGCACCACTTCAAGGTGAAGGCATCACTGACAATTGCATGGAGGAGCAGATGACTTCCTCTCTCCACAGATATTGATGAAGAACGTAAGGGGTGTTCAAGATATCACTGGGGTTGGCTCTTCCTTGTTGCAGTACTAGCTTTGACTTTTAGCTCAGTGATGGTATTTCCCATATCCTATCTTTGAGCAATATTAGAAAGTCCCAGTAGTCTCTGGCATTACCATCAATCAGGAAAAAAGTAGTGCAGGTGGCTCAAGAAATTGAAAAGAAATTGCTCTTGGCAGTGATAGAGGTAGCCAGTTGCATAGCAGAGGTGAAGCTCTGTAGGATAAAAGTTGGAGAAAGGTAGATCAGGATCTCATTCTTGTAAAAAGAAGTACTCTTATCAGTCTAAGGAGGCATCTGAAGGACCGAAGATAAAGCCTTCAATTCCTGAAAATCTCACCGCTTGATCCATCCAAAATCCCATTGATTCCCTTTAGGCTTTCTTCTCTACCTGAAGCCCTACTGATATTTTGTAGACTATTCAACAGATTTATGTTCTTTGGAAATCTGTTGATGTCTCTTGTCTTCTTACCCCCTGCCAACCTCCATAATACATCTTCAATTTCTGTAGGTTCTTCTGAAACTGTGGTGGTGCGTCCTGGCACTTCCAAATGTATCCATCTGGAACAACCTTAACAACTGCATATTGATAATTTCCCACTTTTTCAACCTCTGTACCCTTAAAAAAGAACAACTCAAGTTGCTGTCTGAATGTTGGCAATTTTAAACAAAAATAAGACACTGAATTGACTTTAAAAGGCATCCTTTTGCCTTTATGTTCTATAACAAATTCCTATCAGGAATGCATGAGAGATATGTTACCATATAATCCTATGATGATGCTTATAAACGTGCTTCCAAGAAAGGACTGATTGGTTCCATTAAAGAGGCATCATTTTCAGTTCCAGAAGTGATTGTGTCTCATTGTTGTATGCGCAAACATCCACAAAAATTATTTACACACACTCCTTCAGCTGTATGGCATAAACAACAATAGCTCAACATAACCAATTTAATTAATATTATTGCTTTAATTTATGAAAGCATTCTGTTATTTCTACCTTTGAACTGGTTTTTTTTGTTTGAAAGGATCTATTCTCTTTCATCTAGTTGAAAGGCTTCTTTCAGTCTGATGTACTTAGTAACACTTGTGTTACTGATACAAACCACCACCAAAGTGAAAAGCAATTGTATTAAGCAATGCTTAGGATCACAGTCTTCATCTTAAAAATCTATGTAAGAGTGCAAATAGTGAAAACACAAGCAGACACCAGACTTTTGCCAACGCTGCAAAAGAAAGAACTCGGGAAAGTTAAAGTAGGAGTTCTATTTACAAAACAGCCCATGTAACACTTTGGCTTCAGTCCAAATACTCTTGCACTCTTCTGGTTTAAGCATGCTTTGTAGGAATGCACGTCTGACTCATGCCTCTTGTTCTTTCCATTGAAATGAAGCTTATTTGGCAGTCACTTTTCATTTTTCTGCTGGCCTAGTATTATTCTACAATAAATAGGGTGCCAGAATATCAGCTGGTACATATCAGTGTAGCTTGATTGAGTTCATTTGCACCAGATGAGCAGCTGAGCTTAAAAAAGGATTTAGAAACAATTTTTGATGAAACACCAAATCAGAATGAAATGATTGCATTGTGTTACTATTATGATATAACCATGACAATATAAACATGATGTTTTTAATTTATCCTTAAGGTGCTAAATCAAACATCTAGACTTGAAATTCAACTACTGGAAAATTCACTGTCCACGTACAAGCTAGAAAAACAGCTGCTACAACAGACACATGAAATCCTGAAAATTCATGAGAAAAATAGGTAAGAATGAGCAGCTGGTTGCTTACACTCTTTCTCTGTTCATCACAAAGTGGTCTATGCATACTTTGTTCTAAGCAACTGATGAAAGGAAAGAAGCAAATATGGGAAGTGTAAAATACAGCTAATATTTATGAAATAGCTAAAATAGCTAACGTGTGAATTTATCATGTAGTTTCTAACACATGATTTTTACCACTTGGTAAAAATGTGGTTGATTTTTACCACTTCATGTGCAATGCATCTTGGTTTGCTTCATGATAATTTAGTCATATGACCACAGTTCCTGTTACTGAAAAGTATAAAGATAACTTTCAAGTAGAAAAATATTAATAATGCATAAAAATTAGAAAATCTTCAGTAGTTAATCTTTCTAATTTTAATGAATACAAAGATCTGACAAGTAGAAGAATCTCTCTCTCTTAGAAATGGATATATATAGTATACTTGGAGCCGTGCTCCATTTAAAGAATAATTGAATGGTAACCATTTGGGATTTATGTTGAAATTGAATTATAAAATATTTAGCAGCACATAACTATTTAAGCAGAGTCAGTAAGAAGTTTCAGTGTCATCCCTTTCTGTGCTACACAGCAACATCTCTTTCTGTGAGAGGTGCCTCTGTGATGTATTATCTGAAGTCACTAGATTTAGCAATTCTGCATCTGAGAGTACCTGTGGTGGGCTGACCTTGTCTGCTCTGCCAGACACCCACCCAGCCATTCTCTCACTTCTCCTCCTCAACGGGATATAGCAAGAAAATACAATGAAAATCTTGTGGTCGAAATAAAGACAGGGAGATCATCCCCCACCAGTTATAGTCATGAGCAAAGCAGCCTCATTTATTACTAATGAGTAATAACATAAGATAGTAAGAAATAGAAACAAAACCTAAAAGATCTTTCTCCCCTTCCTCCCCTTCTTCTCATGCTCAGCATCACTCCTGACTCCTTCCTCCCACACCAAACAGTGCAGAGGTATGAAGAATAGGGGTTGTGGCCAGATCAACACACTTTGCCTTTCCTTTTTATCATAGCATGGTAGGGGGTGAAAGGGACCTTTAGAGATCATCTAGTCCAAACCCCCTGCAGAAGCAAGTCCACCTAGATCAGGTCACACAGGAACATGTCCAGGTGGGTTTTGAAGACCTTCAGAGAAAGAGACTCTACACCCTCCCTGGACAGCCTGTGCCAGGGCTCCATCCCCCTAACAATAAAACAGTTTTTCCTTATGTTTAAATTGAACTTTTCCAGCTTCATCACATTACCCCTTGTCCAACCTGCTAGTGGCTATTCCTCAGACAAGTCTTCACAATCTGTCTATTTCTTGATATAAACAGCAAACTCTACACCACTCCTTCCTCCCCTGTCTCTTCTCAACAGTCTGTAGTCATTAATAGCAGCACTCCAGTCATAAGACTCCTTTCACTAAGTTTCACTAATGGCCACTAGGTGATAGCTTCCTAGCAGCATGGTGCTTCCAGCTTCTCCTGTTTCTTGCCCATGCTGTGTGCATAGATGTAGAGGCACTTTATTTGGACTGTTGGCCTTGTCACCTTCTTAGAGAAAAACCCCTTAATTCCTCAGAGGTGTTTGACTGGTGGTTCTCTGTTGGCTCCTATTACCTCAGCAGCCTCCGGCACATCTCCATAAGACTTCAAGTGGGCTCTAGTGTAGCCAGCATGTCACAGAACAGAGGGCTGATGACCCTCAATAGCACTCTGTCCTTTCAACCTTGGTGTGCTAACCTACAGCTTGTCACAGCCTGATATTATTTTCCTGTCCCTTCAAGTCCAGTTTGAGACAGGTGAATTACATCTGATATCAGCAGGCCTGGTGCCATCCCATTATAGAAAAATCCAAACTTGTGGGGGTGACACCAGCCACAGAGCAACATATTAGTAGACTGAGTCCATCTGTTTCTTCCAATACTGCTGCCCGCAACTGGCAGGAGAGAGATCCTTTCCTTCATATGTTTACTAACAACACTGAGAATGAGATGTTCCGTCACCTTTCCAGGGATGGAGGTGAGGCTGACCGGCCTGTAGTTTCCTGGGTCATTCTTCCTGCCCTTTTTGAAGACTGGAGTGACATTGGCCTTTCTCCAGTCCTCAGGCACCTCACCTGTCCTCCATAATTGTTCAAAAACACTGGACAGAGACTTGACAACCATATCAGCCAGCTCCCTCGTCACTCTTGGATGCACCCCATCACATCCCATTGACTTATAAGTTGCCCAACAAGTGTTTAACCTCTTCCTCATTCACCCAGTGCAAGTCCTCTGCTGTCCAGGCCATCCTACTATCCTTGCTTCCTGAGAGACGACCTTGACTGTAAAGACCAAAGCAAAGAAAGAATTCAGTATTTCAGCCTTCTCTGCATCCTCAGTGACCAGGGCACTCTCTGTGTTCAGCAGCAGGCCTACAATCTCTCTAATGTTCCTTTTGCTGCTGATGCACCTGAAAAAACCCTTTTTGCTTTCCTTTACTTCCTGATCAAGTTTAATTCTAAAAGGATTTTAGCCTTCCTGATTGCACCCCTGTATGCTCTGGCAAAGTTCCTGTACTCTTTCCAAAAAATTAGGTCCTGTTTCCACCTCTCATAGATGGCTGCTGTCTCCCTGAGTTGTCCTAGCAGATCTTTATTTCTCCATAGTGTCCTCATGCCTCATTTTTCCCACTTTTCTACTTGTTGGGACATTCCTAGGCTTGGAGGAAGTGGGACTTGAAGATCAACCAGGTCTCTTGGGCACTTCTACCATCTAGAATCCTATCCCATGTGATCCCTTTGAGCAAGTCTTTGAAGAGGCCAAAGTTAGCTTGCCTGAAATCCAGGGTCACAATCCTGATTGGTGTTCTGCTTCTTCCACACAGGATCTTGAACCCTACTATCTCATGGTAACTGCAGCCAGGGTTGAATATGTTCATATTCAAGGTTCTTGAATATGCTTTCCCTGATGGGCAACATTTTTGGCTGGTGGGCTCAGCTATGCCCTGTGTTGTGTCTGTGGGAGCTGGCTGGAACAATTTGGAACTGGCTGTTTTCCAAGTGAGGCAGCCCTGGCCTCTCCTCACAGAGAAATAGGCCTGGGAACCTGTACTCAATACTAGATGAAGCCTTTTTCCTTCTTGGCTGCCCTTTTAGAGACCAAAGACTCATAGTACTGCCTCTGTAATGGCCGAGTTTAAGCAGGGAAGACAGAGAGGGCTTTTGCTCCCCAACTTCACTCTCAGTTCCCTTCTAGAAACTGTGAAGTAAATCTGACTAGGACTGAGGTTTCTGTTTCCTCTATTTACATTTGATATTAAAACAAGGCAAACATCTTTACAAGTAAGGTAGCTACTGTACAAGCTTTAGAGGACTGTTTAAATCAAGATCAGACAATTTGCCAACAGGTAATGTGATTGTGCTGCTGCTGGACAGCAATCTACAACAAAGGCAGAAAGACCTTGCCAAGGGTTATAGGCAAGGAAGACTAACACCACAGTGGACAAGGAGCTATTAGGAAAAGAAGATAAAGAACCAGATAATGATGAAAAATAGAACAAACTGTTACGAAAAAGTGTGTTTGATAAATGTGTCTAGTTGCAAAGCTGGTAAAACAATACACCATTATTGCTACCGGTTGTGAAAACCAATTAATGTGTTTTCGTCTAGCAAAGATTTATAACCAGTAATTCCAGTAGAGGTTATTCTGGATAAATTGGATTACACTGAAAATTCCTGAACTCCACTGATTTTACTTGATGAATTTGAAATATAAATAAATCAGTATGAGATTCATTTAGACTTCAGTCATGTCAAAATTAAGTAATTCGCCTAAACTGCATATATTGACTCACTCTGTAGTCCATGGAAAGAGTAGGCATGTGCAGAAGGCTCTTCATTCTACATATTTTGGAAACCTATTTTGATTTGGGTTTAACCCAAGAATTAGTTTAATATATAAATATCTGCTGCAATCTGGTTAGCAACAAAATTTTATTTGCTGCTTGTATACTTAAAATTCAGAATTTATTTATCTTACTAATGTGCCAGGGTGCAAAGCCTCCATGTCAGTAAACGAATAATTTTTACTTAAATTGACCTTTGACTTGGTTGACATTATGATGAAATGGTCTGTGATGTGACAAAATGGTTTGCCTTGTGTTTTTGGAAGAAAACAGGAGGAATGTTAAAAAGTACAATTTATACACAATTGTTTCAGAAGTAGTTGTATGTGGATAAGTGAAAAAGAACATGAACATTCATCTTATAAAAAAGTAAGAACCTAACACACCTTGTCTAGGTGCTCTTACCGTTTCCTTAGACATGATAAAATTAGGGAGAGGGGAGTGTTATGCTTGCACTAAATTATGGATTATCAGCTTCTGTATATTTATCTGCTCTTAACAAAGAGCTGCACAGTGTTTGCCTTGTAGGTCCTGATCCTGAAATCAATTATGTATGTTGAGTTCACTATGGGATAAATCTTGATGAGCTCAGTAGATACTAAGTTTGTGGACATGCCAATGATTTTAGCTTCTTTGACTTTCAACAGTACTTCCAGGCTACCCATCAGGGTATGTTCAGTAGTTATTTGCAGTTGGACTGTCTTCAGCCTGTTCTACATCATTTTCACATGAATGAAATAGAGATATATCCTTTTATCCACGCCTACATGGAGTGTAAGCTTTTTTGGAAAGGGTCTTTCTTTTTCAGGAGGTCTACACCATGGTGGGAAAGAGAGAAGGAGCTAGTGTCATTGCAAAAATAATAAAAACAGATGGTGTACTGTGGGTAGATTGTTTCTTTCTCTGTGCTAAAATTTCCTCCATATAAAATAAAAATAATGATCTTAATTGCTTTCAAAGAAATGTATTTTGGAGAAAAGTAATCCAAAATCTTATAGTAATAATAAGTAACCATTGATGTACTACACTAACTTGTATATTATCCTTAACTAAAATGAACACTACATATCAACAGGGGACCAATGCATGCTCTTTAGACTAGAAATATATTTATTCTTGGCCTTTCTCTGTACTTCCTGTCTCTGCTGCGGAAAGTGGCCAAGGTTTGTGGTGGTTTTTTTTTTATCTCACTGAAGTGAAAGATATTCCATGGCATAAGTAGAGTCACATTTGCCCCAGAATCATGTTTCTCTTGAGTGCTCTCATGCCATAAATAATTTAGTTTTGTGGGTTCCCACCCACTATAATGTAAATGGTGGTTTCTTCTATTGCCATTTTTTCTCCCACAAGAACTTTCTAAAAACTATTTTGATTTATTCTTCAAAGATTTCCCTATTTAAGTGCTTTTATGAGACACTCTTTTTTTCTCAGTGTACCAGCTGCATTTAACTTATTCTGTGCCATTTATTTCAATACATGTGTATATAACCAATTTTTTATTTACTCAAATGAAAAAAAAATAAGAAAAAATGTAGTAAAATTCTGGATCACAATAAATAGTGAAAGTGAAATTTAAACATAAAATTCATCCTGAATGTGTGGACAACCAAACCAGATTAACTTGTTCAGTACGAGAACTACTGTACTCTATGAAAGAACTGAAGAATGATTCTCGGTTTTCCACCAGATTGTGTGAAAGATGAGGAAACACAATATGTCTAAAAAGATTTATTTGGAGGCTTCATATATGCTAAAAAGACAAATCCATATTTTTCACTTCACTTGTGTGATTTTAATGGAATTATCTTAACAATTATATAAAAAATAGGCTTAATTACCAGTTACTTTCCTGGTCTTGGGAAATATGAGGACACATATTTTTACAATTTCTTGAGCTGATTGAACAATATCAGATCACTGAAATATGAAAAGTCAGGGTATAATAATATAGGGAAAATATCACTCATGTAAAACCAAGTGCAAAGATACTCTTCAATGAGAATATACCGTTCCTTTACTCTAAGCATTTAAATTCTCTACCCGTTTGTCTTCCCATGTGTACATAATACTAGAAAACCTCATGGATACAGACAAATATTTTCTTCTAGTGTGACATTATTTGACTTTATTTATTGAATAGCTCAATAAAGAAAATGTTTTATCTGTATTTTTAATAAATCCAGAATTTTTAAAAGATTATTTTAATGTGAAAGATGTCCATGTCTAAGATCTGGTCTATATCCTGTTTTCACATGTCTAAATTGAGGCCTCTGAAAACAAAGTTAAAAAAAATCTCTTCAACTACTGTGGTCTGGAATGGATTAGTGAATAAACTACTTACCTTATAAGGCAGATTGTCTAAACCAGACTTCCTTTCCTCCCCAGAGAGCTACCAGGGTGCTTTCTATATGTTCTACTTTATCACCTTTCAAAATGACAGAAGCTTTCACTGGCAGTTGTTCTTTGACTTCTGTATGGGCCTTCTACCCTCTCAAGCATTATCAGTGGATTTTTTCCTAAATCAGCTGAATGCAACACAATTGCACTGAGGCATCCCACCGGCTTATGTCCTGACAAAATTAACACATCATTTGTGTAGCTGAAAATACTCCTAGCCTTGCCAAGGTTATAGGGTTAGACACTGAGACATGGTTAACTTTTAAGAAAATTAAGTTTGTCTGTGTTTAGGGTGTGTGCATTTATTCTTCATTTAATTGTCTTCTAGATAACAAGTCGAAAGTGTCATTGTCCAATGGATAATTTCGGTATATATCCATGTTAACAATAACATTTGTTTTTCCACAACTTCATTGTTCTCCAAATGCATGATTTGTTTCTCCAAATTGAGGGCTACAGTTATAAAGACCACACATACATATGTGTACGTATACATGTGTATGTATATGATGCTTCTAGTGAATGATGATTTATTTTTATTGTGAGCATTGTCATTCCCATGACTGCTTCATCTGTCTAGGTGAGCGATGTTTTCAAACACAGGAATTTCAAACGTATAATAAATGTGTAGGAATTTAAAACTTATAGGAAGTGTATTCAGTTGAATTGCTGTGAAAAAGACAGTCATTGCATCATTTCAAGCTGTTTCAAGACTTTTTAAATAACATTTCTAGATTTTTTTTTTTTTTTGGCTTAAATGAACTACAAAAAATATGAATGTAACAATACAAATGAAAAATTCTGGCCACGTTGGAGTCAGAGGCCATAAGAGCAGCTTTTCTCATGATGTTTAAGGATTTCTTCCTTTTGGAACAGGGCAGTGAAGAAATCCCCAATTTATGTGAAGTTTTTGTTTTTGTCTGTCTGGAGCTTTGAGCAAAGGTTTCTCATTGTTTCTCAGTAAAATATAGCAAACATTTTGGATTTATCCCAGGAATACAGGGAGTGGTCCTATCCTCAGGACTTATCTGTTGTAAATTTATGGATATAGAAAGATCATTGCATAAGTGCATATGCATTCCTTAAAATAGCTTAGTTTTTTAGTTAATAATAACAGGACTTTTAATCTAAGTAGAAAACCATAAAGGAATCAAATGCTATGACACTCCTGTCTCTCCACCACATGTTGTTGACATACCTCTCATAAATATTAGGATGTATTACTACCAAATCCATAAAACATCTGTTTGCTGTCTGTCTCTGTAGACACCAAACTGAGAAGCTCTAAACATTGTCAGCTTCTTCCTTCTTGCTAGACATGGCCAGTGTTGCTACAAATAAGACTATCATCACCATGGGTTCATTTACTATGGTCCCAGGAAGGCTATGGTGGGAAACAAATAATGCAATGCACAAATTGTGGCTGTTAAAGGCTCTTTTACATGAAATAATTCAGATATGGAAATAATTTAGATGTGGAAATATAGATAGGGTGTTGTTGAAGTAGGAAAATGCTATGTACTGTGCACAAGGGCACAGACGAAGATTATTTATCTTTACTTACCATTTAGTGATAAAGCAATATTTTGTCTTCAAGAATGGCATATTCTCTTACACTGACAATATATAACATTGATGGATTGTAAGATGTTAGACTGGAATGTGGCCACATTTAGCACTCATTCTGTCACAGACTGTTCACAGGGCCTTGTTCCTATCCAAAGTGCATTGATATACCTTATAGTCTATCAAAAAAGCTAAACTAGAAAGTCAAAATGAGCATTTCAATAATTTCTGTGAAAAAGTGGACAGAACTCATAAAATTCTGATAGAACTTTTTTTTTTTAACTGCGTTTTATGACTAAAACCAGTTCCAACACAGCATTTTCAAATACTTCTTCCTAACTAAACTAATTAGTTTGACCTGCTTTAACAAAGCTCAAAGACTTACATGTACATACTATCAAAAAAGTCCATATAAGATCAGAACATAAAGGCATCATGTTTAATGTTATAGTTCAAGTGACAAAAAAAACCAGCTACAGGTCTAATAAGATGTTAAAAAAATTTTTGATGTTTGGCTTCAAAATCAATACTTAGTTTCAGGTTGAGACTTTCTATCATCTGATAGATGACAGAATCACTGAATCGTGTTATGCTTTCATTACTAATTAATGAGCCTTTTAGGGTGAAATATCATGTTCCTCTTTGCATTTGGGACCTCATAAAAAAGTGTTCCCTTTCCATCTTTTACTGCTTTTATCCAGATTCTTCTGGTTTTCACAGAACTAGACATGTATACAAAATATATGTGTATACAAAATATACAAAGTATATTTTCTTCAGTATCTTTATAACTAGCACAATTATAACATTTCAGAAAAAGAAATTTACTGCTTTGTTTCTTTTATTTAAAAAAAAAAAAGTTTTATATTACTCTAGCTTGCACAGCAAATCCAGGGCCCGAATTTAATATTTGTATTGTTATAATTTGTAATAAGACTTCATGACACCTAGTAGAAACAATTCCATATGGATTTTATTACATACTTCAGTTAGGTTAAGTGACCTGAAATTATGCAGGCATTTTGCCACTGATCTATTATCCAGAAGTGAAAACAAAGATAGGAGAAGAGTGTAAATAAGTAAAACCTAAGACTGACTTGAACAGGAAGCAGTTTATTGGCAAGTTTGTAACCACCAGTTGGTTTATGGGCACGAGAAACACCTCTTTTGCTGTATACAGAAGTATTGCTGAAGAGAAAGTAGCAGAGGGACTGAATTAATTTCTTTATCTAATAGTAATAAAATCCTTCTGCTAAACTCTCACCACAACATCAAAGCACTGGTCTGAAGAAAGTTTGTGTTCACTATTGACAGGTATTAGCTCTCTTTATGTCTACAAGTCCTCTATTCTTTTAGATATAGTCTGATATGCCTTTGATCTTTGCAAATGGTATATTTCCAACTCAGGTCAGAAATGGCACGAGAAAACTAATATTAACCAGGAGTGTTTCCATATATGTGTAAAATGATTTATAAAAATTTGAGTAAATAGGTCACACAGTATACCACCGAACAGTTTTCTTCATGAGGAGATTTTGTTGAACTAGAAAAGGCTGAGGAGGAATATGTAAAGGAAAGCAAGCAAATGCTACCTTAAAATGCTAACTTATGAGTTACTCTTTTCAAGAACCAGTACTATTTTTAATGTGAAAAGAGATGCCACTCATCTGGTGCACAATTCCTTTTACAGCTTCACAGCCCACGTCAAAAAGTTCCACTTAAGGAAAAGCTTCTTTACTGTGAGGATGATGGAGCCCTGGCACAGGCTGCCCAGGAAGGTTGTGGAGTCTCCTTCCCTGGAGATTTTCAAAGCCTGCCTGGACGCAATCCTAAGTGACCTGCTAGGCGCACCTGGTCAAGCAGGGGAATAGGACTAGATCGTCTTTAGTGGTCCCTTCCAATCCCTATCATTCTAGAATTCTATGAAATGGCATTTTATTGTGGGTACCATATCCCTTGATAATACTCCATAGCTTCTAATGCTTACCTTCCATTCAGTGGCTAAAACCTTCATAAACACTTTTTTAGTTTACCCCTGGTTTTTGTCTTTTATCCTACTGACCTATTCATGCTACTAATGACGTCCTCTTCAATGTCCTGCTTTTCTGTGTCCTTTGCCTACCTTAGGCTTTTCCACCTGAACTTCTATATACAAATGGGTTACTAACCCTATGCTTGTGCACTTGAGTGTGACAACCAGATATAAGAGTTCTGTGCAATTTTCTCTGAGCAGTACAGCATACAAATATTACAAATTGGAACCTTAGAGGTCACTTCTGTATGGCTACTTGATAGAAAAAATCAATGGGCTGGATTAATAGCTGTGACATTTTAGAAATAAATTATATAGGTATCAAATTCTACAGTGAAAAATTTTGTTTTCTGTTTTCTATATTAATAAATATGTTGGTATGAAATAATGTCTACAATTGTTTTATTTCATTTTAGTTTACTTGAGCACAGAGTTTTAGAAATGGAAGAAAGGCATAAAGAGGAGCTGGACACTTTGAAGGAGGAAAAAGAGAACTTACAAAGTTTGGTCACACGGCAAAGCTACATAATCCAGGAACTAGAGAAGCAGTTAAACAAGGCAATGAGCAATAACAGTGTCCTGCAGAAACAGCAGCTTGAACTGATGGATACAGTTCACACTCTGATCACCCTCTGTTCCAAGGAAGGAGGTAAGAAAGTAGCATTATAAAACATTAGAAATACTAGTAAATTTCTTCTAAATTGAATCCTGAATTTTTGGTAAGGCAGAATTTAATGTCTTTATCCACAGAAAGAAAAAGACATTATAATTGAGAACAAATTGCTGATGAGAACACTCAAATCAAATAAGGTTCAGATAGTGTTAAGGCCGACTCTTGTACTACGAGCCATATTTGATTTTTAGAATTTAATGTTATTGAATTATTATACCTTGACCATAGCTGATGTATGTGATATTTTCATTGACTTCACATTAGTAATACTCATTTGTTCCTCTGAGTATCTGTCTTCTACTGAAAGTAAAACAATAAAATGTGGATGTTAACTTTATAAGTACCTGCATGTAATTTACTCTAGACTTCCTTTACAATCAATAGAGAGAACAGGATACTAAATTAAAGAAAGTAATCCAGGACTTTACACATATATATGAGTTATAATGTTGATGAACTTAGATGCAGGCATTCATGTTGCCATAGAAATCCAAAAGATGAAACTTTTATCTTGAATGAGATATTATTTATAATACAGTATAAGTTTTCTTCCTTTTGCATTACTGGGTTTGGTTTATTCCTTGATGCATTAGGCACACTACAAACACAAAAAGGAGGAATAACATCCTCTGACAAAAGGGTTGACAAAGACTCTAGGGTGATTCTCTTCAAGTCTGCCTGCCTTAGAAAACAGATTTCTTACAGGGACCAAGAAAAAATATCAGGTGGGATTTAGATTTTCAAATGCTAAAAAGACTGCAGAATGTCTCTGGAAAGAAATTCCTTTCAGTAGAACTATTCAACCGGAGACCACTGTAAAGGATGGAAATTTGTCACTGGAAAGAACAAATTAGTGACTACAAAAAACAAGACAAAGTCATGCAGAATACAAGGAGGAAGAAATGTAAGAGAGAATATAAGAGAAAAGATATCTGCTGTAACAGTTAGAAGGAGGTGAACAGCTGTGCCTTATATAACATGCAGAGGGTTAAGAATACTGCGGAAAACTGAAGAAATAAAATAATATCCATCTGTGCAGAGGCCATCAAAACCCTTCTGAGAGAGCAAATGGGATAAACTTAGAGAGGAACTGTAGATGTACAAGTAATATTAGTCATTCAGTGAGTGTGGAAGCACGGATGAAAAATGTCTATGGTACCTATGGAAAAAGGTTAAGTACCAGCAATCCAAAGAGCCGAGCGTATTTGCTCATTGTAATTCCAGAACTCTAAGTGTCATAAATATCTGGAAGCCAAAAAATGAAAAAACAAAACCCCCAAACCACAACTCCATTTGTCCAGTCAAAACCTTGTCACCTATATTATTATTCAATACTCTATTTAAGACGTAGAAGACATTAGATCATTCAAACTAGTCAGCTGACAGCAATGTGGATTTACTCTTTACTATATATTCCCATGCAACTTGTGTGGCTTAAATCTAAACCACTCCAGTGACAAGGATACATCTCTTCCTTTGGAAGTGTTGCGTGCTTGGGCTCACATTGACAGACTATTTAAAAAAAAAAAAACACTTTTTTTCCCTCTTCATATTTATTTTAAATGTTCCCTTCTGCTTATTCCATTATATAGGTCCCCAGCATTTTGAGTTAAGGAACACACTTCATAGTAGGCTGTTCTCACATCAGTATAGAAACGTTGTGATGCAATGCAAATCATCTGTTATGTTTTATGGCCTTTTGGCAAAGAAACCTGGCAAAGCTGTGTTCAGAGTGTTCTATGAGAGCCCAGGAGTACTTTAAAATTAATATAAAAATGAAATATATATTATTCTCATACAGAGATATACTACAATTTATTTTTAAAGTTAGAAAGAACTACTAATAATTTTGACTTTAACTCAAAGAAGAAACCATACGAACCAACATTTTCCCTATAGTTAGTTTACTTGGCTGCTTCTTATAAAAACATTGAGTGAGGATTACAAAAGTGGATGTTTCAAATTGGACTCCTGTGTACAGATCCAGGTGCCCTGAAACCTGAATTTTCAGCCTTTTTTTTTTTTTTTTTACTTCTGAAGAACTGTGGAATCAACAGATGCTCTGCACAGTTAAATGCTTAAATATATTTTTATGGACTAACTCAAACCCTTGATTTTGGATTATACTACTTTTTATGTATTAACGTATTCAGAATTTTCTTTGGATACCTTTTTATTCAAAGAGAATAATTTAAAGAGAAATAATTGCAGAAATGTTGGACTTCTTGTTTGTTTAAGTCTAGTTGATCAACAGTTGAAAAAGGATCCAGACAGGTTGAGTTAAAATTATAATACAAGACCATTCTGATGAAGGCCGAATACTAAAACATTTGGTTGTATCAAAAATTAATACCAACTTCAGTATTTGCAAATAACTTTTGAAGATGGAAAAGTATGCATACTGTGAAGTGTTGCTGAAGCTACTCCAAATTCACACAAAAATATGAAGCTTATATAGTCTTATACAAGTCTTCATATGTACGCTAACGTTCAAAACAAAATATACTGTGAGAACTGGTGTTTATTGGGGGAGAGAGAATAACAAAATGCAAATCATAAATCAGTGACACTTCTTATGTCTTATATTTTGGTAAATCTCAGTCATCTAATTTCATAAGGGATATAGCAGAAATGGAAATGGTCCAGAAGAGACTAGGACAATGGAGATAATTAGAGACCTGTAACCATTTCCATATGAGGAGAAAGAGCTGTAACATATAGATGTTAGATGGAAAAAAAGGTATGTAAGGATGATGTTATGGAAGTACACAAAATAACTAATAGTAGGGAGAAAGCAAAAGCTAGTAACACAGTTTTTCACTGATAAAAGACAGTATTTGGTCAAGTAAAGCAAAGATTGCTAGATATTGAGACTGAAAAGGATTTTTGAGTTATTAGAAAGCTGAAGAGATAGCAAAGGGTCAATCTCCT
This sequence comes from Colius striatus, assembly GCF_028858725.1. Taxonomy (NCBI): domain Eukaryota; kingdom Metazoa; phylum Chordata; class Aves; order Coliiformes; family Coliidae; genus Colius; species Colius striatus. Next base: position 78,527,552 of record NC_084762.1, on the reverse strand, counting down.
CTGGAACTCCAGGCTTTTAACTAGCAATACTCATCTTTGAAAGGAAGCACAACATAAGCAAGGCATTAAGGATAGAAGGCCAGGTTGTCAAAGATGAGTTACTTCTTAAGGATGCACATAGAAGTTGAGATAAATTGCAGACTATGTCTAAACCCTGAGGTATTTTTAAGAATGGCTTTAAGTACCTTTGTTAGATTTTCAGCTGTAAAGAAAAGAAGTAAGTTGATATCTTTTGTATTACATGTGTGAATCTATACTTTAAAAACTATTATCTGTATCAAGAAGCCTAAAAATCTTTCCCAACATAAATTTTTAAAATACAGATGGACCTAAATGCAAAATCTCAACTTCAGTGTCAATTTTGTTACAGACCAGTTTTGAGACAAGGGCCACCTGTAAAACTTGGAATTCTTAGTACGTTTGGTTTCCAAAATACCACCCACCCCTATCCCACTGTGAGTAATTCTAGGATTTCAATTGCATGAAACCCTGAATATAGACACGTAATAGATCACAAAACCTACAGACAGTCAAATATACGCAGGATACCGTGAACATTCACATGTCTCCATTTGGGCCTGTGTATATAGCTAAATAGATCTGTCACATTGTCTATGCATTTTTTAGAAAGGGACAATAATCTTGGCAATGGCTGCTGATAAATTTTGATAAAAGGATTTCTAAAAAAGTAGCACTCCCAGACTACCAAATGAAATGATTATTCAGTATGGTGAAAATTAAAAGTAACTTTTTAAATATTAAGTAATCTCCAAATTCAGATACAAATAAATGCCTTTTTCTAACTTTTCTCTAACAAAAGATGAACACAAAGAAACATTGAGGTTTAATAATTAATCACTGTAGCCTATCTCCAACATTGTAGAATTCCTTTACCTGTAACATATAAGAGTTGGATAGACAGAGCATCATTCTTTGTAAAAGTCATTAAAGATTCTGTGATTACTATTTTCTTTGAACTGTGAATTCCTTCTACTACTTTGAATAGTTTTTGTCTGAGGATACATAAAGCATTTTGGCACACTGTTATAGCTGTCAGACAATAAATTCATATCACTACTGTGTTTAGTGACAGACATTCTAGTTGTAAGTAGAGAGTAACAAAAATCTTACTCAAAAAAACCCACAACCCAAACTAAAAAAAAACCACCCCAAAATAAACCCCAAACAAAACAAGAAATACACTACAAATTATATTATGTAGCATATACAAGTTCAAACCAAGTAATTCAGAAATTCTGCTGGTACAGTAGGAAATCATGTTTCAAGCCAAATGTCACAAAATATTCCCAGTTTTCAAATACATTGTATTTTTTTCCCAGTATAAGGAAATAGATCTAGAGAGTCTATTGTGTTAATATTAATTTGCATAACTTAGTAGAGTTGCCAAAGTACTCCTATCCAAAGGATAAGTGAAGGTAAAAGTTCAATGATAAAGTATATTTAACCATAAACTTCCTTTCTTTATTCATGTTGTCTGTGACACTGCAAATTAAGAACATAACTTGTTAAAATGTTTGGTTTAAACTTATGTACTTCAGAGAACTCATGAAACAGGAGAGAAAGTTTGGCATGAGTGTCTGCTTTTGTGACGTCCTAGTTGGGGAGAAATGAAGCATTAGCTTCCTCTTGAATGCTAACAAAAAGCTAAGCTTACTTCTCAAAATAATACACATATATGCTAGGAATTTACCTCCCTAGAAGTGCCTATTGAGTTTATGAAGTAAGTAACATGGTTAGTGAATCTGGCTTTTCTGAAAAAGTATGGATCTCCTGGTTTATGGGTACTTTTCACATTTTAGAAAGTTGCACAGGAAATGTAAATGTGTTCAAAATTTATTTTAATGGAATTTATGAATTTAAAGCCATAGAAATTAGTTTATTCAAAACATTAAACAGTAAGTAATCTATTCCACTTCTTGGCCTATGATTATTATAATGTTAAAATTTATGCTGAAGAGAAGGGAGTAAGAATAAAATGAGAACTTCAAAGAAATGACCTGAAGGTTATAGGCACAGGGGTTTCCCATTGACAGAAGCAGAATTACCCCAGCAGTGATGCTGGCCTACTTCATTAGAAAGACTTCAAAGACACTTTATTAATACAAACTAGTATTTAAAAAAAAAAAAAAAAAAACAGTGTGAATGCCAGACTAGAATAACAGATTCAGGTGTTCTGAAAGGTAGATTTAAATCATAATGTTTGAGCTATGTTCAGTAAGTCACTTTTTCTATACTATATTGATTCAGCCATATATTGGAATACAATAACGAGGATATTTCATATATTTTAGACGGCAGTGTAGAGGAGTAAAGTTGCATGATATAGTTCTTGGTAATTTTTCTTCTGTACGAAGGAAAAATATTGTTACTCATCTGAGATATATCTTGAGGTGACAGCATATTTTGTCTGGTATCATTGCCCTAAAAATAACTTTTCCTTCTCTAAGCACTTACCTTCTCTATGTACCTCATCCTTGACATTGCTAAAGCTTTTATTCAACACAGCTAGTGAGGCAGAAATTTAGAGTACGGCGTATCAGTCATTTCTGACGCACAGAAGCAAACACAATAAGATCTTTTGCTAGATACACAGAAGTTTCTAACCAACTTTGTCTGTAAGCTATAGGTTTGAGGTGGATGAAGATTGTGCTTGAAACATGGCTATAAGAAAAGAATATTTGAACAAAGTGACAGGTATTTTTTTCTTATACCCGAAATTGCACTTTTATTACCAATGTGTTACACTGCAGTGTAATAATAAAACATGATGCTTTTCATCTATGAATTCCATATATTTAATAATCTGATTTTTCTTAATATTAATTAAAAATTAATTAAAACCCAGAGAATTTATGAAGTTGGAGTGATCATGCCAGAGCTTTAAACAAGACCTCGTTTAAAGTACTAAATCCATATGGTGTTCTACGCTTACCTTGTTCTGTCATGAATTCCTACTTTGATCCCCAAAGATAATTAGTGAAGACTGACAGCATGTATGCTCAAGAATACTGAAAACGTGCATTAGCTCACTTTGTCTCTACTTCCTCCTGCTTTAGAGATTTAATGAACAAGCAGTTTCTTTTAAGACATCTTAAAGCAAGGATAGAAATACTTTTAATTTAAAAAGGGATCAGAAGATTACTATCAGAAAACATCCACCCACAGTTCGCAAAGCTCACTGTTATAAAAATACATTCCACTTTTTCATCTGCCTTTATTCATAATTTGAAAGCTGGGGGGAAATTTAATCTTAATTTTGCACTTAATATAATGGAAGAGGAGTCCCTTTACCCTTACTGGATCCAGTTGAGCACATGAACACACTGAGGTGGGAAGCGCTACAATGGCTGCAGTCAGAAGCCGAGTTGTCTTTCTACAGCTATGTATATGTTCAGTAAAACATTCACATAAACAGCAGCTTCATTTTGGTTTTCTTGATTTTTCTGTTCACCCATACATTTCTCATTTGCCTTGGAGACTTTCTGTATTGACATGCACTTTTCAGAGACATTCAGAAAGCTCAAGTAAGAGTTTCTGGGGGACAACCTCACCTGATTCATATAATATTTGCAGTGTAGATGTAGAGTCCTGGTCTGAACTTCCTTTAGTCAACAAAGGCAAAGTGAATTGCCGTAGGATGAGGTGAATTGCATCTGCAAGTACCTGTTTTCTCCATATTATCTGTTAAAGGGTGATGATAGGGCTTCTATTTATATGATCAGAATCTATACTGAGGGAGATTAAGTTTATATTATTATTTTCTAAATCTAAATAAATTATAATATTAATTTGAAATCATCATGATTTAACAATAAACGTATTTTAATCCCTTGCAGAGGGAAGAGTACCTTAATTTCTAAGCTATGCTACATAATAAAATGCAACAAAATATGTTAGGTAAGATTAAGCTAGGCTGTGATTTTATAGAGATTTGTACTGAAATAAGAGAAATAAGACAGTTTGAATGGGCAGGATGGAAACAGATCAATGATAAAATATTTAAGTTCTTCAAAACAGAATTGGACTTTCACATCTCTTATTCTTGTTAACTTATTGACGGTCACAGTAGGAAGTCAATATTTATTAGCACTGAAAAATTGGCATTTAAAATACACACTTTTAAATTCTTAATTAAATTCTTAAATTCTTGATTGTTAATATTGAAATTCATTCCTGCTCTCATTCCTGCAGTATATGTCAGTGCCAAATCTCTCTTCACTCTGCTTTGTGAACGTAGTATTATCCACTCACAGCAAATGTATTACAGGGGATATCAGCATATATAAACTGACTAACAACATAATATCAGCCAAACAGCTTGTTAGTGAAAAATGCCTTTGAATGCATACAACTCTTCAGCTGGAAACACTAAATGCACATTAGGGTGCCTGTGTGGAAAAATATAAATCAATTAAAGAAATATGGACACTAGAAATATTAAACAAAGCCAGTGGCTTAATCTCTCTTGTAGCAGTTTTTGAAAGACTTCTTTAGTTCTCATCTCGATGAATGGCTGGTTACTCACAAAATTGCTGTCTCAAGCAGAAACTTTTAAGGAACTAAATTGAGGCTGGATAATTGAGTGTCTATCTCTTTGTAAATGGGCCATAAGGCATTCTATTTCAGCTCACTAATGAGGACCACTTTATGGTATTCATAATGATGTCTTTCAAAAACACAGTGAGTTGAAGTATTATTGTTTTTCCCAGTGACTAAGGCTGGATTTATTGGGAAATAGACATCCTAACTGTTGATAATTTATTAGGTAGTAAATAAGTATGCCTTGGAGAGAGTGAGAAATCACTATATTAACATAATTTTCCAAGACTGAGTAAATTCCTGCAGCACTACAGGAGGGAAATTCTTTAAATTATTTATTTAATAAATAGTTGGATAATTTTAAGTGCTCTTGCTAGGTAGTTGTTTGCTTTTCGTACTTCGGACTCTTAGGAGGTGTGTTAACATGAGGCATCTAATTGGTTGTCTCTTTTTTCTTCCCCTTCTCTCTTGAAAATATTAATCTGAAATTCCTGAGTGTAATGAATTTTAGTGCTCCTAATGAATCTGAGACTGGACTAGTTCCTAGACTGGTAGAATCATCATAGCACTACTAACCGCCTTTCAGCATGGCCTGGTAGTTATGCTGAATTGTATTTGAGAGGTTTGCACAACTGTTTGGGCCTTCCACACACAGTAAGTGGTATGAATGCAGCCATGAAGGACTAGGGATTGATGGCAAAGGGGTTATTTTTGCTTTTGTCTTTGGTCCTTGGAAACAAAATCCTTCTACTTCTTCAGTCTAGTGACTGTTGGGTCAAAGAATGAATCGAATCATTGAGCTGCTCCAGTGAAATAATGAACCTCTGTGGCAAAAAGAGAAACAAAACAAGAGCTAAACAGCCAAATGAGCAAACAAAAAGCCTAGGCCTTCTATCTCTCTTCCTTCCCTACAACAAACAAAATCACTTTCTGCCAGATCTCACATTAGCTGATTTGCTCGGTGGCTACGGAAACAGTCTACAAGCCACAGAAATGGGAAGTGCAACACTATTCTAAAATGACATCCTACCATTGCACAGTGTTTTGGGATTATGACTACAGGCTCTCTTAGACACTAAAAATGTGCATTTACACACCCATATATATATTTATAGGAATTCTAGAGTTTTGTTTTCTCCCACTTTCTAAAATACTCATGTAAGTTAAAGGTCAGTTCCCAAGGAAATCTTAAATAAAAGTTACGAGAGGTTCTACTTGCCTATTAATGGTCAAAATGAAAATTTGTTTAAGAAATTATTACAAATGAACAGAAGGGAAGTCAGAAAAATGTATTACAGTACAATTCATGACATCCTAAAATATCACATAAAATATTGGATCCCACATTTCAAAAAAAGAGAAAGATCTGAAACCAAAAAAAGATGAAAAAACCTACAAAGACTGTGACCAAAGATGGTCAGAGATACAAAATAATATTCATTAAGTATACTAGAGATACTTCAGACATGTAAAAGATAATAGAAGAATCCAGTAGCAACTTCATGTAGTTTTAGAGCATGAATGCAGAATTACGGATACTTCCAGTTAAGAATGAAAAGTCAAGAGCTGAAATACACCGGTTAAAAGCTAAGAATGGGAGATTGTCCTTCATATGTTACGTGTATGGAGTTTCTTGGTATGGGACACTGTGAATGATTAAAATTCATGTGGTTTCAGAAAAAGCAACTGGAGAAATTAATAGAAGAAAATTCTTTCAAAGTCTTTTAAATACACAGATATTGTATCTGGCAAAGGAAGCAGCTATGCTGTTAATTCCTGCATATATTATCTACTCTTACACTGTTCTCCATTCAGCTGCTTTGGACATCTCTTCCTACTGAAGACTCCTTTTTGGGCCAGGTATTAGCCCAGCCCTAGAAAAACTGTAGATTCCTCCTGGGGAGGGAAGGGTGTAAAGGAAAAAAAAAATAAGTAATTATGAGGGTGCAAGTAAAGAAGAAAATAGAACAGTGAGAATTAAAAGATCAAGTCTGGTGAGGAAGCCTTATGATTTCTAGGGCTTCTGATGGTGGAGATGGGACACTGGAGAGGCTGAAGCAACAATGTAACCTGGAAAAAACACACTCATATCTTCATTTTAGATTAATGAGTGTCTTGACAATAAAATTTTATAAACTACAATCTGCAAAATCATGATCTATAAACTTCATAATGGAGCAATAGTTCCCACAAGATAAATATTTTATTTCAGTGTGTCAAAATGAACTTTTTATTTCCAATTTGCCTCTGGCCATATCTTTTTGTCAGATTCAGAGTAATATCACAAAGAAATATTGGAAAGCATTATGGTGAATATATATTTTGCTGGAACGAATATATATGTCCATACTGCAGTCCTAATCTCACTCAACTTCCTCATAAACAAATGTGAGTACATAAGCATTTACAAACAATGACTAGTCTGAGAAGTTTGCTGGACTCCAAGACATATAGAATCAGCTTCATATTAATACTCTCCCTCTTTTTTTTTTTTTTTTCTAAGATGATATTCAAACTTTGTGGGGATCAAAGTAAAGCATGAAATTAATACAGGAGAAACTAAAGTTGATGTTGGAGAAAGTTTGGAATCAGATGGTGGTAGTACATTATCATAATGATTTAGAATTGAGTACCAAGTGCATATAAGTTACAGAATCTTAAGGGTTGGAAGGAACCTTGAAAGATCATCTGGTCCAACCAGCAAAGTTCACTTTTAAATTTTTTTCTGCACTAACAAGGCCAAGTTCCAGATCCTGCACTTGGGTCACAACAACCCCATGCAACACTGCAGGCTTGTGGATGTGTGGCTGGAGAGCTGTCCAGTGGAAAAGAACTTGGGGGTGCTGGGTGACAGTTGCTGAACATGAGCCAGCAGAGTATGTCAAGAGACAGGAAACAAAGCTGGTGAAGGGTCTGGAAAACAAGACTGATGAGGAGCAGCTGAGGAAACTGGGGTTATTTAGTCTGGAGAAGAGGTGGTTGAGAGGAGACATGATCACTGTCTACCTCTACCTGAAAGGAGATGGTAGTGAGGTAGGGTCTGCTCCCATGTAATGAGTGACAGGGCAAGAGGAAATGGCTTCACTGTAGTTATCTGCAGTTATCTGGAGAGCATATCAGACTTGAAGTCAGCCTATAGGTTTCTGACTTTCTTGTGGTTTCTCTAACATTTTCAGTATAACTGTGTTGCCACAGGGTTATCTTGTTACTGGGAATAGTTGAACATCACAGCTAGCTATTAGGTTGCAGTTTAATGTTTGTTCTCAAGTGGAGCTTGGTGTATGCAACACTAAGTTCATGAAACAACAAGACTATATCTCTGGCTGTAAGTCAGTAAAATCTGAGTGGCTGTAACACTATGCATATTTTTCCCTCTCTAAACAAAAGTAATCTTCACCCTTTCTCTGTCAGATCTGTTTGTGGTTCCTACTGCTAAGTCTAGGAACTCAGACTTACGTGTCTATGTGTAGGCAGTGTTCCAGGCCTCCTCACTGGGAATATTTGATTGACATACTTTCTGTAACATTAGCAAACTGCTCCTTATTTGATTTTTCATGAGCTAGGCCTTATTTGCCATCATAACTGGAACTGTGGTGGTGCAAAACAGCTGCACCCAAATGGCTGGGAAAGAGGTCAGAGATACAGGGTCTCCTATACAAATGTAAAATTCCCCACCATGTGTCTGGAATCGTGACAAGATCCAGGCAACATTTATTTGCAGTCTGGATCTAGACAGAAGCTGCCATTTTGTAGTCCTTGAATAACCCCGTCATGGAATGCTACAGCTGTAGGTAAAACCCATCCATTTACAAACTTTTCTATTTTGACTTTTTAGCAGTTGCTTGTCTGGTGACAGACATTATCACCTCAGATGCTTTTGATAGAGCAGTTAAAATTTAGGTTAAAATTATATTTGCCAATAAGATACGTAGAGAACTTTTTTCCTTTCTGGCTTCAAAAGCACAAAGAATTTTTTTAGTGTCTTTTGGTATGTATTGTGATTATTAAGTCCTATGAGATAATTAAATTCATACAAATAAAACATTAAAACAATGAAAATACAATAATTCACTGAGATATGACTGCATATCTGTCCAAATAAATCAATATCATGCAAAAAAAAAAAAAAAGAACAGCTGCCTTTCATTTGCTGGCAGTATCACTAAAGGACATAAGACTAGTGATTAACTCAGTCTCAACTGATTTCACAAACATGGCAGTTCAAATCTTAAATAATTTAGTAAATATGAATGTTATTTTATTGATTCAGTCAACATAATGAACTGCATTTTAACATTCTTTACTAATTAACAGACAAACTGCACTATTCATTCTCCAGATATCTGACAGACACTTGAAAAGCAATGAGATAACCGCTTCCTTTTCTCAAAAACAACCAGAAACCTCAATTTAAAAAAATAAGTATATTTAAAATATTTTTAGCTAGCAGAGATGAGATTTGACAATTTTCATATAGCTAGGAAAAAGATAGATACTGTATGGTTTACATTTTGTGTTTCTAGAGGAGAGCTTTAGATTACTAAATATTTCAGAAGATATTTATCCTTAGTAGTCCTTTTGCACTTCTTCAAACCCTCAGAAGAAAAGCAACCATTCTTCATCTGTGATAGCTGTTAGGATCTAGTAACCTCATTTACTAGTAATTTATTTTCATAACTTACAACAGAAAAATAGTCTCAGCCTACAAAGAAGCACAGAACTAGCGATCTGTTAAGGGATTTCCCTGGCTATTGTTCTGAGAAAAGGCCTTGCACATCAGAGCTCTCTTAATTGCCAGTAATCTGTTCTAAGGAAACTGAAGAGGATACAACCTCATATGCTAAGCCCAGCTTTCTGGGAAAGTTAATAACCTGTTAGTAGGAGCAGCAGAACAGCTGCTCAGCCCTGGCAGCCTATGGGTTAACAGAAACCTTATTCATTTGAGTTTCTGTTCCTCCACATGGCTCAGAGAGGCTGTACTGACAGGTCAGTTGACTCTACATGGGACCCACCATCTGGCAGAGATTTGAGCAGCTGGGGATGGTGTTGGCAGTATTGTATGGATGCAAATCACCCAGGGCACCAAGGAAAAGAAAGAGCCGAAATACTGATAACTAAAATAAATAACACATCAAATAGGGAAACATTGGTAGCATAACCCAAGGAGAAAGTTATTTAGATAAGGATTAAACAAAAGGCTTTCCAAAATGCAATAAAATAACTTATTTCTTTTGTTAATTGTCTTTCTGTTCAAGAAAGTACGATCTTCCATGTAGATGCCATGACTTCAAAAGAGCATAACTTCATCACCAGTTTCATCCAGAAAAGGCAATCAAAAAAATCCCCCAAGGGTCCAAATTTTGGCTAAGCATTCAGGTTTAAAAAGTGATAACATTATTTTGCTTGACATAGACTTATCCTTCAGGTACATAGAACTTTGACTTAAGCACTGTTTCTGAAAAATACTAAACTAACTTTAGTAATCTGTGTAAAGTCAATTACGATTCTGGACATGTTCCCATGCTATCTGATCTACAGGGAGACTTCTACAGGGAGATTGGACTAGGGGATCTCTAAAGGTCCCTTCCAACCCCTACCATTCTATGATTCTACGATTTTTAAGCTGGATAAATAAATGTAAGGACTATGTATTTTGGTTTAGAACTACTTTCTTTAAGCCTTGTCACTTCATTTAAAATTTATTTATACATTTATCATACATAAGTCAAGTCATCATTCAGGAACTTCACTATGTATAAAGGATTCAAGGTCTATATAATGCTACAGAAAAAACAGTCTGGAGTTACAGTAGGTAGAAGTAGTTTGAAAAGTGTATGGAATATTAAGTTAGAAAAACAGCAGTAAACCTTAGAAAAAATAGATTTCACACTAAAAGAAAACAGTAGCATTCCTGAGTATTAATTTTCTGATAAGTTTGGGCTGCTCTTGCAAATTACAGTATGATGCATCAAGAAAAAGTAAACTTTGTACTGGTCACACTTAATATACTGCACTGCAATCTGTAATAGCTGAGCTCTTTCATAAGGAGCTAGGTTTTCTTCCAGTGGGAGCACCAACTCCTAAAAAAGGGATGAGAGGCACCCAAGCAAAGCCACGTTCTCCTGTGTAGAGTGGTTCACCAAATAAAACCTACTGCTGCAAAACAAGAGTATTGAGTTTCTTAGTCTGTAGGAAATTAAGACAACTGCTGTCTGTGATGTCAGGCATTTCAGCTGCTTGATACTGAGAAGAAGGATGGAAGGAAGTAGGCACATTTTTAGCATTTATCTGTCCTTGTCTCCTTTATCTCTTACATCAATAGCAGTTTTATTGTGATTTCTTCTAGTGTATAGTATGATGAAAAAATTTGTTTCAAATATGCTTCCTAGAGATCCATCTCCTTAGAAAATTGTTTTCAAATCTAATTCTAATTACTCTGAAATTAAATCCTACCTTGTTTAAAATTTAAAGAATATAAACTTTAGCATGTACTTATGATTTTTTATGCACTATGTTTTCCAAATATAGCTAGGTTTCAAAGCCATTGATTTTTCAAGTGAAATTCATGTGCAAATATGTGAAACAGGTTTTATTTTTATAGATGATATTGGATAAAAATAATAAATATGCAGCAAATACATGAAATGAGAGACTTAAGGATGTGTTTTTTTGCTAAAATCAAATTTTTAAGGAACAAAATAAAACACATAGAACCAAAAAAAGAATATGATGTGTGTAAAATACCTACCTAGAGAGCAGGATAGTCATACAGGTTTAATTAGATTTATCTCTCTTTTTTTTTTTATTTTCACCTTTTCATAAAATCCCTGAGGTAAAACATTTACCTTTCTCTTCCTCAGTGTCCACTTCTGTGAAATGATATTAATGCAAATTGATCTGGCAGGAATTTGCCATCCTAAAATACTAAAATCCTAAGGTGTTCAACAGAGAGGTAGTATTTAAAACCACAAAGACTTGGCATTATTTTATATCATCTTAAGGCCTGGATAGCCCCACAGGCTGTACAAAATCATTGCCTTTTTGCTAAATACTGGTTTTGCTTCACAGGCCACTTCATTGAGAGTGAATAAGATATAGTCTTCTTTGTACCTATAATTCACACTTTCAAGACAGAAATAAAAAAGATATGTCTACCTCACTCAGATATGAATGTGTCTGGAGGGCTTAAATATTGTTTCCTTACAATAGGCATTAATACAATGCTGTCTCAGGCCCTGCACAGCACTGAAGGATATGTTTAAGAATCTAAGTAGACTGATAGACTGTCAAGGGAAGATAAATGTGCTTCAAGTATGTATTGTTGGAATGAAGTAATATCCTTCAGTATCTCATGAAGTCACACTACTTCTGTTAGTGAAAGTGAAGGAAGACTTTTAGATGCCTCCTTCAGGGAATCTTCTGGTTGTTCAAGACTGGGATCCTCAAGCATCTTGCCCTCCTGATATCTGAACTCACGTGCATATATGTGATCTATTTGCAATACATGAGAACAAGACGTGCACTGGTGTTCTAATATTAATTTTTTCCTTTTCTGAGATGAAAATACATTTAATAAATCATTACTCTAAATCATTGACTTCAGTAACATTGATTTTTCTTCTTTTCTGTACTAATTATATTAGCAACTTTAAAGTATGTAGGTATGAAAATCATTAAATAATTCTCTGCCAAAAAAATCCCGGTTTAAGCAAACAGATTCCCTTGCCCCAAGCCCCATGGCTGCTCAAGAGGAAGAGGAAGGGCACAATCTCTGTACTTCCACAGTTCTGAGTTGCTGTTTTAGGTGTGCCTCTGTGTCAGATCACAACACTGAACAAGTTTCCCACTCATGTGCCATCTCTGGGGCACTCTTTAGCAACCTCCCAGACACAGCTTGAATCAGGCAACACCTGCAGCTGCACCAGACCTTTACGCTCAGAAGGAATGTGCTGTGTTCATCTCCTGGTAGACAGGATCTTCTGTTTAGCTATCTGCATCATGGATTACTTCTGCTGGTGCCTAGTCTGCCATCTGTCTGAGAGTTTCATACTAACTCTTTAATAGAATTACTAATTACATTAACTGTGTAAGGACCCCAGTACAGTAATATCTGTGCATATTTAAAAAGAATACAGTATGCAAAAGTGGACTTTATTGATATAGAAACACTTAAGACTGCTGTTGTATATTTATAATGGGGTTTTTATTTTGCAGTTTTACTAAAGAATGCAAAAAAGGAAGAAGAAAAGCCTTTCAGAGACTGTGCAGATGTATACCAATCTGGTTTTAACAAAAGTGGAGTCTACACTATTTATATTAACAATGTGTCGGATCCTAAAAAGGTAAATACTCATTTTATTTTATTTTATTTTATTTTATTTTATTTTATTTTATTTTATTTTATTGTTTGTTACTATGATGTTTCTTTATTGAAGTTCTCATTCTGAAAAATATTTTACTGGTATTTATAACCTAAACTAATAAACAGTTTTTAAATATAAAGATAAAAGGTTAAGGCTCACTTGATGGTTTAGCCCTGGCTGGTTGCCAAATGCCCACTAAGTTGTTCTATTACTCCCCCTCCTAAACTGAAGAGGGAGAGAAAAATATAATGAGAAGTTTGTGAGTCAATATAAGGACAGGGAGATCACTCAGCAATTAGTGTCATCAGCAAAACAGGCTCAACTTGGGGAGAAATGATTTAATTTATTAATGAACAAACAGAACAGAGCAGGGAAAATGAGAAATTAAACTACCTCTCCTCTCCTTTCCAGCACTCTCCTTCCTTCCCCCCAGCGGCACGGGGGATGGGGGATGGGGGTTGTGGTCAGTTCATCGCATATGGACTTTCCTGCTGCTTCTTCTCAGGGGGAGACCTCATCACACTTCCCACTGCTACCGTGTGGGGTCCCTCCCACAGGAGATAGTCCTCCACAAACTTCTCCAGCATGAGTCCTTCCCATGGGCTACAATTCTTCATGTACTGCTCCAGTATGGGTCCCCGACAGGATCACAGGTCCTCTTCCCATGGGTTCCTAGGTCTTGCCAGGCACTTGTTCCAACGTGGGCTTTCCACAGGGTCACAGCTTCCTTCAGGCATCCATCTGCTCCACTGTGGTCCTCCATGGAGGGCAATGACCTGCCTCACCATGGGCTGCATCATAGGACACAGGGGAATCTTTCTTCCAGTGCCTGAGTACTTCCTCCCCCTCCTTCTCCACTCTCCTCGGTATCTGCAAAGATATTCTCACATTCTCACTCCCTTTTGCTGCTGTGGCAGTTTTGCATCTGTGTAGCAACTTCTTCCCCTTCTCAAACACATTCTTCACAGCATGTTACCTCAATCATTAATTGTCTGGCCTTGGTTAGTGATGCATCTGTCTTAGCATTGACTGGTAATGACCCTGTCAGCTACAGTGGAAGCTTCTGACATCTCTTTGTTTAAAGAAGCCACCCCTGTAGCCTCCTGCTACCAAAACCTGGCCCAGACAAAATCACTACGGCTGATTACCCAGGAGTGGAGAGTACAATGGTATCCAGAAAGTGGGAGAAACAGAAGAGAGGGAACCACATCCATCTGACAAATTTATTCTCACTGCAATGAAATGGTACCTTGTAAACAGAAGAACAATAAGAAATATTACCAATATTATTGTCTATAGTCATTTTATGATGCTATTAAGGTACATAAATCTTATTTCTAAGCTGTATTTGATTTTGTTAGAGATCATTGGAAGCCTGTAAATGTCAAAATGTTGTAGTTTACTAAGGAATTAGAATTCATTAAACTATGAGCAGAACTAGCATGGGAGAGTGCTATGGGCAAAGATCAGCATAACACTGGTGAGTATGGAGACCCCTTTAAGCATCACAGAACAAGAAAAGAACAATAAATGCAGTTCTGTAGAAGTTGTTCCACTCAAGACAGAGATGTAACCTCAAAGTCCAAACTGCATGTACTAATCGACAGTGTTTTTTCTTAGCCTTAGTTCATAAGCCATTCCCAGAAGCTGGATTGCAATGGAAAACAATGGTTATCTGAAAACACTGACTGATATTTTCAATATATTTACCTTAAACCCACATCACTGATAATGCAAGGACAGTGACACTACGGAGGCCACCCTGTGTTTCTGCTGCACTTCTGTTTGCAGATGATGCTATGAATCAATATGACAGCACAACTCAGCTGATATCAATGCATTATTTTTTCCTGGAGGTTTCCTGTTTTAGCAAGAAAATGTGTGAAATACAGTGTGTGCATGTGTGTGTGTATTTCTGCTACCACCTGTTTCTGTCTTGCCCTAGCAATAACACAGCAAGAGTTGATCCCAGGCGTTTTTGTGTTAAAGTGAGGAGCGTGATTGCTTTAACAGATGTTTTTTCAGACATTAAGATTGTATTGACAGGCTGCAAGTTAGTGCTGTGCAGAGATAGCTGAACTAACTCCAGCTGAGATAGCTTCAAAATTACATAAATGCAGCACTATGCCTGGACCAATTAGCCCAGAGGTAGCACCATGCTGATACAATTAGATTACTCTGGGACCCAAGCTAATATCCAAATAGGTATTCCATGAAGATGTACTGCTTATTTAAAACCAGATTAGTTATCTGGATTACTACAATGCAATGCACAACTCTGACATGTCTTAAAAGGCCTAACATATTGTTACCTTCTGTAATACTCACAGCCACCGGCAACTGTCTCATCTGTAGTAATTTCATACTTCTGATTACAAAAAAATACCTTAATTTCATTTTATATTTCCTAAGGGTTATTTACTAGAATCCTGACATTTGACAGAAAATAGTCCTGTGTCATATATACAACTGTTACTGTCAGTTCTAGTTTTTTGCTGGTTTCACCATCATATATTTGTAGAAAATTTTCTTCTGTGCTTACAACTCAGCTACAGGAGAAGTAGAGATTGCTGATGAGCAGAGGAGCTGTGGGAATGAGGTTGTCACCATTTTGAAACTGAAAGAACCAGTTCACCTTCAGGAGCTGAAATAGGCTGGGGGGCTGGTCTGAGTGAACACAGAACCTCTGTATCTCCCCTCAGATAATCATATTTGACTCTTACTGTCTCCTCTAATGCTCTCACAAGCATAACTTCTACCAACTTCTGGGTGCACTGCACTGAAGATGCAGTGTTATTAATTGCTAGTGGAGTCTATATGTCTGGGCCTTTATGGCTCTGCAAAACCAATTGCCACCGCTGCCATGAATACAGCTGTCACTTCTTTCCCTCCATTTTCTGACTGTGGACTTCCTGCCAAATCAATGTTAATGGTCTCTCTGAGCATAGCTACTAGAATTTTAAAGCATTAAATGTCTACTTGCCCAGTATACTGTGGAAACTATCACTCCAACATGGTTGCTTTCATGCTTGATTTCTGCATAGCAGAAGCCATCTGAAATGGCTGGTCTTGAGCTTGTTGTTCCACACAAAAAATGTAGACTTGTGATGTCTTAGTGTGCATGCATTTAAAATGCAATGTGTGGTAATCCTCTTCCTTTTGTTTGTTTTAAAATTGGTCTTATCTCCAAATTATTGTTATGAAGTTTTTAATAATTTAGTCCATAAAGCTAAAATAGGTATAAATAATCTCATATATATCTTTTAGGAGCTTGAGTATTTCTACTCAAAGACAAGAGCGTAATGCTTTCGATGTTCAAAGTCTTTTAATCTACATCAGGTTTAATTTTATTGATGATAGAATCTAGAGATACATGTATATTCTTTTCTACTATGAGTTAAACATCACAGCATGTTAAAAGGTGTTTAATGGCTGAGTGCCTTGACCTTACCTGGGACAGAAGCCAGCCCAGGACATTTGTTGGCTAGAGTTATGCACAATTAACATGTATAATCAGCTTGGCACTCCTGTTAAGACAGCAGGTGTTTGGGTCTACCACTGTGGAAAGTCCCAGACCACACAATGATGTCTAGTGAATAATGTGTTGCTGGTAAACCTTTCTTTCACTATGCAGTTTTCTAATTCCCTATATTATTCAGAAAACATCAAAGCATTTTAATAAGTGTTTTATCATATTTTAGTATGAAAACCCCATCATTTGTTTGTGCATGTCTTTAAATTGAGTAGCCTTAGTACAGTTGAGGATTTAATGCTTTAAAAATTGGCAGTGGATTCATGGGAGTTTGAAATGACTTACAAGTAAAGTAAATCCATTGTTTAGAAATGCTCACTGTAAATCAGACTAAAGAAATTAAATCCTGTAGATAAATGTTTCAACCCTCAGTGTCTTCCCTGAAGGAGGAATAGTGCCAAAATGTTTCTCTAGCAAATCATTGGTTTTCTTGTGGTTACCCTAAATCAAGTTCACACGCTTGTACTGTTCTGTATTCAATTTCCCTCCTGTACCTACACAGGGACTTAACACAGCATGCCTGGAGCAAATGGAAACAAGAGTGCTTGCATAGGATTACTGTGGCAATGTTTATGAGTAGGAAAAATTTGGAATTGTTTAGCCTGAGGGTAGAATATAGTTCTCCAGCCAACTGAGAGAAGAAGGTTTTTTTAGCTCAATTGAATAGTAACTTTCAATTAGTCAAAGCAACTTAAAGCTGTAAATTACTGATCAGCGATGAATAAATTGACTTTTGTTGATGTAAATAACAAAAGAGGTGATACCTCTTACATACTCACTTCTTACTTAAAAAGTGGGATGTAACTGTTCAAGAGCACCACCAAATGAAATCTAGGATAGTTGCAGTGTCAATATGGCACAAATGAGTATATGGGAATGTAAACCAAGGAAATTCTCTTGGAAAAGTAACACTAAAAAAATTAATTATATCTTAAAATCAAATGTCATACAAATATAGGAATAAAAATGAATATTCTCACTTGCCCTATAATGGGAAAATTGAATAGATAAGTAGTATTTTCATTTTCTCATAATTTTTCTTCTATATTTTTGAAAGGATAATATAAGAGTGACAAGACATGAAACTGAAATATCCATTTTGATCATTATATGAATTATTTAAGATTGTTAAAAGATTTAATTTGACACAATTATACTCACATCAAGCTTCAGCAAAATTGTCAAATCATTAATTATCCTTAATACTCAGAACCCCAGCGTCTAAGTTAGAATTTTATTAGGTCAATGATGGCAGAATATCATCTTAAGTGTTTGGTATGGGTCTTAACTTCTGAGCTTGTACCACAGACTTCACTTCTTGGGCCTATTCCTATCTATGTCCTCTATCAGCTGTAAGGTAGCTTAGACTGATACCCACTATTTCTTGTTTGGTACACTGCCTGGCACATTGTAAGTAACATTAAAATACAAACCAAAATGGAATAATGTCACCTATGCTACATTTTTAACTTTTTTGTGTGTATTTTCTGTAAGAATTCTTGAAGATTCTTAGACAGAATGACACTGCTAAAAGCTATGGAAAACATTGTTATCAGTGAAAGAACAGACTTGTTCATTAAGAGGAAGGGAGTGATTTCATAGAAAAGGAAGATGAAAGGATTCTGCTGAGGATGCAGGAGATGATGAAGAGATCTTCTTGGTTAATGTACTGAAAATACAGAAGATATTACGGGGAGAATTACACTGAACATAAGGAGAGTTCTGGTTGTAATGAAGTGATCAAGGATACCATGGAGGGCATAGAGCATGAATCCATAGGAAAACAGGCTTCCTTAGTTCAATTGTTGATAGATATCTTCTTTTCCCCCTAGGATGAC
The DNA here is from genome assembly GCF_028858725.1 of Colius striatus. Lineage (NCBI taxonomy): Eukaryota > Metazoa > Chordata > Aves > Coliiformes > Coliidae > Colius > Colius striatus. The sequence goes on along the minus strand of NC_084762.1, from coordinate 78,509,259 downwards.
AGAATTCCAATGCAAGGGTTTTTTTAAACTGTTTGGGTCTTATTTTATTACTGCATAGGTCTTTTGCAATATGGAAATTGCTGGAGGAGGATGGACAGTTATACAGCATCGAGAAGATGGGAGTCTGGATTTTCAAAAAAGCTGGAAAGAGTACAAAATGGTAAGGTGGAAAATATGAAACAGCTGTATGGTTCCTAGATTTATTGGATTTCAAATAGTACTTGTCATTATTTTAAGCAGATAGTTTTGCCTACAGTGATGTGGTGTGGTCCTGCAGTCTTTCATGAGATACCTTTTGTCATATTTGTAATGTTAGAAAATCATCATATCCTTTTTACTCGATTGATTGAGTATTATTTCACATGACTTAGGGTTTCTTTCAGATTAGTTACCGAGATTAAAATGAGGTCAGGTCCAGGCATATGCACTAAGGAATATTGCTGTCTGTCCTGCTATACTTTTGACTTTCTGTGATAATAAGGAGTAACAGGTATGTGACGATGTTCCTAATGCATAGATGTTTTCAGCTGAGGGGAACTCCTGAACTCGGAGCATCTCAGATAGAATTGAAAAATTTTACTGGGGTTTATCCCAAGTCATACAACACCTCTGCCAATCAGGCTAATGTACTGGAAATGTTGAAACTTCAAATAGGATTAAAAGAAAATAAATAACTTACCAAATTACAGATTACATGATTTCAACAGGCTGTTTTTCCTTTGCCAACTCCAAAAAAAATTACTCCAATATAAACAACTTCTGAGTTTTTTAATTCACTGCCTGATTAAAACTTTCTGATGGAGGAAGCTTCTTTCTCTGGGTCCCTGAGGACTGCCTTGGGTGTCAATGACATTCTCAGTGAATTTTTCAGAACTGTGTTATCAGACTGGAAAAAGAAAGTCTTTTCTACACATTTTCAAAAAGCACTAAATTATGAGAGCATTTAAAACATTTAAAAAGAAAAGCAAGTTCACTTCTGTAAATTTTAATGGAAAAAGCTCTATTACAGAATCTATTATTTTGAAAAATAAATGTAATATAAAACTATTGAGCCAAAATGTAATTTTTGATTTTATGGATACTTTCTTTTCAATATTTTTATATTATTAAAAAAATTGAGTTAAAAAATAACTGTTTGAATTAGATCTCTGTTACTGTGGATAATCAGAAGATGTAATCTGTTCCATAATATATACCAAATAAAAATAATATTAAAATGACAAGTAGGTATTTTAAATGGATTTGCAAAATCAGAAACTATGAGTTTTTTTTATTACATAAAGTTTTAATTTAGCAAGAATCTTTAAAATTGTTTTGCTCTATTTTCCTTCTGAGTAAAATAAAAAACACAACATCAATTTCTTTTTGGGGAACCAAATGTTAAGATGCTAATAATTCTACTTATGAGGAATTTAGAATTCAGTGGCAATGCTGCTATTACTAAAGACTGAGGCAAAGGAGGCATTAAGCATCTCAGCCTTATCCTCATCTTTTAATACCAAATTTCCTTCTGGATCTAATAGGGGATGGAGACTCTCCCTGGTCTTTCTTTTACTGTTAATGTATTTACAGAAACTTTTCGTATTACCCTTTACCTGTGCAGCCAGTTTGACTTCTAGCTGGGCTTTTGACCTTCTAATTATCTCGTTACATAACTTAACAACATTTCTGTTCTCATTATGAGTTGTCTGCCACTTCTTCCAGAGGCCATAAACTTGCTTTTTTTTTTCCCCCCTGATTTTAATCCAAATTTCCCTATGCAACCAGGTCAGTCTTCTTTGCCTCAAGCTCTTCTTATAGCATGTGGGGATGGCCTGTTCCTGGGCCTCAGTTACAAGCAAGTACTGATTGCCAGGTTTTGAGACAGAGAGGGACTCAGGCCACCAACCTGTAGTACTGCTATTGCCCTCACAAGTTATTTGCTGTCTCAGTTTGGCTATTGCCCATTTTCTTTGACCCTGAGTAGTTAACTTGGAAAGGATCCACATGGAGTATTCTCTGCAAATGTGACAGCACTGCTGTGCTACAGAAGTCACCTGGTAACAATGAGGCAATCATTGTCTTTGATTCAGTTTCATGCTGGTGCCTTCAGCTTCAGCTACAATAGAAAAAAGGAATATCCTAACCTCGTGACATCCACCAATAATATACTTATAAATATTAATGAGATCCTGTTCAGTCTCCTCTTCTCTAGACTAAGTAGCTCCAGTTCCCACAGCCTTTCCTCATAAGGAAGATGCTCCAGTCCCCTGATCATCTTGCTGGCCCTGTGATGGTCTCTCTCCAGAAGTTCTCTGTCCTTCTTGAGCTGAGGAGCCCAGAACTGGACACAGGACTCCAAATGAGGCCTCACCAGGGCAGAGTAGAGGGGGAGAAGAACCTCCCTTGACCTACTGACCACACTCTTCTTTATTCATCCAAGGATGCCATTGGCCTTCTTGGCCACAAGGGCATATTACTGGCTCATGGTTAGTTTATTGTCAACCAGGATTCCCAGGTCTCTCTCTGCAGAGCTGCTCTCCAGCCAGGCAATTCCCAGCCTGTACTAGTTCATGGGGTTGTTCCTCCCTAGACGCAGGACTCTGCACTTGCCTTTGTTGAACCTCATGAGGTTCCTCTCTGCCCAACTCTGAAGCAGATTGAGATCCTGCTTAATGGCAGCACAGCCTTCTGGGGAATCAGCCAGCCATCCCAGTTTGGGATGAACTTGTGAACTTGCTGAGGGTACATTCTGTTCCCTCATTCAGATCATTGATGAAGATGATAAATAAGACTGGCCTAGAACTGATCCCTGTTGAACTCCACTGGCCACAGACCTCTAACTTGATTTTGTGCCATTGATCACCAATGATCAATGATCATCAATGATCTTTTTCAATGATCACCAATTTTACCACATGCCTTTATTGTTACAGTGTTATTTTTCATTCTCTGATGAAAGCTATCCCTTTTTTAATAACTCATGATAGCATAAACTGGATTAGGACCATTTGCACACATTAGACTCACAGTTGAATTTCTAAGTTTTATGGCAACCGTCTCCTATCTTCCTGACCAGCAGATGATGTTTATTTTGTTTCTTTGAGGTAAGAATGATGTTCAGCACTGAATTCCACACCCTATTAATCTCATGGTCCTAATTAACATCTAAGAGTCCAACACCAGTTCAGTGCTTAAAACAAACTGCTACCAGATGCCAGAAGTCATCACTATCATTTTTGTATGCTTGAAATGTGCATCTACAAAATTGCTTCCATTTCTGCTACAGTTCCTTCTCCTTAAAGCTTTTGGGTCAAATTGATGTCTAACTCCATAGTGCCAGTATGGATGATGTCAATGCAAAATAATTTATGCTCTCTTATGGGTACATTCTGCAGCACACTAAGGGCCAGACAGCAGAGAGGGTTAATGGACCATTGTCAAATGACAATTTGCACAGGACTACCTTATTTTCAGAGCTGAGCAAATCTACTGATTTGCTTTCTTCTACTTAGCAGAGCAGTAGAGACTGTTTAGAGCACTATTCACAGCTCTTCACAAAATGTACTCAGAATTTTTTTCTGGATGTAGTTCTAGTGGACATTTACATATGTTAACTGGAATAATCTGACTTTTTTCTGAGCCTTGCTACATTTTAATTAGTATTTAATTAATCTTGTGATACTTGTCTTCTACTTACCTAAAAGACAGAGGAACACCTTTTCAGGTAGTCTTTGCTTTTCTTTTCAGCATGATGTTTTCTACTGTTCTTTTATATACTTTCCATACTTTATTTTTATGAGTAAGTTCTAGGTTGGACATAGGTCCAACCCATTTCCTGGAAGACTTAGTTTGCAACAAATGGTTACTGATTACCTCATGTTTTCAGCCAGCCACTCCTTGCAGATCCTATGAATTCCAAGTTGAGTATTTGAGCATTTACATCTACCCGAATTATTTATACAAGAACTAGCATTCCAACAAAGATTTTATGTCTTAATACCATCTTTCAATTCATTTGAAAAACTTCCAGACTTTACTAACATTTAAGCTTTATTTGCAAAGTGTCCAGCTCCTGGTTTATAATGTGATCTCCTAATTCCTTTTTATGGTCCCCCAGTCTCATTTTAACTTCTCTTGTGAAAGCTTCAGTTCCAGGCTTCAGTTTTGTTATCATTCTTTCTGCCCACACTTCCTGTCTCTAAAATCTGAACACTTTTTTGTTCCATATTTCTTCAATATCAATATTAATTTGTGGGGTTTTTTTCTGTTTCAAAATAGATCTTCACTACAATTAGCATTGTAGTTGAGTTGAGCAAAGAGGCAAAATCTCAAGCTGCTGTACTGTTTCCTTTTGGAACATTAATTGATGATGGATATTTCTCTGTTGCAGTTTTGTCCATTTAAAAACAGCATGCAGATTTTATTTTCTCCCCAAACTCTTGAAGAATCAAACAACTACAGAGAGATCTCCAACCCTTTCCAGCCACGTTAGACTATTATGTTCATCACTTTCTTTTTCAAGTGAGAGGCCGACTGCATAAAAGTGCAGAAAGCTCATTTTTAAATTGTGTAAATGTCATGATTCTCGTTCCCCTCATTCAGCAGAAAATTACTTCAGATGTGGGGTTTTTAAAACAAAAATTACATAAAAAACATGATATCAAATGAGGAAAATATTCTTGTTAAAAAAAAAAAAGAACTTTGCTCATAATTATGGAAAGAATATCTGTCATAATTCTTAGTTTTGATAAAAATAGCTATTCTTAATTAGTTTTAAATATTTTTCTGGATTATAAGTATTTAAGCTACATTATGCATTTGTATGGCCACAATATCTTCACATTTGTTGTATCCACAGTAGCCTAATACTGCTTATACATTTGCTGTATTTGTGTGTTTCTTAAAAGAGAATTCAAATACTATTAAACAGATCTGAAGATGGTAACACTGCTTTTTCTGTGACTATTTCTCATTAAATGACATTGTCAAAAGCTCACTTTTTGAATCTTCATTAATGTGAAAATTTTTACTTTAGAAAAGAGATTACTGGGAGGTAAGAAGTATTCTGCTGCAGGCAGATGGTGCAGTTCCATGGGGTTACAGGATGTCAAGTACTGAAATGGTCATTGAAACTAATGTCAGGTGATACCTGTTAGGGTTTTTTAGAAAGATGTTGCTGTTGTTCACAGGAATTAAAACACTGATCAGCTTTTCAGAGAGCCATTTGTAGTTTTGATGGGAATTTAAAATGAAGAAACCTTTATTGTCATATGAAAAATGCACTTATACATACAAACTAGGGATTCCTAGCTACCAACAGGTCTGGGGTTTTATGAGAGTAAGACGTTTCCTCCACTGATTTTGACTTCAGCTAAATTCAAGTCATGTATTTTATGGTGACTCAAAGAAATATAAGCAAAATAACAAAATATTAAACTTAATGTACATATGGTCAGATATGTAAAGCTTAAAAATATGATTGTTGGTTGATCTCATATAGATATGAATTGTCATCTTCACTGTTTTTACCCCCAAATTGTTTGGCCTGAAGGAATCTCCCAAGGGCAAAGATGTGGGTCTGTTTCCTATATTTAGCTAACTGAATTTTTCCAACAAGAGATTCTAGTTATCCTTGTTTTGCATAGGAGGGATCCAGTGAATGGGGATCTTACTCCTTTTTGATTCAATTATTTCTTTCTCATCTCCTAGGCCATACCATTACTATCACATTGAACAATGCCATGGACTGCATGTGAAAAGTCTTGTGACACAAGGTTTTCATCATTAAATTTTAGTGGAGTTTTGATTTGACTCATGTAACATTCCACAAATAATGCCCAAGCAGAAAGGGTTAATAGACCATTCTCAAATGACAGTTTGCACAGGATTACCTTATTTTCAGAGCTGAGCAAATCTACTGATTTGCTTTCTTCTACTTATTAGAGCAGTAGGGACTGTTTAGAGCACTCTTCACAGCTTCTCCTTCCCATTGTGACTTACTGAAACACTTCTGAGGGAAAGAATTTTTCATTCAAAGAACATGAGGAGGCCTTTTGAAGCTAACCTGGAGAAAGGAAAGGAGTACAGAAAGTTTTGTGGAAGGAGGAGAGCTTCCATAACACTACCTGTGTAAAATCATTCATTTAGCTCACTATAGAATCATAGAATGATAGGAGCTGGAAGGGACCTTTAGAGATCATCTAGTCTAACCCCCCTGCAGAAGCAGGTTCACCTAGATCAGGTCTCATAGGAACATGTCCAGGCGAGTCTTGAAGACCTCCAAGGAAGGAGACTCCACAACCCCTCTGGGCAGCCTGTTCCACTGCTTTGTCAGCCTCACAGTAAAATCATTTTTTCTTATATTTAAGTGGAACTTTTTGTGTTCCAGCTTCATCCCATAATTACCTCTGCAGAAACAGCTTCATGTTCTTCCCCTGTGAATGGCATAAGAATTTTAGGAAGTGTCTTGCAATATCAGCATGGTCCTTTATGCAAGAATGAGGGACTTGAGGACCCGATAGATCTGTGAGAAAGGCAAAAACTGAGGAAAACATATCCTTGGAAAAGACAGAAGGCATGCTGCTTCTGTACCACTAATGAACAGGACAGGTTGGCAGTAATGGTGGTGTGGAATTATTATGTTGCATGCTTATGAGAAAGAGTGGATAGTGAAGACACACTTCAGATGTGGATAATTTTTAAACATAGACACAAACACATTTCTTACCATAGTACACTAAGTTGCCTACATAGAAAAGAAAAATAATTTAAATCAAAAGATTGAGATAGATGGCATGGAAGTAATTTGTTTCTTTAAAACAAATTTGTTTTTTTTAAACATTTACCAAGTAATTTGGATATAAGGAAATGATTTTTGGTGACTGGAATGTATCTTAAGATTTGACTCATGTCAAATTAGCACTAAAACTATTCTACTCTGGAGTCAGTCATCTTCTATTCTTATTCAGCTGTTTAGTGTAGTAGATGGGCCCAAGCAAGACAGAAAAGACCAGTAAATTTGACACCTTGTGTATTTAGATGGATTATAGAGTTAAGTCCCTGCTTAAACTCACATGCAGAATGTTTGACTGTTGGCCTTTCCTGTAGCTCCTAGTCCTCCTCCTATGCTCCTAGCCATGTGAAACTTTGCTCTTTGAATGAACGAAACAGTGTCTTTTGAAAAGAAAAGAAAAGAAAATCAAGTCCTACCTCCAAAAGTTCTTTCTTTTTGCCTGAAGTGAAAGAAACCCACTTTTTTTTTTCTTTGGATTGTCTTTTTAGATTTGGAGGTTTTAGTTTTTGTTTTGGTTTTAGTTTTTGACGAGGTATTTCTAGCTTCAATCTAAACATATTTTTAAAACTTGCCACTAAGTATTTGTTAGCATTTAATAGAAATAATTCCTCATGTTTAGCATTATTTTTCTATATTTTTTAAATTAACAGTATTTAATGTATTATTTTTCTGAGAAAATGGAAGCAATGTCTGTACACCACACATCTCCTTCAAATCATTCAATGAATAATTGAACATGATGGAAATGAAGAGGTATACTGACTTTTTTAGAAATTATCTTCTTAAATAAAGTCTATTCCATGTTCTCAACTAAAGCAAAAGGAGATGAATATTCTTTATGACTTCTGGGAAGACATTGCTGCTTTAAAACACTGAATTATTATCTACTCTATTCAGTGAATTGTCTGACAGGAGATGAACCCGTAGGATATATTGACTGAGTCTGGTTTCAATTTTGTTTTGTCTATAAAAAGTCAAAGCTTCCTATGAGCATTATCAGACAAAATAAATAAAGTAAGAGAGATAATTGTTTAATGAACTTGGAGAAACATGATTCAAGCAGAATACCCACATAGATTTTGCCAAAGCTAATAAAACTCTTTTGCACCCTACTTATTATTTTTGAATAAGTATCAACTTTGTAAATTCTTAAGGTCATTTTAAAAACTGGTATTGAATTTCATTTCTTTGTACTTATGATTGCTTTAGTAGTTTTTACTGTGTTAATCACCATGCAATTGGAAATAAGTTAATGTAGAACCTGGACATCATCTAGAGTAAATATCATAAAATCATGTACTTTTGTCAGTGATTCCTAGATCTAAGTACTTCAATTCATACAAAATAACAACAAATGACTCTTCATCTATTTTTTTAAAATAATAGTTGGACACTAGGTCAGAATTTACCCCATTTCCTATGTAGTTATAGGCATAAAGAATCAGAAAACTCCTTCACTTCATCCTAGTACAGAAATGGGACTGAAAACATCAGTAAAGTTTTATTTCCTGTTATTCCAACTACTCTGAAAATGAGTATTATCATGTCTACAAGAACAATTTGTTCTGAATGTAGTATAAAACACTACATGATTATGTTTTGATAAAAAAATCTATTTTACTAATTGGTTGTGATTTTTATGGTTTTTTAATTGACTTATTTCAGACAAAAAAAATGATAAAATGTAATTTTGGTGTAATTTTCATCAGCAAAAATAGAAATTTTTTCTATTATGAACAACAGCATTAAACACTAAAATGATCTTTGCTACATCAGTACAAGGATTTATGTATCTTATCTGTGGCTAGTAGTGGACAGGTAGGTATATTATGGTAATATAAGCATATTTACCTGATACATTCTTCAAACTTACTTAGAGTGCTAATGAGGGAAATGTCAAACTAAAAGCTTTCAGAAATTTCTGACTTTTCCCTATTACATTAAGCAGTCTTGAGCTAACTCAAAGGCTCTGATTTGCTAGTCATCCCAAAATGTTACTCAACATTCAAGGGAAATGCAAAATAAGTACTTTTTAAATGAAACACAAAACTTAAAAAATTAATTACTTTACTTGGAAACATACAATGAACAAAATATAGAAAGCTAATGACAAAATAGTGTCTCTTACTAATTTAAAATACAATTTTGTAACAATGCTTAAGATGTGCTGGGTTTTAGAGCAATTTAAAATATAGTAAACTACAAACACATTCATGGAATACAGATTATGTTTCCCCTAGTAGGTTGAGGATGACTTGGATTACCTCATGTATTTCCTTGACTTTAATTACAAATTATTCTGGAGGCATTTGCTATAGCAATATGAATGCAAAAAAAATCCCAATTCAGTGAGCATGCTGCCTGAGTGCATATGTTCTGGGAAACAAATATATTTAATGACAGCTATGTGTCTGGACTAGGTGACTCCTAATGTTAAGATTTAACACTATGTTCTAAGACAGTCTCAAAACCAAACTCTTTGTCCATAGAAGATTATAAGTACGGTCTTAAGCAAGGCTGAAGGCATCTTATCACTTGGGACCTCAGAGACTTGAGTAACAGTATAAAGATTATTTTTCCATTAACTAAAATGCTTAGATTTCATTACTGAAAGATTACTAAGTTTTCTCATGAACAGAAAAATTATTGAGATCTGCTTCTCTCTGGATTTTTTCTTCTATGTCCCACATAGACGTTCCATTCTCATTATTAATAATCTCCTGAATCACTCTTATTTTCTAAGATTCTCGATTGCAACAGCACAAATTCCCCTTTTATGCCCTTCAAATTCCTCCCAGATGCCTATGGGTCCTTCAAGGCAATACGTGTTCAGCATTTGTGCTTGTGTTCCCGGTCTGTGCCTGTTGTTAGGCAACTGGAATAGACAACTGCTGAGATTCTACTTCAACATTTTTCACAGCAGCAACTCATCTCGAACACCAGTTCTCCCGAAACCTTGCTGAACTTCAAGTTTTAGTTATTTGTCTTGGTACATGAATATTGTTCAAAATGCATTGCTCAAAAATAACGGACAGGTGGTCATAAAAACTGAACAAACTTGTTTCCTTAAGTTTTCTGGCCAAAATAAAATTAAAAAAGATTTTGTATTTGAAGATAAAATTCTGAAGAGTACTTTGAAGGCTAAAGGTCTTGAAGGCAAATCAAAAGAACCTGACATAATAAGTTTCTTTGCCAGCCTGAGGGTTGAGAATGGAAATGGAAAGTTAAATCATGTTTTTCATGGGTGTATGGCTAGTAATATGTCATTCTCTTCTGCACACAAAGGCTTACATATCTTTTCAAAGTAGTAGGCTCTTATAGCAGCACCAGTCTAAGTAAAATATAAGTAAGGAAAGCTGTGTAGTTATTAACTCAGTCAATCTGGAAGAAACAGGAAGCATGCAAATATTTTTCTGTGCCTGAAATAGAGGCAGTAAACTGCATGCTAAATACAGGTTTGGAAACAGTTGAGCTTGGCATAATAAAATTATACTTGAAGAAATTGTTCCCCAGTCTGTACTTAAACAAAATGTACTGCTCCTCTCTGGTTTAGATCTGTGAAAGCTTTGAGTGTCTGTTTGTTTGTTTATTTCTTTTTCCAGCCATATTAGGTGTTTAATAAAATTTACTACTTCTCTTTAGGAAAATCCCATGTTTCAGAGGTATTTTTTATATTCCACTTGCTTCTTTGGTTTTCTTTTCATAAGCGCAAGGCATTTGTTTAAAAAGATGTTACTCCTATAAAAATTAAAAATATAAAAATTCTTAATCTAGGCATTTGTAATCTGAGTTTCAGTACTGTATCTCTTTATAACAGGGTTCAGTTTTTTGTAACTAATGTGATAACTTTCCTCATAATTTTTTATATTCATTTTTTATTCCTTCTGGTCTCTTTTGCTGTTACTTCTTTTCCTCTGGTCAGGAGAGCAAACCACTTAGTGATAGATTTTCATCTTAGTGTAGTAACACATGTGAAAAGGGAGAAGGAAGTGTAAATGTGAAGAAGAAAAGTTATTATTATTTCAGAATGATTATATATGGAGTCTGGAGTTTATATAGAACACATATGGGAACACATAATGTTAAAAAAGCCACACGTACTACATCCTGAATAGGCTGTAATCTAAATAAGATAAGACAAATATAATTCAATAAAGCCACAGTTCAAAGGGGAGTCCCTTCAGCTTCCCAGCACTGGGAAAAAGGGAGAAAGGATTTCCTGAAAGTCTTCTTTTAAAGGGAGACAGCTGATAAGAATAATAATATATGTTCTGTGAATAAAAATCCATGTAGACTGCAAAGGAACATATTCTGGAACATATGCTCCAACTTTAGCCTTCTGGATTTTAGGGAGACAAACTGTTAGGCTGTCAATACAGGGTATATGTTCCCTTCCTTTTAGACAAGTGGCAATCACTAGGAGTGAAAGAGGGTGTCAAACCACTGACTTCTCTGGCATGACATTGACAAAGCTGCTAGAACAGAAGATACCATATGTAGCAGCGATAGGTCAGAAAGTCAAGGCAAGGACAGGTAAATGATCAAGAGAACAGATAGGAAACAGTGAAAGCTACAAAAAGAGATGTCAGCTGCAGACTGGGTTTATGTAGGTGAAGAACAAACTTGTATTTTAGGAAGTAAGTATGAATACAAATATGCATGAGAATGCAATCAAAAGAGTAGGTGAGAGATACAGAAACATCATCATGGGGAAAGCTAGAGGAGCAGGAACTCTGAAAGACTGCAGAGGCCAAAGCAAGATGTCATCAGTATTAGCTTACAACCAGTATTTACAGGGACTTATGTAGGAGACTGTCTAATTTACAAGGACAATACAATGAAATAATGTGCAGGAAAGGAAAAGTCGACCAATAGCATCCTCTCATATTTCAGTTTAAGTCTTCTCTGAGACTCACTGTGGACTACAGAATTTTGGTTCTTGCAGACTAAGCGCTTTGTACACAGGTACTACTTTATGGTCTCTGAACCAAAAGCCATACATGCTTATTCACAACATAAACTAGTGTACTCATCTCAGTGAAGTCAAATATAGCATGACTTCTCAACTTCTGGTATTAGTAGGCACCAAATATCTGCTCAGGTAGACTAGTTAAAACAGAATTGACTCCTGAATAGAGTGCTCTCTAATGTAGGAACAACAAAAAAACTCCTTTATTTTGTTTGGAGTAGTAGTGCTATTGCAGCAGTCCTGTGTAAAATATAAATAAGGAAAGCTGTGTAGTTATTGTCAGACAAAAAATTTCAAACTTTTAAATTTTTTTAAATTAAGTTTCTTCAGAAGTTTAGAAAGTGCTATACCTATGCATTACCTGAATGAATTACTAGTCGTGCTTGATCTTAATTCAATTGTCGCATGGCCTCTCGAAGGCTAGATCTTACTAGTCAGGGCTGGAGCCAAGGCAATGCAATAAGGAACAAAAGAGAGAGAGAAAGTTGTACTTTCAATGCTTCCATCTCATGTTAGGAGTGACTAAAACATTGTATAAAGAACATTGATTTCACATCAATGTGTCTCAGGGACACATTTCCCATTACCTAACTTCTAGTCACAAAGAACTCTTAGTTTCAACCCTCTTGAACATTCCACTGACACAGTTAATGTCAGATTACATGGTTTAATTCATGATCTGACACTGAAGGTAAATGTTGTCTGTTAAATACCATTATGGGGAGCGCAGAGGGAAAGTAACTTCTTATAGAGAATGACAAAGGAAAATATTTGAGATTGGATGCAGTCTAATTTATTCCAAAACCAGAATTGCTTTTGTGCTTATTTCTTTCCTGTAGCTGGCAGTCACAGTTTAGTGAGGATAAATTTGTATTAAATGATAGAAAGTAATCCAATTTAAAAAAACCCAATGTTTTGTTTAATTTGATCAGGAAATTTTCACAAGGGTCTTCTAAAATGCTCCTACTACATCAAGGTAACTAAATCAGGAGATTTCTAGCTCCCATTTTTCCTATCTTAAGAAATATGAATAGTCATATTGAAATAGGTCTCCTAAGCAAAGATTTCAGTTTAGAATAATTCTTAGTGTTTAAGGAGAACAAAAATGTATCTAAGTAGTCTTAGATATGAATGAATCATTTATGAATAAAAACAATTTTAATAGATAGTAAATTAATTTAATTACATTAAAAAACCCCTTACATTTAATATAGTAAAATATTAACTAAAATTTAAACAATCTTATAACATAGAAAGTATACAAAAATATATGCCTAGGAATACATTTTGAAAACTGATTATACTTTTTCCTTTACTATTGTTTTTCTATGTTTGAAAATTGTATAGTTTGCTTAGCTGGAAAAAAGATCATCCTAATATATGAAATGTGAAGAGAGTTAGATACCTTGAGTATTCTACTTATGTTTACTTTCATTCTTAGAAAATAAAGTTACACTACTCTCACCCGTGCTTTAGATAAGAGTACTCTTAACATTAAGTTAAAACTTTCAAAGCATAAAAACGTATATAGATATCGTATTTCACCTCAGAAGAGTGAGAAATAAACCACTTTGTACTAGCCAAATTCTTAGTCCATATGAGTTTTAGTGGATCAAGAATGAAGTAAATAAATATTACTGACAGAAACTGTCCTGTCCAGCAGATCTTATAAACAGAAAAGGATTTTAAACTAAAAACTTCCTTCTGATTGCAACAGACACTTGACAGCAAAGGAATGTTCCGTTCTTTAGAGATTAAGACATGAGCTATGATCCACAGCTAACTTGATTTCAATGTATAATCTAGGTTGATTTAAATTATTTTTTATAGCTTATAGTAGAATTCTGTTTTAAATTAGTTTTCTTAATGATAACTAGGTATAACATCATATGAAATGTATTATGGAATATGACTATGTACAATATTCCCATTGAAGCAGAAATACAACATCTCAACTGCCCTTTCAAATATCAACCAAACTACATGACACTCCTGAATCGTACATATTAGTAGATTCATTTTAGAGATAGTCAAACTGGAACACAGAAATATATGACCAGTCATTAGAAAGTATAGGTAAAATATAATGACGGTTTTATTATTGTGCAACAGTTCTACCCACTGCAATAATTAAATCTAGTTATTTTCGACATTTTTTTTCTAGGGTTTTGGTAGCCCATCAGGTGAACATTGGCTGGGAAATGAATTTATCTTTGCAATAACAAGTCAGAGACAATATTCGCTAAGAATTGAATTAATGGACTGGGAAGGAAACCGGGCATATTCACAGTATGACAGATTTCACATAGGAAATGAAAAGCAGAATTACAGGTAAGAATCTACTGAAATTCTTTTGACTCTGCTGAGCAATAAATATTTTTCATTGTTCGTTTGTGAAAGGACAATAACATGATACTAATTTTAATTAACAGTGAATAAAAAGAGTAAAAATAAAATAGAAATCAGATTTCTCAGTGATGGAAGGTTGGAGTAAACCTAACATCTGAGAGCAAGGGATGATCTGTTAATTGTGCGGACTGGTAGAACTGGTAAAAAAAAATGTGTAACTTCTAGCATGTCTGAGACCATCAGAACTCAAAACTGATTGAATAGAAAAAGGATATGGATTCTTCATTACAGCTTCAAGGTTTTCTACCTCAGAGGCATTAAACTGAAACAATGAATTATCTGAACAACTTTGATTCAGCAGTAGCAGCGACATGCCATTTATTACAGTTCAAATAAGACATATGAAATTAAAACTTTTTCCAAAAAATAATTTCTCCCACATTTTATTTTTAAGATACAAAAGTAGGAAACCTAAATCTGCGATATAACAAAAGTGCTCTTGTGTCATTTGAAACACAAGAGATATGGATGACCTAAGTGGTTTCATTATTTTAATTTTCTTTTTGTTTCATCTGAACAGATAGTACAATGCTAGGGAAAGAAAATGAAACCCAGGAAAATATTGTAAATTATTTATGACAGCACATCTAGTTGACATAAGACTTAGGAGAGAAATAAATATTTGTAAACCGGAACACTGAAGTCGTAGCATATGTGAAACTAGATTGGTATTCAGACTTTCAAATTAGAGTAACTTGTTTCTAAGAAATGCTGATGGCCTTCCTCTTCCCTGGGCCTTCAGAGAAATGGAATTGAGAACAATGTACTCCTTCTGTTGACAGAACTCTGCCCAGGTGGGACACAAAGTATGCTCCTGTCCTCTGGGCTTTGTCACAAGGCACTACTGGATAGTGTAGAAGCACAAAAGCTACATTTAGAAGCAATCTATATGAGTAAAGGAATTATTTTAAAACAGGCTATTTATACAAAGCATAAAACCAGTGTGTAAAAGTGGATTTTATAGGGCCTTACAACTTAGTAGAACACAATGTTCAGAAATGTAAAGAAAAGATGGGACAAGGACTTTTCAAGTGACAAAAAATGTCAAAGGGCAGTGTTTCACATAGGTCTAAAAATTACAATGATAATCAGAGAAGATGCCAGGAGTATTACTCAGAGAGTGAATTAAGATGGCTGAATTTACTAAAAAAAACACAGTCTTTTTTTTCTAACAGTTACTGTGTACTGTATTGGAAAAACATCTATTGTTGAGGAATCAGAAGAATGTTTAAAATATGACATATTAGATCTTATGTTAAGAGAGGTTTTCTTTTCAGGCTTCATCTGGGTTTATTCATAGCAAAATAGCAAGAAAAAATCCTGTTTTGTTTCAAAATGGACCTGGCACAGTTTTAGCCTCCTTCAAGTAACTCTTTCCCAAGAAATTCCTGAAAGCAGCCATAGGACTTTTTTCCTGTGAACAAGTTTGTCGTGGAAGAAAGTCTGATTGTACAGACATGAGTAGTAGTGTGCCAGTAACCTTCAAAGCCAAAGAGCAAGCCCTAGCCCAAGCTTTACACCTTTATTGAAATTTTGATATGTCCATTGTCTTCTGTAACAAATTTTACCACAAAGAGTGAGCCTTTAAAGGACTTAGGTGCAGGATTTGCTTTGCTGCCTTGGCTGATAACGTAGGCACTTGGAGATTTCTAATAGGTTTAATATTTTGATGAGTAGCCCTGGAAAATCACTCTGAATCAGACTAGGTCTCCAGGATGTCTATATGAACAGGAAAATATCTAGGAAAATAAAGTAAATCCATTTTCATTAGAAGAAGGGAAGATCTTTTGGTGACATAAACAGTATTTTCTTAACATGGAAATCCATGAAAATTCTTCTTGTGAAACGAAAAACAAAAAAGATGTATTTCAAAATTGTAAAACTGGAGAACAGCTCATTCACCAGAAGGGTGTGCTGCCATTCAGTGGGATCTCAACTGACTTGAGAGTTAGGCAAAGAAGAACCTCATGAGGTTCAACAAGGGCAAGTGCAGAGTCCTGTGTCTGGAGAGAAACAACATAATGCACCAGTACAGGCTGGAGATTGACCTGCTGGAGAGAGACCTGGGAGCCCTGGTTGACAATAAACGGAACATGAGCCAGCAATGTGTCCTCATGGCCAAGAAGGCCAATGGCATCTTGGGATGCATCAAGAAGAGTGTATCCAGCAGGTCAAGGGAGGTTCTGCGCCCCCTATACTGTGCCCTGATGAGGCATCATTTGGAGTCCTGTGTCCAGTTCTGGGCTCCCCAGCTCAAGAGGGACAGAGAACTTCTGGAGAGAGTCCATTACAGGGCTAGCAAGATGATAAGGGGACCAGAACATCTTCCTTACTAGGAAAGGCTGTGGGAACTGGGACTGTTTAGAGAAGACTGCGAAGGAATCTCATTAATATTTAGAAATATCTAAATGTTGGATGTCAAGAGATTGCAAAATCTCTTTTTTCTGTTGTATATAGTGACAAGACAAGGGGTAATGGAATGAAGCTGGAACACAAAAAGTTCCATTTAAACATGAGAAAAAGCTATTTTACTGTGAGAGTGAGGGAGCAGTGGCACAGGCTGCCCATGGATGTTGTGGAGTCTCCTTTGGAGGTTTTCAAAAGCTGCTTGGGTGCATTCCCATGTGACCTGATATAGCTGGACCTGTTTTCGCAGTGGGGGTTGGACTGGATGATCTCTAAAGATGTCTTCCAACCCCCACCATTCTGTGATTCTATGATTTGATGAAATTAGATCAGAAAGGGTGTACAGGCCTCAAAAAATGTATAATGTTGTGTAACGAGACAAATTATGCTATTCATGTCAAGTCAATTTTCAACCAAACTCACAAGAAATTTGACTTGAGACTAATGACTGAGATTTTGGTTCTTGTACTACTGCATAGTCAAGTTAAAGGCCAGAATGAGGTCTGCTCATGGTCTCCTTGTGGCCTCCCTACAGTACAACTGAAATTCCTGTTTAGGGAATGGTGAATAATGTGCATTCCATTCACATTATTCTGGAACAAACAGAGAGGCAAAAAGGCTTTGTCCATCTCTGTCAGCCCTTTGGATAACAGATTTATTCCTCAATTATTTTACTCAAACATATATGAGTTTACAGAAAAAAAATGAGTAACAAGGTAACAGTTCTGGAAATAATGAAGTCTAAGCCATGTGCACATTGAAATTTTTTCATGATTGTCAGATGCACTAGTGCCTAGTCCAGATGGATGTATATCCAATACACATTTTGCAAAAAAAAATTATGTTAGGCTTTTTTTAGAAATTACTACAAGAATGCATTCTATGACATAAATATCTTTATATTGCTTGCCAATGTCACTATCTCTGATAGAAACAACTCCAAGCCAAATAAAAGCCTGATTACTGAGTCCTAAACAACTGGCCTCCCTTCAGAGAATGCTATTCTCTCTATCTGCCACTAAGAATTCAGATGATTCTTCTGAAGTTGAGAACCACAATTCTCAAGCTCCTGTTCACAGAATCACAGAATTGTATGGTTTGGAAGAGACCTCTAAGGATCATCTAGTCCAATCCCCCTGCTCAAGCAGGTTTTTCTAGATCAGGTCACACAGAAATGTGTCCAGGTGGGTTTGAAAACCTCCAGAGAAGGAGATTCTACACCCTCCCTGGGCAGCGTGTGCCAGGGCTCCATCACCCTCACAGTAAAGAAGTTTTTCTTTAAGTTTAAATGGTTTTTGTGTTTCAGCTCAAGTCCTATTACTGAGCACTAGACAAAAAGGATGATGTCCCATCCTCTTGACATACACCTTTGAAATACTTATGAGTATTAATGAGGTCCCGGCTCAGACTCCTCCAGGCTGAACAGCCCCAGATTCTGCAGCCTTTCCTCATATGGAAGATGATTATCTTGGTGGCCCTGCACTGGACTGTCTCTAGAAGCTCCCTGTCTCTCTTGAGCTGAGAAGCCCAGAACTGGATACAGTATTCCAGATGAGGCCTCACCAGGGCAGAGTAGAGGAGGAGGAGAATCTCCCTCCACCTGCTAGATACACTCTTCTTAATGCATCCCAGGACTCACAGCCCCTTTCCTTCACAACTGTTTGGCATTTGCCATGTTTACTTTCAGTACCTCAAATACAGAATAGCATACCTTTTCAAAACTTAAATTACTGGTCATTTGAAATAATTTTTACCAAAGAAACTAGTTACTCTCTTATTTTGGAAGCTCTTTGAATTTTCAGCTAGTAACCCACATTACATGTTGCTCTTTCAACACTACTTGCAAAAATAAGTAATGGTAGACTCTCTGAACTCTAAATTATTTTCAAATAATACAAGTTCGCTAAGAAATAATAACCAGTAAAGAGACAAGTTTCCAAGGTGATCTGAACCAGTAGACCAAGGAATTCTGAAATAATGGAAGTGTGTTAAAATGAAAGGAAAAGCTCAAGAAGTGAAACACCTTTCATTTATGCCATGGTAATACCTTGTGCATTTTGGAAGACACGCAAAATTTAAGGTTCTAAGTTTCATGTTTGAACATAGCTTTTTTTCTAAAAAAAAAAAAAACCAACAAATACTATAAAGTGATTTCTATGATTTCTGTGATAAAATGTACCTGAGAAAATATGGAAAATCATTTTCATGCAGTTTTTCCAAAATCCAATCCCAACATTATGTAAAATTTTATTCAGTCTGGATAATTCCCAGTTGGTGATTTCAGAAGGGTTCTGTTTTTTCTCTGGGTTGTTTGTATTCTCTTTACTATTTTTTATTAGCCTAAAGAATCTATGATTAAAAAGAGTAATGCTGAACACATGTATGTGAAAAATATACTTGTTTTTCTTTCAAAATTACACAGCTCTAAAAGGGTTCTGGGAACACAGAATAAAATCTATTTATCCCAGATGATGACTACATAGAAGAAAATTGAAATGAGAGGGTGGATACTGATTAAATAAATATATAATGAAAAATGATAACTGAAACAGATAAATCAATGTTGCACTACATGCGAAACCTTCAATAGCATGGAAATATCTAAGTTGTTAATTTTTGTTCCAGAACATCCTTTGGTTTCTTTTCTAAAGAAAATGATTACACAGAGGGCTGTCCATCAGTGTAATGAAAACTATCTCTACTAGTCTTGCAGTCTTACACTGTTGCAAGTAAAATCTCCATAAGAAGAGTCAGATCTTGCAAGCACTATTCAGAGCAGTATTTCTTAATTTAAGTCAAAGAAGTTATTCATAGTTATTTCAACATAAATTGAAAGAGACTGAGAGAAGATAAACAGCCTCTCCTCTTTTCCTGTGCAGGTTGTACATAGCCTACTCTTGTCTGTTGACATTGTTTGACGTTCTTATGAGCTGTAAAGATATGACATGCTACTGCTCTGACCTGTGTCCCCAAGTCCTCCATAACTAAACAAGAAAAGCAACCACATGCTGGGATTTCAGGCTTCACGCATCGTAATCTTGCACTTAAGTTAATGAAAGTAGATATACTGATGCTGGATTTTAGTGAGAAGTAGTTTCAGTCTGTACGAATATCTGCTTTTGTTACTCACAATACAGGAACAGCAATTCCAAGCAAGACATGAGATGGAGAGTGAGGGAAATATAATTCTCAATTTCCTGAGATATTTGAACCTCAGAGCTCTTAGAAAGATTGAATACACCCTCATCTGCCTATGATTTTATATTCCAATACTTCATCATTGTTTTATTTAGGAAAGCTTTCCATTGCTGCAATTACTCATTACCTTTCATTCTATCAATAAAGGAATATGAATAAATGATGAGGCAGCACTGCTGAAGTAAAGCTTTGACATTGCTGTAGGTATAGGTGAAAACTGATAATGGACAGAGAGCATCCTATAATCTGTGAGTGAATCATGTACTTCAGATGCCAACTGACCTTTGACAGCTAAAATTAAGGAGGATGATCCTTATATTGGAATAAGCATGACAGAGAGAGTAATAAATCTTCAGACAAAAAGAAAGATAGCATAGATACATTATTAGCGGAACAAGCAAATTGACAGGAGACTCTCAGTTATGTAGAGAAGATTCAGATTTATGAATCCTCAGAGGCAAGGAGTGGATGAAATTTAAACATGAGGAAAAGTAATTGAAATCATTCAAATCACTTCAAATCACTGACATGGTCTTGTGATTCATATAAATCTAGGAAGCACAGTTTCCAAGCTCTTCAAAATACTGTTTATCTCCAGATTTTTCTTTGGGAAACCAAATCATTTGTTTGATGTATGCTAACTAGAGGAAAATCCTAAGGCATATGTTGAGATGTAGTATAACTTCCTATCAAAAGTACACAAGAGTACTTTTATCTCACAAATCATATTCAAGAAAAACAATCCTAAACTCAGAGTTCATCTTATGCTTAATCTATTCTATTCTAATTATATTTAATCTTCTTTATAGAGTAGGATTATAAACTACTGATCACAAACCAAATTACTTGTATTTTCAACTCCCTACCTGCTGGCATATCATTATATTATATTACTCCTTTGTAAAACAGTCTAGCTACGTCCAATAGCATCCTAGATCCTTGTTAAACATTTTACTTACAGTGCTGTTTTTTTGACAAAGGGGAATAGAACATCTTTCATACGAGGAAGGACTGCGGGAACTGGGGCTGTTTAGTCTGGAGAAGAGGAGATTGAGGGGAGATCTTATTAACATTTATAAATATCTAAAGGGTGGGTGTCAGGAGGTTGAGACATCCCTTTTTACTACAGTAGCTAGCAACAGGACAAGGGGTAATGGGATGAAGCTGGAACACAAAAAGTTCCACTTAAATATAAGAAAAAATTATTTCACTGTGAGGGTGAGGGAGCAGTGGCACAGGCTGCCTAGAGGGGTTGTGGAGGCTCCTTCCTCATTTCCCTTTGTTTTCTCAGACAAACTAGGTAGGCAGCCTGGATCCAGAGGCCTTGGTGTAATGTCAAACTCTGATTTTTTTTAAGGTGGAGGCTACTGATTCATTTAATCATTGTTGAGGGTGGTTAAATGCCGGAACAAGCTTCCCAGGGTGGTGACAGTGAGGATCCTTGTAAATACTTAAAAGATGTGTAGATGAGGTGCTGAGGGACATGGTTTAGTAGTGGGCTTGGTAGTGTGAGGTTAGTGGTTGGACTTGAGGATCTCAGAGATCTTTTCCAACCACAACAATTCTATGATTCTATGATTCTAACTAATGCTGGAATTTGTTATAAAATTTTATTATTTTTCTTTCTGTAAAGTAGAGAAAAAAAACTTTTTGCACAGAGTTTAAAATTGTACCAATGAAATAGCTCTAATAGGTAAAAAGTAATATTAGTCAAGAATGTGAGTTTTATGGGGACAAGAGGTTCTATGTGTCTTTAATTTAAAAATATATTCCATGAACTATTGTTTCAGCAGTCGAACATTAACAGGACATTGCCACTTTTCTCAAAGTACAAAACCACATTTTTTAATATTGATATAATACTTTGCTCTTACCAAGGCTTTTCAATGATGTAGTTGCCATAAGTAAAATACTTTCTCTGATTGTCACTTTAGTAGTTTAGGTATAACACTGAATCAACCTAACTAACTTCTAAGCTTTTCTGAGCCACCTGCTTAGCCTCTTCTGCATCATTCGTATCACAATAAACCTTCCAGGGGACCATTTGATGGATGGGGAAGAAAAAGTACAGTGGAGGATACATAGGATATCTATAACAAAACAAGAAAAGACAGACCCATTCCTGTACCCAGACACCAGTACTTTTCTTGTGGTATATGAAAACTAGAGAATAATAAAAAAAATAGACAGTGCAAAGAATTAAACACATAGTAATTCACTTTTCTTTGGAATTTTGAAATTCAATTTGCAAGTCTATTTCAGATAAAATATCCATGTAAAATCCTATTAATATGTGGAATGATATTTCTGTTATGCATACTTTCCATGATTTGAAACTATATTTAGTATTTTTTCACCAAACAATGGTATAAAGTGGATATTATAGAAAAAAAGATTTAATATCTCTCTCTATATATAAATATCTTGCTGAATAACTTTATAAGAACACAGTCAGTCCAATAATAGGTTATGAAGTTCAAACACTGGAAGTGCACAGATTCAATCTGATGACCATTAACCAGACATCTTTCTGGAACCAGGCCAGTGTTGCTATATTATATCAGTGACTAAAGCTCACTGGCAGTCCATGCACTATCTTTAAATGTAAGCAGAAATGAACTAAAGCATTTTCTCTGACTAATTGAAAGCTGATGCATTATGGAGTTTATGAATAATAAAACTTAAATTGACTTAAAACTCTCTATATAATATCCATCCACAACTGATCATTTCCTATTTGAAACTGCATAAAGCTCATTTATAGTTCAATATACAATAGCTATGACTATCCTGAAATGGGAACAGAGGTTGTCTTCTATGTTTTGAAATATAATGAGAATGCACATATACTGAATACTATAAAAGTGTGTAAGTAGAGAAGAAGTGAACACTGAGAGAGAATTATGTGAATGGACAGAAGAGGGATGATGTGCAGCTCCTCAGAGAGAGGGGAGAAGGCTCTGTTAGACAGTAGATTAGGGAGTAGCAAAGCACTTTCCCCCACCAAAGGTCCATTTTTGTGATAAGTTAGCTGAGGAACAGGTTGCCAGTATCAAAGCATTTTTCACTTGTGTTCTCTTCAAAAGGTAAGAAAATGGGTCCATTTTAACAAAATAGGCCCACCATGATGTGGCACATAATTCTCTGTTAAGCCCCTGAAATATCATAACTTTCAGTTCTGCAAAATTTAGTGACTATCTGCAGTGTTAGAGTGAAGAAAGCATAGGCTGCAGCCATGAAAGCAGAGTTGTATCAGACCCAGATATAACAGACATTCGATACCAAATTGTCTCTGTCCTTAGAAAGTAGCTAGAAATTGTAACAGAACTACTGATGAGATTTTTTTATTAACACAGTACACTGAACAGTCTCTTTCACATGACAGAAAGGCACTGATGATTACCTTCCTTAGCTTATAATTTAAATATCTTTAAAAGTGAGAAATTTAGTTTGGAATTGTATTATGTGACTTATTATAAGGGTCATGACACAAATAATTCCATCCACAGAAGATGTATTTTCTCCTCTGTAAGAGCGAAGTGTTTGCAGTTTTCATTAGCCCTCTTAGTCTTAAATGTTTCCACGTAAAATGAACGCTGATGTTAGTCTTCAGGGTCTTTTGATAAAAATTATCTACATGCTTATTCAACAGTAATATACTTTCAAGAGCAGAAACTTATAATGCATGAAGTACATTTCAGACAATAGGAAATTTGTTTTTCTTTTAAAAACTCCAATACCAATTCGTATTTGCAAGGTCAGCTTAGAAATGCCACAATTTGTCAGACAGTATTTGTAAAAAGACACCACTGAAAACCTCTAACATTTCTGTTTTGTTTTGGTCATAAATAATGTTAGAATTTTTCAATGCACCAATATCTAGTATATGTAGGAAAACTATGAGACACCTTCTGTACACTCTGAGAAATTCTTTACTTGAGATCTTAGAAAAGTACTGATACACAAACTTTATGAGGTATACACTATTGGTTGTATAGCAGCCTTGCATTCCAGGAGGAAAGCAATGCCATCTCTAAATTGTTGCTGTCTTCAGTCTTGCTTTTCTCTATCTTTTCCACTCAACTGGTTAATTTTCAATTGACTTCTCTAAATAGATACATTTCCTTAAAAAAAAAGAAAACTAAAAAAAACCTCTTCTCCATACATTCATTTTCAAGTAGTCGCAGAACCTTTTAAAAGGCTATTGCTAAATAACTTTCAATAATTAAACTTGATTGTGCTCTTGCATTTCTTGAAACCTTTCCTTCAGCTTTTCAACCACATAGCTGGAGAGAAGGTTGTTTTCCAATATATTTCACCACAGCTATTGCTATGGGACATAGTAAGCATGTCATTATCTCCTCCTCCAGGCTCCTAGATTCTTTTTTTAAGAAAACGAAAATACATGAGTAAGAACAAAAGTATCTTATTCTCTCATAAAGCTTATCTACAATAAAATAAACACATCAATTCAAACTGCTGATTACTTGGGGCAAGAAAAAAATTGGTTTGTAACAACTGGCTGTGGACTTAAACATCATTCTGGATTTAATGAATTTAAGTGCTTTTTAACAAATCAGACATGATTTCCTACAGGTAGGTGAGATAAAGATTTTCAGTGCTAACATTAAAATTGTTGGGCCCTAGGAACAGACTGCAGAACCCTAGCTGAGACACTCAATTCTCTGTGCATGCCTGGGGAGATAAGCTCCTTAGACAGAAGCCAAATCAGGCAACACACAAAGCAGAAAGCTGCCTAGAGTTAACCATTAGGAGATTCTGAAAATAGCAAGGCATCCATTTATATCCACTGATGGTTCACAGTCCACAGCCTGAAGGTAGGAAACAATGTCCTGTCTTACTAAGGAAAGGAATAAAAGACCATGGATTAATGCATTCATTTGCCAGAGGTTGTCCAGACCGAAGTTATTGCTTCCTAAGAGAAGCAAGTGCTGCATGGGAACAGGCTCATCGATGAAGCTGATACTATGCAGGGAAGAATTCACTGCTCAGTGAATTGGTAGGTATCAGGTCATTTGTCAATGAGGTAGGAGGGGGAAATCTAAGGTTAAACTCCCTGCTTCATGTCTCATTTTGAATTAAATAGGTTTTGATTAAATGACAGAAACATATTATGAAGCTCTGAGGACTATCCCTGAACTCTGAACACTATATAAACAATTTTGCCACAGACTTGTATTCCCTCAAGGGCTCAATGAATCTTGAACAATTTTTTTGCAACAGGACACATGTTGCTGGTTATGTCACTGTTGTGATGGAAGCTTCATGGTTTTAAATCCTTTTCACACTGAGTGAAAAGAAACTAGAGTACCAACATGGTGGGCAACTCCTCAGACCAGAAAATTCTTACATGAATAGTGGACAGTAGCAAACACTGGTAGCTCAACTACTTATCACACGGTGAGGATCTCTAGAAAAAAAGTCTTAGTCTACTAAGAACAATATGTGAGAACAGTATCATGCAAAACAAGAGCTGTGTAGTGAAATCCCTGCTGAGGGCTACAGGACAGGCACATAAATTCAAGAGAACTCTCTAATGCATGTTTACATTGGCAGAAAAAATATCTATGGATACATGGTAGTGTTCTTACTTGTTATGTATTGTAAGTCAATGGAGATTTCACCAGCTGTTCCCTAACCATCAGGAACAGGTAGAGAATGATAGGACACATAAGAGAAAGCTGCACAGGTTTTTATAAGGTATTGGTCATTTTTTTTTTTGTTCTCCAATATAAAATGACTATTCTTATCTTCTTAGTATTATCTTTATAAGTAATCAATATTATTACTCTTCTTGCACAGTGTTGCTTGCTTTTGAGTCCCTGTTGCTTTATGCTTTTTTTGTATTAAGAGGGCATGTGAAACATACTGTAACAAAATTTACAAAATCCTGGTGTGAATGGACTTCACTGTCCTCAAGGTAAGAGCTCCCGCTTTTGCCAGTAACAAAACCCAAGAAGAGCTGTTTATTTACATCTGACAAAGCACTCTGACAGTTGAGATTTTACAATATCTCTGTATTAGAATAATTTCATTAATGCAGATGCCATGATTGTATCGTTCAACTCACTATTATCAGTGGATGTTGGGAGGTGGAGTACATTTTTGGGATCCAAATTCAGTTCCAGCTAAAAATATTTACCCTGGACATTATTATTTTCAGAGCCTCAGTCAAAGCTGAAGAAAATTCCAAACGTCCATCCACAGAGGTTGAATTGTTGGTACAAAGAATGAGATATATCTCTGATTTCATTTAGAAAAAATCTATTTTCCTGTGATGATGAATATCATCATCAGATGGAACTCAATCACCAAGTGTTTACAAGACTATGATAAATTTATTTAGCAATATCTTCAGTTAAAAAAATAATTTCACTTGGAAAGTTTATTCAAAACTTCCACCATTTTCACTGTTGGCCAAAAATTTCAACTTAAATTCTCCACAATGTAGAAGCAAAGAATAAAGGGATCTGGAGGAGCCCTCTGTGCAGTTTCTAACAAAGAGGTGTTCACTATCTGTGCCCACATAGCTGTTGACTCTCTGCCCACTCTCTGAGCTAAACAGAAGTTCAATAGACCTGTCATTGTGGCATTGAGCCCAAGTTAAAATATCCTGCTCTTGACTAGGCTCAGTGTCGTGCTTATTGTGACAGTACAGTTTCCAGTCAGGATGGAGTGTGGGTAGAATGAGCTCATGTCTGCTCGAAGACCTGACAGAGCAAGCTTTCATCTGCCTGCAAAAAAACATGCAGAAGTTCTTAGTGACCCTGATCAAATTGAGTATGTTCGTGGTTGAAGTCTCTGAAGTCTTTAGCAACTACTCAGCCAACCAGCTCCAGGGATTTTTTTTATCATTAACAGCTCTACTGGCAAAGTGTCTCTAGAGCCTGATTCTGAGAACATTTTCTACACTATTTTGCCATATTTTCAGGATCGTATAAGCAAAATGGTATGATATTTTCCTGTGAGGAGAAAATTTCGGGAAGAGATCATCCCAGATTTTTTCCAAGGTCATTCATTGCATCAGTCAATCAGAGTTTGTTGTTTTGTTGTTGGCTTTTGGTTTTTCTTCCTATCAAACAGAAACATGATTTTGCTGTGCCTTACTCTAAAGCAATGGTAATAAAAAGTGATATTATTCGTTATTTGGTCCTCAGCAGCAATATAGTGGATGAGTTATTGCACAGAGCAGAGGTAGGTATATATGATGTCTAAAGATCTCTTGAGGTATACACAATGTCTAATTTTAAGTAAACATAGAAGCAGATAACTTTGAATAACAGAGCACAAAAGCATTGTGGCATCTGATGCTGTTTATTTTTACTTGTTTGGTTGGTCTACACAGTTTAAATATACCTTATTTAAGGAAGGAAGAAAAAAGTACTCAATTTCAATGGATGTCTAACTAGAAACAGTCAAATAAGTGCCTGGTGCCACACAGTGCCTAGTTTCAAATCAGTGCTAGGAACAGCTCACCACACTTAACCCAAGTATATGTGCACCATTTGTGTTCTGTTTTGTTTTATTTAGCATTATAATTCAGTTGCACTAAAGTAAAACCTCTTTGTACTAATCACAAATGCTTTTGAACCAAAGAAGTCATTACTGTGAATCACAGCTCTTATAAGGTCATGACCTGGGTTTTTAGGGGTAAAAAAGTGTGTAAGACATACTGATCCCTGTTAGCCTGGTCAGTGTGGCACCAGCAAAGAACTTGGATCATAAATGGGTGACAGTCAGTGAACCTTTCACTCATTTATGACTGTTTATCAGCCACAAATGACGCCAAGGGAGTTGAAATATGTTTTAACAGTGTGTTTATATTTTTCTACAGAGGTCTTAGTGCCACATAACTCATTTTGGCATTTTTTAAACTTAATTTTGCATTAAGAAAACCAAGCAAACAGTGAAGCTAATATTTATTTTTTGAATAACTCTAAACATTTTGCAGAAACTCTCTGCACATCAGTCACTTTAAAATTTGTTACCTTTTCCTAGATTCTTGCCCTTGTGATGAAAGCCTAACCTTTGTATAACAAAGATAAAGATTAGAGGATGAACAGCATGTTGTACAATACAGACACTAATGAGTAGATGGATCAAGCCAGATCTGTTGCATATTATACAGGCTAAAGGTGGGACGTGGTTGAGGACATAAATACATTCTTTCTACATCCTGTTTTTAGTATCATAAACCTTTAATAAAAAAAATGAATCGTCATCTTGCTGATGTGAATAATATATGAAGACTAAGAGCCTTTTCTTTCTTTTCCTCACCTTTTTCCTCTTCTTTTTCTCTTCCTCTCAGTTTTAAAATTGTTTTGGAAATGTACTTAGGCCCTCATTCAGTAATGAACTTAGATGGTCACGTACTAAGTACTTTACCGAAGCAGGGCCACCAGAGATTTCACTGAAGGTCAAATCAATTTTGTTTCATTACCTTTGCACATTCTTTACGATGACATCAAAATGTAAAAAAACTCAAAATGTCTATATATAATGTGGTCAGAAAGAGATCATGATAGTTACGTTGTTGTTAATATTACCTTATTTTTTTTCTACATTTGGAAATGGTTGTACTTCCTCTCTTCCTCACAAAGTGATTCTTCAAATTCTGTTATACTTTACTGATATCATGAATCTGAATACACAGCTACTAGATTAAGCCCATTAATCTAACTACTAGAAATCCATAAATTGTGAACTGGCTTATTCATTAAGACTGAATAGGCTAAAACACAGGTAAGTGGATAAAAATCCTGATTGACATTTTGCTTTGAAATTTGTATCCCCCTAAAACACCCCTGTATTTTCCTCTGTGATTCACCCAAAGAGAAGCACACAGCTCTTGACACAAATCCCGTCATAAATCTTGAAAATTTCATGCAGAATCCAAAATATTTCTTTTAATGTGTTATTCATTAAGCTATTTCTTTAAATCGTAGTCTGTTGGCAACTGCAAACTCATTCCATTCCAGCCACATTATAGCAATTCTGTAGTATTATTTGAGGGAGTCATTAGGTTATTAACACTGGAAAAAATTCAAAACCAGAATCTGCAAATGCCCACAGGAGCACAATCGTAGAAGAAGATTGCACTGCTAGCACTGAATAAAGTATAAACAATCAAAGAAATTGATGAAAAAATAATTTAAGACTATTTCTATCAATAATTAATAATTTTCTTACATTCAAGCTCTTCACAAGCAGGAAAAAAAAAAAAAGCCCGAGATATTTTAATGATACCTTATGCTGTTTCAAGTAACTATTGTGCCAGTGGAAACATGGGGAAAAAGATTATTCAATCTAGATGTTATGTCCAATATGGTATTTAAATAATGTCTTAATGGTGATTTTAGGTTACACCTCATTCAACATTTAATTTGAAAAAAACAAAGAGAGCTCAGTACTCATATTTCAAGTCAGGATTTCTGTTAACTAGTGTGCCTCTCTTTTAGCCAACACTCTTGGCCTTTACACACAACTTCAAGAAATATAAACCTGTCTAAAGCTGCAATAATTGTTGAACAGAATGGTAGCATTCTACTTTCACTGTATAGAAGTGTAAAGTGACTCACAAGAACTGCCTCATTACAGGAGCTACTTCAGCTTCAGTGACATTTTTAGAACAATTTATTTCAAGAACATTGTCCCATTTTGTTTTAGGCAAAGTCTTAGCATCTAAAGACATTATCTCAGTGCCAGTCCTTGGTTTTACTCATACGTTTCTGCTCCTCTCCCATTTGATTCTTATCTCTTTCTCTCACATGTGTATTTTGTATATTTTGTCCTACTATATGCTACTCGATTTATTTACCCTGGAGGGTAGGCCTGCTTAACAGTTAGTCTGCTCACTGCCTAATTTGTGACCTGTGGTGTTATCATGACCATGGAACTCCAGAGAAACAGTCTAATATTAAGGAAGGTGCCAATATAAATTAAAATATCACATCAATTTCTCCTGCAAAAGATCTCCTGAACCCTTTGGGTAGTGACTTGCTTCAGATAGTCCGAAGCTTTCCATTAAGTTGTACAAATATTTGTTTGAACCTCCATGTTTAAGAAAAAAACAAGTGTCCAGGACCCAGGTAAAACAAAAAACTGTCTCTATTTAGAAAGTTATTTATACCTTTTGTTAATTTCAAAAAATAAAGTAACATATAATAAAATACTTATGTAACCTGTGGAAACTCAAGAATTAGATATGTACAAAACAGTTCAGTGACTGATTTTCTAATGAGAAAAAGCTTACGTATGGATAAACTTCTGAATTTTCTTGTAATAAGAATTGTAGATTTTTATTCCCGTGAATAATAAAATAATGAGAATATGTAATTGCTGAAGAGACAAAAAATGGGGTTTTTTTCTGAAAATGTTAAGGGTTTAGGACTTTTAAACTGTATTTCTTAAAAAGGTGTTTATGAACTCATAACAGGCAACCTGTTAGGTTTTACTGGAAGGTTTTACCAATACCATAGCTACAGGCAAATCAGGGGAAAAAAAAGAAAATGCAATTAGCTATATTTCCTTTTGCATGTCTGTAAATGGAAAAGAAATAACAGTGAAATGTCATCTTCACAGATTTCTTCTTCTAATTTCAAACAACATACAACACAGTAAAGTTTTAGCTAGCAGAAGTCAATTGTAGAGATGGACTTGTGGAACTTAACCTTCTTATAGCACAACTATAACTGATTTCAACCATAATTCTAGCACACTCTTTACAAAGAAAAGAAACAACCAAAAACTCCACAAAAACCCCAAATCAAATCTTAACACCTCTTCAAACCACACTGATTACATGCTGTTTAAATAAATGAACTTCCAAACACCAACATATCTCAGTAAGATTTATATGAATTTTTAACATAGGTCTATCTATGATATTTATAACTTTTTGGTTACTTATGATTAATTACATTCAATTAAGTAAAATATGTGTTAAATACTGTGACCTGTAAATATTATTTTTCAATGACTTTACAGGGTAAAAAGCAGCTATTATCTCTACAGTAGTCATAAGAGTGAAAGTTAGCACTGACAGCATGCTGATACATGAAGTTTTCTATTTCTATTTTATCTAAAACAGTTAATTAGGATAATGTACAACCTATGTGGATGACAATGCATAATTAATATCACCCTCAGTACAACTAAAGCACAGATTTACGAAATCCACTATTTGAATATATCTGCATGGATTTCAACAAACTGTATTTATGAGACTTTTGGAACTTCGAATAGATTTTGGAAGAATTATTAAGTTTCAGTTTTACTGGAGATATGTGGGTCTCATAACTGGATTTTCAAACAGGATTAATCAATTTTTACAGATAAAATTTCAAACTAATGTTCCCTGAACTTTTACTCTAGCTTCAATGGTTGTGAAACAGATCCTTAATACAGAAACATTACAAGGTTCAGCAGTTCACTAAAGATAAGCAGCAAAAAGTCAATTGCTGATACAAACCTTAGAAACTTTTAAAATACGAGTTTCTCTATAGAGCGTCTGTGTTTTTGTTCTGTAAAATCCCTTGAGAGTCAATTTTGGCATTTCAACTGTTGGCTTCAGCCAAACTCAGGTAGTGAAGTCGAGTAGGGAAAAAAATATTTTTAGATTTTAAGTTACATTTTAAGTTAAGCAAACTTCTCTAAACTTGGCTTTGCGTGTGTCCTGGGCAAACGTTCAGACAAGTTTTAATTTTGCATTTTATTTTTTAAGAAGTTCATCCATCTTTAATGTTATCAAAATAATTTCCATTATCATCTTAAGATAAGCACAGTGTTTATATATCTGTGTAAAACATTGATCATCTCTAGTTATTCCAAGTTTGAAAGGAATACAGTCCCTGTGCTTTCTAAATTAACATATTGCATATTCTACAGTCACAAGTCAGGACAAAAGCAGTTATTTCTGTAGCAACAGGATATCTTAACATTTGTATTGCTGATGGAAAAGTGTTGGTGTTTTTTTTTTTCTGTAGAAAGATTTAAGCTTTTAATTAACTTTAAAAAGTTCTAACAATTAAAAAGTTTCCTTTCCGATTTCCATGAGGAAAAAAAAATCTGGGATGATTTGGTTTTAATAAGTATCATACTAAAAAACAATTTAACAGAAGATTGTAGTATCAGATTAACGTATCTTTTCTGTGCTGTGTTTGGTGGGAGATTAGAGTAGAAGGAATTATTTCTGTTCAACACATCACTGTGATAATAGCCTTTAAATACGTTTCTGTCCTTGTTAACAATAAAAACCAGTGTTGCCGTATGTTTCCTCTCCATCACCACCATGTTACTGACATCAACTGCAAACTTAGCAGCTCACACTGCTGCAAGGACTGTTTCTGTGGCTTCTGTAGCATGTTACTTCAAGTAGTAGAAGCATATGTTTGCTTGTTCACTCTCCAGAATAAACATATTTTTAAACATTTTTTACAAGTTGTGACAAAACACCATTTGTCTGCACACAGTGATATGACAGGATATTTGCCTTGTGGTAGGAAAAGATTCTCTGACATTAAATTTGAACATCTTTTAATTATCTCTGTTCAGTGTACCTTTTCCCAATGAGTACCATGCAGCAGTCAAATATTAAAGAAATTTAATACAGAAAAAGCAAATTTGTCATTTTATTTATACAAATTCACATTCAGAACAATAGCAAAGCTCACTGAATTATTCTGTAGTTTGTTGTAATGTATAGATATGTTTCATCTATACATATAGGTTAGATTTGCTTCTTCACTGTCCAGTATAAACATATTCTTCTCCTTTGACCCATCAAGTGTGTATGACTCAAATACAAGCTAAAATTAAATTAACACAAGCTCGTCAAAAAGAAAACAAGCTTTTCTGTTAGTGTGCAATCCTAGGGAGGAGTCTCTACCATGGAGTGTTTGCTCTATTGCTAGAGCTTTATTGCTCTATTTTATATTACCATTTTATCTTTCAAATTGCAGTACATATGTTCTTACTCTGTAGATATAGAATTAGTATTTTGTTGCCTGGCACATTTCACTTGTCTTAACAGGAAAATGGGCAAGGAGATTCAGTAATGCCAAAGTTGTTAATTACAGCAGTGAATCATTGCTACAGAGCAGCAGAGGAGAATTACAGAGGTCATCTTGTCTTCCATTTTTCTTAAGGAGTTGTGGGAGGGAAATGATATTCATGTGATGGTAGCAAGAATATTAAAAGCCAAATTAAAAATCTGTTCAAGTTGTTAGAGCTACTTACTTCATTATTCAGGTTTTTGACAGTTTGCAGAACCATCATGCCTACTGTTATGTACAGAGTGAATTTACCACATACACTGCTTTTCAAGTTTAGACTAAAGTTAGGAGTGGGAAAAAAGTAGTGCTGTTAGGTTTTTACAGTTAATATGGCTGGTTTTGTCCAGGCAGACAGGCTGTGACATTTCATTTCTTACTCTCTTTAGTACATTTATGTCAATCCTTCAAGGACAGGCAGCAATAAAGATGGTGAATGTTCTTGCAACTCAGATAAATGGGTTAGTTACAGCTCAAATTTTTGTCAGAGTAGTGGTAATTAAATAAGTTTTTTAATCTTTGACTCTGTCTGGTTTCTTACATTTCTCTAAAATATTTTCCTTTCTTTGAGAGAAGCTTTTAATTCTCTTCTAATGAATATTTAGCTCATCTGGCGTTAAGTTTTTTTAGCTAACCAATCTTGATTTATCATGAAATATTGGTATTTATTTTAATTTTATTTGCTTTCATAAGCAGAGCATGCATCACCCCCCAAAAAATAAACATTTTTTCCCTGAAATAAAATTGTATATTTAAGAAGAATTTTTATTTCCAAACATAGAAAAGGGATATAAATATAAAGGTGCTTAGGCAATCGAGTGGTAATTTAAATGACAAAAGCAAAAACTACGATGACTTCTCTGCAACCCAAGACAATTCAAACTCACAGGGATCTCCCCAGTCACCACAGATGGCTCATGTTCCATCTCCAACAAGGTAATGGTCATTCCACTGAATTTAGGAGTTACCACAAACAAGGAATGTTTCTCTTTCTCCTTTACTGGGAGTATTAAATGATCAAAAAGTTGGATACCAGAGTAAGGCTTCCCAGACAGTTACCACACTATATTTAGTTTCATGTTTAACAGGATTTTGGCAGACATTTTAGCTTCAACCTCAGCGACAGCAGTTTTTCTCTAGAGTGATTATTTAGATTTTGTCTCCTGTTCACTACACATGATCCATCATTAAATATTTGGAAGATGTATTTATTACAGAGGTGATTTTGCTATTCAGGGACAAGTGTTACTATTGGGAGTATTCATGCAATTTTTTAATATGTTCAGGAACAGGCACATTGGGTAATTTTACAAGGAGGCAACAACTTTTAATATTACTTTGGCAGACATTATATTCTATTTATTGATAAATGATTTGTTATACTCAAATAACTAGTCAAAGTATTTTTGAGAAAAAATCAGAACTGTTTTTGAGGGTGTTTGGGGGTTTTTGGGAGGGAGGTTGTTTTTTACTTAGTATTATTGCAATTAATGTCTAGAATTAAAAGACCAACCTGAGGATAATCTATTACTGGATACTCCTAAATGGTTGCAAACTAGTGAGCTTTGGTTGACAAAGGAACTTAGTCACCTAAATATCATTATAAATGCAATTTAGTTAACTAACACATCAATTCATAAAACTCTACCAAATTCAGCATCTGGGAAGGAACAAACCCATGCACCAGTACAGGCTGGGGTTGAACTGCTGAAGAGCAGCTCTGCAGAGCGAGACCTGGGAGCCTTGGTTGATAATTAACCATGAGTCAGCAATGTGCTCTTGTGACCAAGAAGGCCAATGGCATCCTTGGATGCTCATTCACCAGAAGGGTGTGCTGCCATTCAGTGGGATCTCGACCAACTTGAGAGTTAGGCAAAGAATCTCATGAGGATCAACAAGGGCAAGTGCAGAGTCCTGCATCTGGGGAGAAACAACCTCATGCACCAGTACAGGCTGGAGATTGACCTGATGGAGAGAGACCTGGGAGTCCTGGTTGATAATAAACTGAACATGAGCCAGCAATGTGTCCTCATGACCAAGAAAGCCAATGGCATCTTGGGATGCATCAAGAAGAGTGTATCCAGCAGGTCAAGGGAGGTTCTTCTCCCCCTCTACTCTGCCCTGGTGAGGCCTCATCTGGAGTCCTGTGTCCAGTTCTGGGCTCCCCAGCTCAAGAGGGACAGAGAAATTCTGGAGAGTCCAGCACAAGGCCACCAAGATGATCAAGGAACTGGAACATCTTTCATATGAGGAAAGGCTGCGGGAACTGGGGCTGTTTAGTCTGGAGAAGAGAAGACTGAGGGGAGATCTTATTAACATTTATAAATATCTAAAGAGTGGGTCTCAGGAGGTTGGGACATCCCTTTTTTCTATGGTAGTAGCGAGCAACAGGACAAGAGATAATGGGATGAAGCTGGAACACAAAAAGTTCCACTTAAATATAAGAAAAAACTATTTCACTGTGAGGGTGAGGGAGCCCTGGCACAGGCTGCCCAGAGGGGTTGTGGAGTCTCCTTCCTTGGAGGTCTTCAAGACCCGCCTGGACATGTTCCTATGTGACCTGATCTAGGTGAACCTGCTTCTGCAGGGGGGTTGGACTAGACGATCTCTAAAGGTCCCTTCCAACCC
Source organism: Colius striatus (assembly GCF_028858725.1). NCBI lineage: Eukaryota > Metazoa > Chordata > Aves > Coliiformes > Coliidae > Colius > Colius striatus. Next base: position 78,473,804 of record NC_084762.1, on the reverse strand, counting down.
CTATCATTCTATGATTCTATGATTCTACTGCTGTCAGGGAACTAGTAGCCATTAGTTACTCTAGTGCTATGTAGACTTGCTATCTCAGAATAGTTCAAATCCCTATAGATTGACCTGAAACTCAGAATGAGAAGAACTAACTTCTTCAGGATTGATTTTAATTTTGGGTTAATATCTGATTTTGGTCTAAAGCAGTGCCAATTTTGCAGTATTATTTTTCCATAACTGCTGGACAGTACTGACTTAGGAGGAAAGATTGAAGGCAAAAGAATGACCGAGGGAGCTGGGACTCTTTAGCTTAGAGAAGAGGAGACTGAGGTTGTTCTCATTAATGTTTACAAATGTATAAAGAGCAGGTGTCAGGAGGATGGAGCCAGGCTATTCTCAGTGATGTCCAAAAATAACACAAGGGGCAATGGGTACAGGTTGGAGCATAAGAGGTTCTAAAGAAACACAAGGAAAAATTTCTTCACTGTGAGGGTGAAGGAGCACTGGAATAGGCTGGTTGTGGAGTCTTCTTTTCTGGAGACATTCAAAACCCACTTGGATGAGTTCCTGTGTGACCTACTCTAGGTGGTCCTGCTCTGGCAGAGGGGTTGGACTAGATGATCTTTCAAAGTCCCTTCCAACCCTTAAGATTCTGTGATTCTGTGATTCTGTGACTATTTTACCCTACTGTTCATCTGTATACTGCTGCAATATTATAAGCCTATGAGAGTTTAGAGCTAAACTAGGCTTTATACTTTGAAAGTCACCGGAGACCTACTAGACAAATGGTATTGAAGGAAAGTAAAAAATAACTGACGAGATCTGAATTTGTACTGAGTGGAATATTTATAAAATATCAGGGCAAGAGTATGAGCTTGTAAATAATCCTAATGCCCTATCCCTTTGGGGAAAACATTGACATCAAGTATTACTCGTTTCTTTATCGTTTCCTTACATTATATAATTTTTTTACTAGACTAGTATTGTCTTTCATTTAAATAAACCATATTTTCTTTTTATATTGACTTTATGAGACTTCTGTGAGCTTTGGTGTTGCTGATACAATGAGGATCTATGACTGTTTAAAATCATATCTTATAGATCATGTGCCAAAATTTTTCTGTCAACACAAGCTCAAGAAAGTTTATTTTGTCCTGCAAAAAATTAGGCATAGCTTGCAAAACAAGTCTGGTGAATTAAATAGGATCAATTCCAACCTTGCATTTGTATAGAACAAAGAAATGAACATGAGCAAAGACAGACCTCCAGGTACTCTTTTCTAAAACAAGACTCATTGAGAGAGTAACATAGAGATTATGGGCTAATTGCCACTGTAATTGAACAGTAGAATAGTGCGATGACAGTCCTAGATTTCTGCTCTTGAGTTGTTCCTTGTTAAATTTCTAAGACCATTCACGATCTTTTATTGAGGCTCATACTTTGCCTTTTCCATTTTTGTACTAGACAAAGATATTTGACTTTCCATGGTCATAGAATCATAGAATGGTAGGAGTTGGAATGGACCTTTAGAGAGCATCTAGTCCAATCCTGCTGCTAAAGCAAGTCCACTGTGATCAGGTCACAATATGTATCTGTGTGTGCTTATGTATAAATAAAATTTACTCTGAAGATTAAGACAAAAGATATTTAATCATCAGGTTCAGATCAGGTGGTGTGCAACATCAAACAAAGATATGCAGAGTATGTACTTTGGAAGGATTGCCTTGACAGTTCTCAATATTTTTTTTAATTTAATATGTTCATGCTTAGCATCTAATATGTTCATTTTTAAAGATAAAGAACATATAGGAAAAATTTCACTGAAAATTATGTGAGATTTAAGTCATTCTGAAAGCATGAATCTCAGACTCTGGTACTAGTTCTGTGCCTCCACATCTTGAGAGGGATATCCAGAAGAGGCTTTCTGTAATGAGCTTTCTTGACAAGATTAATCACATTAACTTTGTTTGGATCTAATATACACCCACAGATGCATGCATACAAAAAAAGAAAAAAAATCTAAAAAATATAGCAGCCATACACTTAATTAAGCAAAGTTGCCCTATGGTGCCTATGTCCTCCTTCTCTCTCACAAGCAGAGCTCCAAACTCAAGGTCCTGTGGGAGAATTGCAATTTATTTAAAGCTCAGTCTGGGGTAAAATCTCTCATCCTGATACGAGAAAAATACCAATGTCTTATTTACTAGTATGTAGGCTAAAATGGTTAGGGTTGCTCTCTAGTACTGTTAACACAGTGACCATTTTGCAGTGAAGTATCTATTTTCTATCTAAAAAAATGGAGGAATGACACTCTGGTAAAGACATTTGCTTTTTTATTCATCCAAAGTCATTTGATAAAAATACAACAGTTCAAGAGACGATGACAACAAACTGTGACTCATAACTACTTTCCTTGTTCCCTGTGTTTGTAGGAGAAGTTGGGAAGGTATTTTCTAGGATTACACCCCAGTAGTAAATCTCAGAGTCATCTGTCTTGCTTTACACACTTAAGTCTTGCTCTTTCCCCATGAGTCTGGACACTTTTTACATTCTATTTTAAAAGATGCACTTGCCTTACTTCAGTATTCCTAGTAGAAACAGAACTGTTTTTCACGTTCTTCTCAGTGGAGAGGTCTATGCCACTAGATATCAAATTGAGCGCTTTGAATAGTTAACCCTGTGACTCGTGTTACTGACTCTAGAGCTTCAGGGAGAGAGGTGGGACATGCACCTTCCCATCTTGCTTGCTCATATGGTTTCATATTTCTCCAATAGACACTGAGATCCTGTCTTTCCCTTCCTGCATCTGAAACTATTATGATAAAGAATAACTCCCTTTTCCAGTAGTGTTTTATTAAAAAAAACCAAAAAAAACCCCAAAACACAAATTTAGTGGTCAGATATCTGCTGTAGGTAGTTATCTACAGAAAGTAGTTTTTGCTCCAGGCATCTGTCTCCCAATGATGTCTGTCTCACAAAGATGCTTAAGCAGAGGCAAGGAAAACCATTGTGTATAATCTCATCTCCTCTCCAGCATTTAATTGTGCATGTCCCTGTAATTGTGAACTCAGGACAGGTATGCCCAGGTTCCCAGTGTTTCCTTGCTGGGACTCTCAAAATCTCTGTTGCTGATAAACTTGGATTTGGGCACGACAACTGATTGTTGTGGTTTCAACTAGTTAACATGGCTCTTTAAGAAAAAGGGTAGTTAGCATGCAAATCATGACTTTTGTGGCTTGAACTCTAAGTTATTCTCCATTCATCACTCAGAGACAGCTTTGGCAGAACTGGTTTGTTGACTTATGCACTAACTGGTGGATTTAAAAATTCTGAAATGTTGAAATCCTCTTTCGAGCCCACAGATTAATAATATGGCTGCTGTTAACTGGGAGTGCTGTTTCTGTGCCACAGTAAAGAGACCAGCTACTCAAATACTCACTCTGTCAATGTATTCCAGATCTCTGGGCACCTTTCCTCATTCTCATTCCTGCCTCTGACTTCCTTTGCTTATTTGCATTTTCCAGTACAGATTCCATGTGCTCAGTTCTGCTCTGGGGCAGGGACAACGTGCTACTACGTATACATTGAAAAATCCTGAGTGTCCCCATTTTACACCTGAAATATTGACAGGATTGAGCCAAAAAACAAGATATTTCAGAATTTTCTGAGTGAAGCTCAAACAAGGCAAATCTGATGTGGGTTTTTTTTTGGTGACATTGTTTTCGTTTGTTGTTTCAGGCTTTATTTAAAAGGTCACAGTGGAACAGCTGGAAAACAGAGTAGTCTGATCTTACATGGTGCTGAATTCAGTACTAAAGATGCAGACAATGACAACTGCATGTGTAAATGTGCTCTTATGTTGACTGGAGGTGAGTAAAACATCTAAAAATATGAGGTACATTGATGGGAATCTAATGTTTTACTAAAGCAACTGTGGAAGATGTTGCATTCATGGATGTGTAAGTACTGTGTGAAAATTCCCTCTATTATTATTATTATTATTATTGCTTTTTTTCTATGTGTATATTATGGTAACGCCAGTACCTCAAGAAACCTATAAACAAGGAAGGGATTACCCAGAGCTGCAGTCAGTATACTTCTGTGCTGAAGCTGTTGCAATGCCAAGGGACAAACCATAAATTAGTGGTAATAAAGTGCAGGTAATAAAGGCAAAATAAGAGAGAAGGAAAAAAAATAAAAAAGAAATGAAGAAGGGGAAAAGAATTTTGTGAAAAGTGGGAGAATCAGCCATAAAAAAAGAAAAGGCAGGTAAATAGATAAGGTAAAGTTTTAAAACAATGATAATATAGACTTGTAATATATTACATATTTCACAGGTTCATGATTCTGTTATTGAAATTTTTATAATGATTCAGCTTTCTGTCTTATATGAGCATAATATATATAAACACACATACATATCATAGTTAATGTCATACCTAATTCACTCACCTGTAAAAGACTATACCTACAACTCCTTGTTAAATTTTGGCATTTAGTTGTTCCGGAAGATTCAAAACAGAATCTTTAATGAGTTGAGTTGAACTGCAGAAGAAAAGAGAAGAGTTGAGATGGGGAAGAAAACAAAGAAGTGATGCTAAACAGTTTAAAACACCAAGTCAATCTGACTGCCAGCAAGTATAGTGTACGTGTATATATGTATAGTATACGTATAGTTTCCTCCAATGCAGTGGAGGAATATCTGAGATTAATTCCCCCCACACTGTACAAGAGTGATAACTTTTTCTGGCAAATGATGCTTATTATTTTTCCCTATATGAAAAGCTCATTTTTATCCTTAGGACACCACATTAATGCAAAAAGCTTAAATTGGGATTCTTCAGTTCATTAATTGTATGACCAAGACAGGCCCTTTTCTTCACATCTGATCTTCTGAGATTCTCTCTCAGAGATTTCTAACGTCCCACAAAAAAAGTTCTATAGTATATAAATTGTTCAGTATTTTGAATCAGACTGTTAAACTGATATTTGTGGTCGCTGGCGCTCTAACTGAATCCAGCTCAGGCCACATTCAGGCACATATGAATCTCTAAAGCTATCTGCTAACAGAAGATTGATTCCTGTCACTGGGAATCTGTATTAAATACACTATCTAGTTCTTCATTCTATTTTTCTGATTGGAAATAAGATAATACGCTAAATTAAACTGTCTTATTTCTAGGACAGACCAGAGTATAGTGAGAAGTTCCTAAATGTGATTTTTACTTGTGCTGAAGTTCAGGCTCATTCATGTATCCAAGCTGCCTGAAAATACCTCTGCTCCCAGACAACTAATTCTGGGAGCTGAAGGTTTTGTTTATTTTTGTGCCCTGACTTCTATGTCAGGTCAATGCCCTGCTAAGGTCAACTTGCTGTTGAACAATCATTCTGCAGGGTTTACATTTATTTTGCTGCAACAGTCCTGTAAATCAACAGGAAAAGTACATATTGGAATATTGTAGTAGCAAATGAAATGAATAAGGACGAAGGCAGAGAATTACCAAAGGCTGAGGAGGCCATAAATATAACAAATCACAGCAAAGTGAAAGAAGATGTAGATAGACTTTGAGATAGATTAGTCTAGTGTTTTGGACTAGACTCTAAGTACTAATTTTTCAGAGGCAGGCTGTACAGCACTAATTTGTAGTTCTTCAAAAGAAGAAGACTTTATCAAGGAGAGATTTTCTCAAACACTCTGCTATGCTTTGTTCCTTGAAATTACTTTCTCATTCCTTGAGAAATATCAGAAATTGGATTAAATACCAAAACATCTGTTTAGTGAGCAGATTTCAGTTCTGTACCACAGACAAAGACTAATTAAGAAAAGTAGCAATGATAACAGATTTTGGAAAACCTCTATTTTTTTCCAAAAGATGTCAGATTCTCTGTTAGTTTTGGCAACATCACAGAGAACTCTTTAATGATGAATGATACGGAGTCTACAGGCAGGTTTCTAGCTATCTTAACAGTCTGGGTGAACCTGTTATCTCTATGAGGTGAACTGAATATATTTATGTCAGGAATAAAGGCTGAGATAAGGTGAAGCTCAAGACTTTGATAGTCAAGGCTGAAAATAAAAATGTAAGGAAAACACACATTTCTCTCTATGATCTACTAGTTGTCAGTTTTATTTGTTCTGTATCAAAACTATTATTCTTTGCCCTTTTTTCTCTCCTCCCTCTTACCCAGAATAAAAAAATTAAATATTGGCAGAATAATACAGTAGCATCAACAAAGTTTTTTGTATGTGTCTCATGTAATTTAAGAACCATGCTATGCTACTTGACTGTTATCTTAATGTTGATTTTAGGGAACGGCTTCAAAAGTAGATGCATGAGCTGCATTCTTAGCCCCTATGAAATTTACAGTGTAGTTAAACATTTTAGTTGTTTTTCTGTGTCTTGGAAAATTTAAACAAAGTATGCTTGGACTACTTTAAATGCAAATAAAGCATAAATATTAAAATAATTCATTTAAACTTAATATTTGTCAAAATAGTGAAAAAAGACTAATAAAAAAAGCTGTTAAGAACTGGTACAATATCTCAAACCAATAAACTGAACAAAAAGTTTTATTCCCATGTAATTTCAAGTAGTACCCTTAAGACTAATCTCATGAGGTACATACACAGATTTTTACAAGAAACAGCACTTAAGGAGAAGCAAATTGTCACAAGAATGAAGCACTGAACAGATGTCCAAAGCACTTCAGACAGATTTCTAATAGGAGAGCATCCAGTGTCTCTGGATCAGATTTATGGGCACAAGGCTGATTTAGAGCATCCACCATATCAACTGAGCTTCAAGAATTGTTAGTACATTTGCTTTCAGTTCCTGGAAAGTGGTTTATGACTGCTTGGTCCATAGTGAAAGAGTCTTTGGGTGATTTGCTTTGTCTTACATTGGCTGCAGTCTGAGATGTTCACGCTGGCATCTGCCTTGCTTCATATGTTAAGTGAGAATACTGTTAAATTTCTGATCCCGAAATAGTTTGGCAACATGATGGGAAGACTTTCTAGATGTCTTTCTAGTATTGAAACAGCACAGAATTATTGAAATAAATTTATTTTACCTGTAACAGAGGTCCATTCAGCTGCATTCTGCTGTCTCTGACAGCAGGCAGTAGCAGATGTCTCTGTATAGGCATAAGAACAATGCAAATAAATACTTCATCTGAGTATTTGCCCAATATCTTTTGCATCTCAGGGACATCTTGAGTCAGAGGCAGTTCCCATGTATTTAGTAATCCTCAATGGATTTGTCATCTATCAAGTGAGAGACTACTCAATGACAATTGCAAACAGTGGTGTTCATATTGCCTGTTATTCCACTGTTCCTTTTTCCAAGTGGTGAATTTTATGAGTCTCTGACAAGAGTGCTATGCGCTACATAGGATTCTTGTCATGAATTGGAGGGAAATTCTTGGCTGAATATAGACATCTACCCATACTTTATCCAATTAGAAAAAAACCCAGAGTTTCTCTTCTTTTGTTTGAAACAAAAACTTTGAAAGTAATGACCTCAGCACATTTAAAATTATCCAACTTGAAACCTTGGTTATAAATCTACTTACACAGGAAAGCATAAGTTTTTAGCTTTTGTACGTTTTGTTGATTTCATAAGTAGGTTACTTATAAAACATCAGTCATGAAGTATCATATATAATACCTTAATTTTGATAGAAAAATACAAACACCATGCAGATATGAAGTGATTATAATATTATTTAAATTATGTTAGAAATATTGAAAATACTTCATTAGACATGTGACTACTCAGAGCATTTAACAAAATTATAACTATTTTGCTCTGTTTATCAGGATCAAGTATGCCCAATAGTAATAAAATATTAGATAAACACCAAGACATCACTAACTTAAAAACTATACTCTTGATATATTTAGATCAGAACATGGTCACCATCTGTAATTTTCTTGTTATTTTTAATCCATAAAGTGGTTCTTATAAAAAAGACTGTGTTATTGAGTTGATTTGAAAAACTAATGCCTTTTCATCTTATATTATAACAACTAAATTCAGAATGTCGAATACCAATTGTTAAGCAACAGTCTGGCTAATCCAATGCTGTAATGCATAGACCTGGAAGTAACTTCCAGAAATCATTTAGTCCCTTTATAAGACAGATTCTTCTCTTACTTTTTTTTTCCTGTCTTTCTGTTCATCTTCAATATCTACAGCACGATGTTACTTTGCTAGTTTGGCTACATTTAATATAAGAACAATTGTTGACAAAACTAATTCTATGGTGACTGAAGTGTGTTCCATCTTGCCCTGTCCTCCATCACTGGAAGGAATAGACTTTTTCTTTGCATTCTTTGAAAAGCTGCTGTTTTTCAGCAGCTTTTTAATGAATTTGAGATTATTGGCAGTCTGCCTTTTGAATTCTGGACCAAACAACTCTAAATCTTTCCTCTTACATTCACTCTTTTGGACTTTGTAGAGTCAATCCAAGTATAGTTTGATTCGTCATCCAAAACTACATACAGTCTTCCAGCTGAAAAGTTATCAATGTAAAGTCAAACAGATCCTAAGTATTACCATCTAACTTCTTTTAAATGCAGAATATCAGAAACATTGAAAACTTTAATAAAATAAATTCTTATGTCTTTTGAACAATGAAAGCTATTTCAATATTTTTGCATTAGAAATTGTTCTTATTGGATTTCCTGCCAAACACACTAAGTTTTATGGACAAACCCAAAGGACTAGAAATAAATATTTGCATTTCATAGGATCCATTTATCCTATAAAACCATACGAATGTACCATTCAAACATACTTCAGATATTATTGAATGGTTTCTATTGATCTTACTGCATTTGGAGGATTTCAGTGTATTCATGAGAGAGATCGGAGACAGATGTGTGAAGAAAAGGTCTGCCACTAAATGTGCAGGGTTTAGACATTTATTCTTTTAGTATGTAAAAGGAAACTAAGTACCTCTCATCAAACCTGAGTGATCGTTAGCAAGTTCCCAATGCACACTAGATTTATAGTGCATTCAGGACTTGATGAACACTAGGTTACTAACAAAGAATTTTACATACATATATACTCAATTACAGTTTATACAAGAGGCTGAAAAAGGAAAGCTGTTAGCTTTGGCATACAAAAGCCTTTTTATTTTGCCTTTGAAGAAGAAGATTGTATCATATAAAATCTATACTTTTGACTTTAGAAAACCACAATGAAGGATGATCCTGTTTTTTTTTCCTTGTAATATCATTACTAATTTCTGCAATGCTTCTTTCTAAGTGTATTTTTGCAAGAATTTGTAGAAATACTCTTAATATAATTATCTCGATATATTACTATGATCTTAATATACTTATTAATTTAATCTAAATTATCTTAATATATTTGGCCATAGTACAGGCAGCATTGCAAAGCATTGACATGAAATTCAACAGTGGTAATAGCAACACTAATTAGGAGTCCACAAAGCATGAGCACACTTTAACTGCTCCAGAAGACCTGCTGTCTACATTGAAGAGTCATGTTTATTTGTATAGTTTAGCTTTCAAACAACTTATCAAATAATAAAAAAACTTAACAAAATAATTTTTTGTTTGGACAATAGACTTTATAACCTAAGAATTTTTCACACAGAGGTGACAGTGCTACTTGTATTATGCTAATTATTAGACATGGGATAACCTTGAAAGACTGAACTACCATTATTTCAAATAACTGGTGACTTTGTGATCACAACTTGAAGAAACTACCCTAGTTTCTGAATAAAAACTCTCTTAACATTCTGATCAAAGCTTCCACTTTATCACTTCACCAGTTACTTTAAAGTCTTGCTTCTCGTATTCATTCTCATTCTTATGCCCACCCTTAATGATTCTTATGCACGATTCAAATATCCCATGCCAAAAGTTATCTCTAAGGTTAAAATCTTGCTGGTATTCAAAGTAGACCTGATACTTCTTTGGGAAAGCCATTACCCTGTAGTTAAAAACAAACAAGATTCTTCATGGGAGGAAATTCCTCTGAACTCAAGGGAATAAGCCAACATCTAGCTACTGGGAGTCTTTCCTTCACAGAATCACATTTAGGTTAGAAAAGACCTTTAAGATCATTAAGTCCAACTGTTAAGCCAGCACTGCCACATTCACCAATAAATGATGTCTTTAGTGACACATCTAAACTTGAGACTGTTTCCCTTTTTCCTGTTATTGTAACTTAAGAGAAGAAAGTGACTTCCACCTTGCTGCAACCTCCTTTCAGGTAATGTAGAGTGATAAAGTCTCCTCTCAGCCTACTTTTCTCCAGGATAAAAAAACTTCAGTTCCCTCAGTTGCTCCTCACAAGACTTGTGCTCCACACCCTTCACCAGCTTTGTTACTCTTCTTTGGACACACTCCAGCATCTCAGTATCAGGTTAGTCAAGCAGGACTTTCATAAACCCATGGGTTTGGGTCAGATTGTCTCACAGCTTTAGAGATGCTTTATTTGCTGTTTTCTACAATGTCAAGTATCTCCTTCAGAAACCTCTTTTACATTCCCCTACTTCCTCATAGCTACCCAAAAAGTCACTGCTTACATTCCTCTTTCCCCCAATATACAAAACATCTGAAAGAAAACTCCACATTTGCATCCCTGCAAAGATGGAGACATGCAGCAGGAAGTGTTGTGATAATTTGAGTGAATGAAGAGCTTTTTGAGGACAGCAGGGGAGGATAGATAGAAATAACCATATGGAAAACAAACAAACAAACAAACAAAAACAAAAAACCCAACCCAAACAAGAAAAACCCACTTAAAAATGAGAGAAAGTAAATCCAACATTTTAATGTAGTGTTACCAAACATCTTTAAAAAATCATAAAGTCTTACTGATTAGAATACTAGAGTAGCAAAAAAAAAAGGTTCATTAAAACACTTTGTGAAATAAGTATTTATTTAGAAGAAATTTATGAGAAGAGATTTTAACAGGTCTTAAAAAAAGGTTAATAAAATTTTCCAGTTCTTTGACTCATCTCATTTTTAATATAGATTTTGTAGGGCATCAATGCAAACTTTCTCTCTGAAAAGTCTGTTTACACATCTATTCCCGTTCCTTTAAGATGAAATGGTAACTAGCACAGCTTGCTATATCTTCTTCCCAACACCAAAAACAGAACTCAGCTGTATCTATGTACCAGCTTTGAAAAATGAGGATTAGATTTTCTCTGTTTAACTTTCTCCAAAGTTTCTACAAGATTATACTCTGGTTATGGTAAACATCAGCTGTACGACTTTGTCTTTCTTTGGTTATTGCCCCCTTAGGTACAACAATGTAATCAAAGGGAGGTCAGTTGTATAAAAATAGAAGGTTGCCAGGATTTATCTGGCAAAAATTCTTCCCTGAAGACTTCATTATGAAGTGTTATTTCTGAAAAAAGACCTCTAAGTCTTATCCAAAACCTAAGATATCACTTTACCAAGACTAGAAATGTAAATTACATGAACCGGAATACAAAGGAAAGAGTAAGTACTTGATTTGAAGGCAAATCACAGACAATATCATACTAGTAGTGGTAAGGTATAGTTTAAAATACCTTTGTAAAATGCATTCATTATAGGTATCTAGAAGGTTAATACTGAATATGACAAAATTGGAGGTTTCACTAGGGCAGTGAGTGCTGTCAAACAGAGCTTCTCATGGTTTGATGCCATTTCCAGAAGTCAGAAGGGGAAACAATGCTGAAAATTTTACATTCTTCATTTCAGTCCATGATGACACCTGCAGTAGCCACTTGCTAGAGGATCAGTTTGCCACTGCTAATGATGCTTGAGAAAGGTTTTCATGGGTCCTGGGAAGATTACAGTGATGTGACACCCAGATTGAAATAATTTTGTCAAATAAAGTGGCATCTAACTACCAAAAGCAAAAGCCACCACCTGATCTTGATGATCCTATTTGCCTTCATACATGAAGGCAAACTTTCAGTAAAACCATGTTACATGGAAAGACACATAAAACCTGTGTAAAGGATTCACAAAGCCCATAGTTTTTGCTATGAAAAAAAAAAATCTATCAGGAACCCTTCTGACAAACAGAGCTCCTAGTTACTGAGGTTAACATTTTTTTGACATTGGGAATATTAGCTCTTTGTAGTCTGGGGATTCATTCTGCCTTTCTCAGTCTGAACAAAGCATCCTTCTGTTACATTACATAGATACCGTATAAAGTGTTGGAGAGAAATTTCTAATCCCAGCAAAAACTCCCACTGTATTCAGTGGAGTCAGTATGTGACCTAGTTTATCTTTGTCAGTTCTTATTCTGTAATGCTGGTGCTACCAAGTTTCATGTTATTTGAAGTTTTCCTTAAAACTCTGACTCTCATGGCAATCTAAAACTCATCTTAACGAGAAAAGATCTTGGGAGTTTACACAAGAGATTTGACTCATTTTGACTAAGCAACAATTAAAATATATCTGAAGATTCACCACTGACTCCATTTTCTCCATTGATTGAAGACATATGCATGTACTTTCACTACAGAAGTCTAAAGGAGAGATGACATTCTTTGTGCATACAGTTTGCAATCAAACTTATGTTTTCTGCAAATGATAGCAAAATCTCTGTCATTGTGAGTAATGGTCGAGTACTTGATAAATATTTCTGGTTTATTTTCTCTGTCATCTGTGTGTCATTTTTCTAAATCTTTGTCATTGTACAACATGTCCTACAATGAAGTTACCAGAGCAGTGAACTAGAATCACAAGCATTTGGGCAAGACTTTTCTTGCCCTGTCTTCCCAGTCCAATGAAATATATGCAATTGCACACAGTTCAAAGGGTTAAGGAGTAGGAGGCTGCATCTTGCTGGAAAAGAGGAGGCAGGGTTGGGCAGCAGAAAAGACAGTTATCAACTTTTTAAGCCTAACTTTGATATCAATCAGTAAAGTTTTTAATATCTTTTTGCAATCAACGATAGCCTGGTAATTAATAATTCTGTTACCTGTAGACTAGTACAGAAGAACCAGCAATGTGCACTCATGGCCAAGAAGGCCAATGGCATCCTGGGATGCATCAAGAAGAGTGTGTCCAGTAGGTTGAGGGAGGTTCTGCTCCCCTTCTGCTCTGCCCTGGTGAGGACTCATCTGGAATACTGTGTCCAGCTCTGGGCTCCTCAGCTCAAGAGAGACAGGGAACTTCTAGAGAGAGTTCAGTGCAGGGTCACCAAGATGATCAGGGAACTCAAGCATCTTTCTTATGAGAAAAGGCTGTGGGAACTGGGGCTGTTCAGCCTGGAGAAGAGGAGACTGAATGGGGACATCATAAATACTTATAAGTATTTGAAAGGTGTACGTCAAGAGGATGGGACATCATCTTTTTTTCTAGTGCTCAGTGAAGCTGGAACACAAAAAGTTCCCCCCTAAACTTAAGGAAAAACAATTTTACTGTGAGGGTGATGGAGCACTGGCACAGACTGCCCAGGGAGGGTGTGGAGTCTCCTTCTCTGGAGATTTTCAAAACCTGCCTGGACACATTCCTATACAACCTGATCTAGGTAGAGCTGCTTGAGCAGGAGGGAGTTGGATTAGATGATCTCTAAAAGTCACTTCCAACCCCTACCGTACTGTGATTTTATGATTCTATGGTAAAGTGCCTACAAACACCTTTCTGAAAAAAAAAAAAAAAAATGTCCTGGACATTTGTCATTTTCCTCAGGAACTTACTCAGAGTCTTTGAAGAGAAATTAACAAATCTCAAATGGATCTGAGAGAGGACACTCTTACACTGCTGACCCAAATGCATTTGGGTCATTTCAAGATCAAGTTTAGAAGATTCAGATTTACTATAGGTTTTCATTTTCAAAATAATAAGATTAAAGATTTAATGTTACTGTTCTGGCCCAAACTGTACATGCAATGAATACAACTTGATTAAAGTTGGCCATGGTCTGACCTAAATTCAAGCACATTCAGATAATCACCAAAATCCTCTATCCATGCACACAGGTGTTACGTCAGCATTATGTTCACAATGTTACAATTGTGCTCACTTAGTTCTTCCATTCACTCACTGAGTCTTGTTTTTAATTTTACCATATATCTCAACAAAAGAGTCTACCTGTTTCCTTGTACACCATTGTGATTATTGGTTATATATTATTGTAATATTGTCAGTACTATACCAGGACAGCACCACTGTACTCATAACCCACGTTATAACCTAACCTGAGAGCAAAAGCAAACTGTCTGAGCAGCTGAATAATCACAGTTAAGTCAACAGAAAAAGGACTGGTAAATAAAATTAAATTATGCTTATACTCAACCAAATAAGTAAAATTATGAAAAATACTTGTGAACGGTAACACTGTCAGAATATGCAAAGCAGTTTATTTGTCTTTATCATTCTTGCTCTTGCTTCACATACAATCTATGAAACCAGAATGTATTAGGACTTAAATATTTTTCCAACTCTGTAAACACAAGAGTGGATTCTCCAGTGCCACTACGTATAGAATGGCACAAAATTGCAAAAAACCTAAAATCTGAAAACAGCCCCATCACCACCACACCAGGAGTATCTATGAAGTAGGAATATCACCAGGAGTATCTGTGAATACCAGAATTTACTAATCAGCTATACCTATAAAATGAAATAAAAAATGTTTGCAGTGCACTTGCAGTTTAAATTTTTTGTCTTAATGGTTTCAGGGTGGTGGTTTGATGCCTGTGGCCCCTCGAATCTCAATGGGATGTTCTACACAGCTGGGCAAAACCATGGAAAGCTCAATGGCATCAAGTGGCATTACTTCAAAGGCCCCAGCTACTCCTTGCGCTCCACCACCATGATGATTCGGCCCTTGGACTTTTAAAGGCATACCACAGTGAACCACAGAACAAACCAGGATGACCTTGCCCTTAGCAGTACCACTATCACAATCTGAAGGTAGAAGGTGAAGGGCTTCTTGAGAAGAACATGTAGAGATGATGCAAAGTCATTTCATTATCACTACATAACATGCAAACACTCCCCAAATGTCATCCCATGTTTAGATGATCCCGGGAGGTTTGGCTTAGAAGAAGGTGGCTGCAATGAATTTCCAGAGAACAGCAACTGGATCTGGTTATTCTGCCCAAACCTGTTGCTAATCAGTGGATGTGGGTTTTTTTAATATTTTCTTTTTCTAATACAAGATACAAAAACATATCAGATTATTTATCACATCAGAATTTGAAGAACTGAATTGTGTCAACAGTCTGTTGATGCAACATTATACCTATGAAAAAGGATTACAGAGACACCTTTATTAAAACTCAAAGTGCTAAAGGTGACCGCTCTAAATATTGTTTTTCTTAAATGAACTGCATTTGAATGGTGGATGGATTTATGTTAATGTTTGAGTCAAATAATTTGTGTGAATATTATTTTTCATTAACTACTTCAAGGACATGTTTCTCATAAATAAACTGTCAAGCATATGGAGAATGATATGGGTAATATCAAAAATTCTTCAGTTGCTCTGTAGAGGTAAATCAGATAATTGACATAGTCCCTGAGATAGGATTTATAGTGTGATAACAAAAGTATCTGTGTTTTGAGGTTTTTCCCTTCTTTCATAAAAGGCAGTCTGAATGTCATGTAGGAAAATTAATGGAAGGTTTAAAGAATGTGAAATTTTATCCTAAAGAAAATACAGGATTTTGCATGGAATATTTACATCAAAAGTACACAGGAAGGCAAACTGTTAGAGTGTATAAAGATTACATAAATGCATAGCTTAAGGCAATGGATTAATTTTACAGTATCCTTGCATGTTCACAATTTATCATTAAATATTTTACTTTTTTATTACATTTTTGTGAATACCAGAAGCATGCCAGTTCTACAGAGTGCTTAGACAACAACTATAAAAAATAATCATCAGAATTGTATAGAAAATAAAGAATTGTGAACTTGTAAATAGCTTGTTTATATTTTCTGTAATGGCCATTTAATTTGTACAGGCAACCCTGACCCTACTCAAAGGATACAAAATCTCAAAAGGATATAAATATTAAAAGAATTTTAGAAGACTGCTTGCAGGTTGCTAATGGGTAATTTTGTTATATAAAAATGTTGCAGAAGTGTGGGGTAGGGTGGACGATTCAACTGTTGGACAAGAAAAAGTTGCTTTAACAACAATTAAAAAAGTAGTTGTGTGGCCCATGAAGGTACAGAGACAAGTCTTTCCATTTGCAGCCCCTCACAATTTAGTCATATGAATAAAGTCCATTTCAGAAAGTAGCATGCAGTCATCGTCTTTCTGCTGTATCTAAAATGAAAATATTTACCCTGCTCCATTGAAATCCAAAGTAACATTCTCATTGATGAAGCTGGGACCAACACGACATGAAAAGTCTGCATATGGGAAGTTTTTTATTGTCTTTTGCTTTGTTTCACTCATTAAGCTGTTCCTGAGATCAGGCACAACAAAGATTTGAGTATTTTTTAAAGAATTATGAGACTAAAGTAGCTACTTGCTTTTTTTTATCTTTAGCAGTTAATTTTGATGGAGGAGAAAAAACTTCTTGCATTTCTTGAACCTCCCTTCTTAAAGATCACAAGGTCCCACAGGGTCCTCTGTTTTTGTTATAATTGGATATTTGGTTGGTTTTAAGTGGGGAGATCTTTGGTTTTGTGTATTTGTATATATTTATATATATATTTGAATTACTCTTGCCTAAGGATTAATTTGCTGAATAAGTTACCAAACTACTACTTACTCAGCAGTTTCTTCACAGAGCTGGTTTGTCTCAGTTTCCAGCAGTTTTTTGAAACAATCATTTATATGCAAGATATGTGGTCTACTTTTCTTCACATTCTCAAAATGTCTCTATTGCAGGTCTCTATGTTAGGAATGGTGTTTTTGCAGATCTTATCACAAAAGGCAAAGCACATTTAAAATGAAAAGCATGATATTTACTGTTTATTTATCTGGGTTTGAAAAATTGTGGATATGTTTTCCTGTCCTTTATAATAAAACATTTTTTTTAAATTGAGGAGTCTGTGATCCCTTCCTTCACTGAAAGGATTGTTAAACGTTGGAAGACTCTACCACAGGAGGTGGTTGAGTCTGTGAACCCTTCCTTCACTGAGAGAGTTATTAAGCATTGGAATGGACTGCCCAGGGAAGTGATGGAGTCACCATCCCTGAAGATATTTAGAAGATGGTAGATGATGCACAGAGGGACATAGTTTAATGGTGGGCTTGGCAGTGTTAGATTAGCGGTTGGACTTGATGGTCATAAGGGTCTTTTCCAATCAAAGTGTTTCTATGTTTCTATGATTTGATTTGCTTTAAGTGTATCTTTATGTGATAAGCTGATAACTTTTTACAAACTACCTTCTTTCTCTGTATTTAGACAAGGACTAGAAAGGGTGTATAATTAGAGCTTGTCCAGATATTAGTATTTCTAACCTTTCAAATCCATATTTCAGAGGGGTTTATTCAATTGTTTAATTTAAAATCACAGGGCTACATTTTTTCTTTTAAGTCCAAATCATACAACTCTCTATCAATCTTTGAACAAAATGGGTCTTGAATTTCAGAGGCAAAGATACAAATTGAATTATGATGATTGTTTCTCTTGCCTTATGACATTTTTACCCTTCACAGGTAAATTTCTTCCTGTTTTATAAAACAGGAAAGCACAAAAATTTCACAGATCAGTAGATGTGTTTTC